>NC_142067.1:66401219-67071576 GCF_059756535.1 Pantherophis guttatus
CCCTTGCTCTCCTAGTTTGCCCTGTATTTCCAACTACTTTCCTCCTTTTTCCCCAATTCACCTTTCTTGCTTTACCACTGTTAATCCCAGTGTAATCATTTGAATTTTTTGTATTTTGTCTCTTCCCCTCTTCTTTCTCTCCTTGTCTCTTTCTAAACTCTCTATTTTTATCATTGTTAATCCCAATGTAATCTTTAAAGTTCATCTTCATTTCTAACCCCTTTCCCTTTCCTTTTCTTCCCTTTATTTGCTTCCCTTTTCCCATTAATTTTCTTCTAAATCCTCTCTTTTTTTCATTGTTACTCCCACTATAATCATTTAATTTTTCATAATCAATAGCTTTATTTTTAATACTACTTTCTTGCTTCTCATTCCTGGTTTCTTCCACTTGGGTATGTTCCAGCACAGTCTCTAGTTCATCCAGTTTAGGTTTTCCATGCATCATTGTAAGCATTTCATTTATTTCCAATTTGAATGATATGCGCATCATTTTAATCATTTCAATTAGTTCCTGTGTCATTTTGTGGTTTCTAAATTGTCTTTATTCCAATTTTAAGTTTTGTTAAGTTCCACTTTCTTTGAATGTCGAGATCAAACAGCTTAAACAAAAACAAATCCTCCTCAAAAGTTCCCATCGCACTTAACCACTTTAAGATTTTTTTTTCCAAAATACAGTTGTAATGTATCTTTCCACCTGTAGATGTCTCTCTGCAATCCACACTTCCAGTCAACACATTAAAAAAAAAATCCAATTTATTTATTAAATCCACATTGCCAATATTTGCCAATTTCAATCTTCTTATTATTTTAATATTCCCCAAGTTCCAATTTTAAAATCCAAATCCAGTTAAAAAAAACCTCTGTTGCAGGGCTTTAATTTTAAACTTTTCTTTGTTCTTCCTTCAATGTTCAAAAGTTTTAAAATTATTTCCAATCCTCTTCACCGCTATTTCGGGTTTCTTCTTCTAATAATTTAAATATCTCCAGACAAATTCTAAACCAAAACTCAAGTTCTGTTTCGGGCTTTGACACTTTAAACTTCCACTTTGTTCTTCTCTCTCCATTAACATTCCCCACTGCCCATTAGCTGCTGTTTCTTCGTTGGGGCATCTTTTAGCAATTTAAAAATATTTCTTTTTTAACCTGTGAGCTGGCCAATCACTCACCCAGTACCAGTACTCCATCCAAATCACTGCTCCTGCTCAAAACTTTAGTCCAGTTGCCCCAGCTTAGTGATGCCTGCAATGGCCCCCACCCCCGCCCCTGCTGCTGATTCGAAGAGTTTCCTCCAACCTCTGAGGAACTTGCCTGTTCCTCTTGGTCTTCTGAGGTGCTTCTCCTTCTTCTCTGTCCCTACAGGACAGATCTGGTCTGAAGAGCCCCCAACAGTGGTTTGTCAGGCCGGGTTTTTGCAAGGCTCGTCAGAGCCCACTATTCCCCGTCTGTATCGCTGCAACACTTCTGGTCGAATCCGCAAAATAAATCTTTGTGGAATAGGGAACATGATGTAACATTTCCAAGGATAGGAAAACCAATCAGGATAAATTTAATTTATTAAAAACTCAATTTAAAACAGATGCAAATTAAAATTCTAACTCACACTGTTTGTAGTTGCATGAAGAGAATGACTCAAAAGTGCTTTTTCAGAGGGCAACTGGACTTTCTTGATTTTTCTTGGCATTTTGCTTCTCATCCAAGAAGCTTCTTCAGCTCTGACAGGATAGTGGGGAATGGAAGGATTTATATGCCTTGCAGATAAACAGATTATCTTCTAAATGCTTCAACGACCCTCTAAAACAGGGATGTCAAACTCAATTTCACTGAGGGCTGGATCAGCATTATGGTCACCCTCAAAGGGCCAGGTGGGCATGGCTGGGTGGGCATGTGACTGGATGGGCATGGCCAACTTAATGTCGCTCACGTTGAAGGGCACTTGTGATGGGCCAGGGAAGGCTGGAAGGGGTGATCCAGGGTGAGTGCCAAAGCAGAAGAGCATCAGTGCTTGAGCACAGCTAGGGAGTGTGCCTGGGGAGGGGGGGTGTCGAACGATGCTGGGCACATTGGGGGAGCAGCTGAACTGCCTTTTCAGTTTTAGACTGGAATCCAGGCACAGAGGCAAGAGAGCGGTCAAAATGGAAAGCTCCTGCCCACTGCTGCCTGCCCATTGCCTGCGGCAGCTTCCCATTTTCACACCCCCCATTGCAGTTTGTGCAGTACTGTTCGACCCCCCAGGCATCCTCCTCAGCTGCACAAGATGATGAGATTTTGGGGCAGTGAAATCCCTTGCTTGAAGCCCCCCATTGGCTTGTAAATGCCTTTCACACCATTCCAGTCTCAGCACAAAGAACATTTACAAGCTGATGGGAGGTTTCAAGCAAGGGATTTCACTGCCCCATAATCTCATCGGCTTGCAAATGCTTTTCATGCCAAGGTTGGGACAGCATGAAAAATGTTTGCAAGCAGACGAGATGTTGGGGCAGTGAAATCGCCTTGCTTGAAATCTCCCAGCACACAGCACACACAAAGTCTGTATAAAACTTAATTTATTAAAATAACTCAGTCTTTTTCAAACAAAGGCTGTTAATAAACTTTCTTAACAGCCTACAAGAAACCAAAGATAAAGTAATCACAACCTTACTATGGTTGGCAGAAAGCCCAGAAGCAATTTACAGAGAATCCAGAAGCGAAGGAGAGTGAACTAAAGTTGTTCCCTACAAATTGCTTCAGTCGGCGTTCCTCCTTAAATAGGCTAAGGGAGTGACCAATTAGCCCCAAGCTTACTCTCGAGGAGACCTCCTCCTGAGGAGCCATTCCTGCCTTTTGGCAGCTCTGCACGCCCGTGCATCGAGAAGAGGCTCCTCCTCTTCGTCCTCTTCACTTTGAGGAGCTTCTGGAGGTTCTGATGGTCCTGACTGAATCCTTTCCTCTGGCACCACATCTTCTCCAGCCTCCTCATTGTCTGATTTGAGTGCCAGCTGCACAGGCTGCTGGCGCAGCACCACACCAGTCTCCTCGTTGTCAGAATCAGCTACAATCTGCACAGGCCGCTGACGGGCCACAACAGCTTGCAAATGCTTTTCATGCATCACCTCCCCAAACCCCTCTGCATTTGCATTTTCAGAAGGCTTCTGGCAAGGGGGGACTGGCAAGCGAACTGCCTGATCCTGCCTGCCTGAATGGGAACTTGGCCTGCCAGCCCACACCTGATCCTGTCTGCCTGACAACAGGAGCTCGAATGCCTCTGCGGGGCACAGATGCCTTTGTCCATGGGTGTATTGTGCCATCCCACACTCGGTGCTGCCCCATGCTGTTTCTGATGCTGGGAGGGCTGGCAGCTGCGCACAGCTGGAGAGAGTGCCTGGGGAGTCCAACAGTGAGGGCATGGTGAGCAATTCCATTCAGTTTTAGGGTGGAGAACAGGTGAAGCAGCAACAGCAGTGAGAAGAGGTCAAAATAGGAAGCCCCCACCCACTGCTACCTGTCCATTGCCCATGGTGGCTTCCTATTTTCAATCCTCCTCCCCATTGCAGTTCATTCTTGCAATAGTGAGTCCTTTTTGGGAAAATTTTCAGCCAAATTGACTTTAATTGACTTTAATCCCCACTTTCCATGTTGCTGGTAAAACAGACATCCTGGGCCAGAGACCTTCTTTGGAGAGAACCAGGTTTATTCCACATGCAATGTTTTTAAATAGAGCCAAGTTGTGGCTCCCTAGACTGTACTGGTGGAGAGGAAAGCAGGACTTTATTTATTTATTTATTTATTTATTTATTAAATTTATATACCGCCCTATTCCTAAGGGACTCAGGGCGGTGAACAGCGAACGATAAAAATACATGTAATACAAACGTTAATAATAAAAAACCAATTAAAATATACTAAACATTCTGGTCCTAGATAATTCAAGACATCCCAGTTTAAAATAAAATCAAAAAGCAATATAAAGGGAAAGTTAGGCCAGGCCGGCCTGCTGAAACAGGAATGTTTTGAGGGCACGGCGGAAAGTGCGCAGATCCAGAATCTTCTGTATCTCTGGGGGGAGCTCGTTCCAGATGGTGGGTGCCCTCACAGAAAAGGCTCTCCCCCTGGGGGCCGCCAGTCGACATTGTTTGGCTGACTTTAACCAGGAGGAACATCTGAAGAAAAAAATGGAGGTTTCTGTGAAATCCATGGGGTCCCCAAGGCAAGATGGTGGAGTGGCCATCGGCTTTTGGAAAGGACTGGACGGGGCCAAGGTTCAACGGCTGGAGGGCACCCGCTGTTTGCTGGGATACCTCAATATGTGGCTCCTCTCAAGCCATAGGTGGACTCTCCATAGCATTTTTAGATTTGTTTTAACTCAAACTGATATCTTTTTGCTCAATACATTAATTTTATCTTGGGGAGGGTGTGTGTGTGTGTGTATGTGTAAGGGTGTTGGGATGGATTGGATGGAAGGAATGGGTTTGGAGTGGCTGAATTGGGGAGAATGAGGGAACCGGGGGCAAGGTATGGAGCCCTCTCTGCTGAGTGTGCAAACAGAAGCAGATGGGGGCTCAGATATGACCCCCGGCTTGGTATGAGTGGGGTGCCTTGCTTGCCAGGGAGGAGGGGGACCATTGAGGTAGGGGAGGGGATCTCGGGTGTTGGAGAGCCGAAGTATTGCGGTTATGACTGGGAGAGGTAGATATGGTGGGAGCCGAGGGGTAGGCGCTCTCGGGGAACTAGGACTTGCTGTCTCAAAGCGATTACTTGTTCCGACCCCTCTGGTTCTGGTTCACCGGGCTCACCTCGTATACCTGGTGACTTGGGATGTCAGGGCCCTGGCCTCAGGCTGCTGCTGTTTAATGCCAGGTCTATTGTTAACAAGGCCCCCCTCGTTCGGAACTTACTCCTGGAGGAGGGGGCTGATCTGGCATGCATAACTGAGACCTGGCTCGGCCAGGAGGGGTGTGTGCCCCTCTCAGAGATGTGCCCAGATGGGTTCCAGATATTGCATCAGGCGCAACTCTAGGGAAGGGATGGAGGAGTGGCAGCTATTGTCCGGAAGAGTCTTTGCCCTCGCAGGATCCCTGCCCCTGAGATTGTTGGGTGTGAGTCTCTCCTCTTGAGGTTGGACTCAGGGGCTCAGTGGGCTTGTTGTTGACGTACCTGCCTCCCAACTGCATTATGACAGCTCTGTGCTGGTGGAGTTCCCCAGACTTATGGTACTGGGGGATTTCAATTTGCCGTCACTTGGTGAATCCTCAGATGCAGCTCAGGAGTTCATGGCTTCCATGAGAACCATGGACCTGACCCAAGTAGTTCAGGGTCTGACTCATGGGGGGGGACACACACTTGACCTGGTGTTTCTCTCGGGGCAGTGGAGATATGATCTGGAATTAAGGGGTATAGATGCTTCTCCCTTGTCGTGGTCAGATCATTTCCTGCTGAGGTTAGACTTCAGGGCGCTACTCCTCCATTGCAGGGAGGCGGAGCCGATTAAGTGGTTCCGCCCCAGGTGCCTACTGGACCCTGAAGGGTTCCAGAAGGAGCTTGGGGAGATACCTGACTCCCTTGTCCACAGTCCGGCTGAGTCCCTGGTGGCTGCCTGGAATAGGGCGGCATCTGGGGCACTGGACCGGATTGCGCCTTTGCGACCTCTCCATGGCGGTGGATCCAGGAACGCTCCCTGGTTTACCGAGGAGCTCCGGGAGATGAAGCACCAGAAGAGATGTCTAGAGTGACGCTGGAGGACCAGTAACTCCGAATCTGACCGAACACTCTTAAGAGCCTTTAGTGGTGATACGGGTGGCAAAATGCTCGCATTTTTCCGCACTTATTGCATCCGCTGATTCGCGCCCAGCTGCCCTATTTAGGATGACTCACCCCCTCCTTAATGTAGGGGGAGTGGAGGAGCCCTTGCAGGGTAGATCTGAGGAGATTGTGCAGTTTCTGTCGGATAAAATCACTCAGATTCGGATGGATCTGGACTCCGATTGGGCAATTCTGACCGAGATGACGGGGGCAGGTCTTAGTCCCATTGTGTGGGATGAGTTTGAGCCTGTGACGCCTGAGGAAGTGAACAAGGCTGTAGGAGTGTGGGACTGTAGGACAAGTGGAGGAATGCTGTAGGACAAGTGGAGGAACTCATCGCTCCTACAGCCTTGTCCACTTCCTTTTGGCCAGCAGGGAGGTGACACGAGGCTGGCTCCAGGCTTTAGTTAATGCATGCTTGAGGGAAGGGGCCTTCCCGCAACCATTAAAGGAAGCGGTTGTAAGGCCCCTCCTCAAGAAGCCTTCCCTGGATCCAGCAGAATTAAAGAACTTTCATCCAGTCTCCAACCTACCCTTTGTGGGAAAGGTTGTAGAGAACGTGGTGGCACTTCAGCTCCTGAGGTCATTGGAGGAAACGGATTATCTAGACCCTTTTCAGTCTGGCTTCAGGCCTGACTACAGCACAGAAACTGCTTTGGTCACGCTGATGGATGATCTCTGGTGAGCCCGAGGTGGGGGTCATTCCTCCATCTTGGTGCTACTTGACCTCTCTGTGGCTTTTGATACCATTGACCATGGTATCCTTCTGGGACGATTGAGTGAGTTGGGAGTTGGAGGCACCGTGTTACAGTGGTTCTCCTCCTATCTCTCTGGTCGGTCACAGTCGGTGTTGGTAGAAGGACAGAGGTTGACCCCTAGGCCCCTCGTTTGTGGGGTGGCTCAGGGCTCGGTCCTCTCTCCCCTATTTAACATTTACATGAAGCCGCTGGGTGAGATCATCCGATGACACGGAGTGAGGTATCAGCAATACGCAGATGATACCCAGCTGTATATTTCTACCCCGCATCAATTCAGTGATGCGGTGAATGTGATGTGCCAGTGCCTGGAGGCTGTGAGGGTCTGGATGGGAGTCAACAGGCTCAGACTTAACCCAGACAAGACTGAGTGGCTGTGGGTATTGCCTCCTAAAGACTATGTTGATTGTCCATCCTTGGTTCTGGGGGGGAGAAATTGTCCCCCTCAGAACAGGCTCACAATTTGAGTGTCCTCCTAGACTCACAGCTAAGATTAGAGCAACATCTGACAGCTGTGGCTAGAGGGACCTTTGCACAGGTTCGCCTGGTGCACCAATTGTGACCCTACTTGGATCGGGAGGCTCTCCTCACAGTCACTCATGCCCTTGTCACCTCACGGTTAGATTATTGCAATGCGCTCTACATGGGGCTACCCTTGAAAAGTGTTCAGAGACTACAGTTGGTCCAGAACGCAGCCATGCGAGCTGTCGTGGGTGCACCTAGGTACACCCACATTACACCAATTCTCCGCGAGCTGCACTGGCTCCCTATTGGTCTCCAGTCACAATTCAAGGTGTTGGTTATTACCTTTAAAGCCCTACATGGCTTAGGGCCAGGTTATCTTCGAGACCATCTTCTGCCGCATAGCTCCCAGCGACCGGTAAGATCCCACAGAGTTGGTCTCCTCCGAGTCCCGTCAGCTAAACAATGCCAGCTGGCAGGCCTGCAGGGGAGGGCCTTCTCTGTGGCTGCCCCAGCTCTCTGGAACCAGTTACCTCCTGAGGTCCGGACCATCCCCACCCTATTGGCCTTCCGAAAAGCGGTGAAGACCTGGCTTTTCCGGCAGGCCTGGGGCCATTGATCTCGCTCTTGTGATCTGGCGAGATCCGGCCATGAATAGCGTGAATGAGTTTTTAATGTTTTTAATTTTTCAATGTTTTTTATAATTATTTTTTAAAATGTATTGTGAGCCACCCTGAGTCTTCGGAGAGGGGTGGCATATAAATTAATTAAATTTAATTAAATAATTAAATTAAATTTAAAAAATTATTAAATTAAATTATTAAATTAAATTAAATTATTAAATTAATTAATTAATTAAATTAAATTATTAAATTAAATTAAATTATTAAATTAAATTAAATTATTAAATTAAATTAAATTATTAAATTAAATTAATTAATTAAATTAAATTATTAAATTAAATTATTAAATTAAATTAAATTAAATTAAATTATTAAATTAAATTAAATTAAATTAATTAATTAAATTAAATTAAATTATTAAATTAAATAAATTAAATTATTAAATTAAATAAATTAAATTAAATTAAATTCATGCAGTTTGGCAGCCCCTCCCACCATGCCCCAGCACTATTCAACCCCCAGGCATCTTCCCCAGCTATGCGCAAGCACCAATGACCTGCAAGCCTCCCCCCCTCCCGGGATCAGAAACAGCCGTGCACAAGCAGCATTGGCCTGCCACCTCCCCAGGCACCCTTCCCAGACCCGCTTCCCCAAGGGGGCACCCAGCCATGCTTACCTCCTCGAGGCTTCTGCTGCTGCTACTGCGCCCTCAAGACAAAGTGAGGCAAGGTCAGGCAAGGCCGGGCAAGGAGAGTCAAGGCCAGGTGTGACAAGGCATGGCTGGGAGGGGTGGGCCAGGCAAGGCTGGGTGGGCTGGGGTGAGGAATGATGAGACAAACAAGCTGCACATGCCCAGAGAGAGTGCCTGGGCAGGCCAGGTTGAGGCAGTGGGGGCTGGTCCCTCGCCATTTCCAGGCTGGCCTCACGGGCCAGATCTAACCTCCTCGTGGACCAGATCTGACCTGTGGGACTTGAGTTTGACATCAGACCAGCTGTCTGCAAGGAGTATAAATCCTTCCATTCCCCACTATCCTGTCAGAGCTGAAGAAGCTTCTTGGATAAGAAGCAAAACATCTTCAAAGAAAAAACAAGGAAGTCCAGTTACCTCCTGAAAAAGCACCTTTGGGACAACCATGACCTGGATGATTGAGAATCTCTATAGACATGAAGAGAATGATCTCACCATTGCATATCTTATTATCCCTATCCTTATTCTGTTGATATAGTCAATTGAAGGTTGAAAAGATGATCCTGCTTTATTTGAATAAAACTTTTCCAGCATTATATAACTATAACATCTTTAATATTCACTGAAATAGAGAAAGAATTCAAATATAAATATGAAGTATCAACAAAGCATTGTAGTGCACATTAGTCGGCCTCATGAAGTAAAATATGGGAAAATAATTATCCTTTAATATTATCTAATCTCATTTTGGGCACAATATCAATCTATGTATCTATCTATCTATCTATCTATCTATCTATCTATCTATCTATCTATCTATCTATCTATCATAGTGGTTCTCAACATGTTGGTCACGACCCCTTTGGGGGTCGAATGACCCTTTCACAGGGGTCACCTAAGACCATCAGAAAACACATATTTTCAATGGTTTTAGGAATAATTTTATGGTTGGGGGTCACCACAACATGAGGAACTGTATTAAAGGGTCGCGGCATTAGGAAGGTTGAGAACCACTGATCTATCAGAATAGAGCTGGAAGATACCTTGGAGTTTTTCCAGCCCAACCCCCTGCTCAAGCAGGAGACCCTATACCAGTGATGGCTAACGTTTTCTGGACCGAGTACCCAAAGTGCAAGCACACGCAAATGCCCACCTGTACGTTCTCCCCTGCGCACGCACGTGCATTCCCCTGCGGATGTCCCAGCCCCCCACATGCACAGCCCCCCCCACACGCCCCACCTAGTCCTTCTTTTCTCTAGACTAACTAAATACAAATCCTGAAACCGTTCTTCGTATGTTTTTATCTCCAGGCCTTTAATCATCTTAGTTGCTCTTCTTTGCACTTTTTCCAAAGTCTTAACATCTTTTTTGTAATGTGATGACCAAAACTGGATGCAGTATTCCAGGTGTGGCCTGACTAAGGCTTTCTTTCTTTCTTCCTTCCTTCCTTCCTTCCTTCCTTCCTTCCTTCCTTCCTTCCTTCCTTCCTTCCTTCCTTCCTTCCTTCCTTCCTTCCTTCCTTCCTTTCGTTCTTTATTTATTTATTTATTTATTTATTTATTTATTTATTTATTTATTTATTTATTATATTTCTATACCGCCTTTCTCCCGTAGGACTCAAGGCGGTGTACAGTCAAGAAAAATATAGACACACAAACATCATAAAATTGCTAATTAAAATTATTACTTAGTTTGGTCAATTAAATAAAACCCAGAATTAGATAACATTTAAAAAATCATTCACATGATCATGTGTTTAGCTCTGCCTGTTGGAACATCAGGGTCTTGAGGGCACGGCTTTATAAATATACATAAATATATTTATTTATTTATATATTTATAAATATATTTATAAAGCGGTACTACTTCACATTTATTTATTTATTTATTTATTAAATTTCTATACCGCCCTTCTCCCGAAGGACTCAGGGCGGTGAACAGCCACAAGATAAAACACATAAGTACAAAAATTTAAAATAGATTAAAAATGAATTAAATAATTTGGCTGAATTTAAAATACCCCATAATTTAAAACAAATTAAAATTTATATTTAAAATTTATATTTAAAAGGGGAGAAGATTTAGGCCAGCTTGATGAAATAAAAAAGTCTTAAACGCGCGATGGAAGGTGCGCAGATCCTGGATCCTCCGTATCTCCGGGGGGAGCTCGTTCCAGATCGTAGGTACCCCCACAGAGAAGGCTCTCCCCCTAGGGGCTGCCAGTCGACATTGTTTGGCCGACGGCACCTGGAGGAGCCCTTCTCTATGGGAGCGTACTGGCCAGTGGGAGGCTATTGGTGGTAACAGGCGGTCCCGTAGATAACCAGGTCCTAAGCCATGGAGCGCTTTAAAGGTGATAACCAAAACCTTGAAGCGCACTCGGAAGACCACTGGGAGCCAGTGCAGCTCGCGCAGGAGAGGTGTTACATGGGAACTCCACGTTGCTCCCATAACCACCTGCGCGGCCGCACTCTGCACCAGTTGGAGCCTCCGAGTGCACCTCAAGGGGAGCCCCATGTAGAGAGTGTTACAATAGTCCAGATGAGAGGTGACGAGGGCATGAGTGACTGTGTGTAGGGAGTTCCGATCTAGAAAGTGACGCAACTGGCGGATCAGGCGGACCTGATGAAAAATCCTCCCGGTCACGGCCGTCAAGTGCTCTTCTAAAGACAGCCGTGAATCCAGGAGGACGCCCAAGTTGCAAGCCCGTGGGCGCCAATGATTCGCTCCCAATAGTCAGTGATGGCGCCAGCTGACTATATCAGGACGTCGGAAACCACAGCCACTCAATCTTGGATGGGTTGAGCCTGAGCCTGTTCCTCCCCATCCAGATCCATACGGCCTCCAGGCACCGGGACATCACTTCAAGGGCATCGTTGGGGTGGTCCGGGGTGGAGATGTACATCTGGGTGTTGTCAGCGTACTGATGGTACTTCACCCCAAAACCACGGATGATCTCGCCCAGTGGCTTTCATAAATGTTGAACAAAAGGGGCGAGAGGACCGATCCCTGCGGAACCCCACATATGAGGGGCCTCGGGGTCGACCTCTGCCCCCCTGTCAACACAGACTGCGACCGGTCGGAGAGAAAGGAGGAAAACCACCATAGTACGGTGCCTCCCACTCCCAACTCTTCCAACCGGTGCAGCATGATACTATGGTCGATGGTATCAAAAACCGCTGAGAGATCTAACAGGACCAAGACAGAGGAGCAACCCCTGTCCCGAGCCCTCCAGAGATCATCAACCAATGTGACCAATGCCGTTTCCGTGCTGTACCCAGGCCTGAAACCCGACTGGAACAGATCTAGATACGACATTTCATCCAGGTACTGGGGAAGCTGTCGCGCAACCACACTCTCAACAACCTTCGCAACAAAGCGAAAGTTGGAGACTGGATGATAATTAGCCAATACTGCCGGGTCCAGGGAAGGCTTCTTGAGGAGAGGCCTCACCACCGCCTCCTTCAAGGCGGTGGGGAAAGCACCCTCACCCAATGAAGCATTTATAATCCCCTGGAGCCAGCCACACGTCACGTCCCGGGAAGCCACTACTAACCAGGAGGGACACGGGTCCAATAAACATGTCCCGTTCAATCTACCCAGAATCCTGTCCACGTCATCTGAGGTCACAGGATCAAACTCGTCCCAGATAACATTCTCAAGACCTGCCTCCGTCACCCTCGCTGGACCTACCCAGTCGGAGTCCAGACCTTCCCGAATCTGAGTGATTTTGTCATGCAGATATTGAACAAAATCCTCGTCTCTTCCCTCCAAGGGGTCCTCCCACGCTTCCTGGTGGAGCAGGGAGCGGGTCACCCTAAACAGGGCGGCCGGGTGATTATCTGATGACGCAATAAGAGCAGCAAAATGGGTACATTTTGCTGCTTTTATCGCCACTAGGTAATTCTTAATATGAGATCTTACCAGTGTCCGGTCCGATTCAGAAAGACTAGCCCTCCAACTACTCTCTAGGCGTCTTTTCTGCCGCTTCATCTCCCTCAGCTCCTCGGTGAACCAAGGAGCCAGGTGAGATCGGCGCCAGGTCAGAGGCCGCAAAAGCACGACTCGATCCAGAGCTCCAGTGGCCGCCCTATCCCAGGCAGCCACTAGGTCTCCAGTCGAGGCGTGTGCAAGATCCTCAGGGATTGGCCCAAGCTCCATCTGGAACCTATCAGGTTCTATCAGGCGCCTGGGGCGGTACCATCTTACCGGTTCCGCCTCCCTGCAGTGGGGTACCGCGGTTCGAAGGTCAAGGCGAAGGAGAGAGTGATCCGACCATGACAAGGGCTCAATGACTATGTCCCCTATCTCAAGATCACTCAACCACTGTCCAGAGACAAAAACCAGGTCCAGTGTGTTTTCCCCTGTTAAGGATATTGGTGTTGTGTTACCAACCAGCAGAGTAAATGCACAAGGAAACGTTGCTGAGAGCAATGAATAAGAGATATGCAAACTGGTTTATCAAAAGCTTACTTTATAGTAGAAAAACAGTCTCATAGTCTTTAAACAAATTCCAAGTCTTTGCCAGTAAATCAGTCCAGTAGTTACAGAATCTTCTTACTCAACAAACAGTAGTTGGTTAGAATAACAAACTCACTCTGGTTCACAAACCACGATGGTTGCAGATCCATCCAACGATGATTAGCAGATATCAACTCCTCTCAATGGTAGCTTATCATAGCAGCTCCATACACAATGGCAGCATATCATAGCAGCTTCATCATCAAACTGAATACGTTACAATACCTTGCTTAAATACTCTCACAACCAGTCATTACCTAATTACAGCATGACTCAGCATTACAATGAATACCTTTAAAGTAACATAATACATTTACAGATTAAAGTTACAGTACACATATATTGCCTGGACAACTGTTAGGCTCAAACCATATCCTAATACCCCCCATGTGCGTAGGGCCATGAATTAGCTGGGTCAGGTCCATGGCCATCATGGAAGCCATGAACTCCCGTGCCACCTCAGATGCCTCACCCGCAGACGGCAGGTTAAAGTCCCCCATGACCATAAGTCTGGGGGTATCAACCGCCATCGCAGCGATAACATTGAGTAACTCGGGCAGGGCTGCAGCCACGTGGCAGGGAGCCAGGTACGTGATCAGCAAACCCATCTGAACCCCATGGCCCCACTTCACAAGGAGGGACTCACAACCGGCAGTCTGAGGAACAGTGGTCTCCCTCGGCCTAAGGCCTTCTCTAATTATAACCGCTACTCCCCCGCCCCTCCCGAGGCCTTGGCTGATGGAATGCGTGGAAGCCTGGTGGGCACATTTCTACCAGAGGGACCCCTCCCTCCGGGCCCAACCAGGTCTCCATAATACCCGCCAGGTCCGCTCCCCCCTCCTGAACAAGATCACAAATGAGGGGGGCTTTATTTACTACAGACCTGGCGTTGCACAACATCAGTCGAAGGCCCAGGCCCTGAGGATCTGTGCACCTGGAAAACGAGTAGAGCTTTGGGGGCCGGAGCGCCCTACCGCTTGAAGACAGCGGGTGCGTGCTCCCTTAACATTATATGGCCCCGTGCTCCCATAATTTTGATTCTTTGCCTCTATTTATATAACCAAAGATTGTATTAGGCTTTTTTTGGCTGCCACAAAGCACCAGACGGCAGGACAAAGTCCCTCTCACAGTTATTGTTTTGGAGCCAGCTTTCACCTAATCTGTACTTGTACCTTTAGTTTTTCCTGCCTAAACCTTGCTTTTCTCCACATTAAATTTCATTTTGTTGGATAGGGCCCATTGTTCAAGTCTGTCAAGATCTTTTTGGATCATGAGCTTGTCTTCTGGGAAGTTGGCTATTCCTTCCAGCTTAGTATCATCTGCAAATTTGATGAGTTCCCCTTCTATTTCCTCATCTAAGTCATTTATGAAGTTATTGAAGAGTTCTGGGCCTAAGACTGAACCTTGTGGTACCCCACTGCTTACTTCCCTCCATGTAGATGTAGTACCATTAAGGACTTCTTGTTGAGTATGGTTTGTCAGCCAGTTACAAATCCATCTAGTGGTGATGTCTGTCCCACATTTTTCTAGCTTACCAAAAAGTAGGTTGTGGTCTACTTTGTTGAATGACTTGCTGATAATAATATAGTCAGAATTCATTAGTTCAGGGGATTCCGTCACTGTACCAGATGGTCTATTCCATAGAGGTCATGATTTCTAAAAAAAAAATGATTCATTTATCTTATGATGGCCTAAGTCTCAAAAATGTCCCTTGACTATGCAGAAAAAGATGTATAGACAAAGTGGAAAGAAGCAAATATGTGACGAATCACAACTGAAGTATTGTGTCAGATTTTAAACCCTTATCTAGTCTAATTAGTTATAATCTTTTAATTTTAAAGTTTACTTAATTGTGTGTTGAGAAATCAATTGAGTTTACCAATCTTTCTGTTCAATAACTTTTTCAACATTTCACATTGTCCACTGCAGAAATGTCAGCATAAAGTAATCAGAATTTCAATTCTCTATGTCTCAGTCACATGTTATCTTAGTTTGCCAGTACATAATTTCTTGTAAATGGACAAGGGTTTACTCTGTACTTCAATGGAGCAGTAGAAGTCAGGAATATTTTGTGCTCTGAATCAGGGTGATATTAATGCAAAGCATGATTCTAAAAGACCCCAGTGTATTCTTAGATCTTGATTCTTTCCAGTTCAGAGAATGTACACATGGAACCATTGCATGTACAATAGCATCCACATTGATATTGGGGCACTTCTCTCATGCATGTGAACCAAAGAAATGACTAGCTATCAGATATAGTTCACCAGGTAATGAATTACAGAGTCTGACAAGGACATAAGAGACTTATATTTAAATACCACTCATATTTGTAAGGTTTACTGGATGATTTAAAAATAACAGTTTTCTTTTACAATTTGAGTTACTTTCAGCCTCTTAGCCACATGTGCCCCTCTGTAGTTCCATTTGGGCCTCTTGAGGCCTTGCCCGGCACATTGCTGGCCAAAATGGAGCTTTCAAGGGGCGGATCTTCCCCTCAGAAGCTCCATTTCAGGCACCTTTTAGAGACAATATCATCTCTTTCTCTAATTACATGTTCATCAACACCTCCCCATAACTACCCATAAAATATTTTGCAAGCATGGTTTTTTCTTATCTCTATCTTCTTGGCATTAAGGAATGTCCCCTTTGCTGGGCCTCTTTCTAATAGTCCTAAAACAAAAGAACATCTATTTCTAACACAACAATAGTTACACTGTTACATATATTTGTATACTTTCAGCAAGTCTTTTCTCCAACTATCTTAAAGCGGAATAATGTTTATATGCATTTCTAATTTATATATCTACATACTATTTTTATTTTTGAATTTTCTTATTTCCTGCAAAGGATTCACACCCACAAATCCTCAGGTTATGAATGGAATGGGCAGGCTCCATTCCATTCGTAACTCGAGGACTACCTGTAGTTTGTTCTTAACTGGTTTTTTTAAACAAACAAAAAACAGTTCATATTTTGAATTGCTTATCTCCAAAAATGGATCTGCAGGAATTTGATAAATTTCTTTTTGCAAGTGGTACTGGACTTTGTTGCTACACTTTGAAAACATTAACGCATGCATTATTTTCAAAAATGAGCTATCTTTACATTACAAACTGAAGAAAAAATGTAAGATGTAGTAAATGAAAGGAATTGAAGAAAATCTAACTAAATCTTGTTTATACAAACATACCAAACATTCATATTTTTGTATCTCTACAAATCATCTTTTCTCCTTATCAGTATATCAATTCATACATTGTTTTTTCTTCCTTAAAGTCTCTCTTTTTCTCATCTAAATATATTTTTCTAATGTTCCCCTTCTCCATTCTTTCATTCTTATTTTATAGTTTCTGCAGTTACATTCTCATGCATTCTCACTATATGACCAAATTATCTTAACATACTACTTTTCTATAATTACTCAAATTTTATTCAGTTCATGTTTTTCATCATCTATTTTTAGGTATTTATACTATATGAATGCATACTAAACAACCAATGGAACATCACAAATCCTTGTTTTACTTTATTCACAGACTGTAATCATTTACTAGGCATTTCATTTATTGTCACATATGCTTAACATCTATTATACCACACAAGCAATACACCTTTATGATATATATGCATACTACATTTAATATACATAACCTAAATCAAAAAATGTACAGAGTGAATTCGTGGGTGGCCAGACAAAGGCAACTGCCTAGAGATGTGGTGATATATTTTACAGATAGAAGAATGAGAAATGATATTCTGCAAAAGTCTTTTCTCTCTGCTGTGCAAGTGGAGGGAGCTCAGATTGGAGTCTATAAAGAGCTACCACCCAAGATGTTAAAAGATAGAAAAGATTTTGGATTTTTAGTGAATGAATTAAAAAAAAAACAAATTCCATTTCGGTGGGACGCTCCAACTGGCATAATTCTGAGGTGTAATGGAGAAAGATATCGATTAAACACTGTTGAGAAGGCAGAACAATTTTATTCTATTGTTTTTAAAGAGAGTTCACCATCCCCACGTACATCCACTGTTTTGGAGATAAAGGAGAGTGACAAGGAGAAGCAACTTCAGCAAGAGATGGAAGAGCAGCTTAAGCAGGTGGAACCAGAGGCAGCGGAATTGCAGGGTGCTACAGGAGGTTTTCTGGAGGAGCTCCTGTTAGATCCCTCTCCGATTGTGACTACAAGAGATGTGGCTTTGGACCTAGTCCGGATGGCTGAAGCTAAAGATCAGCGTGTAACTCGAGCAATTTCTAAACAACTTAAAGAGAAGCAACAACAGGAAAGATCCAAGCCACAACAATATAAGAAGGGAGTCAAGAGTACTACACAAGAAGGTGAAGCCATGGGGGGAGCAAAGTCGAAGACTTCGGAAGATATTCGGCAATTCTGCTCGTCGCTTCAAAAAAGTCTACATGACGATTAAGTTTTTATCTTGGAATGTGAATGGATTAAATTCACCACAGAAAAGGAAGAAATTATTCACGTATTTGAGACAATTTAATAATGATATAATTTGCCTACAAGAAACTCATGTCAGAATACAAGATCAAAAATATTTGATAAATTCAAAATTAGGAACACATTTTATAGCTTCAAATCCGGAAAAAAAAGAATGGTGTGGTTATTTATATAAACAAAAGACTGTCAGCTAAAATTATAGAAGCAGATGAAGGTGGTAGGTTTGTAGCAATTGAATTGCATACAGCAAGTGGCCAAATTCTAGTGATTGGAATTTATGCTCCTAATCAACAACAGGATCATTTCTACAAAACTTTGCATTCCAAAATATTGCAATGGGACTATAGATCTATTTTAATCATGGGAGATTGGAATGGAGTAATTGACTCTAAAATAGATAAAAAGAGTTTGGCGAAGTTAAGGATTAGACTACCACAGACTTTTTTTGATATGAAAGAAGATTTGGAATTAAAAGATATTTGGAGAATATATAATCCAAAAGAATTGGACTTTACTTTTTTCTCAGATATACATAGATCTTTTTCTAGGATTGATTTTATTTTATTATCAACTGATCTACTTGTTAAGACAAAAAGAACAAAGATTTTTCCAAGAACTCTAACCGACCATAGCCCAGTATGGATAGAAATTGAGATGGGAAAGATTGAGAGAAGATCATGGAGATTAAATGAAAACTTGTTTAGATATGAAAAAAATATAACAGAACTTAAAAAGCAGATGAAAGAATTTTTTGAAATGAATTTGAATAAGGATACCCCTATTGAAATTGTGTGGGATGCGAGTAAAGCGTATATGAGAGGGGTACTCATTCATATGAACTCTAAACACAAATTGAATCGACAAAAGAAAAGATCTGAAATGGAAGCAGAAATAAAGAATAAAGAACAGTTACTTATTAAAAACCCAACAGATGAAAGAATACATGGTGCTATAAAACTTTTGAAAGATCAATTTCAAATGCTTATGGCGGAACAAACAGCAACAAATTTACAATATGCGAAACATAATACATTTTGTAATGCTAACAAACCGGGCAGATGGTTGGCCTATACATTAAGGAAGAAGCAGAGTATACGGACTATTGATAGTATTGATATTGGAGGGAAGGAAATTTCCCAACAAAAATCAATCAAAGAAGTTTTTGTAGATTATTATACCAAACTATATGCCAAAGATGACACACAGAATGGACTTACAGAGAAATATCTAGAAAATAAAAGAGTTACAAAAATTACCAGTCAACAAAAGGAAAGAATGGACTATCCTATAACAGTTGAGGAGATTATGGCCGCAATTAAACAATTGAAAACAGCTAAAGCTCCTGGGACGGATGGTTTAACTGCGGTGTATTATAAAACTTTGCAAGCAGAAATGGTTGAACATCTTAAAGACTTATTTTGTAACATACAACAAGGGGGTAAAATACCCCCATCATGGAAAACAGCTTATATTTCATTGATACCGAAAGAGCAAATAGGTCCTAAAAAACCTGAGAATTTTAGACCACTATCTCTTCTGAATAATGATTATAAAATATTTGCAAAAGTATTAGCCAACAGGTTGATGCCAGTTATCCAAGATGTGATTCATTGTGACCAAGGACAATGTAAGGCAAGTTATAGATTTACTGGAATATCTTGACAAGAATAAACAGATCCCTGCAGTGCTGGTCTTCTTGGATGCGGAGAAGGCCTTTGATAGAGTGGATTGGAATTTTCTATTAAAGACTTTAAAAAAGATGGACTTTGGGGATCAATTTATACAGGCGGTTTCAGCAATTTATCAAGAACAAAAGGCACAGATTATTATTAATGGAAGTTTGACAACAGATTTCAATATTGAAAAAGGAACAAGACAAGGTTGTCCGTTATCCCCATTGTTATTTATTTTAACATTAGAAGTCTTGTTGAATACAATACGGGACTCGAGCACCTTGAAAGGAATAGTGATAAGGCAAGAGGATTACAAAATAAGGGCATTTGCAGATGATCTGGTTGTTACCCTAACACAGCCGATGGAATCAATAATCCAGATGAAAGACATTATAAAAGACTATGGTACAGTATCAGGATTTAGATTGAATCAGAAAAAAACTAAGATGATAGTTAAAAATATGACACAAGATCGAAAACACGAACTTGAAAGGAGGGCAGGTTTTGAGATTGTACCAAAGGTTAAATATCTAGGAGTTCAGGTTGCAGAATCAA
This sequence comes from Pantherophis guttatus, assembly GCF_059756535.1. Taxonomy (NCBI): domain Eukaryota; kingdom Metazoa; phylum Chordata; class Lepidosauria; order Squamata; family Colubridae; genus Pantherophis; species Pantherophis guttatus. The sequence goes on from NC_142067.1 coordinate 66,420,735, forward strand.
ATATGAAATTGTTTCAAAATAATTATGAGGTGTTGTGGCGAGATGTACAGAAAGACATGGAGACTTGGAAAAAACTGCAACTGTCTTTACTTGGAAGAATAGCAGCAGTTAAGATGAACATTTTGCCAAGATTTCTTTTTTTGTTTCAAATGATTCCGGTGCTTAAAAGTGATAAACAATTGAAAGAATGGCAAAGTGGACTAAATAAGTTTGTCTGGAACGAGAAAAAACCGAGAGTGAAATTGAAAATTATGCAAGATGTTCCAGAAAGGGGGGGGTCTTAAACTTCCAAACCTACAATTATATTATGAAGCAGCAGCTTTGACCCAAGCAAGTGATTGGTTTGGAAGGAAAAAGACTGGAATATTGAATATAGAAAGCTTTGATCTTGAATTTGGTTGGCATGCTTACTTATTTTATGAAAACAAAGTGGATAAAGTATTTAAAAGCCATATACTTAGAGACTCCTTGATGAGAGTTTGGAAGAAGCACCGACTCAAATGGGATTACAAAATACCGCTATGGCTGGATCTTGGTTATATTATGTGGAATACAAATATAATGTCACTTGGGGGGGGTTTTATATAAAGAAGTTCTTTTTACAGATGCGGGCAGATGGCGATTGAAGACATTAGAAACGCTGTTGGAAGAAGGGATTAATTTAACTTGGTTACAGTACAATCAACTTCAACTGAGATGGAAAGAGGACCAAAAAATTGGTATAATGATGCATGAGGAAGAATTGGTTAGACATATAAAAGAGAAAGGTCCAATGCATATTAAAAGGCTTTATAATGTTTTGTTAGAAAGGGATTCAGAAACTGAATTGGTTAAAGACTGTATGATTAAGTGGGCACAAAATTTTGCAGAACCAGTGATGTTGGAAACATGGGAAAAAATATGGGTTCAGAATGTTAAATTTACACAGTCGCAGAATTTGAGGGAAAATTTTTATAAAATGTTTTATAGATGGCATTTAGATCCCAAGAAATTGTCGTGTATGTACCCTAATGTTCAACCAAAATGCTGGAGATGTGATTGCTTAGATGCCACATATTATCATGTGTGGTGGACTTGTAAGAAAGTGAAGGCTTTTGGGATAAAAATTTGGTGGGTTATGCAGAATGTTTTAAAGAAAAAAATTCAGTTTTCTCCACAATTGTTTTTATTGGGTATAGTTAAGGGTTTTACACTGGGTGAAACAAAGTTGATATTGTATATGATAACAGCAGCGAGATTACTGATAGGTCAACACTGGAAAAATGAAGCCATGCCCACCATTGAGGAATGGACTTTGAAGATGGTCAGCTTTGCAAAGATGGCGAAGATTTCAGCATATCTAAAAGATCGCTCACAAGAGATTTATGAATGGGAGTGGAAAAAGTGGATAGATTATGTGCAGAACAAATATCAAACTAGGAAGTATCAGATAGCTTTTAACTGAAAGTATTATATAGATAGAAATGTTTGAATTTTGTGAAGATGAAAAAATATATTGGGGGTGGAGGGGTTCAAGTTTTATAAAAAGGGGATTTTGATTTGGATTATATTCTGTGGAAGTCCGGGGGGGAGGGGGGGTTAGGGAGGTTTAGGGAGGTTAGGGAGGTTAAGGAGGGTTGGGGGGGGGAATGGGGAGAAAATGTAATTGTAAAACTTTTTCAATTAAAAAAAATGTACAATAACTTTGCCCTTCATTCATACTTTTTAGTGCACATTTTGACTCTTCCTTTAAAACTAAAGTTTTACTTCTGTGGATATATTCATGAATTCCATTCCATATCATGAATGATTTTCTTTCTTTCTTTCTTTCTTTCTTTCCTTCTTCTTCTTCTTTCTTTCTTTCTTTCTTTCTTTCTTTCTTTCTTTCTTTCTTTCTTTCTTTCTTTCTTTCTTTCTTCTTTCTTTCTTTCTTTCTTTCTTTCTTTCTTTCTTTCTTTCTTTCTTTCTTTCTTTCTTTCTTTCTTCCTTCCTTCCTTCCTTCCTTCCTTCCTTCCTTCCTTCCTCTTTCTCTTTCTCTTTCTGTCTGTCTATCTACCTACCTACCTACCTACCTACCAACCTACCTACCTACCTACCTACCCACCCACCCTCCTACCCATCCATCCATCCATCTGTCCGTGTGTCTGTCTATCTATCTATCTATCTGTCTGTCTGTACTCAATATGCTACTCTTCATGACAAATGGGCCAATGAATGAATTTTACCTCCACAGGGTGTAATCAATTTGCTCAACTACAGTTTTCCCATAATCTGTTATGAGTAAATGCCTAACTATGTATATATCAATGCATGGACTGACCCCTCCTCCCTCACCTAGCCCTTCCCATGACCCCTCCTTACCTTGACTCCGCCTTTGCCATACATAAGGCCGTGCACAGGGATCCATTAGTTCAGTTCCAGATGTGCACCTGAAAGAAAAGGAAATGTGTAAATAAATACATTTGAAATAAAGACAAAACGTGTCTGTGGTTATTGGGCAAGATCCTTGGAAAATAATTCACAAGATGGTAGCAGAGGATGGTTATGCCCAATAACCAGGAATAATATCTAAAATGGAAGGAAGAATGAACACAAGGTCCATCACCAGACTAATGGCAGAGCTGCAGGAATCCGAAGGCGCCACAGCCAGAATTCCAACTGCCATGGAGGTGGGAGACCTGGATCAGACAAACAGAAGCGTGAGGCCAAGAGAAAATGCAGCCAGGCACGCCAGGAACGAATCACCCAAGAGAGATGAGCTGAAAGAGACCATACAGAAAATGATGGAGGCCTCCATCAGCAAGAGAGAGCTCCTCGCGAAACTCCGGGACCTGCTAGATGACCACGGAGCAGCGATGAGCCCCCAAGAACAAGGCCACGAGACTGCCAGACTGGTAAGACAAAGATGCCCCCTGGCAGGGACCCAGGAGCTAAACAATTCCAGTTTCACGCCATGCTCCCGGCGGCCATCTTGGGATGGCCACCGACCAATGGGGAGCCAGGATTCAAATTTGATGGCTCGAAATGAAAGAAACCCCAAAACAAATGGGGGAACAACCAAAAACATCCCAGAAGGGAGATACCATGGCATCTGGAGCTCACCTGCCGAGCTCGAAGCCAGAAAGACACCCGAGACCCCAGCAGCCGCAATCAGCCCTGCACGCAACCCCCTCGCGCCAGCCACAAACCGAGGGGACGAGGGGGCCATTGATCATGATACACCCCCCCAGATCCTCCACCCGAGGGCCACACTCCGCGAGGACGACCGCAGGGCACCAATTGCACTCGACACATGCCGATGGCAGGACTCGAACCCAGCACCCACCGCACCGACAACACGAGACCTGAGGGAAGGAGACCACGCCAGCTACTCACCCTCCATGCGATCTCCGCCGGGCTTCCCCACACGTCCAAGGACCAGTGACCAGGGATCGGGACCCCTCACAGCCGCCGCCGCCACGCTGCCGAATCTCAGAAGTCCTCAACTTACGACCTCCTCGCCTCCTCGCCTCTCTCCAGCTTCCTGCAGGGATCCAGCCGCCCATCGATGGATGCCTGCCTCCAGGGACGAAGCCGGGTACCCCAGGGGTGAGTCCGAACCCCCAACTGTAGGCCTAGGCCGAGGCCTAAGAGCAGCAACTGCAAGCTACTCACCCATAAACTACAGGCGTGAAATAGGCCTCGCACATGCTCAATCGGCTCCTGTAAGAAGAGAAGGAGAGAACATAAATCCAAGTCTATACAGAGTCGCAAACTGCATCCCCAAGCCATATTGTGAGTTCCCTCACCTGAGATACCATGGACAGCAACAGACTGTGAGTAATTTACCACACAGCTCAGTAAATTTAGCAACTGACTTTCCCACTCTTAAGTTAGATGGATCTAACCTTATGCAGTGGAATCATCAACTCCAGGTTTTATTTTTAAGGGAGAATATGTTGTTTTTGATTGATGACTGCCCCCCCCAACAAAGCCTTGGACTTTAGAAACAGACTGCTTACATCACAGGGCTTACTATATAGTCATAGCAAGTATTTCACCAGGCATATACCCCAGCCTTAGCCATTACCTGACTGTGTCTGAAATACAGCAAAAAATTTTTTAACTTGTTCTACAGCAAAAGCGCTGCCACCACAGCCAAGATATCCAGGAAATTCCACTCTGCCAGACATAAAGCAGGGACTCCCATGGGTGAACATATACTAAACTTAAATGCCACAAGGGCTGAGTTGATACAGAGGGAGGAGGACATATCAGAGGAGAGTATGAAGAGCATTGTCATCAACTCCCTGGACTCCAGCTGGGATAACTTCATAATGCAGCTGGATAGCATAAGCCTAGGCCACCTCACACTTGAGTCACTGACAAACAGAATAATAGCAGAAGACAGCTTAAGGAGGGACCACTCCATCAGCCGCAGGGACAGCAAACCAACAAAGAGGGTTGAGTTCCAAACCAGGAACCAAGACTACCCAGAGTGTTTCACCTGTGGTTCCAAGAACCACTATAAACGGGATTGTCCAAAAAACTTGAGGGGAAGGGATCACACCTACCACAGGGAAAGGGAAGGCAGGAAGCCAGGGCTCCCCGACAGATCCCCATCAGAAAACAGATATAGGCGTAGAGACTCCCGCAACCCAAGGGACAGAAGGGGAAATAGGGACAGCTCTAGGGAGAGCCGATCAGGATCCATGTATGGGATCAGGGAAAACACACACACACACCCACAAACAAGAGAGGGAAAAGCGTGGCTCATTGATTCGGGAGCCACCAACCACACAACCCATGACAGGAAGATACTGACCTCATTTACAGAGGAAAACTACCACATTAAGGTGGCCAACCAAAACAGAGTCCTAGTAACAGGGAAAGGAAACACGTTCATAAGCGGGATAGGCAAGATAGAGGGGGTATTGCTCATACCCGAAATACCCCACAATATCTTAGCAGCGCTTAAACTCAGCAAGGACATGGGTATAGAGACCACCTTCAAAGAGCCTTGGTAGTACAGTGGTCTAAGGCACCCTGTTATTAAGCTGGTTATTAAGATCAGCTGCCTGTAATTACTGCAGGTTAGAATCTCGCCAAGGCTCAAGGTTGACTCAGCCTTCCATCCTTTCTAAGGTAGGTAAATTGAGGACCCAGTTGTGGGGGCAATAAGCTGACTTTGTATAAAATATACAAAAGGATGAAGGCTATTGCTGAGCACATTGTAAGCCGCCCTGAGTCTCCGAAGAAGGGCAGCATATAAATCAAAAAAAAAAAAAAAAGAGGGAAAAGCCTACATGACCAAGGACAGGGAAAGCATCAGCAAAATAGTCATTGATGGAGGGCTAACATACCTCCATCCTAAGAGAAATAGCCAGACCCAAGTAATCGCTCAACTAGAAAACACAGAGAATAAAGTCAATGCACAAGTCGAGATAGAGGGGGACAGGGAAGATGACCCCACCGAAAACAGCACAACACACAAAGGGAAATTGTTAATCGGCAAACCCATTCACGATGACTGTGCTCACTTGCTACATAGAAAGTTGGGCCATGCCAGCTTCCCAGTCATCCAAAAAATGACAGAATGTACCAGTGACTTGAAAATAAAAAATTGTAAAAACTACTTAGAGTGCTCCGTATGTAAATCATCTAAGCTAAAGACCAAACCCAGACCTAGGAAGGCCACCCGCACCACCAACTCTATCTTTCACCTGGTACACATGGACATTGTGGGCCCCATGAAGCCCTCTATAAAATACAAAAAGAAGTATTTTCTGACAATAGTAGATGACTACAGCCGCTATGGCTTTGTGTACACCATTAACCATAAGAGCGAGGTATTTCAAAAATTTAAGGAATTTTACAAGAGAGTGGAGACGCAACACAATACAAAAATAAGGCAAATAATGACGGATAGGGGGTCTGAGTTCCTATCAAGGGACTTCTCGAACTGGTTAAAGATGCACGGGATAATACACTACACAACTTCTCCTTTTTCCGCGTTCCAGAACGGAGTCGTAGAAAAAAGAAATGGAGTCCTACAAACAATGATGAGATGCTCTCTAGAGGATGCAGGGTTGTGACAGCCATTCTGGGCAGAAGCACTCGCCTACTCAAATTATACGCTGAACAGGCTCTGGTCTACTGTAATACAGAAAACACCTTACGAGGTGATATACAACCGAAAGCCAAAAATTACACACTTGCACATATTTGGAGTCACGGCGGATGTGCATATCCCCAGACAGCTGAGGCGAAAAGGGGACAAGGTCTCAAAGAGATTAAGATTCATGGGGTATGAACCAGGCACAAAAGGATACAGATTCATAGACAGGGACAACAGGTTCATCATATCCAGAACCGCGGTGTTCCACGAGAACACCAACTGGTCAAAGATACATCTCAACGAAACACTCATCAGACAGGAAGACACAGACAAATTAAGGGATGAGAGCATACCCACCACATTAGAAACAGATACACAAGAAAGGCAAAAACCGAGACACCATGAGATAGCTACCAAAGGGTGGAAGGAAGACCATCCCATCATTAAGGTAGATGCAGTCACAGAGAAAGAAGCCAAATACATGCACGACACCGACACACGACCCAACAGGCCCATAAGGCACAACAGAAATAGAGTGCCAAAGAGATTTGAAGATTATGTCATGTCCATACACCCAAATAGAACGACCCCTAACTCATATGAGGAAATTATTAGTCTGCCACAAGAAGAGAGAGATAGGTGGGAACAAGCTATGGAAAAGAAGATGGCTAGCCTAAGGGAACTAAACGTGTACACCCCTTCTAAGGTCCCACCCGATAAAACACTCATAGGTACAAAATGGGTTTTCAAAATTAAGGAACTCGAAGACAACAAGACCCTCTACAAGGCTAGGCTCGTAGCTCAGGGGTTCGCTCAGAGGTATCCAGACGACTACACGGATACCTATTCACCTACAGTTAGGGCAGAAAGGGTCAAAAGCGCCCTAGTAATAGCATCCGTCTTAGGCCTAGAAGTCTATCAATTCGACATTCAAACCACATACCTCCATGCGAAGTTCATGCAAAGAAATATATGTCAGGGCACCCCCAGGGAAAGGCACGAAAGAGGGAGACACCTAGTTACTAAACAAAAGTTTGTATGGGTTAAGGCAGTCGGGAAAAAGATGGTATGAGTGCCTAGCCAAAACACTCAGGGACATGGGTTTCACCGCCACCTCAGCGGACCTCTGCCTCTTCGTCAAGAGGGAGGGCACATCAGTCGAGTACGCACTCATTTACGTAGACGACATCCTATACTTAGGACAGCACAAGCGAAAATGCGATGAATTCGCCAAAGAACTGGGGAAACACTTTACACTCAAGACCCTAGGGAGAGTCAACAAATATCTAGGGGTGCAAATCGAGAAAACAGAATGGGTTCAGGGTATCACAAAAGGAAAAAATATTAGAACTTATACACAGATGTAACATGAAGGATGCTAAGCCATGTGAGACACCCATGCAAACAGACTTCCTAAAACACATGCACGAAGAGGGGGAGTCATTTAAGGACAACACTCTGTATAGATCCGTCATTGGATCCCTCCTATACATTGCCAATTGGACAAGGCCTGATATCAGCTTAGCAGTTAACCTGTTATCCAGACACGTCAGTGAACCCAAAATATACCACTGGGAAGGGGTAAAACGAATAATTAAGTACCTGAAACATAGCATAGACGCATACCTATGTCTGGAACCATCCAAGTCCAAAGAACCTGTGCTGACCTGCTATGCGGACGCTGATTGGGCAGGTGACATCAAGAGCAGAAAAAGCACCTCTGGTTAAATGTTTTTCATCAATAATTGCCCGGTACATTGGTACACCGGTAAACAGAACCTGGTTGCCACATCCACAGCGGAAGCAGAGTATATCTGCCTGTCAAAAGCAGCTAACAATTTAGTGTGGTTTGATGACCTGCTTTCTGAAATATGGACTGAACCAATTTATCCAATAACAATCCACGAGGACAATAAAGCAGCTATAGACATTTCCAACGCAGACACAGTAGGTCAAAGATCCAGACACATCGACATCAAGCACAAGCACGTTAGGCAGTTATCGAACGCAGGTTTCATCAGAGCCGTACATTGTGAAACTTCGGAACAAGTCGCAGACATTCTGACAAAACCATTACCAAGCAAACAACATACATATCTGACATCAAAATTAGGAGTGGCTATGCCTTGTACAGAATCAACTCCAAACATTAGGCATTTAGAGGGGGATTTGTTATGAGTAAATGCCTAACTATGTATATATCAATGCATGGACTGACCCCTCCTCCCTCATCTAGCCCTTCCCATGATCCCTCCTTACCTTGACTCCGCCTTCGCCATACATAAGGCCATGCACAGGGATCCACCAGCTCTGTTCCAGATGTGCACCTGAAAGAAAAGGAAATGTGTAAATAAATAAGTTTGAAATAAAGACAAAACGTGTCTGTGGTTATTGGGCAAGATCCTTGGAAAATAATTCACATAATCTGTTGCAAAAAGATAAAAGAGTAGGCTAGATTACCCACTCTCCATAATTTTGTAATGCATTATATCAATATTCCTACCTTGAATCATAGTGACGAGAGATCTTTAGTAAAAGTATTTACTGTGATTAAAACCTTAAGCAAATGTCTTTGCTTGTTACTGATCTATACTGGATTTTGTATATTTAGACAGTTTTGGGAAAAATGATAATTTACTAATTTAAATTTGTTGAACAAACAAGGACCAACACATGTGCTCATTTACTAAAAAAATTTGAATCTTGCCCAATAATATAATATCTACGGTAGTTTGTTTTGGACCAGAGACAGATAAGCTAATCGTCCAGGCCTGGTTTATTCCAGTAGCTGATTGCAAAGTAAAGACCAAAGTGGTCCCAGTGGTGGTAGGAGCACTTGGAGCTGTGATTCCTTAGCCGTTGTGGCTTAATATATTAACATAATCAAATCAAATCATGTTTCTTATCTTAGAAGGTGATCTGTTACATTTTATCCAATTTATGTTTCACTTTTCACTTTTATATTCTTTAAAATACAAGCCATTCTACACTGAAAAAATAATATAGTCTTGGTATCCAATGTGACTATTTTCTCTGTTTGACTATTAAAGTCTCATGGACATAGCAATTTCAATGCCATTCTTATTTGATTATTACTCTGATGAAAATATAAATTGGCTGATTAATTGGCTGTAGAAAAGTGCCCCATGTTGCTGTGATCATTATAAAGTGTAGCTTACAATGAATAACTGGAAATGAGTGTCACAATAAATGCATGAAATATTTATTAAGAGTTATGAATGTAAATAAGAGGCATAAGTAACAGTCACTTGTAGATATATAAACTCTATTAGGCTTAAATAGAATGCTCTCATCGCTTAGAAAGCTGTTTATTATGATGGACATAATGTAAATTTTATTTGGATTTCATATTGCATGACTGAATTCATCAACAATGTGCTCAAAATACTGGATTTTTGGAAGTATTTTCCAAGCAAAGTTTTTACAAAAACATGGTGTATTTTAGGGAAGCTGATAAGTGTTTTAACCGTAAAGTAAGAAAATAAAAAGCAATGTAAGGAGGATGAAAAATGAAATGCTCCAGAAATGAAATGTCCCTGTCTTTACCGAAACAATCATATTTAAAAGAAACTGAGAGCTTTAATAATGTTAATGTAAATAACGTTAAGAGCCTTAACGTTAGAGAGAATCCACATGCCAGGATTTGGAAGAGATTTGCAGAGACACTGCTCTCCAAGAGAGAAGGGTCATTAAATGCAAGATGCTGCTGTGTCTCATTGTGTGTTTGCACTAAGGTATAGGTTTGCCAGACTGACGTATCAGAGAAAGTCAGAGTGGTTACCACATCAGCATAATAGCTACATAATAAATGATGGAGAGAATCATGTTAGGCATGATTCTAGATTCTAGACCTAACCTAACTTGAATCATACAAAAGGAGAGAATTCAAATAGATTTCTAGCTCCCAGCAGCCAGCAGCAATAGGATGCTTTCAGGAAGATGACAGATGCAAAGGAAAGATGCTGTTTTGCACTATCTAGATTTGTTACTGCAGCCAAATTATTGGCATGATGGAATGACGAGAATAGCAGCTGGCATGGAAGGTAGGGTGATCAAAGGTTTTGCATTGATATTTATGTCATTAGAAATTGACTGTGACAAAGCATACCTTTAAATGAATCTTTTCTATTGATGATGGCAGAGGATTTGTTTTTCAGCTTTGAAACTCTGACGATACTGTTGCCTCCGAAAAATAGATTTGTGAATTGCATGTATGCTTCTGTTATGTCCTTGTGCTTGTATCTTATCTCAGGGAGCCACTTGACTGAAAGGGATTATTAAAGAAAGGCAAGGCTATACAATCAAAGTGCTTCTAATTCGGGGGAAGTCCAGATAAAGGGAAACAAACAATGAAATCTTCCATAGGGTTTAAACTGCTTAAGCTTGAGAAAAAATACTGTATATTGAACATTCTGAAATAGCTAATATTATCACAGTTTCTGTTTTTACTTTGCTTCTTCCTTTTTTTATAGTTTTAAGATGTAGTCATTTGCAAATTACTACAAGAAGGAAATGCACTGAGATCTTCTGCACGATCTTTCAACAAGTCTAGCATCTGTTTCAGTTACTGAACTGTATTCATGTTTTGACAACTTCATGTCATTTTTTGCTTGATTACAGTTCTTATTTTCAATATATCAGTTTGCTTTATATATAATTTTGAAAACTGCCTTTAACTAATGACAGGAAAGGTGACACTATTTGAAATGAGATCATGGTTTTTGGATATTCTGTTTATAGTTCTTACCTTCATGTTTCACTATATAATATTTTATTTATTTGTTGGCTTGATCTGTAAATAGAAAAAAAGTAAACTGAAGTTTCAGGTGACTTTCTTGAAAAAGTTTGAGGTTATGTTAAAGAACAGCATTCCAGGATTTTGAATGATTCCTTTATGCTCAATCATCACCATATAATTGATACGTTCTTGTTGACTCATAATGATTATCACAAATTTGGAAGATTTACCAACAAAGTTCCTTGTTTATGAGAATCTTGTATTTTTTAAATAATTTTTTTAAATAATTTTTTCTTTAACATCCATAAGTGCTTAGTGAACAATGTATTGTCTGGGTCAATGTACTTTATACACAATACTAATAACAATAATAATACTGTTTAGGTATACATAATAGTAATCTTTCAACTTCTAACATTTACATACAGTATACATGGTAATTATAATATATTCTATTATGTATCAGTATATATAATACTATTTTCCCAATTTCTACTTTCTACCTCTATTCTCTAATCCTTAATGAAGCAATTGACATATTAAGAACTAATCTATAGCTATCCATCATCTCTTGCCCTTTTTAATATTTCAACTTTTGACTTTTGATAAATCTTTTGATAAAACTCTTGACTTTTTGATAAATCTTCCATACTCCTCCCTTGGGATCTTGTATCTCCTTACATCCCTCATATTTAATCTAAGTATTTCATCTGCCTCAACATCTATCTCTTGCTGTTGAGTCTCTAAAGCATCCATCAGTAACTCTTTCATCACTTCTAGGATCTTTCTCTTTATCCTCTTCTATATTTTGACCTCTTAAAGAGTAATCTATCTGTTGCATTTTAGGAATTTTTACTGTCCCTTCTGTATCTTTATCTGCTTGTGACATTTGTTGATTTATTTCCTCTATTCTTTCCTCAGCTCCTTCCAATTTCTCCTCTACTTTCTGGACTTTCTGGATTTTTTGTTCATTTTTCATTGTCATTTGCTGAGAGTTTTCTAGTTTCACATCTATATCATGCATCAGTATCATCATCTCCCTATGACTTCTTGTGATAATTTCTTGAATACATTGAAGTATCAGTAGTGTTTTTTTTTTAAATGTATTTGTTTTTTCCTGTTGAAACATTTTGCATTAATTTAATGACCTAAAAATTACTCAATAATCAATCAAAATCCCAATGTCCCAATTGTCCAAAAACACCAAAAAAGCCAATATTAGTCAAATTTGCTCAATCCCGGAACTGTTACTCAAAATTCACAATTTTTACAGTCCTCAAAGTTTTCCAATTTGTTCCCTCTAAATCAGGGGTCCTCAAACTTTTTAAACAGGGGGCAAATTCACGGTCCCTCAAATTGTTGGGGGACGGATTGGCTGGGAGGATGTGGCTAGGTGGTCATGTGACTAGGTGGGCGTGGCTAGATCATGTGACTGGGTGGGCCAATTTAACAGTCCATTGAACAATGCACACAAATTAAACTTTAATTTGTTTTGCTCCTGGGGGTGTTTATTTGCTTTTGTTTGCATGTTGCTCTTTTGGTTGCCTTTTCTTTTTACTAGATTGTTTTTTCAGTTGTTTAGGAGTCTAGTGGTCCACTTCAGGAAACTCAGTTTTGCTGCAATTCTTCTCAGCCCCAAGGAGCTTGAGAAATCTCTTTCTGTCTCTCTCTATCTCTTTGTCTCTCTCTCTTTCCTTCTCTCTCTCTTTCCCTCTCTTTTTCTTTTTTTTCTCTCTCTCTTTTTCTCTCTCCTCTCTCTCTCTTTCTCCCTCCCTCTGTCTCTCTCTCTCTATTTCTTTGTCTCTCTCCCTCTCTCTCCCTTTCTCTCCCTTTTTCTCTCTGTCTGTCTCTCGCTCTCTCCCTTTCTCTCTCTCCTTCTCTCTCGCTTTCTTTTTCTTTCTCTCCCCTTCTCTCTCCCTCTCTCTCTCCCCCTCTTTCTCTCTTTCATTCTTTCTCTCCCTCTCTCTTTCTGTCTCTCTGTCTGTCTGTCTCTTTCTTTGTCTCTCTCCCTCTCCCCTCTCTCTCTCCCACCTCTTTCTCTCTCTTTCATTCTCTTTCTCTCTCTCTGTCTCTGACTCTCTCCCTTTCTCTCTCCTTCTCTCCCTCTCTTTCTCTCTCTTTCTTTGTCTCTCTCCCTCCCTCTCTCTCTCTTTCTGTCTCTCTCTCTTTCTGTCTCTCTATCTCTCTATCTTGTGGAGGTGGTGAAGATGAAAAATGGGCCATTTTTGCCTGGTTTTTTGCCTCTTCTAACCCCCCCCCCCAAGCATTCTGCAGGCTAAAACCAGGCAAAAATGGCTCATTTTTTGGCCAAGAACGGGCCATTTTTGCCTGTTTTTTGCCTCTTCTAAGGCCTCCCCCCCCCTAAGCATTCAGCAGGCTAAAACCAGGCAAAAATGGCTCATTGTTTGTCCAAAAACTCCCCCTCTCCACAAGCATTCTGCAAAATAAAAGCAGGCAAAAATGGCTCTTTTGGGACAAAATGGGCCATTTTTGCCTGTTTTTTTGCCTCCTTTCACTCCCCCCACACCTCCACAAGCATTCTGCAAACTAAAACCAGGCAAAAATGGCTCGTTTTCTGGCCAAAAACGGGCCATTTTTGCCTGGTTTTTTTTTTTTTTTTTTGCCTCCTTTCACTCCCCCCCCTCCCCCCCACATCCACAAGCATTCTGCAGGCTAAAACCAGGCAAAAATGGCTCGGTTTTTGCCCCAAAACAGGCCATTTTTGCCTGGGGTTTTTTTTTTTTTTTTGCCTCCTTTCACTCCCCCCCCCTCCACATCTACAAGCATTCTGCAGGCTAAAACCAGGCAAAAATGGCTCGTTTTCTGGCCAAAAACAGGCCATTTTTGCCTGTTTTTTTGCCTCTTCTAACCCACCCACCCCCCACCTCCACAAGCATTCTGCAGGCTAAAATTGTTGAGCTTACCTTTTGGTTCCAGCCTGCAGGTCTCCCGAAGGCAAGTCCTGCACTCTGCTGAAGGGTGGGTTGGGTGATGTGGGCGGGGCAACCTCATGGTGCTCTGCGGGCCGCATGCAGCCTGCGGGCCGTAGTTTGAGGACCCATGCTCTAAATTATCAAAATTTGTAAATCTTGCTAATTTTTCTTTTTTCACCTTGTAGAATGTTCTATCAGATACTATTGATAATCCAGAATTGCCTACCAAAGTTTCCAAAGTCTCATTAAACTATAGAGTTAAGTGTTTAGTTTCAAGGGTAATTCTTGTTAATTATAGTCCACATTGCCTTAAAAATCTTTAATTTATGAGAATCTTATTGTGCAGATTAGAAAGTAAACTGCTATTTGTGAACCTTATATTTTATCAATAATTATTGAAATTATTCAGATAGTCACAAGGATGTAAATATATTACATAACAATGATGATTTTAAGTTAAATGTAATATTTGATCTTTCTGCAGCTTCAATTAAGCATTGTGTGAAGAATGTTCATGTTAACAGGGTTGAAGGATTAAACTTTTATATGACAAGCTGCATGTTAATAAACATGTCCTCAGTTTGGATGAAAGAAGAAACTAATTTGCAATTCTAAATGAGACCTAAACTAATAAAACAAATCTAACTTTTGATGGTTTAAGCATGTCTACTCTGAAAGTACAAATAAAACTATAAAGCATGGATAATTGCTTTGAAAATTGCTGAATTATGGGAAAGTACTATGGAATTGGGGCATAACTTTTATTTTAAACTCTTTGTTATGAGTTTTTAAATGTAATGAGTTGTAATGAGTTGTAATGAGTTTCTGGTTTATATTATTATAAACTACCCAGCATAAATGTAGTAAAAGTAATGAAATAAATAAATGAATTTTATGCCAAAAATGACTGACACAAGACTGACGCCAATGACTGTGTTAATCTCAATGTATTTCAAATGTTCATTATGTTCATTCATGACTATCTAAAAGCTCAGTTGTATATAAACTTATTTTAAAAGTTCATTTTTGTATGGATGAAGCCAGGTCCAGTTTGTATGAGATGGTCTTTTACCTTGTTTAAGTTGATAAAATTACAGACTTATGATTTTCCTTTCATTATTTCTGTCTAATTGGGAATAGATCTTGTAAATTTTGCTAATAGATTTATATAGGTGAATATTAAACTACATTGAAGTGACAGTAGGGGGAGCTGGCAGTTGATACATATAGAGAGAAAGACAGGGAGAGAGAGAAGATAGCATCAAAGGCTTGGGCTCAGCTGTTTAAGGTAGAAGTGAACTTCTATAGCAATAATGGTAATAATTTTTCAAAAAATTTGTTAAGTTCTTAAATGCTGATGCTCTTGCAGTCATATGAAATCGACTGCAGTATAGGCATGTACTTAATAGATTCCACACAAATGAAAAAGATTAATGAGACAACCAGTGCAAAAGTATGTGTCTGTGTATATGTTTGTGTGCATCTATCGTATTATTTTAATATACTGTTTATGTACTATATCCATGCTGTCTTGGTTTCAAATATTGACTTCAAATATTGACTTCAAATATTTGGAATTTTCTTTTAGAACTTTGGCTAGATGTCTTAGCCAAACTAACTTAGTTGAAAATAGATTGACACTTTCAGATTTATTTATTTATTTATTTATTTATTTATTTATTTATTTATTTATTTATTTATTTATTTATTTATTTTTGCAATTTATATGCCGCCATTCTCCCTAGGGACTCAGGGCGGCTTACAAAAACAATATCCAATACAAATCACAATAAAATTAAAATCAACAACCCAATGCAAATGCAAATAATGTTCACATTGGATCAGAGTTGCTAATTTGTACTTGACATTTATTTATGTGTCTATTTTCTGTAGAGAAGTAATGAATTATGTAGCTAAGGTTATACGTTCTGTAACATATGAATATGTGCATATTTATGTAAAGGATTGATTTTTGACAAAATATACAGTAGATGCAAATATTCTTCAGATATTTTGCACTATTTTAGAATCTTGATAAAGTCCTCCCAAATATAAGAAAAATACATTTCATTATGGCAAAGTAATTTTGCAAGATGATGTCCACATTAATATACTATAACACTCAAAACTGGTTTTGCCTTTGTACTGTTGTAAAGCAGATGGGGCTGTATTATTCATCCTATAGTCAACTTCTGAATTCAAGTAAGAATGAATCAGAGCAGAGAATCATAGTGCTTGTTACATAACATAATAGATAATGTTAGAGTATTGTGAAAAACATGTCAGTTTTGCTTAAAAGGTTTATTAAAAGTAGATGGGGGAAATTGTTGTTTGCTTCTCAATAAATAGACAGGACCCTTAACAAGAATTCCTTCCTTCCTTCCCTCCCTCCCTCCCTCCCTTCACTATGTTCAGTGAATATATTATGTTATATAGTGACTTGCTTTGGGATTTTTAATAATTTTCAACAATATAATGACATCTTAAATAATAATGGAAGACAATAAAATGCTCAGGTACAGTCAAAAGCATTAGAAAAGAAAGAAGACAAGGAACAAAACATAGTGAACCCTGATCTAAGATAGTCTAGTTCAGTGGTTCCCAAAGGGGGCGGTACCGCCCCCTGGTGGGCGGTGGGATGCCTTAGAGGGGCAGGAGGCAGCAGGGGGGCGCTAGAGGCAAAAGGGGGTGGCAGGGGGGCGCTAAGTGGCAAGGAGGGTGGCCCCTACCCTTTGGCCTGTGCAGTTACCTCCTTGCAAGCAAACAGGAAGAAAAAACAACTTTCAGCTTCAGCATAGGCTAATTAGCCCGTTTATTAGATCTGCGACTCTCAGCTGATTTGCTCTCAGCTGTTTTGCGCAGGGCCTTGCTACAAAGAGCTAAATTGCTGGAGCAGATTTTTTTTTCTCCTTGTGCAATTCAAGCTGAAAACGAAACCAAAAGTAAAGCAGGTTGTTGGCTTTGCTGTTTGCTGCAACGTTGGAAAATTAGGCAGAGGCAGATTTCTTTTCTTTTTCCTCATCAAAAAAGGTAGGTGCAAACAATGGGAAATTTAGGCAAAAGAGGAGAGTTCAAGATTTTAAAACACAAAAGAAAAAAAAGCTCTATTTAACTAGGGAATTGTAATAATTGAGATACTATTGTATATTGTGTTGAAAGCAGAAATGGTTGAGTTGTTAATATGGAAAATCAAAACCAAATGGAATAATGAAATTAGATATAAAAGTGATATAATACTTGGGTCAGTCTAGAGGATCTTTGGAGGGCTTTCTTTGGCATTAGGTTCAAAAAGTGGAACCACAGAGTTAACGAAATCCTCCTCATCTGGAAAGTTCAGGAAACACCATCACAAGCAAGCTATCACATCTAGCTAAGCAAAGGTAACCACAGATATAACAGCAGGAAACTTAGATAGGTTTGTAAGAACACCTGTGACCCACTTAAGAGGGGAAACACGTTAGTAAGCTTGTAGGGTATAGCAGCAAGGGGGGGGATTGTCGCTGTGGGCTGTCAGAAATGTAACCAATCCTAAAATGTCAAAAGTATGTATAAATGTAACTGCATTAGAATCTTTTTTTCGTTCAGTCTTTGCTTCCTGTATTGCACTGAACCTTGCGCAATAAACCTCTCTGATCACCCATGGAAATCTTGTGAGTCTTAATTTCTATAACATTGTGGTTTGGAGGAATATATGGGGGAAATTATTTGTTTATTATTATTGGTGAATATAATTAATTGATTTGTAAGAAATTGGATTGCATGGAAATAATTGGAATATTTATGTTCATATTGATTAATATACAAAAAAGATAGTTATATAACTAATTGATTTATATTAAAATGTTGAATTTATATTAAACAACTGTAATATTACATAATTAACCAATGTGAGGATGGATAGAAAAATAGATGACAATTGGAAGGGGTATAATATAGAATAGAAGGGAAAATTGAATTTAATTAATATTAGAGATGAGGATGAAGGGTAATATTGTTTTTTTAAAAAATAGATGAATAAATATGGCAAAAAGGAAATATAGAAATTGTAAATTTAATTGAAATGACTAAACACTGTTTAAATTTGTGAACTGGCCAAATACTCTGTTCAAAGAAAATACATTGTATGTTTGTATGTGTGTTTCTAATTATTGCTATTTATTCATATTTTTTCTCTTTTATTCTTTAAAGTTCAACAATTCATTCTTTATCTTAATATCTTTATATTTGTTTGGGGTTTGCCTTTCTTCCATTTCATCTTTTTTATTGAACCCAGTGTAATCATCTTTATCTTTTTTTCAATTATTTCCTTTTCAATATTAGCTCCTTGCTTGTCTTGCTTCTCATTCATCTTTTCTCTTTCTTTTTTTGCAAGCTAACCAATTCTCTGCTTCTTTATTTCCCCTAAATGCCTCCCTTACTTTTTGAAACATCTCCCTTAGTGTCTCATATTCATCCTCCCAGTTCTCCATATTTTCAATTTTAAAAGGCTAGGATTTTTAAGCTTATTCTTTTCATTTACATATATGTGTGGGGGGGTGCTTTTCAAGGAGCCACAAGGGGGGCTGAGAGCAGAGTCATTCTGACAGTGTCTTTTAAAATTGCTTGGAAGACCCATTTTTTCCCTAACAGTAATGGTTTGTATACTTTGGAATAAAACATATACCTGGAAAAAGTATTTGCAAAACTTGGACAGAAGGAAACGAAAGGCAGGACTGGACTCATTATCAGTAGCTAGTTAGTTCATTGTTATCAGTGACTCCCACTGATTCTAAACTCATTTTAATACTGGGATTTGTGATTACTGAAATTGACCCATTATTTCGTCTCTTTTTCCGCACTAGGAACCACTATTTGATTTCTTTTCATTTTATTCAAATAACAACAGAAAACCCAATACGGTTCGGTATGAATTGGCTTTCCAGTCCTTCCTTGATGCATTTTTTCACATTGGTTATCTAGTTTAAATGCCAAAGAAAAATCAATGATATATTTTTCAGACCTTTGGAGGATCACAATGTCATTTGTTCACACTGCTCAAGCAAAATTAACAGGTGTGAATTAAGTTTTAGCTAAAAAATGGAGCTTTAATTCCAGAAGTCCATTCTTTAAACTTGGACTTCTAGAATTAAAAGGCTCTGGATTAAATCCAGACAAAAGATGTAGAAGAGTATCTTGCTTTTAGACATGATAATAGCTGTCTAGAAAGGTAAATTATGACCTATTTTGACATCATCAGAAATTTAATTTATTACCTGTTAAAAATGCAAAGACAAGGAGTACAAGGAGCAAATAAAAGACCTTCATGTTGGGGTTGGTTCTGGACCAAATCTTACTTGTGGGACAGAAACCAGCTCTCAGCCCTCCTTGAGACTTCTTGAAAAGCATCCCCCCCCCAGCTCCACCGCCTGAGGAGGCAGGGGAGGACTGCAGGTTGATCCCAAGGGGGTCTGGGAATGGGTGTGAATTCATCCCACAGCCCTCTCCATCCCCTCCTCTGTGAAATTTCTTTCTCCCACTCGCTGGTGGTCAGCAAATTCAAAAGGGACCCCCAGCTGAGAATCACTGCTCTAGATTGGTTGATTCAGGGGATTTCTTTAGTGTTAACTAATAGCGTTAGCTATTTCTGTTACAGGGATAGATTTGTATTGGAGCAGCCTGCAGGCCTCCCAAAAGCTCTGTGCACCCTGTTTTTGCGAAAAACGGGCCTGTTTTTCACAAAAACGGGACATGCGGGGCAAGATGTAAGGATCGCCTCTCCTTCCAGCTTAAGAAAGTACGAACTCTTGAAACGTAGTTGTTCAAAAGGATTCTTTTATTAAGCAGAAGTGAAAACCATCCAGCTAAAGCACAATCTGAATGCCCTTAGGCAAAGCAGTAGGATTAAAGTGGTAGAGACCCCTCCCTTTAGGTCAGAATGCAGATTTCAGCCAATACACAGGTGTGAAGATGTTTTCTTTACTATTTCCTTTGAGAACCCGAACAAACATGCATTCCCACCACTTCCCTTTAAAGTGAGACAACCCACATGGCTATCATATAAATTCCTGCAGGTAAAGGGAATCTCAGGCTTCCTTGGCGCCAGGATATAGGTTGTAAAATATCTGATGACACAGGCCATGCTAATAAATCGAATCCAAGTCCCCCCTTCCTTCACTTGAATGGCAGTATCACTTTTAGGGATCTGACATGCTACCCTCCTTAGAAAACAAAAGGGTCCACCTGTAAAAAAAAACAAAAAAACAAATATACACAAGATTTCATGATAGTAGATCAACAAGGTTTGTTAGGGTATTGGGAGTGAAATTTTTTCAGTAAGATTGGAGCCCTAACGTGGTGTTTAGCGACCCATTCATTGTGTGCTGATGGTAAATGTTTCCAAGCAACTAAGTATTGGACTTTCCCTCTGTGGATCCTAGAATCAAGGATTTCCTTGATTTCAAAGTGTTGTTCACCTTCAATCATGATGGGAACAGGTGTTGTAGATGCAGGTGGTCTGAGGGATGAGATTACTTCTCGTTTGAGTAAACTGATATGGAATACTGGGTGAATCTGCCTGAGTGTCTTTGGAAGAAGTAGTTCAACTGCTCCTGGATTGATGATTCTAGTGATGGGGAAAGGTCCAATGAACTTTGGCCCCAGTTTCTTTGATGGTTGTAATGATTTCAAGAATTTTGTAGATAAGTATACTCTGTCTCCAATATGAAAAGGTTTGGGTTCCATCCTTTTCTTGTCAGCTTGAATCTTAAAAGCTTCTCTAGCTTCCTGTAAGGCTAATCTAACCACTGGCCACGTGTTTTGCAAATTATCCACCCACTCCTTAAGTGAGGGGATGGTGGGTTCTTCTGTGGGTAGTTCAGGCATGGGGCTGAAATCCTGGCCTGTTGCTACTCTAAAAGGGGTAAAACCAGTGCTTGAATGGACAGCATTATTAAACGCAACTTCAGCAAAAGGCAAAAGTTCGGTCCAGTTATCCTGTTGAAAATTAATGAAACATCTTAAATATTGTTCTAGTACCGAGTTCAAAATTTCAGAATTACCATTAGTACACGGATGAAAAGATGTGCTCAACCCCTGGCCAGTATCAAGTAAGCCCAAAAACGCCCTCCAAAAGTTGGAGGTGAATTGAGCCCCTCTGTCGGAGATGATCCTTTGTGGAGCACCATGAAGTCGATAAATGTGTATTAGGAATAATTTGGCTAAACTTTTAGCAGTTGGGATCTTTTGGCAGGGTATAAAATGTGCCTGTTTTGAAAATAGGTCTGTCACAACCCAAATAACAGTATTTCCCTCACTGTTTGGCAATTCCACAATGAAATCCATAGCGATCTCTCTCCAAGGCGCTGCAGGTTCAGCTACCTTCTGCAATAGACCTGGGGATTTCCCCTGGTGTCTTTTTGCTGCTGCAAAGCTACATAGCTTTATATGTCCTTTTTTAGTGAAGGCCACCAAAATTGTCTTTTAATCAGGTGTAAAGTTTTCACAAACCCAAAATGTCCAGCTAATTTGGAGTCATGGCACCGTACCATTAAGCATAGTCTTTGGCTTGCAGGGACATAAAACTTCCCCCCCACCCAAGCCAAGTCTTCTTTCATCAGACAGCTGGATTTGTTGTTCAAAAACCATTCATCAGTGGCCAATGCTTGTTTAAAGTTTTGGGTGATGTCATTGTCTGTCACTGTTTCTTGTTTTTCCTGGGATCTGGTGACTACTTTAGCGGCTAGTTGACTGTTTTGCACTATAGGTTTGATTATGTCTGACCTTGCACGAATGTATTGCGGTTTTCTGGATAGCGCATCCGCCAGAAAGTCCCCCCCCCGGGAGGTATTTTAGAGTAAAATCAAACCATTTAAAGTACTGAGCCTATCGTACTTGTTTTGGGGAGAGTTTCCTTGGGGTCTTTAGGGCTTCTAGATTTTTATGATCAGTCCAGACTTCAAAAGGGGTCTTACTGCCTTCTAGGAAGTGCCGCCAGGTTAACAATGCCCAATGAACTGCATACGCCTCTTTCTCCCAAATAGCCCACTTTTGCTCAGTCTCATTCAACTTTTTGGATGTGTAAGCGCAGGGTTGTAGTTGGTCTTGCTCATTCTTCTGAAGCAGGACCGCTCCTATTGCCACATCGCTGGCATCTGCTTGTATGACAAATGGTTTCTCCGTGTCCGGGTGTTGTAGAATTGGTTCTGCTGAGAACAGCCGTTTAAGTTTTTCAAATGCTGCCTGGCATTCCATAGTCCAGTTCAATGGTTGCTTTGGTTTAGGGTTGTCCTCCCCCTTTGTTTTTAAGAGCTTGGTGATGGGGAGGGCAATCTGAGCGAACGCAGGGATAACTGGCGGTAAAAGTTGGCAAACCCCAGGAAGCTCTGTAACTGTTTACGTGTGCGTGGAGGGTCCCAATCAAGTACAGCCTGCACTTTTAGAGGATCCATCTCAACCCCCTGGTGTGAAATGCGGTATCCCAAATAGTCAATCTTCTCTTGATGGAATTCACATTTAGAAAGTTTGGCATAAAGTTTGGCAGCACGGAGTTTGTTTAAAACTGCCCTGACTAGTTTTACATGGTCTGCTTTGGTCTCGGTATAGATTAAAATGTCATCCAAATAGACCAGAACCCCCTTATATAAATGCTGATGCAGCACTTCATTTATTAACTGCATAAACACTGCAGGGGCTCCTTGTAACCCAAAGGGGAGCACCTTGAATTGGTAGCAGCCGAGGGGGGTGTTAAATGCCGTTTTCCACTCATCCCCTTCCTTAATTCAGACACGGTAGTAAGCCTCCCTTAAGTCCAGCTTTGAAAAATTTTTCCCTTTAGCGAGGTGTGCTAACATATCTTTCATAAGGGGGAGAGGATACACACTGATAGTATTAAGGTTTCGATAGTCAACACATAAGCGTTTTGAACCATCTTTTTTCTCTCTAAACAACACTGGGGCTGCAATTTTTGGTTGGGCTGGCTCGATGAAACCCCTTGCTAGGTTTTTCTCAATGAATGTTCTCAGCTCTTCCAACTCCCTCGGTGACATGCTGTACATCTTGGGTTTAGGGAGTTTCGCGCCAGGTAAGATTTCTATTGCACAGTCAGTGGCATGGTGGGGGGGGGAGCTCATCTGAGGCTTTTTCGCTAAAAACCTCAGCTAAATCCTTGTATTCTATGGGTATGCCTCAGTTGGTGTGGCATGACCAGGCATGGCTGTTTCTCGATTCTCTGCCCCCTCAAGTCCTTTATGTGGATACTCAGCAAAAGTCACCTTCCTCTGAAATTTTATGATGCCTTGTTTCCAATTGATTTGTGGGTTCCATCTTTTTAGCCACGCAAGGCCCAGAACCAACGGCCATTCCATGCCAGGTGCCACTATAAAGATAAGCCTTTCCTCGTGGCTTCCAATGCCTATATGTAGAGGCACGGTGGCCAGAGAAGCTGGCTCCCCTCCTGCTATTGACCCATCTAGTTGGCAGAAAGCAATGGGGGTTTTCAGCTTTCTTATGTTAATCCCTAACTTCCCTACTAAGGTTGGGCTGATCAAACAACGGGTGCACCCCGAATCCATTAGAGTGGGGATACTTATCTCCCTGTCCTGGTTTGGGATAAATAGTCTTAAGGGGAGGGTAAGCGGTTTAATTGGTTTGCTTACCAGTGGCTCATCATCTGGATCGCTTCCGAACGAGTGTGATTCCTCCTGTTCAGATGCCAGGGTTTCTTCCCCAAAGAGGGGAGGGGATGGGACTTCTACAGTCTCCCTGCTCCTCAGGGCAGTCTCCTTCCCACGCCGACCCGGTTTTCCAGGACCCTCCCCCAGTGGGTGGTTCCAGGCGGGTGTTTGCGAACGACACTCTGCAGCTCGGTGCCCTTCTTTTCCACACTTGAAACAGGCTGAAGATCTCGGGGAGAATGCGGTTTGTGGTTTGTGGGGCTCTTGCTTCCATTGGGGTGAGGATTTCTTCCATGCTCACCCCGCTCGATACTGGTTTCTGGCCATATCGATCTCAGCTTCTTTGGCGGTGACATACCATTCATGTAGGTCATTCGGTGCCCCTCGGGCCACGCAGGCATTGTATAGATCATTACTCAGTCCGTCCTTGAAACAGCTCAGCAAAATATCTTCCGGCCAGTGCACACGACACGCGAGGTCCCAGAATTCTTCAGTATACTCTGCTACTGGCCATCGCCCCTGCCTCACCACCTTAATGCGGTCACGTGCTTTGCGATCTGCCAGTGGGTCCTCGAACCGACGTCGCAGGGCTATCATGAAATGGTCGAAATTCCACAGTTCTGGTGCGTTGGCATTATGTAGGGTCACCATTCATCTGGCTGTGGCACCCTCTAGGGCTAGGGTCACAACTCGCACTCGGGAGCCTTGGGTTTGGAAATCACGCCCATACTCTTGCATGTAGGTGAGCACATGTGCCACAAAGAATCCTAATTGTTGCGGATTCCCATCAAACTTCACCCCAAGAGGGGGAGTTTCTCTTTCCAGCTGAGGAGCCCGGGGTTGGTTGGGAATGGGCGCCGGTGTGCATGCTGCCTGGGGGGGGGAGGGTTTGCTGGGTCTTCTCCCGCAGCTGCTGCACCATCTGCTCGATAGGCGGCCTCCAGGAGGGGGGTGCCTCCCCTGGCATCATCCATGACTGCTGCCCTTTCAGTGCTCTTTGGTTGTTGTCCTGGCTCCCTTCGGATGTTAAGATTTTCCAAAGTCTCCATCACCAATTGGGTTATATGCCTCTTCAGATAGTCCTCCCTCAGGGGTGCTTCGATCAGCCCCCCCTGGTCAGTAAGGGCTTCTAGTTCCAGTTTCCACCCCGGTTTTCGGTTGCCACGGTTGAGGGTGACTCCTCTGGTTCTCTCATCCCAGGCATCTTTCTTCCCAATGCCAATTGACCAGCGGGGCTTTTCATGATTCTCCAGGGTTACCTCATCCTCTCCGATGGGTTGCACGAGACAGGCATCCGACTGGGTGGCGGTTGCTGTCTCTCCCCAGTAATCGGTTTCTCCCAGCTCTCTGCTTTGTTCAGACATGGTTTGCAAGGTCCCCTCAGTAGAGCAAAGATTGCTTCTCTGGGTTGACCGTTTTGCAGATTGTGCTTTTTGTAAGGATCGCCTCCCCTTCCAACTTAAGAAAGTTCGAACTCTTGAAACGTAGTTGTTCAAAAGGATTCTTTTATTAAGCAGAAGTGAAAACCATCCAGCTAAAGCACAATCTGAATGCCCTTAGGCAAAGCAGTAGGATTAAAGTGGTAGAGACCCCTCCCTTTAGGTCAGAATGCAGATTTCAGCCAATACACAAGTGTGAAGATGTTTTCTTTACTATTTCCTTTGAGAACCCGAACAAACATGCATTCCCACCACTTCCCTTTAAAGTGAGACAACCCACATGGCTATCATATAAATTCCTGCAGGTAAAGGGAATCTCAGGCTTCCTTGGCGCCAGGATATAGGTTGTAAAATATCTGATGACACAGGCCATGCTAATAAATCGAATCCAAGTCCCCCCTTCCTTCACTTGAATGGCAGTATCACTTTTAGGGATCTGACACAAGGCTTCAGGAGGCCAAAAAATGGCTGTATTCTGTGTATTTTACTGTTACTATCTTCCTTAGTGGGTCGTGCAAACCGCTATTCCAAACAATGCTATTTATAGGGGGTGGGGGTGGGGGCAGTGGTGGGTTGCCCCAGTTCTCACCGGTTCTATAGAACCAGTAGTAAAACCGGCAGGAGGCCCCGCCCACCGACCCCGACATCACCAAAACACTTCTGCATATATGCTGAAGAGCGCGTGCATGCGCGAGCATAGTGAGCGCGTGCGCGTGGCCCCACTGGAAACCGGTAATAAAGGTAAGTAGAACCCACCCCTGGGTGGGGGGCACTAAGGATGAGTTTGTAGTACCAAGGGGGCGGTGGACTGAAAAAATTTGGGAATCACTGGTCTAGTTGCTAAAACATTGGAATGTTTCTTCTAAACCATGCCATTTTTATAATAATTTCTGTCCACTGTTAAATTCTATATTATTGTTGAACAAATGGTACTTCACAGAAGTGCTTAAATTAAATCACAATTCCTATGTGAATACCCTCATCATTTGCTTAACCTTTTGCATGTTACTCATTCAGAAATTACCATTGCCTCACAATACATTTGCTAATGTTTAACATGAAGAACCAACAAAGCTTAAGATATGAAAATATCTATTATAAATAATGTCATGTAGATATGAATACAACAAAAATCTGTCTGTATGGTTTTGTTCTGCAAGTGGCCTTAAGAATATTGTATAAGAAAATTGGCATCAGACTAGAAACTGGGAAACAGTGAAATCCTAACTTAGGCTCAAAGCCAGCTGGTTAACTTTGGCCAGTTACTCTCTCTCAGCCTTAGAAAGGAGGCAGCATACAGAAATATAGAAACACATAAACACAGGACTAAAACCAAACAACAAACACGACTAAGTTAAGCTCACTCTCCAGTTAATATTAACTAATATCATCCTAGCCAAACATTTCAATGCAATCAAGTTCTTTTTACTAACTACAAAACAATTGGTCTGTTTTTATCAAAATTATAAAGAGTTATAAAGCCTAGTAAATATCTAGTTAATCTAATTAGACGATCTTATCACCTTTCTCCTAAGTTGAACCTTCTTTTGAGCCAAACAAAACATCTGTCCCAACTTCTATTATATGCTGAATCTTTCTTGTCTTTTAAGATATACGTTAGCCTGTCCATCTCAGCACATCGAAGAATCTTGTTTATTATCAGATGGTCAAGGGGCATATCTGCATCTTTCCACAGTTGAGCAAATGCCATTCTCGCCGCTGTTGAGACATGGACAAATATATACCAATCCTTCTTATCGATGTAGTCCGGTCTTATTCCGAGTAAAGTAGAGGTCTGGGTGAAGAGGGAAGCTCACACCTGTTATTTCCAACAGCCACTGCTGTATTTTCCCCCAGTAGCATCTAGCTGACGGACAAAGCCACCGCTGATGGAAGAAAGTACCTTTGGCCGACCCACATTTCCAAAATCTATCAGAAGATCCTGGGAACATCTTAGCGATTCTGGCGGGGGGGTGTACCAACGGTAGATCATTTTATAAAAGTTTTCTTTGAACGGAGAAGAACGGGTCAGTTTCATAGTTTTGTTCCATACATTTTGCCATGCATCAAGCTGAATTGTTGTTCCAATATTTCTCCCCCAGGCAATCATCGTGTCCTTTACAATCTCATCCGCCATAAAATTGGACAGAAGAAGATTGTAAATGTTGGAAATAAATTTCCTTCGGCCACCTAGGAGAAGCTTGTCAAACGTTTGTAAATGAAGGGAAATACCATATTCCTGTTTATCCCTAGCGAATCTAGTTTGAATTTTCGCATAGGACCACCAGTCTATGTCTAATCCTCTAGTTTTGAGATCAGCTCTAGGTCTAAGTCTCCCAACTTCATCCAACAAGTCACTATAAACCCAGTTCCTCTTTATATTGTGCACAGTCGGAAGGGTCACTCTAATGGAGACACCCACTTAGGAATCTGTGTGTAAACTTGCTTTTTCACCGTTTCCCAAACCCCTAATAAAATTCCTCTAATATAATGATTAGTAAAATGTTTGGATTGTTTGTCTTTCTGAGACCACACGAAGGAATGCCATCCCCGCTGCAAATCATATCCTTCAATTGCCAAAATGCGCTTTCTTGAGAGGATCACCCAATCTTTTATCCAAACCAGGGATGAAGCTTGGTAATAAAGCTCCCACATAGGGAGTCCCAAGCCACCCCTTGTTTTGTGCTCTTGCAGCATTTTTCTTTTTATACGGGGTTTTTTACTCTGCCAAATAAATTTGTTTAGAATTTGATCTAATTTCCTAAAAAAGTTTTTATCCAATCTTGCAGGAGCTGTTTGGAATAAAAAGATCCATTTCGGTAAAACATGGGCTTTTATCGCAGCAATTCTACCCAAAAATGAGATCTGAATATGCCGCCATCTTTCCACTTCATTTGCTGTATCTATTAATAATTTGGAATAATTGAGCTCTTTGATAGAAGAACATCTATTTGTAAGCCAAATACCTAAGTATTTAAGTTTTTTGACACAATTAATCCCCATAATACTTTGGATCTGTTCCTTTTGGGCACCTGACAAATTTTTTGTTAACATTTTGGTTTTGTCCTTATTGATTTTTAATCCCGCTACCTCCCTGTATTTATCTAATTTAGTAAGTAATTTTGGTCCCATAATAAGGGGATCTTCTAATATGAAAACCAAATTTCAGCAAATGCTTGGAGTTTATATTCTTCCCCTTTAACTTTTAAGCCCTTAATTTCCGAATCCTGCCTAATCGTCTTAAGAAGTGGTTCAAGTGTTAAAATGAAAAGCAGCGGTGAAAGAGGGCATCCTTGTCTGGTACCTTTATAAATCTGTATTTCATCTGATAGTGATCCATTAAACAATAACCTTGCTGACTGTTTAGAATAGATGGCTTGAACTGACCCAAAACCCATCACTTCCAATTGTTGTATTATAAAATTCTCCATTGTGGGTGGAGACAGCAGCCAGGATGGGTGTGCTCATCTGCTATGCTGATAGACTGAGCCAATCAAAGTTGCCAAATCCCGCCCCTGTTGCCGGGCAGACCCAGCTTTTGGCTCAGTCTGTCAGCGTAGACAGGCGTGTGGGACTGTTCCTCTAGCAATTTTCTACCCTCTTCTTCGTTCAATTCTACTTCTGATTGATATTCTGGTTTGACTTTGGACTTCTCTCTGGACAGCGCTTGGACTTCGATTCTAACTGTGAGACTTGAAAGCCCCAGTAACTGGCTTGCCTGGTTATCTGGGGATACCTCTTTTTCTTATTAATTGGTTCTCATTGGGTCACGACTTCACTGCTGGGTTTTTTTACCTTATTGCTTAGCGAGTAAACCGCTGCGGCTTTTCTTGTGGTTTGTGGGGCTTCGCGCCCCCGTGGGTGAGGCTTCGAGCCTTAACTCGGCTGGTTTACCGTTTAGTCCATTGCGGAGCTTCGCGCCCCCTCATTTTGCCTCCGGCCGCCATTTTGAGGGCATTTATTAACGGCTGTCTCTCCACAACGCGCTGTTCTCCCTTCCG
Organism: Pantherophis guttatus; assembly: GCF_059756535.1. NCBI lineage: Eukaryota > Metazoa > Chordata > Lepidosauria > Squamata > Colubridae > Pantherophis > Pantherophis guttatus. The sequence continues at coordinate 66,449,593 of NC_142067.1, forward strand.
CCTTCGAAATTCGCAGCGGATTAGCGCCGGCAAGCGGAGCTTCGCGCCCCCGACACGGCTGGCTTGAGCGCTTACCCCCTCATCTGATTGGCGCTTGGGGAGTTAGTTGCGCAACCGAGGCCTTTTTCGGCGCGAAATTCAATTGCAAGGATTTCCTGATTGCCATGACTGCGTTGCGCGCCCCCTTCTCTGCCGCACCAACGCTTCATTGGGATTGCCTGTTCGCTGTATTGTTGGTAGTTTGAGGAGGGGTCTCTGCACCCCCACTGGCGGCAGGGCACGATCTCCTGAAGGGTGATCTATTTTGCATGGAGCTTCGCACTCCCTACCCAGCGCAATTCCTGACTGCAGGGCGGATTATCATCCCTTGTGGTGCAGGCCTGGGCGCTCCCTTGTTCTGTGGAGTTTTTCTGCGCTCCCATTGGTTGGGCCCTCTTATCTGTGCCCTCCGCCTTGGGACATTTCAGTTGTTGGGCCTCCAGGTCTCGGCCTGTGGTTTCTGACACGCTTATTCCTAATCCTTCCAGTTTTGCATATTGGGCGAGGCATATTAATTGGTTTGAGATGCCCAAGGCCTTGCAGAAATCTAAACATGGCCGGAAGGCGGGCCGCTCAGGGAGCCCCCAGGATAAGGGGGACTCGCACCCCAGAAAGGACCACTCTGAGGTCCTCCCTTCTTGATCTGTTGGATCTGACGCTCCCCGCTCGCATCCTCCCACCTTACGACCTCCCGCGCTAAAGCTCGTAGGGACAAGGTCCTCAAAAAACTTTGCGCTAAAGCGAGCACTCATCAGATCTCCTACAGGGAGGTAGCCGCTGTTTCCCCCTGGGGGGGTTACCACATCCGGCACGGGAGCGCAACCAGACCAAGTCTCTCTGCAAGATTGCCCGGTGGTCATTCAACCGGAATCTCTGTGGGGCTCGGAAGTTGCCCCGCCACCGATTCCTTTATCGGCGTCTCCTTCAGGGCAAGCCGCACCTGATCTGGTGGCTCAACCTCTCCCGCCGGATCAGAGATCTGACGGAACTCAGCAACGTGAATTTCCATCTCATGACCAGATACAGCAAATGATTACGACGGCGGTGCAACAATCGTTGGCTTCCCACTTTCTCTCCACCGATAGGGCGGATTCCATTCGTTCTGCGGCGACGCTTTCTAGGGTGGAGGTGCATCCGGATGATGTCCTGTCAATCGAGGCCCCGGACTCTCCGGTTTCTTCTGTCGCGAGCAGTTCCTCTTCTGTGGCTGACGAGGTGTGTCCGGATATGGACTTGTCAGAAGATGAGGATCTTCCCCCGGATCAACCCGCCTTCTCGGGGTTATTTCCTCAGACCTTGTTCAAATCCCTTCTGCACAAGGCAATCGCTACTGCCCAGTTGGACATTCCTAAACCAGCGCCGGATTCTTCAACCGTGGCCAAGGGGGTTCTGAACCCTCTGTTTGCTGAACCGTCACGACCACTGGACACAATTCCGACTCCACCTCTGTTCCTTGACGTGATCCGAAAGCAGTGGTCTTCGCCTGGAGCGGCCCCAGCTCCTACTTCAACGGACAAATGAAACTTTTCTGTGGCATCAGACCTGGACTCTATTCTCCAGGTTCCATCTGTCGACGTGCCTGTGGTCGCCCTCTTACCCCAAGCTGCAGTTCCGGGAGTTCCGGATGAAGGCCTCCGTCCTGAAGAACGAGGAGCAGACCAGGTTTTGCAACGGGCTCACCAGGGCGCCGCTTGGGCTGTCCGGTCAGCGTCAACCGCCTCCTTTTTTAACCACACTACCCTCCTCTGGCTTCGCCATCTCCAGGACACTTTGGCTACTGAGGATGTCCGCATTCGGCAGGAACTAAACAAGATCATGGCTGCCACGCAATTCTCGGTGGATGCCACCCTCAATGCTGCTCGCTTTGCGGCTAAATCCCTTGCCTCTTCTGTTTCTGCTCGTAGGTTGGTCTGGCTCCGCCATTGGCAGGCCGATGCCAGACATAAATGGCGGCTGGCTTTCGTCCCCTTTGGCGGCTCCAAGTTGTTTGGGGATTCTCTAGATTCCTTCCTCATCGAAATGAAGGATAAGAGAAAGGTTCTTCCGGTTGTCTTCCGCAGGGGGGAGCCTAGGTTCCATCCTTACCCGTCCCGGTCCCAGTCTCGGCCTTATGAGGGTGCTAGTTTTGCCTCGTCATCTTCCAGGCCTCATGGGAATTTTCAGCCCAGACAGCGGGGTGCTCAGGACAGAGCGCCTAGAGGTAGGACATTCGTTTCCAAATGGCCCTTTCGAGGGGGAGGAGGTCGTTTCCCCAGACGCCGTCGTTAACTGCATTCTGGACCCTCCCATAGGGGGCAGATTGGCCCTTTTCGCCCATGTTTGGGAGGGGTCCACCTCTGATAAATGGGTCCTGGCCACCCTAAGATCTGGATTGGCCATTGAATTCCTTTCCCCTCCTCTGAGTTTCTTTGTGCGCTGTCCGCTGTCTCATGACATCGAGAAGAGATCCCTTATGGACTCGGCGGTTCAGCATCTCCTTTCAATCAGGGCTATTCAACCCGTGCCCGAGGTTGATCGGGGCACGGGATTTTATTCCCGTGTTTTTCTTGTACCAAAGTCTTCGGGGGGGTGGAGACCCATTCTGGACCTCAAGCACCTCAATCGGTATGTCGCATACCGTAAATTCAAAATGCAGTCCCTAAAGTCTATTCTCGACGGTGTTAGGAGGGGCGATCTCCTCTCTTTGATAGACCTCACTGAGGCCTACCTCCATATCCCCATTCTCCCTTCCCATAGGAGGTTCCTTAGATTCTGTTACGGAGGACAACATTACCAATATCGGGCCTTACCCTTTGGCCTTTCGTCGGCCCCTCGTACCTTTACCAAGGTACTGGCTGCCTTGGCAGCTTTTCTTCGGGCCAAGTCTGTTCGTCTTCAATGCTACTTAGACGAAATCCTGATTTTGTCATCTAGCCATCAAGGTGCTCTTTCTGACTTGCAACTTACCGTCCGTACTCTGGTTTCCCATGGTTTTTCCATCAACGTAGAAAAGAGCCATTTGACTCCCTCAACTAGTTTGGTCCATCTCGGGACCCTGATAAATTCGGTGGAGGGGAGGGTCTACCTCTCGCGTGAGCGACAGGAGAGTTTGCGATCACTGGTGGCTAACGTAAAACGTACCAGGTCTCCGCTTGTCCTGTCCCAACTCCTGGGGAAGATGATATCAGCCATCTCTATCGTTCCATGGGCCCAGCTCCACTCGAGGGAACTTCAGTGGTTCCTTTTACCCTGGCAGAAGGCAGGCAGAGGCACCTCCCATTCTTCCACTCCAATCCCTAAAAGGGTACTCAGGTCCTTAGCTTGGTGGCAGTCATCGGCTTTATCCCAGGGTTGTTTTTTCTTTGACCCGCAGAGAGTGGTGGTGACAACAGACGCCAGTCTCCACGGCTGGGGAGCCCATTGTCTGGGTCAGATCGCGCAGGGCACCTGGACCGATGTCGAATCCCGTCGGCCGATCAACTGGCTAGAACTACGGGCAGTCTACCTGGCCCTACGAGCCTTCCGCCACATTGTAACCAAGTCCCACGTCCTGGTCCTCACAGACAATGTTACGGCGAAGGCTCACGTCAATTGCCAAGGGGGAACTCAATCTCGATCCCTGATGGCGGAAGCATGGCGGCTGGGAGTCTGGTCAGAGATCCACCTCGCCTCGTTGCGGGCGGAGCACATTTCCAGTGCCACCAATCTACAGGCGGACTGGCTAAGCCGTCAGCGACTGGACCATGCGGAATGGCATCTTCATCCGCACATCTTCCAATTGATCGTGGCACGCTTCGGGACTCCAGTGATAGACCTTTTTGCCACGGCGGGCAATTCTCAACTGCCACGCTTCCTATCACGGTACCCATCGCCTCATGCGGAGGCTGTAGATGCTCTCCGTTCCCTGTGGCCTCCAGGACTCCTCTATGCCTTTCCTCTGGTCCCTCGGGTGCTTCTCAAGTTATTGATGGAACAGGCAGAGATTATACTTGTGGCTCCTTATTGGCCTCGCAGACCTTGGTTTGCCCACCTCGTGTCCCTCTCAACATGCCGTCCGTGGCAGTTGCCCCAACCGGAAGACGCTGTGACACAAGGGACCGTGAGGCATCCGGACTTACAGTGGCTCCGTCTGACTGCTTGGCGGTTGAGTGGCAGTCGTTCGCAGACGTCAACGTATCCGCAGACGTAATCGACACCATTCAAGCGTCGCGGAGGCCCTCGACTAACAGGATTTACTCGGCCACCTGGCGAGCCTTCTGTACCTGGTGTGATCGTACTGGGGTTCAGCCTCTTCGGGCATCGATCCTCAATATTCTGGTTTTTCTGCAGGAGGGTCTGGCCAGCGGCCTTTCGCCCAACACTCTGCGGCGGCAGGTGGCAGCAATTTCGTCGATACTTACCCTCGGATCGTTGTCCTCTCTATCTCAGCATCCGCTAATTCGCCGTTTCCTACGAGGTGCGACGAACCTCTGCCCTCCAGTTTTACATAGATACCCGATTTGGGATCTCTCGCTCGTCCTTAATTTGCTCACGGCGGCTCCTTTTGAACCTTTACGGACAGTGAGCCTTTGACTTCTAACGTGCAAAGTTGCATTCCTGGTGGCGATCACCTCAGCTCGCCGCATCTCGGAGGTAGCTGCCCTCTCCATACGGGAGGATCTCTGCGTTTTCCATGCGGACTGTGTGGTGCTCCGTTTAGACCCCACCTTTGTGCCAAAGGTTAATACCACCTTCCACCGCATGCAGGAACTGGTCTTGCCTAATTTTTGTCCTCGACCGTCTCACCGCCTCGAACGGCAATGGCACTTGCTGGACGTCCATCGGGCTCTGCGGATTTACATTAAGCGAACAGCGACTATCCGCAAAACAGAATCACTCTTTGTGTCTTTCTTGCCATGTTCCTTGGGCAATAGGGTGTCGGCCTCTACCATCAGTCGCTGGATTCGCCAAACGATAGCCAAGGCCTATGAACTACGCGCTCTTCCGAGGCCTCCTCGTCTAACGGCGCATTCCACCCGTAGTGCGGCGACATCGGCGGCCTGGGCGGCCCAGGCATCCTTGCTGGAAATCTGCAGAGCGGCTACGTGGACTTCGCCATCCCCGTTCATCCAACACTATAAATTGGACAAATTCGCCTTGGTGGATGCCGCCTTTGGTCGTAGGGTGTTACAGCAGGTGGTTGAAGGGGGGATTGTTTCGGACCAGACTGGTCCCACCCCTTTGTAGGGACTTGAATCTTTGGTAGGTCCCATCCTGGCTGCTGTCTCCACCCACAATGGAGAAGGGGCGTTGGTCCTACCTGAGACGCACCTTCTCGTTGGGTGGAGACAGCAGCCAGACCCTCCCTTCTCCAGTCTGTCCTCTATCTCTTGTGTATTCCTTTCTTTCTTAAAGCTAGTGTCCCACACGCCGAGCCTCTCTTCTTGCCTTCGCCAAAAGCTGGGTCTGCCCGGCAACAGGGGCGGGATTTGGCAACTTTGATTGGCTCAGTCTATCAGCATAGCAGATGAGCACACCCATCCTGGCTGCCCCTTCCAGTTGACTCTATCAAAAGACTTTTGGGCATCCAGAAAAATCATTACCATTGGTTTATCAGGGTGTGTCTCATACTATTCTAAGGCATTCAGTACTACCCTTAAGTTATCTCTTAGGTGCCTATGAGATAGGAAACCATTCTGATCTTGGTGGATAAATCGGGACAGGAACACCCGGAGTCTCTCAACTAGTATTGTCGCAAAAATCTTGTAATCCACATTCAGGAGCGAGATTGGTCTATAGTTCCGGATCAGAGTTTTATCTGTATCGGGTTTTGGGATTAGGGAAATGTAGGCTTCGGTCCTGGACCGGGTTATCCTAGAGTGTAATAAAACCTCATTAAATAGATCTTTGATGTACAAACTAAGTGAGTCAAAGACTCCTTTATAAAATTCACTAGGAATCCCATCTGGTCCCGGAGTCTTGCCATTGGCTTGTTTCTTGATAGCTACTGCTATTTCCCCAACTGTAATTTCTGCATTTAGAATTTCTTTACAGTAATCCGGAATCATCTCCAATTGTAGGTTCTGGAGATAACTCTTGACTTTACTTCCTGATGAATTTCTTGGCTATATAAGGAGGTATAAAAAACTTGGGCCACTTTTGCTTTTTGCTCTGCAGTACCTACCAAATTTCCCATAGAGTCCTGTAAAAATTCAATCTTTCTAGATTCTGCCTCTTTTCTTAATCTGTATGACAACCACCAGCCCGGCTTGTTAGCATGCTCAAATTGGTTTTGTCGACATTTCTGAATTTTATTCGCCAAATCATTTTGATTTAGGATAGATAACTCATGCCTAATCAAATCAATTTTCTCCTTAATCAAATTATTATGTGGATCTAAATGCAGCTCTCCATCAGCTTCTCCAATTCAGCCATTAACTCAATCCGTTTGGCCTTCTCCTTTCTCCATTTGGTAGCTGTATATTTTATTACCAATCCCCTAACTACTGCTTTGGCAGTATCCCAAATATTTTGAAGGGAAGTATTTTCTCTCTTGTTTTCGGCAAAAAAATGATCTAATTCTTTTAAAATCATATTTATAAATCCCTCATCTTTCATGATCTCAGCCCTCATAGACCATCTCGCTCTTCTGGTGGACCCCTTCCATTTTATTACCAGAGGGTGGTGATCTACCCATATATTCATCCCTATTTCAACTGAATTTATGCCTTTTTTCAAATCTGATGTTGACCAAACCATATCTATCCTGGACCACAATCTATGCCTGGGGGAGAAATATGTAAAGTGCTTTTGCATAGGATGGAAGTCTCTCCAGATGTCTCTTAACCCTATTTCTCCTCTTAGGTTATCCCATATTTTGGGGAATACCTTCCTATGCCCTTTTTTGTATTTAGGAAAACCCCTTCCTGGATCATAATCAATTGAAGTATCAACAATCGCGTTAAAGTCACCTACTATGCATACATGCTCGAAATTTAATTCATTAATTTTCTTATGCAAATCTTTAAAGAAACCCATTTGATTGACATTAGGGGCATATATATTTACTAACAATACTACTTTTTGGCCAATACTAATCTCTAACATCAGTGTTCTTTTTCTCTCTTGATTCACACCTAAATGGATTAGGGTTTGGAAGAACATGAAGAGTTGTTTTATTTTATCTTTTTTCCTTTTTTTATATTTGGCTTTTATTTTTAATTATTTTTTGGCTTTGGCCTTGGCTGACCACTGAATAAAATGAGCAGAAAAGTTGCGACAGTGGGAGCTGCTGCAACCACATCTCCTTCATCTCCATCTGGAGGACAATGTACCATTCAGGCAATGCTTCAACAAGAGAAAGAGAAAGACACATCGATGCAAATGATTCTTCAAACAGTCCAAAGGATGGAACAACAACTACTTAAGACAGATGAAAAAGTCCAAAGGATGGAACAACAACTACTTAAGACAGATGAAAAAGTGGTCAGCATCCAGCAAACAATGTCAAAATATGAAGAAAGGTTGCAAAAATTAGAGAAAAAGGATGATCAAAAAGAGGAAAAAATGAAAGATATAGATAATAGACTGGGAGAGGTTGAACAAGAAAGGAGTGGCTTAATTGGATGGGAAATTGATAAAGCAGAATTTTACCTTAGATTTCAAAATGTGGAAGAAGAAAAGGGAGAAAATTTGGCTGATATTACAATTGAGATGCTGGCTGATGCTCTAGAAACTACCAAAGAGAAGATGATGGACGGTGTGGATGAGATATATCAAGCCTACACTAGATATGCAATGCGTAATAAGCTGCCACAAGAAGTACATATAAGATTTACTAAGAAGTCAATCAAAGCACAAATTCTTCAAGTGGCCAGAGGAAAAACCTTGAAATATAAGGAGAAAGAAGTAGTGGTTTTGAAACAAATACCAAGAAAAGTGAGAGAGATGAGAAGAGAATACCAATTCTTGACCAAAATATTAATCCAAAATATTAATCCAAAAAGGAATCAGATGGCTGATACCAGAAGGATTAATCTTTACATGACAACTTCAAAGATATAGGGTGGATACAATTGACAAAGCGAGAGCCTTCCATGAAGAATTTCTTAAAGAAAAGGAAGTGGAAATGGAAACGGAAACCCAAGCTACAGTAGTGCCATTAAAATTTACCGAAGAGGAATTGGCAATGATAGAATCAGCAGAAGGCGCCATAGGTGGGATTTTGGAATACAAGGAACAACATGAAGTAAGATCAACTAGAGCAACAAAACCTACATATAAAGTATGAATATGGAAGAAACGAAATTAATTTCAATAAACATAAATGGATTTAACTCGGTAGTGAAAAGGAGAAAGGTGTTTCATAAATTAGAGAAATTAAAATTTGACATAATTTGTCTACAAGAAGTACACATTAAAAAGCAACACGAACAATTATTGATATAACCTAAACTTGGAAGAACCTTTTTATCATTGTCACAAAATAAAAAGAGAGGAGTTGTTTTATATATTAGAAATTCAATACTTGCGGAGCAAATATATGCAGACCCAGAAGGTAGAATTTTGATGGTGGAAATAATTGACAATAATATGAAAATTCTTTTGGTAGCAATCTTTTCCCTCTTTTTAATTACACAAATTTTAATTGGTTTTTTAAATGATTGGGGTTTTAATATGTTTGGGCCAAATTTTTTTAATTCGATTTTACTTTGTTTTTAAATTTTGTATTTATGTATTTTTACTGTTTGGCTGTTCACCGCCCTGAGTCCTTTGGGAGTAGGGCAGTATATAAATGAAATAAATTAATAATAATAATAATAATAATAATAATAATAATAATAATAATAATAATAATAATAATAATAATAATAATAATATGCTCCAAACAATAATCAAAGTGACTTTTATAGAAAACTACACATGAAAATAATTGAAATGAAGTACGACAATATATGTATGATGGGCGATTTTAATGGAATAGTGGATGAAAATGTGGACTATAAAACACACAAAACAGTAAGACATAATAGAAAGACACTACCAAAACCTTTTTTTAAGATGATAGAGGAAATAAATTTGAAAGATGTATGGAGAGATAAAAATGGGAAAAACAGATAATATACCTTTTACTCCGATAGACACTCATCTTGGTCTAGGTTAGGTATGATATGGACAACAATGGATTTGACTTTGAATATAGAACATGTGGAAATAGAAACAAATCTATGGGCTGACCACAATCCTGTGATAGCTATCTGAAAAGGTCAAAAAAGAAATCCAGATGGACTCTAAATAATACAGTTTTCAGTACTTTGTACTGAAAATGGAGAGAGAGTTGGCCTTTTTTTTTTTTAAGGAGAACAAGAAAGAAGATACGGACTTACTGGAGAAGGAAGAATTAGCCCAAAAAATAAGAAGTGCTAAACAGAATTATTTTGAAAATGCGAACAAATCAGGAAGATGGCTAACATATAAATTGAAAAAAGAAAGAGAATCAAGAAAAATAACACAATTAATTGATGATCAAGGGCAAAGTAAACTTGGAAATAAAGAGATGGGAAAAATAATACAAGAATATTATAGACAACTCTACAAGAGACAAATTATAGAGGAGGAAAAAGTGGCAAGGTACTTACAAGATGCAAAATTACCTCAGATTCCCAAAGATATTGAGGAGATCTTGGAGGGGAGCATAACAATGATGGAATTAACAGAAGCAATCAAGAAGCAAAAGAATGGAAAGGCACCAGGGCCAGATAGTTTACCTGTTGAATACTATAAAACACTACAAGGATCTTTAAGTCTCCCACTACTGGACGTTATGAATGAAGTGATGACAAAGAAGAAAATACCCAAATCATGGACTGAGGCGTATATCACATTGATCCATAAAGAAGATACAGACCCCAACAAATAAAAAACTATAGGCCTATATCCCAACTAAATTCAGACTATAAAATCTTTGCTTCAATGTTGGCAGAAAAGCTTAAGAGATATCTGAATAATTTTATACATACAGATCAAAATAGATTTCTCCCAAAAAGACAAATTAGAGATAATATAAGAATAATTCTGGACACTTTAGAATACTATGAAGTACATCCTGAAAAGCAGATGGCCTTGATATTCTTAGACGCACAAAAAGCTTTTGACAATGTAAATTGGTGATTCATGACGCTCCAAATGGAAGAGATGGGCTTTGGCAGGAAATTCATTCAGGCAATTGAAGCTATATATTTTAAGCAGATGGCAAAAGTAATGATAAATGGAGAATTGACTGATTCTATCGAGATAGAAAAAGGTACTAGACAAGGATGCCCATTGTCCCCACTATTATTTATATTGACTTTAGAAGTTTTAAATACAAATATTAGAGAAGAAAAAGAGATAAAAGGTATGAAATTCGAAAAGAAGAATATAAATTACAAGCCTTTGCAGATGACCTGGTCTTTACTATTGAAGAACCATTAATAACAATAAATAAATTGATAGAAAACATTGGAGAGTTTGGGAAAGTAGCTGGCTTGAAAATTAATAAAGATAAAACGAAGATAATGACTAAAAATAAGTTGAAAAAGCAAAAAGAGGAATTGATGGAGATTTCAAAGATGCAGGTCACAAATAAGGTAATATACTTAGGGATGTATTTGACAGCAAGATGTAGGCACTTAAAGAAAATAATTATAACAAGCTTAAGCAACAGATAGGGCAAGATTTGGTGAAATGGAGAAATTTGCAGCTTTCTTTGATTGGTAGGATCTCAACTATCAAGATGAATATTTTGCCTAGAATTTTGTACCTATTCCAGACAATTCCAATCAAGTTGGGTAAGGAATTTTTTGCAGATTTGAATAAAATGATGTTGAAATATATTTGGCAGGGAAAGAAGGCGAGAATAAAATTAAAGTTATTACAAGATGCTAAAATGAGGGGTGGTTTTGGCCTGCCTAATTTTGAACTTTATTACCAAGCAGCAAGTTTATTTTTTTTATTTTTTTTTATAAATTTTTATTGAGTTACTTGTAGTACAATACAAGTGAAATCGGTTAGACAGTGGTAGTTTATATACAGATTGGATATATTCTTTTATTATAGTGTCTCCTAATTTACCCATTTATTCTAATGTTTACACTATCTCTTATCCCTCCTTCATGCATTCTTCCATCCAATTATACCAAAGTCCCCACACCCTATAGTATTCCGAATCCTCTTTCTCATTTATCTCATACGTTAGTTTGCTCATCTCGGCACATTCTAAGATTTTCTGAATTGTGTGTTCTTCCAGTGGTGTTCCCTTTCCTTTCTACTGTTGTGCGTATGCTAATCTAGTGGTGATATGTATAATTAAGTACCTCTTTTTTTTCTCGTACTTCCTTTTTAGTACTCCCAGGAGAAAGGTTTCGGGCGCCAAGTCTATTTTTTTTTCCAATTACTTCTTGTATCCAATTTTGGATCTTTTTCCAATACTTCATCGCTTCGGGGCATGACCACCACATGTGAAAGAAGGTACCCGGGTGGTGATCGCATTTCCAGCATTTAGGGCTTATGTTTGGGTAAATTTTAGCTAGTCTTGCAGGGGCTAGGTGCCATCTATATAGCATTTTGTATTGGTTTCTTTAAATGATGCTGCTTTTGTCAATTTATAATTTCTATTCCAAATTGTTTCCCACTCATCCAAATTTATATTGTGTCCTATATTTTTTGCCCACCCGATCATTTGCTCTTTTACCACCTCTTCTGCCCTATCATATTCTAATAGGTAGTTATATAGTCTGGCTAGTATTCTTTTTTCCGGGCCTATCAATAATTTATCAAATCCATTTGTTCCCATCTCTATTCCAAATTCCTCCTTGTCTTTTTGATGCCTAGATTTAATCTGCAAATATGACCACAAGTCGATATGGATGCCCTGTTCTCCTAATAATTCATTGATTTTAAGATTTCCACAGCTATCTAAGAGCTCTTTGTACCTAAACATTTTGTCGATTTCTATCGTGTTGGGGTATATCATGGCTTCCATTGTTGAAAGCCAATTCGGAACCTTCATATATTGTTTTTGTCTAATTTCCTCCCAGGTTTGTATTAACGTATCTGTTAGGGAATGGGGTTGAGGGGTACCCCGGACCGTGAACCAGCTCATGAGCAAACACACTGAGACTGAAATAATTCTGACAGAGGCATCTTGTGTAAAAATATAATTTACTTTAAAACATTTAAAAAGCACTATGTCTTTAAGAAAGCACATTAAAAACAAAGTCTTATCTGGGTATGTGAAGCAAGGCTATCTCCCTAGATTCCTCTCCACAATACCGAAACAGTTCACAAGAGAATAAAGCTAATATGAAGATAAGCAGCTTCGGCGTCGACACATCATCGAGGTAATAGAAGGAGGACAGCACAAACTTCACAGCTAAAAGTCACCTGAAGTAAAAACAGTTCAAACAGCAAACATTGCTTGAAGCTTGTGGGAGGAAGAAGGTCCAGCAACAGCAGTCCCGATGATAGCTTGCGTGCTACAAAACAGCAAAAGGCAAGCATCCGTGGGAGTTCCTCTGCAACGGCATCTGGACTCCTTATCTGCATTCTTCTCCCATCTGCGGCGTTGCACTGAGCTTCCTGCAGGAGCTGTGCATTTAGAGTCTAGGCCCAAGTAGCAAGCGAAAAGGTCCTTGCTTATATGGGGAGTTAACCTGCAATTAACTAGGGCGGGGAAGGCTTGCAGGTAATTACAAACAGGAAATAGCTTGATTGAAACCATACTGTTTGTGAGTAGGCAAGTAGCCACAGCAATCCTGGAAACACTCGTGACAGTATCTCTTATCTTGTGTCTGTGGAAATATGTTTTTTTCTTCTTTTTCTTGTCCCATAAGTAGGCATGCGATTGTGGGTCATGCCCTTCCAGGGTTAAAATTCTTTTATTTTCTAGGGTAACCCATTCCCTTATCCAAACTAAGTTGGTCGCTTTGTAATAGATTTCCCAGGCTGGGAGTCCAAAGCCTCCCCTACTTCTATTACCCTGTAATGATCAAAGTGAAATTCTAGGTTTTTTCCCACCCCATATAAATTTCCTGGTAATTTTATTCAATTCTACCAAAAAAAAAAAAAAATTATCTAGAGTGACTGGTGCGGTTTGGAATAAATATAATAGCTTGGGCAGGATATTCATCTTTATTGATGCTATCCTGCCCAAAAGTGATAGCTGCAAATTCCCCCATCTTTCCAGATCCTGTTTGATTTTTTTGGTCAAAGGTATATAATTATCCTCTTTCAGGGCCAAACATCTTGATGTTATCCAAATTCCTAAATATTTAATTTTTTTAACAATTTATAAATCCAGTGTCTTTTCTAGTTCTTCCTTTTGCCTGTCTGTCAAATTTTTGACCAACATTTTAGTTTTTGCTTTATTTAATTTAAACCCGGACACCTCACCATATCTTCCTAATTCCTCCAGAATTCTTTGGCCCATTTCTAATGGTTCCTCCATAATCAGCACTACATTGTCAGCAAAGGCCTGCGTTTTATATTCCTCTCTCCTGATCTTTAGACCTTTTATTTCATTATTATTTCTGATCCTGTTTAACAAAATTTCCAAAGCCATGATGAATAGTAATGGTGATAGTGGGCACCCTTGTCTTACTCCTTTCTTGATTTGGAATGTTTTGGTCATATCCCCGTTTATTATTATTCTTGCCCTTTGTTGATTATAAATTGTTTTTATCATTCTCTCGAAGTTCATTCCGAATTTCATTGTTTTAATTTGTTTGATCATAAACTTCCAATTAAGGTTGTCAAAAGCTTTTTGGGCGTCCAAAAAAACTAAGGCCATTTGTTTTTCTGGGTGGGCTTCATAATATTCTAAAGTGTCTACAACTATTCTTATATTATTCCTAATTTGTCTGCTGGGCAGGAAGCCGTTCTGATCTGTATGTATCATAGCATTTAATATTCTTTTCATTCTTTCAGCCATTATGCTCATAAAAATTTTATAGTCCGAATTTAAAAGGGAGATTGATCTATAGTTTTTTATTTGTTTTGGGTCGGTACCTTCTTTTGGCAGTAATGTAATATATGCTTCCCTCCACAAATCAGGTATTTTAGCTTCCAGTAATGCCTCGTTGCATATCTCTAGTAATTTGGTAATAATATTTCATCCAATTTTTTGTATGTTTCTCCTGGGAGACCATCCGGGCCTGGTAATTTATTGTTTTTTAATTTTGAGATTGCCGCCTTTAGTTCCTCTATCGTGATTTCTTTATTCAGCGCTTCCCTCTCTTCCTCTCCTACCAGTGAGGGTTCTTCCTCTGATATATATTGCTCAATCCTTTCTCTTGGGACCTCCTCCTCTTTGTAGAGCTCTGTATAGTATTCCCAGGCAATTTCAAGCTTATCTTCTTCTTTATTTATTTTTATTTTATTTTATTTTATTTTATTTTATTTTGAATTTGTATACCGCCCTTCTCCCTGAGGACTCAGAGCGGTGAACAGCCAAGTAAAAACATCAAATACAAATATTAAAATACAGTTAATATATATATATATAAATTTGGCCCCATTAATTAAAAACGATAAACAAAACAATTAAAAACACTTAAAAAAATTAGGCCAGCCCGGCTTGCTGGAAAAAGAAGGTTTTAAGGGCACGGCGGAAGGCACTGAGGTCATGGATTCTCCTTATCTCTGGGGGCAACTGATTCCAGAGGGTAGGTGCCCCCACAGAGAAGGCCCTCCCCCTGGGGGTCACCAGCCTGCAGTGTTTGGCTGATGGCACCCCGAGGAGGCCCTCTCTGTGGGAGCGCACGGGTCGATGGGAGGTCATCGGTGGCAGCAAGCGGTCTCGAAGATAGCTAGGCCCTATGCCATGGAGCGCTTTAAAGGTGATAACCAACACCTTGAAGCGCACCCGGAAGACCACCGGGAGCCAGTGCAGCTCACGCAGGAGCGGTGTTACATGGGAGCGCCATGCTGCTCCCATCACTACCCGCGCTGCTGCGTTCTGGACCAGTTGGAGCCTCCGGGTGCTCTTCAAGGGGAGCCCCATGTAGAGAGCATTGCAGTAGTCAAGGCGAGAGGTTACGAGGGCATGAGTGACTGTGCACAGGGAATCCCGATCAAGAAAGGGCCACAACTGGCGAATCAGGCGAACCTGACAAAAGGTCCCCCTGGTTACAGCTGTCAGATGTTCCTCCAAGGACAGCTGCATATCCAGGAGGACTCCCAGATTGCGAGCCCTCTCTGTGGGGGCCAAAGACTCGCCCCCAATAGTCAGTGATGGAGTCAACTGACTATATCGGGATGCCGGGAACCACAGCCACTCAGACTTGGAAGGGTTGAGCTTGAGCCTGTTCCTCCCCATCCAGATCTGTACAGCCTCCAGGCACTGGGACATCACTTTATTTTGTAGGTTCCCCTTCATATCTTCCAATTGTTGGATAATCCATTTTTCATTTTCTTTCTTTAACTTGTAGGCCAGCCACCTACCCGGCTTATTGGCGTTTTCAAAATGATATTGTTTGGATTGTTTAATTTTATTAGCCAATTCCTCTTGGTCTAGTATATTCATTTTGTGTCTCAACATTGTCAAGTTCTCTTTTATCGCCTTATCTCCTGGGTTTTGCTAGTTTCTTTTCCATATCCCCAATTTCTTCCTGAAGGGCATTTTGAGCCTTCTGTTTTTCTTTATTCTTGTGTGCATTGTATGTTATTGTTAACCCTCTTAAGTATGCCTTCATTGTGTCCCATAAATTTGTTCGGGATGTTTCTTGGTTTTCATTTTCTTTAAGAAATAGTTTCAATTCTCCCGTAATTCTTTCCATGTATTCCTTTTCTCTTAAAATTTGTGTATTTAGTCTCCAACTCCTAAACTTTTTTCTCTGTGGGATCTTCCATTTTATTTCTAGGGAATTGTGATCTGCCCATATATTTGGAGTAATTTTTGCGGAATCAATTTCCAATCCCAATTTTTTGCTAACCCACATCATATCTATTCTAGACCATGATGCTTGGGGGTTTGAGTAGAAGGTGTATTTTCTCTCCTTTGGATGTAGGGTCCTCCAAATATCTGTTAAATTCAGTTCCTCTATTAAGTCAAAAATGGTTTTGGGTAGCTTATCTCTTTTTTTTATTATTATCTTTGCTGCTCTTATAATCTTTATCAATATCCGTTATCCCATTGAAGTCGCCCACTATGCAGATATTACTATATTCCATGTTGCTTATTCATTCATGCAGTTTTTTGTAATATTCTCCCTGATTTTTATTTGGAACATATATGGCTACCAATAGTATTGGTGAATTTCCTCTTTTTATCTCTATCATTAGTGTTCTTCCTTTGGAATCGGCATATTTTTGTTCCGCGACAATCCCTCCCTTAATGTATATTGCTATTCCCCTCTTTTTTTCCCCGCTAACACTGTGAAGGTTTTCCCTAATTTGTTGTATTCTAAATATTTTTCATCTTGCTTTTGTATATGGACTTCCTGGAGGCATATAATATCAACATTTCGTTTGGCTAATTTTGTGAGTATCTGTCTCCTCTTTCTGCTCTCATTCAGAACATTTATCGTTTATCATTAACATTTATCAATATTAATTTCCATTCTTCCATTTCTGGTTTCCCTGGGCAGAATTAGTTTTTGTTTGCTCGTGTCGCTCTTTGAGTTCTTGGTTTCTTTCCCTTTGCGTCCTTGCCTTCTTTTTCCTCTGTTTCCTTCTTTTCCAGGGACCCTTCTTCAGAGTCTCATTGATGGGGAATTTCCTCTTCTTGGGCTGCCGTTTCAATTTCTTCCTTGCTGCTCTGTTCCTCTTCCATCCCTACTAATTGGTCTAGGAAGTCTTGTGCAGTTACCAGACTATCTATCTTGATTTTTTTCCCAAGCCACATAATTAGCATGCCTTCCACTAGGATCCATCTAAACAAGATGTTTCTTTTGTTTAGTTGCATGGGTAGGAAG
Organism: Pantherophis guttatus; assembly: GCF_059756535.1. Taxonomy (NCBI): domain Eukaryota; kingdom Metazoa; phylum Chordata; class Lepidosauria; order Squamata; family Colubridae; genus Pantherophis; species Pantherophis guttatus. Next base: position 66,466,542 of record NC_142067.1, read on the forward strand.
GGGTAGTCTCTTCGTAGTTCCCTTACTCTTCTAGGAACTTGCTTCAGCGTTATCACTTCCTTTCCCTTATAGATCATTGGCTTTTCCCTTGTTATATTGTACAATATGTCTTGGACTTTTTTTCTAGTGAACTTAATGTGGATCTCCCTTGGCAGCTTATGCCTTCTGGTGTAGTTTGTCTGCATCCAGTACATTTCGTCCAACTCCTTTATTATTTCCTGTTTATCCTGTTGCAGGGCCTCAGCAATCAACTCCGCCATCACTTGTCCCAAATCTTCTTCTTTACCTTCCATTACATTTTGGAATCGCAGGTAGAAAGCCTCCCGGTCCATCTCCAACTGAATGATTGAATCCTCGAGTTCTCTGTTTTGAGCCATCCATTTTTGGTCTACCAATTCAAGCTTTTTTTCATTTTGTTCTACCCTAGTTTCTACTTTCTTTATTTTTTGTTCATTTTTATGGATTGTCTCTTGTATGTCATTCATCTTACAATCTAGGGATTGGATGTCTATCTTTAGTTCATTATGGTTGCTGGACATTTTCTCCTGCATTTTCACCATCGTTTCTTGTATCAACGTCATGGTGGATTGCATGGCCTGCATTGTTGGGATTACCACAGATTTTTCGGTTTTTGATAGTCCTTCTGTCGATCTTTGAGTTGCAGGTGAGGCCATAGTAATTATGGGGTTTGAGGTAGTTTCTTTTCCTGTTCTTAGCACTGTTGTGGAAAGGCTTGTCATTTCTTTCAGGATCCTCTTTTGATCTCTCACTATCTATCAATGTTCCTCCAGACTATCATCCACTAGTGTTACCTATTTTACTTTTTCTTATTCTCCTTATCTGTCACTATCTTAATTTCTAGTGTTGCTAAGAGTGGCCTTAATCGTACCCAAAGGAAGCTTGTATCTATAATTCTATACCTTATAATTCCTTGTCCCTTATATTTCCTGTGTTTCTTATGTTTTGTTTTCCCTACAAAGAGATGAGCTCACCATCAAAAATTTTCCTATAGTCTTAACGAGAAATCTCCAATTTCTGTACAATAATATCTATATTCAAATATATAAAAAGCTGGTTAATCAATATATATTAATCAATATCTAAATCTAGGTATCCAATTTATTTACTTAGCTTATAATTAATTAATTGTAGTTATAATTGGTTGATTCAGTTAATCTTACCGAAAATCTTAGGTTTCTATACAATAAGACATATTTATAAATATATAAAAAATAAAATAGCTAGCTTATCTACAACAAGGAGGAGTTAACCTTGAATACTGCTGGCCTGGTATGAGCTCTTTGATAACAACAACATGATCCTTCCAGAAATGTACCAGAACAGTAAGGAATTCAAAAAGGGGAAATAGAGACAAAAATGGAGTTTAAAGAAAAACAGAACAAACAAAACCAAAGCAAAAGCAAAACTAAAGTAAACTAATATAACTAAACAAACTAAACTAAACTAAAATCTCTAGCTAAAATTAGCTTATCCAATACTTCACAACTATTCAATCATTACAAATATAACAAACTGAAAACAAGTCTGAGCACGTTGAATAGATATAGGGTAGAAGTCAAGAGTTGCTATAAATTATAGTGTAACGGTCTTCACTCAAAAAGAAACAGTAGTCCAACCTACCAAAAACGTAACTGTCAAAGACAGACTAGAAATAAAAGTTAAAATAAGTAACAACAAAAATGGTAAGAGAACACCTGTCTGATCTTGATGAATACAAATCACCAAGACCTGACGGATTATATCCCAGAGTTCTAAAGGATCTGACAGATGTCATCTCAGAACCACTGCACCACATCTTTCAAAAATCTTGGAGCACTGGGGAACTACCAGAAGACTGGAAAAGAGCTGAAGTGGTTCCCATCTTCAAAAAAGGAAAAAAAAACAGACCCAGAAAACTACAGACCAATCAGTTTAACTGTCAGCCTCTGCCTCTATATTGCTTGCTTGCTTCGGCTGCCATTGTAACGGGGGGAGGGGGGGAGCTGTCTGGATATTTGAGAGGGGGGAAGCAAGCTGGTGGAGATGTCTCGTAACAGGCAGTGAATTAAAGAAAGTTTTTCTCAGCGCTTTCTCTGCAGCTGGAAGGCATGCTGATAACAAGTCAAGGTCAACCGTCCTGGCATACCAGAAGGATGGAGCCATCTGAAGTGCACCCCACATAACACCTTGGGGGGATGTGGATTGGATAATCCTGATTGGACCCTTGGGGGGAGGGTTTTGGGGATGCTTTCTATATGTGATTTTTGCACCTATTGCCTCAGACCTCGCTTTTCTTTGGTTGCATTCAGTTCATACTCAGTGAAAGTACCTTTCTCTATGAAAATGGAGTTCGGGTTTTTCTTTCGTGAGTTCTGAAAGGAGGCATACCTGACATTAACATCAGTACCCAGGAAGATACTGGAAAAGATAATAAAAAACAGATCTGCCAACATCCAGAAATGAGTAAAGTAATAACTAGCAGTCAGCATCAGTTTGTTAAAAACAGAACATGCCAAACCACTCTTATTTCATTCTTCAACATAGTGACTAAATTAGTTGACCAGCAAAATATTGTGGACATAATATACTTAGACTTCAGAAAGGCATTCGACAAAGTAGACCACAACTTACTTCTTGATAAGCTAGAAAAAGTGGGATAGATAGCATCACCACCAGATGGATTCATAACTGGTTGACAAATGGTACTCAACAAGTAGTCCTTAATGGTACCACGTCTACATGGAGAGAAGTAAGTAGTGGAGTACCATAGGGTTCTGTCTTAGGCCCAGTACTCTTCAATATCTTCATAAATGACTTAGATGAGGGAATAGAAGGGGAACTAACCAAATTTTTGGATGATACTAAGCTGGCAGGAATAACTAACACCCTAGATGATAGGATCAAGATCCAGATAGACCTTGACAGACTTGAACACTGGTCCCTATCCAACAAAATGAAATTCAATGTAAAGAAAAGTAAAGTCTTACAGTTAGGCAAGAAAAACTAAAAGTACACATATAGACTGGGAGAAACCAGTCTTAATAGCAGTAACTGTGAGAGGGATCTTGGAGTCTTACTGGACAACAAATTAAATATGAGCCAACGGTGTGTGGTGGCAGTCAAAAAAGCCAATGCAATCTTAAATTTCATTAACAGAGGGATACAGTCAAGATCAAGAGAACATGGAACAGCTTGCCTTCAGAAGTTGTGGGAGCTTCATCACTGGAAGCTTTCAAGAAGAGACTGGACTGCAATCTATTAAAAATGGTGTAGGGTCTGCTTGGGTGGGGGGTTTGGACAAGATGACCTACAAGGTCTCTTCCAACTCTGTTAATCAGTATGTGTAAATGGCTTCCTTTTCATTGTTTTGCTTCATAATAAAGTATAATTTTGGCCAGCTAAAAATCTTCCTTTAAGTGTGGCATTTTGATTGTAAACTTGATGACTTTAGATTTTCTTAAATGAAATGGAATCTCTAGATGAAAAGTATAATTTCAATCTTAAAACAGATTCTGGACATAGCAATCTTTGATGCTTGAATAGATGAATTGTGCCACAAAGTAGACAAGGTAATTACATCTCTGTGATCAATCCACAGCATTCTTGATCTGTTAGTTAATAGGGAAACCATTTTTGTGGTGTTCCTGTCCAACAGTCCTTACTGAAAAAATGAGTGTTTGGTCTTTTGTCTAATACAAAACAAAAACCTAAAGAATTATGGAAACTATGCCTGGAAAAGTCTTAGGCAGAATTCTGATTGAAAGAATAAAAGAAAAGAAGAAAACTTTGGGAAGTATTGTGCATTGTTATACTGGATAGTAGATGTGCAAATCAGACTTTTTCTATTTAGTGAATTAACATGTATAAATAAAGAAGAAATGTTTGAATCCAAGAAAAAAGATTGATTGCATGTTTGTTGATTTAATAAAAAAAGTTTGATAAAGCATGTATGAGAATAAATGAAATGTTTAGTGAATATTGAACAAGGAATAAGTGTTTGATCCCTTGGTTGTTTAATGTATTCATGGATACATTTATAAAGATTGCTTAAGTGGAATGTGTTGGTTAAGAGTTTCAATGTGCAAATATATTTATTGACAAATATATACATAGAACATAGATTTGAAGGTTTATATATTAAAGACCAAGACTGTTGTGTTTGAATGAGAAAATGAAGCAAATATTTGCAAGTTATAGTGAAAAATTAGAAAAAAATAAATGAATTTGTATCTTTGAGTGGACTGTTCAAAGAACAAAAAAATGTAAGCTGTGCACATTTAATAGAAAGGCAATGGATACTACATAGTCTATTGTGACGAATAAACATAACAGTTAGTTCCCAGACTAATGGAGATTCAAGCAACAGCCAGCTGCAACTTCTCCATTATCAGCAAAAAGACTTGTTTCTTTAGAGCAGGGGTGTCAAACTGGCAGCCCATAGCCCATATGCATCACAAGCAGGCTATGCCTATCCCAGCTCTGCGAAGGGAAAAAAACATCACAAAACATCACGTGCTGGCAATGTGACACCACGAGTTTCACCCCCGTGCTTGAGAGAATCAGAAAATCTCCACTTTAAAATAGCTGGGATATATTAATACAAAACATGCCATCTCTGAATAAATCTTGCTAAAGAGAACTCTATAATAACTGCTTGGAAAATCATCACTTGGGTTTAAGAAGTTGCCAAAGTGTCTAACACAGGGATGTCAAACTTTTCATTTTCTCTCCTACTCCTGTCCCCTGTCCTTTCTTCCTCTCCTTTCCCCTTTCTTCCATTCCTCTCTCTCCCTCTCCTCTTCTTACCCTCTACTCCTCTCTCCTTTCTTTCTCCTTTGTTGTGGAATATATTCCCTCTTTGGTATCAGAGCAACTCCAATATTCTAATAATATATACTTTCTTTTTTATTTCTTTTCAATTTTACCCAATCTGTCACTTTTATCATCATAATTGTACATTTATACTTATAATCTTCTTTCTTTTCCCCCCTCCCATCCCCCTTTTCCATTTACTCTGGTGTCATCTGGGTTTCTATTTCTTTTTTGTCTTCTCCCCCATTTAACTTTCTATTATCTAAATCATTTATCTATCATCTTTTATTCATATTTCTTTTCTAACCATACATAAAATCTTCCCCATGTCTTGAAATACACCGATTCCTCTTTATCTTTTATTCTTAGAGTTAATCTATTCATTTCTGCCCAGTCTAAAATCATCAGAGTTCTATGGACAGCATCACAGTGCTGCATTCTGAACCAACTGCAGCTTTTGAAAACTCTTTAAGGGCAATCCAACATACAACATATTGCAGTAATTCAACAGTAGGTGACTAAATATGTATGATTATAAATAGAGTCTCCTGATCCAGAAATGGGTAGAATTGGTGCTGTTTAAAGCTACTATCTGCTTGTTGAGAAAGAATTCTGAGGCCATATGGATCCCAAGGTTGCACATTAGCTTTCAGGATGGGATTGCAACCCATCCTGCAGCTAATGATGGAAGATCTCCAGTTCCAGGATCACAGTGGTGCTGAAGTCACAGTCATTCAGTCTTGCAGATTGTATTCTTCCCTACCAAGACACACAGAGCCTCCAGAGATTGGAACTACATGTTGACAGCAACATTTGCTCAGAGATGTATATATGTTTATTATCAATATTATTTACCTCATACCTTACCTAATTCTGAGAAATGAATTGCCTAAGTAGTTTATGTTGATGTTAAGCAGAACTACAGAGATAATAGAGCCCCGAAGTTACCAGCAAAGTGGACTTTCTCTATTTGTATGCAAACAAGAAAATTATTTTTCAAACTATATTTCTTTTAGTTTTATAAAACCAATACTTATTTTTATGTGATACAATGTTAAAGAAAGGAATTTCCTATGTCTGAAATCTATTCAACACAAATTCTGCTCATAGTACTGTTAAATATTTTGAGTTGTTTGGGGTGGCAGTTTAATATCAATATTCCAGTGCAGGGCTGTAAAACTCCCAGCCCGTTGGCCAGATGTGTTACATGCTGGCCACACCCATGGCCGGTTTAGCGAAGGAGGGGAAGTCCTGATACATCACATGATGCCGCTATGATGACATGAGTTCTAGTGCATTTCACAAGTACAAAATACTTTCTAAAGAGAGTTACAGATATGTAAGTAGCAATATGAGGCAGTTACTATATGTTCAACATGCACAAATTCAGTGTGTGTTTATAGGTTTGTATTTGTAATTATGCACTTTTTAGTTTGCATTTTTATTTTCTTAAGTTACTTCTAATTTTTCAGGGGGTCTTTTTGTACAAGAAATAATTTATGAATGATGATGTTAGATCTGAAATTTCTTCCAGCTCTGACACTGTTATGATTGCTAAGTATGAATACAGCTATTGGGGGGATTGTAATGGAAGCTGAAATAGAAATAGAAATTAAAAAAAAAAAATCTGCAGAGGAAACAGTAAAGAACAGTAAAATATATGGCCACATCTATGAAATTCAAAATAAATGCAAAGTAGGCAGTGATAATTTGAAACCCATAATTATTAGCAGAGTGAGACTGTTGTTTTTTCTCTCAGTCCATGTATGCATAAACTTCTCATCTTCCAGTCAAATACAATTTGTCCTGCAGAACATGCTGCGTAAGTTACAGGAATAGCAGTGCTGAATGCACTTCAGAGTTGCTTTGAATACTATCTAGAGAGCTACTACACACCATTTAAATCCATTAAGCAAGGCATTCTGAAAACAGAGCCTTATATGTAGAACACATCAGCTGCCCTATTATGGGAAGCCCACTTGTTTAGAAGGAAGCATGTGTTAATGATTCTGCGCAGATCCTGGAATTTGAAATATCTTGGGGCCTCAACAGAGCTCTGGCATCTATTACAGTGTCAGCTTAGCCGAAGTTAGAATCATGTTTTTCCTTATGCTGGATTTGTATCAGAGGAAGCTGCGTCGGTGTTGAATTCAATGAATACTAAGGAGATAAGTAGATTTTTGTTTATAATTCTGAGACTGGTGGAGTAGCAGTTTCATTCTACAACAACCAGCACTGTTTTGTTGTTTTAAATGGCACTGGAACCTTGGATATAGCATTCTAAAGAAAGTCTTCATTAGGCATCTGCTTTGGACTTCTGATGCTTACATGCTGTGGTATGAGGAAGACAAAGAATGTAAGTACAATCTGAAATACATTATTATGGAACTGAGTTCTAATAATTTTGTTGGAGATTAACAGAGAAGCATGCATTCTTGAATATTTTATTTCCAACTAGACAAAAGAAAAGTGTCTGGAAAACAAGAACTAGTACCTAGATCTTATTTGTGATCAAATCCATTATGTTGACATACAGAGAGCAATAGAAATAGATTGCTATTGTCTCTGATCACAAATCCAAAAGATTCTTAGGCAAAGAAAAGTAATGTATATAAAATTAATTTTTCATTATTGTTTTAATATTCTGTTCAGAATTCAAAGAACTAATCAGATGCTTTGAAGCATAATAGTGTAGGCTGCTTCACTACTTTGATTGATGGGGGTTTGCTCATAATTTGTATCAAAATAGTTAATCTGTCACCACACCTTTTTTCTCACCCTTCCCATAGCTGAAATATATCATTGCCTGTATATCATGTTCTTTTCTGTGCTTATAACTTTGTCACTAGGCTTAAAAAATAATAAAGTAAAGATAGGTTTAATAATTTGTAGAAAAATAGGTTTGATTTCATACAATGTATGAATGTAATTTATTTATACTGGTAGAGGCGGGAAAAGGTACCTGGTAAAAGAAGTAGGATTTTTAAATATATCTCTCCTTTCCCTTCTTTTTCCAGCAGAGATGCAAGAATTCAGTCTACTATAAATAAATCAAGATTTATGTGTGGGACACTTTGTTTTTGGAGTAACTGAAATAGATTTGAAGTTCATAGAGTGAATAGGCTTCCTTTGAAATTTTTAATAAGACTTTTCTTCTACCATGTTCTTTGTCTTTTATTTCTCATTCCACCAAAGCACTAGGCATGGTGCATCAGATTCAATAATTATAGTCTTAGAATAGAATAGAATAGAATAGAATAGAATAGAATAGAATAGAATAGAATAGAATAGAATAGAATAGAATAGAATAGAATAGAATTTTTTTATTGGCCAAGTGTGATTGGATACACAAGAAATTTGTCTTGGTGCATATGCTCTCAGTGTACATAAAAAGAAAAGATACATTCATCAAGAATCATAAAGTACAACACTTAATGATAGTCATAGGGTACAAATAAGCAATCAGGAAACAATATCAATATAAATCGTAAGGGTACAAGCAACAAAATTACAGTCATACAGTCATAAGTGGAAGGAGATGGGTGGTGGGAACGATGAGAAGATTAATAGTAGTGCAGACTTAGTAAATAGTTTGACAGTGTTGAGGGAATTATTTGTTTAGCAGAGGGATGGCATTCGGAAAAAAACTGTTCTTGTGTCTATGTCGACTGGCGGCCCCTAGGGGGAGAGCCTTCTCTGTGGGGGCACCTACGATCTGGAACGAGCTCCCCCCGGAGATACAGAGGATCCCGGATCTGCGCACCTTCCGTCGTGCGCTTAAGACTTTTTTATTTCATCAAGGCCTAAATCTTCTCCCCTTTTTAAATGTAAATTTTAATTTGTTTTTAAATTATGGGGTATTTTAAATTTGTTCAGCCAAATTATTTAATTCGTTTTTATTCTATTTTAAATTTTTGTATTTATGTTTTTTATCCTGTGGCTGTTCACCACCCTGAGTTCTTCGGGAGTAGGGCGGTATAGAAATTTAATAAAATAAATAAATAAAATAAATAGTTGTTCCGGTGTGCAGTGCTCTATAGTGTCGTTTTGAGAGTAGGAGTTGAAACAGTTTATGTCCAGGATGCGAGGGGTCTGTAAATATTTTCACAGCCCTCTTTTTGACTTGTGCAGTATACAGGTCCTCAATGGAAGGCAGGTTGGTAGCAATTGTTTTTTCTGCAGTTCTAATTATCCTCTGAAGTCTGTGTCTATCTTGTTGGGTTGCAGAGCCAAACCAGACAATTATAGAAGTGCAGATGACAGGCTCAATAATTCCTCTGTAGAACTGGATCAGCAGCTCCTTGGGCAATTTGAGCTTCCTGAGTTGGCCCAGAAAGAACATTCTTTGTTATGCTTTTTTGATGACGTTTTTGATGTTAGCTGTCCATTTTAGATCTTGCGATATGGTAAAACCTAGAAATTTGAAGCTCTCTACTGTTGATACTGTGTTGTCTAGTATTGTGAGAGGTGGAAGTATGGAAGGGTTTCTTCTAAAGTCTACCATCATTTCTACGGTTTTGAGTGTGTTCAGTTCCAGGTTGTTCCGGTCACACCATGAGGCTATTTGTTCAACCTCCCGTCTGTATGTGGATTCATCATTGTCTCGAATGAGACCGATTACTGTTGTGTTAAACTTCAGTAGTTTAACAGATGGATCGTTAGAGATGCAGTCATTGATATACAGAGAAAAGAGAAGTCTTGGGGGGTGGGGCTGTGCTAATTGTACAGGTATCTGATGCGATTCTGCTTAGCTTCACCTGTTGCTTCCTGTTTGTTAGGAAGCTTATGATCCACTTACAAGTGTGTTCAGGTACCTGTAGCTGGTTTAGCTTAGTTAGAAGTGTATCTGGAATGATGGTATTGAATGCTGAACTAAAGTATATAAAGAAGACCCTTGCGTAGGTCTTTGGAGATTCAAGATGTTGTAGGATGTAGCACAGAGCCATATTAACAGCATCATCTGTTGATCTATTTGCTCGGTATGCAAATTGCAAGGGGTCTAACAGTGGATCCGTGTTGGTTTTCAAATGGGACAACACTAGCCTTTCAAAGGTTTTCATGACTACAGATGTTAGAGCAACTGGTCTGTAGTCATTCAGTTCCTTGATGGTGGGCTTCTTCGGCATTTGGATGATAGTAGAGTGTTTGAAGCAAGAAGGAACATAGCACGTCTTAAATATTTCAGTATGGCTTTGGAGGATTAAAGATGTAATGGCTAAAATCTGAATAACATTCCTGCCTCATGTATTCAGTAATAAATAAAAATAAAGTTAAACAAAACTGGCTCATTTTGTATGAGCAAATTTTAATTCTGATGATGCCTTAATACCCATATTTGCATGCGTGGAAGATTGTCCATCAGTAAAGTTGACTATTTTAACGTGAAGGGGTGGGTGGGTGAGGTGTGATCTATGAACTCAGTACTCTGTATTTTACCCATATTTTTACAGCTGAACAGAGGTAATATGGACCTTTTTGCTTTTATCACAATATCTTATGAAATATTAAATATTGCTGTTTACCTTGCTTTGGACTACTTAAGGCAAGTGAGCTTTTGGCCTGGACTGGTCATTTCTAGTAGAAAGTATTTGACACTTGGTCTTATTAATAATGAATAAAATTACTATTAATACTCACTTTCACAGTTCATTTTATACAGCTGAACTTTTCTCATTTGATAGAATTTTAGTAGACAACTTTTGTTATATAATCTATTTCTAGTTATATTTTATTTTTTTTGGCTTTGGCAATGACTTGTACAACTTTGTGTTTTATAATTGGATTTTATTATGGAGTATTACATTGTTCTATTACTGTTATGTTGTATACAAGTTTATAAACTTAAAATGAAAGCATTTTATATGTTTTTAAAATAAATAGTTGAGGTGGGGGGGATCAAGGATTAAAGTTATTCGTTGTGCATTAAAATATCCAGGGCTACCAATACATGTATGTTTACTGACTACCTAAATCAGTATCTGTTTTATAATGACAGGTGGTCTGAGACCCATTATACAGAATACAGAGTAACAGAATTGGAGAACTTCTAATCCAGGGGTCCTCAAACTACAGCCTGCAGGCCAGATACGGCCCACTGACACAATGTATCTGGCTCAAGCAGCCCCACCCCCTGCCCTGCCCTGCCCCCCCTGCCCCCCGCCCCACCACTCCCACCCACTCCTCGCATGGCTGGCTTTTCAGCCAAAGAGGTTGTAGGAAAAAAAATGCCTTTAAAAGCTTCTGGCAATCCCAGCTGAGTTGCCTGATCGTCAGAGGCTTCTAAAAGCATTTTTTTCCTGCAACCTCTTAAGGTTGTAGAAAAAATGCTTTTAAATTAAAAAAAAAAAAGTTGGCCACGCCCACCCATCGTGACCCGATGGTGCGGTAGGTGCCCTGCCACCACCACCGCCCAGGCGGGAGAGGAGAAAGAGAAATGGAGAGAAAGAGAGATGAAGGAGAGAAAGAGGGGGGAGAAAGAGAGGTGAAAGAGAGAAAGAGAGGGGGGAGAAAGAAAGAGATGAGAGAGATGAAAGAGACACACAGAGATACCTGTTTAAAAGAAAATAGTGGGAGCCACAAAACATGGGTGGGAGTAAGTCAGTGGTGGGATTCAAATAATTTAACAACCGGTTCTCTGCCCTAATGATTTCTTCCAACAGCCAGTTTGCCAAGCTGCTCAGAAAGTTAACAACTGGTTCTCCCGAAGTGGTGCGAACTGGCTGAATCCCACCACTAGAGTAAGTGATATGGAGTTGGCAATGCCCACCCAGGTTTAAGATTGTGTTTAAGTGTTTACATGTATTTAAGGTTGAGTGTTTAAAGTTGCAGACCCTTGACCTACTCCATCAAATCGCTTCACCCTGCAGCCAGCCCTGTAGGCCTGCGCCTGCCTCCCACCCCGGGCAGCAGCAGCCTACCTACCCCGGTTGTATCACCTTGCCCTGCAGCCAGCCCGAATGCCCACCTCGGACTGCCTCTGACTGCTCCAGTAGGTCATTTTTATTTAATTAATTTAATTAAGTGCTGCAATTGGCATAAATGATGACCGATTAAAAGTGCGAGGACCTGTCAGAAATCACTTTTTTCAGCCCTCTGGGTAGTCCCTATGTGCATATGGACTACTCAGAGGGCTGAAAAAGTTATTTTTGACTGGTCCTTGCACTTTTGACCAGTCCTCGCACCTACGACTGTCCTCACATTTTACGTTTTGCACCCTATCTTGTCACCATGGTGAAGAGAACTAGTTGTGAAATGAGTGACATGGTTGTTAAGAATGCTGCAATGGGCATAAATGTGAGGATGGTCATAAGTGTGAGGACCGGTCCAGAAATGACTTTTTTCAGCCCTCTGAGTAGTCCCTATGCACATAGCCACGCCCACCCAGTCACATGATCAGCTAGCCATGACCGCCCAGTCACATGACCACCAAGCCACACATCCCACTAAGCCACGCCCACAGAAACAGTTGTTAAAAAAATTGAATCCCACCACTGAATGGAATGGAATGGAATGGAATGGAATGGAATGGAGCAAGGTTTCTCTTTCCCACCCCCATTTGCTCTTGTAGGAGACGTTTCTTTCCTGACAGAGAGATGGGAGGGAGAGAGCGAATGGAATGGAATGGAATGGAATGGAATGGAATGGAATGGAATGGAGCAAGGTTTCTCTTCCTCACTCCCATTTGCTCTTGTAGGAGCCGTCTCTTTCCTGACAGAGAGGTGGGAGGAAGAGAGCGAATGGAATGGAATGGAATGGAATGAAATGAAATGGAATGGAATGGAGCAAAGTTTCTCTTCCTCACCCCCATTTGCTCTTGTAGGAGCTGTCTCTTTCCTGACAGAGAGATGGGAGGGAGAGAGCAAATGGAATGGAATGGAATGGGATTCAGCAAGGTTTGTCTTCCCCACCCCTATTTGCTCTTTTAGGGGAGAAGGAAGGAGGGAGAGAGAGAGATGGATGAATGTTGAGCATAACCTCCTTGGGGCTGAGAAGAATTGCTGCAAAACTGAGTTTTCTGAAGTGGATCACTAGACTCGTAAACAATTTAAAAAATGATCTAGTAAAAAGAAAACAAACAAAAGCAAATAAAACACTCCCAGGAGGAAAACAAATTAAAGTTTCATTTGTGTGTATTATTTAATGGACTGCTAAATTGGCAAAATGGACTGCTAAATTGGCCACGCCCACCTAGCCACGCCCACCCAGTCACATGGCCACCTAGCCACGCCCACCCAGTCACATGGGGGCCCAGCCACACCCACCTACCAGTCTGGTCCCCCAACAGTCTGAGGGACCCTGAAGTGGCCCTCTGTTCAAAAAATTTGAGGACCCCTGTTCTAATCCAATCCCCTGCTCAAGCAAGAGACCTTATATCATTCTAGGCAAATGGCTGTTCAATCTCTTTTTAAAAACCTCCAGTGATGGAGCTCCCACAACTAAATAAAACATTACACAAACTATATGTGACTAGGACCAGAAGATTTTTAATTTTGTATCCAAACGTATTGTATGCTTGTGTGTTCATGTATCCCTTCCTCTCCCCCTCATCCTATATTAGTGTAATTCATAAACTAGATTTATTCCTGTAACCTTCCTTTATTTTATAAAATGTGATCAGGCAGGAGGATACAAGAAAAAAGTTTTAGCCTCCAAATTTAATCTTAAAAATGAATAACACCTTATTTCATGGCACAACACTAAGAATATTAAGGGGGGGGGGGAAAAGAATTAAGGCATAAGTAGTAGAATTAATATACACATTTTAATACAACTTTTTTTATTACAGTCATAGACCAGAGACCAAACAAATAAAAACACTCAATAAATATACAATTAGAAATTATAGGATAAAATAATAACAGATAAAATCTATGATAAAATCCAGTCTGTCAATTATACCTGGTCTAACTATACTAAAATCACAATCCATAAACTGTGTGGCTCGTATTCAGTTTATTACTAAAAGGAAAAGGAATAAGCAATGCAAAGGATTTGCCATATTTGTTGTATAAAACAGCTATGGTGGGTTTGACACGTGTTTCCAATAAATCCCCAGGGCTGCTGCGCAAAATCTAGCCACCTGTGTTGTTATTTCTGACTGTTCATCCTTACAGCAACTGGAGATAAGCAGTGTTGGAACAAACAGGATACCTAGCAATTATTGGAAAATATGTTTTTTCCGAATCTCTCTGTGAAAGAAACATCGAAGGAGTATGTGACCCAGAGTCTCCACCTCTCCTGAGTCACTGGAACAGAGTCTTTCAGTCATTTTAATATAAACTACATTGTTGTTGTTGTTAGTTGCGAAGTCGTGTCCGACCCATTGTGACCCTATGGACAATGTTCCTCCAGGCTTTCCTGTCCTATAAACTACATACATGTGAACTATTGTCATTAAAAACCCCTGCATTTATAATGTAGTTCAATATATGACTATTTAGGAATGCAGCTAAATTCCAGTCGACTTACATTTTATTTGGCATGTTTTATAGCAGTTTTCAAAGAACTGAAAACAGGAATTCAATGTTCTTTAGTTTTAAATGCTAAAATCTGCTTTGATTAAACTGTTGGAGGAAGTCAGCTAATGGAGGCAATGTTGCTATTTTGCAGCGTTGAATAAGCAATTTAAAGACTGAGGTAAAGCACAAAGAGAAGGAATAATGATGGGCTTAGTTTATTTTTTGCTCAGTAAAAGTTTGCTTTCTCAGAAACCACTGCCATTGTCTTTGGAGACTTCATGTTCTTATCATAGCAGCTGGTTTATAGTGAAGTATTTTCTTGTGAAGGTCACGGGCTTCAGTGTAGAGAAAAAAAAAAGATTTCCTCACTGAACCCAACTAAGTATAAGCTTTTCATGAAAACATTTTTGCGCAGACACTTATTAGCCTGCTGACCTGCTTAGCACATTGCTTACCGATAATAAATTAAAAGACTTCTCTTGCAAAGAAAGTTGGTTGATGTTACTGGGGGTCTTTTCCTCCTGCTCCTTTGTTTGAGCTTGTAGCTGCTAATGGATGTTATTTTATTCAAAAGCATAATACTATTGATAAAACATTGACATTTTTAAAAGTTATAACATATTATTTAAGAAAATCTATCTGATGAAAATGTACACAATGATTATTTGGTGGCTCAGTGGTTAGAATGCAGTATTGCAAGCTACTTCTGCTGATTGCCGGCTGTCTGAAGTTTGGTACTTCGAATCTCACCAGGCTCAAGGTTGACTCAGCCTTCCATCCCTCTGAGATCGGTAAAATGAGGACCCAGATTGTTGGGGTGAATATGCTGACTTTGTAAACTGCTTAGAGAGGGCTGTAAAGCACTGTGAAACAGTATATAAGTCTAAGTGCTATTGCTATTTAGAAGCATATGACCATTATGATTACTTCGAAAATTACTACTTTTGTTATGTCCGCGCAGGCATGAGCAGATGCTTTTCCTTCTGCCACGCAAGTGCGGGACATATTTTAAAGTTATTGATTAAAGGCTGACAGTTTTCCTTTAAAAGGGGCTGTCAGCTAGAAATTACATGTTGGTTTTACTGAGTCCTTATCTAAAATAAACATTGCTGCTGGAAGTCTGGCTCCTTGTCTGTGTTCCTACCCACAACATTCCATTGGCAACGAAGGTGGGATTGCTGGGCCCTGAGCCAACGTAGAGATAAAAGAGGCACGTGTGAGTGGCGACTGGTTTTTTTGGAAAGATAATGGCTAACTCACCACAGTTTGCTCCATTTGACCCTGAAACACAGATGTGAGATTCTTATTTAATCCTTTTTGACTGTATATTGGAAGCTAATGACTATGCAAATATCACAGACAATCGTAAATGAGCACTTTTTTTGAGCATTTGTGGAAAAGAAGTGTTTGAGATGGCAAGGGCCCTCATTGCGCCCCAACCCCTGCAGACAGTTCCTTGGGACATATTATTAAGCAAATTGAGGGAACATTATGTTCCTCGACCATCTTGCATTGCTGGAAGACATGCTTTTTATCATAGGGACCAGGTGGAGGGTGAGTCTATCAGTTGTTATATGGTGGCCCTCAGTAAAGCAGCTATTTATTGTGAATTTAGCAACCTAGATGAAGCCCTTTGAGACAGATTGGTCTGTGGGGTTCGGGATGTTCAGTTACAGATAAGATTATTAGCAAAACCAACATTAACACTACAGACAGCAGTAGAGGAGGCGCAAGCCACTGAATCATCGAATAGATCGATGGAAGAGATACAGAAGTCAGGCAGTTGCTGGCAGCTAGAAGGGAGGAAACCATCCATTGAGGAGAAGTAGAATTATGGGAGGATGCTGAAGATGAGTGAGATATTCATGATAATGTCCATCGGTTGAGGGTGGCAGCAAGGATTGCAGATTGACAGAGGATTGGAAGTTTTCCTCCTCATGTATTGGGTGCAGTGGAAACCATCCGAGAGCTATGTGTCACCATAAAAACACCATTTGTAGACAGTGTGGGAAGAAGGGTCACATAGCACAAGTTTGCTGTGCCGTGTTGCCTGCCCCCCCAACTGGGCAGACTTCAATTCATAATGGTGGGGAGAAGCATGGCCCATCAAGGCTAAGAATCCCAGAGGACAAGTGTTTTACTAATAACACGGATGCCTATCGTTCAGAGAGGGTGAGCAATCAAACCAGGATTCCAGGAAGTAGTAAAATTTACATTACTGTCCTTATTGCGGGATCTCCCTGCCAGATGGAAGTGGATATGGAGTTGGCAACAACAATTGTATCCTGGCAGACTCTACAGAAATCGGTGCCACATGGAGCCGAGCAGAAGCTTATGAGTAGTCGTATTCGTTTGAGAGATATCAAGGAAATAACATTCCCATTAAGGGTAGTGGAACATTCCACGTAGAATATAAAGACTTCTCTGGGCCACTCAAATTGATTGTTGTTGAAGGTGCACTGCCTAACCTCCTGGGACTGGATTGGTTTACAGTTTTGGGGTTAGAGATTACCGGGGTTCATAAAAACTGGGGACAAGCCATCGGAGAGTTGAGTAAAGAGTTCACCGATGTGTTTGACGGAAAGTTGGGAGAATATAGGGGTACCCCAATATCCTTCGGTTTGAATCCCAAGATGACACCAATAAGAATGAAACCGAGGCGGGTGCCATTTGCACTAAAACCCAAGGTTGACGAACAACTAGATAAATTGATTCAGCAAGGCGTACTGGAACCGGTGGACCACCCAAAGGGAGACCCCTATTGTGATGCCAGTGAAACCAAACGGGTCAGTCTGAATTTGTGCTGATTATAAATGTAAGTTGAATAGGGCTCTTCAACATAATGCTTATCTGTTACCAGTGGTGCAGCACTTATTACATTCTCTTGGGGGGGGGGGTGTTTAAGATCTTCGCAAAGTTAGATCTTGCCCAAGCATATCAGCAGCTCCCTGTAGATGACATCACAGCCGAAGCCCAAACTATCATAATGCATCGGGGGGGCGTTCTGTTGCCACTGCCTACAGTTTGGGGTGAGTATGGCCCCAGGGTTATTTCAAAGCCTGATAAAACATTTGTTATATGGCATCCCTGGGGTTGTGCCCTATTTCGATGATGTTCTCATCTCCACTACCAATAAAACTGAATTATTTGAATGACTACGACTAGTGCTACAAAGATTTCAAGAGGCTGGACTAAAGGTACAGGAAGAAAAGTGTAAAGTAGCAGTAAATCAAGTCGAGTTCCTGGGATACCTGGTTGATGTGTCCAGATTGCACCGCATCAAGGAGAAAGTACAAGCAATACAGGCTGTGCCAATACCAAAGCATAAGATGGAACTCCAGGCCTTTTTAGGGCTCCTCAATTTCTATAGTGTGTTTTTGCAACAAAAGGCATCTGTCGCTGAACCACTACATCGACTATTGGGGGAAAAGGTGCCATGGGTATGGGGGTGCAGAGAAGCAGCTGCATTTGTGGGGGTGAAAAAATTAATATCCTTGGATAGCATCTTAGTTCAGTTTAATGAACGTCTGTCATTAGTCCTGACATGTGATACATTCCCATTTGGAGTTGGGGGAGTTTAGAGTCATTGCCTTCCAGACAATCGTGAGATTCCAATAGCGTTCTTTTCCAGGACACTATCATCTGCCGAGATGAACTACAGCCAACTTGATAAAGAACCGTTGGCTGTGGTTGCTGGAATTAAGACATTTCATGAATATATTTATGGAAGGAGATTTGAGTTAGTGACAGATCATAAGCCACTGTTGGGACTAATTGCAGGGGACTGGCAAACACTGCAGGTCCTGTCCCCAAGGATGATGTGTTGGACAGAGTTTTTAGCAGTATATAGTTATTGACTTATAGATTGACCTGGCATAGAACTGGGCCATGCTGACAGCCTAAGCCGATGTCCGCTACCTAATCTAGTGGAGAATCTGGTTCCAGCAGCATCGGTACTGCTGATTGAGACCACGCCGTCCATTCTTGTTATAGTCGCGGAAGTGGCAACCCAGTCGAGAAAAGACCGAACGATCTTGCAAGTGTTAAACTGGGTGTGGAGGGGATGACTTAAAGAGACAGGGAGTGTAGAGTTTAAGCGATTCCTGGCAAGGCAATATGAATTTGATGCAGAAGGATTACCCTCAAGGCTAAGGAAATCATTATTAGAGAGTCTACATGAAGGCCACCCCGGAATTGTAAGGATGAAGGCATTGGCCCGTAGTTATCTGTGGTGGTCAAATATAGATAGAGATATTGCGGAGTGGGTGGCGTTGTATCAAGCATGCCAGGAATCGAGACCGGCACCTCCTGCAGCACCACCATGGGACTGGGAAACACCAAAAGGCCCCTGGTCTAGAATACACCTCGATTTTGCAGGGCCAATAAAGGGGTTGTCCTTCCTAATTGTTGTTGATGCATATTCCAAATGGCTGGAGGTGGCCATAATGAGGTCAACCACGACAGACGCTGTTGTTAGAGTATTAAACAAAATGTTTGCAACACATGGGTTGCCGGATGTGTTGGTCTTGGACAATGGGCCACAATTTACATCAACGGCATTCGAGGTATTCCTAGTAAACCGAGGAATAAGTCATGCCCTTGTCACACCATTTCACCCCGCGAGTAACGGACAGGTGGAGCGAATGGTGCGAATGACGAAAGAGGCGTTGACTCGAATGGGTGCAGGGGTCTATCAGAAACTTGATAAGTATTCATTCAACCGACATGTCACTCCCTGTGTAGCCATCAGAAAGAGCCCAGCCAAATTATTTATGGGTTGCCAGCTGAGAAGAAATTTAGACAGAATACACCCCGATTATTCGACAGAAACCTCACTGGGAAAGTACAGTCAGAACCTTTGAGCAAGGTGATCTAGTATACGCCCAGAATTATACCGGTCAACCCATATGGGTGCCAGCACAGATTACAGAAGTTACGGGTCCCCGTTCATACCGGGTGGAGCTCGAGGATGGGTGCCTGTGGCACCAACATATCAATCAGCTTCGGAGCTGAGCAAGGGGAACAGCCATTAGGGAGCTGGAAGAAGTAAACCAGGGTGGGAATCCAGAAGAGTGAGACGGACGACAACACAGTGAAAGATTATGTGAAGGGCTGAGGCCAGTGCAGAATGAAACACCTGTTATTGAGCGTCCATTGCCATGGAATCCGTCTTGCTTTTTTCCATCTTCAATTAAGGGATATGCTCGGGGGCTCCCCAAAGAGTATTTGTAAGCCATCTGATGTAGTTGAAGAATCGTTGAGAATGTGGTTGACGTGTGAGGGCCTGACAGAAATACAGGAGAGCCGCCTGTTGATGCGAAGCCGCTGTAGACCAATGTATTCTGATGATTATGTTCGTGGTGTACGAAGTTTCCCTGAGGGAGGGGGAAGGGGTGTTATGTCCACACAGGCATGAGCAGGGGCTTTTCCTTCTGACACGCAAGTGTGGGACATATTTTGAAGTTATTGGTTAAAGGCTGACAGTTTTCCTTTAAAAGGGGCTGTCAGCCGGAAATTGCATGTTGCATTCTTGCAAGTCTGGCTCCTCGTCTGTCTTCCTACCCACAACATTCCAACTTTCACTGCCTTTTAGAAGTTTTAACTTCTCTGCATAGACTTAATATATATGCAGGATCAGATTGATAACAACTATAAATGGTATACAAACCTCTTCACACAACAACATATAACTTCGTTATCAAGTAAAAAGATGTTGATAAATGTTTTACAAACATAGAATCATAGAATTGGAAATAGACTATCAATCCTTTTCAATATATTCTTCTTTTGTAACAAAAATGTGTATAAGTCAGTGGTGGGCATGGCCAAGTCAACGTCACTTCTTTGCTCTAATGACCTACAAAAAGAAGATATACCAAAAGGTCGTTTATTATTTCATGCATTTAATACTTAAATAAGAATAAAAGAAGTACAGAAAACAATAAAAGAGGTACACAAATTCTTACATAAAAGTGTTATTTGTTTTTGACTTTTTAAAGGTATTTTCACATTAATGTTTCATTGGCGCCCTCCTCACTTGCACTTTTCTTCACTTTTACTCGAGCATCATCGGCTGTATGATGATGTGCTCTTAACCATTTTGTGACTGTAGGAATAGGGTCCCATTCTTTTATTGATAGGCCAATTACAATAATGGTAATTAGGTTGGTTATGTTGGAAACAGGCGAGTTCTCTTTTCTGAACATATGTTCATTTTTGAAAATCCCCTTTCCACTTCTGCTGAATTTACAGCAATTGTTCTGTCAATATCTTTAGCTTTTTTAATATTATCAGGAATTGCATAGTTCTTGGAATCTTTTAAAAAATTTTCTACAAAATCTCTATAATCGTTGATATTAATTTTGTAATTAAAAATGTCACTAAATGTGTGCAATTGTTCTTCAGCTGCTGTCCATGGAACTACTACTTCTTCAATATTCCAGTAATCTGGCTCCAAAAAATTGAGAAATTGTAATTTATTCATCTCTTGCAATTGGGTACCTGTTTTTAAATGTTCACAATCCATTAGTCTTTTCTTCAAATTTGTTATGATGCTTTCTAAAAGTCTTTCCTGAGGAAGTCCAACAAATTGATGATTTTGTACAAATTTTATATTTTTGAAGGTTTCTGAAGTAATTAATCCATCAACTTTTTTTTCGTATGGACCCTTTCCCTTTCTAAGCATTTCAAATGATTTAATTGATCTCATCACAAGCTTTTCAGCCTTTATGATGTCTGTATTTCTTGCCTGCAGTGCATTTGAAAAAGGAGAAATTTCTTCTAGAATATTGATCATCAATGCCAAATCATTTATAAAATATATATTTTCAAGACAGGCAGCCATACCTGAGTATTTTTCATTTGCATGAAAATAGTGATGTAGTGCTGGATAAGCACCCCATACAGCTAGGGTTGACCTTAAACTACAGGCAGCCCATCTTGGTCCCAAAACTCTACCAATCTTTATGATTTCAATTCCATATTTGGATATTTCGGTAAGTTCCATTTGGCTCTTACAGGATTTAAGAAAAATAGTGTATATCTTGTCAATAATTTTTTTAAAATGATTTTTTTAAACAAATTGGAGGCAATGGTTTAAGCAGTGCCATATTATGATGTTTGGAAATTCTTTTGCTATTCTAGTGCTCACTCCAGATTTTCTCCCAAACATAATGCTGGCACCATCAGAGCAAAATGCTATTAAATTTTTTTCTAGGTAGTTCTTAGTAAACCCAACATTATTTAAACTTTCCATAACTAAAGAACATATTGTCTCTGCATCTTGTTTTTCCAATTCAACAAGCTCAACAAAAATTGTTGGTGAGTTAACTGAATCCTCAGCTTTTACGAAAACTATCACAACTCGTTTGCATGGTAGCGTTGAGGCTTTGTCAATAATTAAACATATTTTCAGATTATTTTCAATAATGTTAGTAAACATTTTGGTTTTAATTCCTTTTGCAATGAAATCAACTATTTTCACTGCAGTTGACTGTGAATCTAATCCTATTCCCATATCTAGTCTATTTTCAATTTGCAATTCTATCACATCTTCTATGTCTGAAAATGATTTACATCCTTTTGCCAGGCTGTAAACTGTTTTGAATATTCTACAAGTGGTACCTAAATATTTTTCAGACATCTTATCGATTCCTTTTGTTATAGCATCCTGCTCCCCTTGTTTTGTTTGTTGGGCAAATGGTGTGAGTTTTTGGTGAAAAATGTTTTTTCATTTTTTTTCTTAGAGACGCTTGTTGTTTATTTTTCCCTGCTGCCTCAATCTTGAAATGTTTCCATTATTTTGACACATGAACTCAATTCTCTTTTGTGAAGTCATGTTCTCCGAAGGAAGGGAAGGCAGTCAGACTGGGGAAGGACTTCCTCTATGCAGCATTGATCGAGTCTTGCCAATCAGAATAACTCCACCCTCATGGCCCAGTGTTTCGACTCGATCTATGCTGGATAGACATGTCTTCCACTATCTCCTACTAACTGCTAGATTACCTTGCCTTTGGACTTTATTTCATTTGTTTTAATTGAGTTTTACGGCTACAGTCTAATTGTGAGTAAAAACCTCAATTGCTGCCGGGGATCCTGCTGGGAGCCTGACGGCTGTCAGTTCTCCCCCTCAGCAGCCTTATCTCTCCGATCGTGCTGGGAGCCTGCCAGCTGTCAGTTCTCCCCCTCAGCAGCCTTATCTCTCCGATTGTGCTAATTAGCCCCTGCTGTGCTTCAAAGGCTTTTGCCCAGTAGCGTTCCTCCCGGCTTGAGAATCTGCTCGCCTTAATTTGCTGCTGTGAGCCTGCAAGGATCCTAACGGACAGGCTTTTCCTCTGCGGCCTTATCTCCCCCGATCTCCTTAACGAGCCACTGCTGCGTTTCAAAGGCATTTAGCCTAGCAGCGTTTTTCCTCGGCTGGAGCTTGCCTCGCTGCAACTCATATCGCACTAATAGCCTTGAGCTAGCGATTCTTCTGCCTGTTTATTATTGGATTGACTTTTGCCTGTGGGGAGCCTAATTGAATTGCTGCATCAGTAAGTTTGGGCGGTTAATTTTGGCGCGAATTTGCCGGCGGCCATTTTGTTCAACGGAGATCTCTGTCATGGGGGATAGATCCAAGTCCACAGCCTCAGCCCCTTCAAGGCGCCCTGCTGCTAATACCAATGACCCGCTGGAAGGTTCCTCGACCCAGCCCCCTCCAGCCAAGCGGTCCAGGGCTACTAAGGCTGCCGTGCCTGCTATCCCTGCGCCCTCCAAAGAGGAACAACGCCGCCATCGTGCAATGGAGAAGGCTTTCTCTAAGGCGGCCCATCAATCTCAGGCTCCAGCCCCCCAACCGGCCCACCAGACCCCTCCTGAATCAACTTCCCAGGTCATGGCTGATACCCACAATTCCAGGGAGCTATCTCCGGACCGCCCTCCTTCAGCTGGGCCTCCTCCCCCCCCCAGGGAAGGAACCTTTGTTCCAGACGCTGTCTGAGGCAGTTTCCTCTAGGAGCTCTTCTCCAGCTCCACCTGTGGACCCACCTGCGCCCGCTGCGCCTCCTCAGGTGCCTGAAGCCTTTGAGGCTATGCTAACCAGAGTCATCCGGGACGGCTTCGCCCAATGTTTACAGCAAGTGGGGTTGCCTTCTGCACCCCCTCCTCAACCACAATGCCAACTTCGTGGTTTCGATGACCAGTCCCTTGACCTGGAACAGGATGTCTATGACTATGCGGGGGACTTAGCTTTGACCTCGGATCATGAAGAGGCCCCGGATGCAGCCCTTTCTGACGATGAAGGATTGATACCGGATCAGTCACCATTTATTGGTCTTTTTAACCCACAGATGTTCAGATCCCTACTGTTTAAGGCCATTGCCACCACCCGCTTGGGTGAGGTTCCATCGGCTGCCTCCGCTCCCACTCCCTCGGACCCCGCTTCTGCTCTCTTTGCAGAACCAACTGTGGCTCCGGAAACAGTTCCAGCACCAAAGCTTTTTCTAGACGTGCTCCAACGCCAATGGTCCCTTCCGGGCACGGGTCCCAGCCCTAACAACTTAGACAAACGACTCTACAATTCTGCTCCAGCCTTGGCCGACCTTCTCCAACCTCCGGTCGTTGATTCTCCCATCGTCGCCTTGACTAATCCAGTCCACCCCACGGGCCCGCCCGAAGATTCCCTTTGTCCGGAGGACAAGAGAGCAGAGAAGACGCTCGTCAAGGGACATCTCGCGGCTGCTTGGTCCATCCGGGCCTCATCCTCGGCGTCCTTTTTTAACCGTGCGGCCCTTCTCTGGTTGAGACAGCTGCAAGACCGCTTGCCCCGTGCCGACCTCAGGGCTCATCAAGATCTCAATAAGATTGCTGCAGCCCTGGAATATTCAGCGGATGCCACCCTCAACGCTACGAGATTCGCTGCCAGGGCCCTTGGCTCTTCCATCACTTCGCGCCGCCTTCTCTGGCTCAGGGGCTGGCAGGCGGATATGCATAGTAAGTGGCAGCTCGCCTCTGCCCTCTATTCTGCAGGTTCTCTTTTTGGATCCCCGCTGGAACCTCTCCTGATCAAAACCCGGGACAAGCGCAAGATTCTCCCTTCTCAGCTTCAGCGGTCGGCTTCACGCTACACTCCGTATCCATGGTCCCAGTCCTTTCGTGGTCCTGACTCCAGCTCGTTCCAGCCATGCTACCACCGTCCCGCCCCTCCTCGAAGCCAACATCTTGACTCCCAGGTTAGATCGGGGGGTAGTAACCCGCCACGCTGGTCCTTTCGGGGAGGGCGGGGATGCTTTGCCAGACAAGGCAGATAGTTCCCGCAATGATATTCCTATAGGGGGTCGCTTGTCCTATTTCTATTCCCAATGGGTCTCCTCTGTATCTGACGCCTGGGTTCTCTCCACTATTCGCTCGGGCCTTCTTTTAGAATTCATCAGCCCTCCCCCCCCAGTTTTTATTTCCTGCCCTGTCTCTCGGGACCCGCAGAAGCAGGCCCTAGTTTCCTCAGCATCAACCATCTCCTGGCTATTCGGGCTATTCAGAGGGTGCCCCCTCATCAACAGGGCAGGGGATTTTACTCCCGTCTTTTTGTAGTCCCTAAGTCCTCGGGGGGATGGAGGGCCATTTTAGACCTTAAAGCTCTGAACCGGTACATAATTTATCGCCGGTTTAAGATGCACACCCTGTTCTCCATTTTGGAGTGCCTCTGCCCAGGGGATTTTCTCTCTTCAATTGATTTAACGGAGGCCTACCTCCATATTCCGATTCACCCTTCCCACCATCAGTTTCTCCGTTTTCATTTCATGGGGTCCCATTTCCAGTATAGAGCCTTGCCCTTTGGTCTCTCCTAGGCCCCGAGGGTTTTCACCAAGGTTATGGCTGCACTCATAGGTCATATCAGGTCCCTTCCCATTAGGCTCCAATTTTATTTGGACGATATCCTCATTATGTCTACTTCCCTTTCTTCGGCCACCAAGGACCTTGACTCTGTCCTTTCTCTTCTCCAATCCCATGGGTTCTCTGTCAATTGGGCCAAAAGCCACCTATCACCTTCCACAAGTATCGTCCACCTGGGAGCCACAATTGACACAGTCTCTTCCAGGGTGTTCCTCTCCCCAGACCGTCAACTGGCTCTCCGTGACCTATTTAGCCAATGCTGGGCTGCGGAAACTCTCTTGCCTTCTGGGTAAAATGGTTTCCACTTTCGGAATTGTTCCCTGGTCTAGATGCACTGCAGGGAGCTGCAGTGGCTCCTCCTCCCATACCAGCGCGCTGGCAGGAGCAACTCTCTGGCCCGCATCCGTCTCCCTCCTTCAGTACGGTCCTCCCTCCGATGGTGGTCCTTAGAGGCAATCTCCAAGGGGAGCAATTACACAGAACCATCTCGACTGGTCCTCACGACGGACGCCAGCTTGACCAGCTGGGGGGCTCACCTGCTCCATCACATGGCCCAAGGTCAGTGGACCACCCGGGACCGACAACACAACATCAACTACCTAGAATTGCGGGCCGTGCGCCTAGCCCTCCTCTTCTTTCAATCTCTGATGGAGGGCAAGGACATTCTAGTCCTTACCGACAACATGGCAACTAAAACGCACTTAAACAAGATGGGAGGCACTCATTCCAAAGCTCTGCTTACGGAGACCATTCTGCTGGGCCGCTGGGCCGAATCCCATCTGTTATCCATCCGGGCGGACCACATTTCCGGGATGGCAAATCTACAAGCGGATGCCCTCAGCCGCTCTCCCGTGGATCACGGGGAGTGGAGCCTCTCTCCATCCCTCTTCCGGGAGATTGTCCGTCGATACGGGACCCCGGTTGTCGACCTGTTCGCCTCGGCGACGAATCACCTCCTTCCACGGTACTTCTCATGGTTCCTGGACCCTCAGGCAGAGGATTCCGACGCCGTCCGCTGCCCGTGGCCTCCCGGTCTTCTATACGCATTCCCTCCCCTTCCCCTCATCCCTCGTGTACTCAGGAAGATGTTGGCAGAGAAGGCGGATCTACTTCTCGTCGCCCCACACTGGCCACGTCGCCCTTGGTACGCGGACCTGCTATCCCTCTCTGTAGCACCTCACTGGCGCATACCGGACTCCTTAGTGACGCTGACCCAGGGCCGTCTCACTTATCCGGATCCCAAGTGGCTTCACTTGACCGTGTGGAGGTTGAGCGGCGTCTCCTAACAGCTCACCACGTCCCTCCTCCGGTGGCTACCACGATGCAAGCCGCTCGCCGCCCATCTACAACCAGAATCTATGGAGCTACCTGGCGCTCCTTCGTTTCCTGGTGTAACCGTTCTGCGGTCGATCCTCTTTCGGCTTCCGTCCTCCACGTCCTTTCCTTCCTCCAAGCTGGATTTGAAGCAGGATTAGCTCCTAACACCCTCCGTCGTCAGGTGGCAGCTCTGGCTTCTGTCCTTTCCTGTGGTTCTCCGGACTCCTTGTCCCATCACCCCGTCATCCACATTTTCCTCCGCGGAGCTACCAATCTCCGCCCTCCTCCTGTGCATCGTTTCCCTACTTGGGATCTGAACAAAGTTCTCACGGCACTCGTCTCGTCTCCCTTCGAACCGCTTCGTCAGGTTTCTCTCTGTTTCCTATCGTTTAAAGTTTCGTTCCTAGTCGCTATTACTTCGGTGCGCAGGATATTGGAGCTAGCTGCCCTGTCCACCCGCAGTGACCTTTGTATCTTTCACAGGGACAGGGTGGTCCTGCGCCTTGACCCGGCTTTTTTGCCTAAAGTTAACACGTTGTTCCATAGGGCACAAGAGATTGTGCTCCCGAATTTTTGCCCTCACCCCACGCATCGTCTGGAGCGCTCGTGGCATCGACTGGATGTCCGCAGGGCTCTGTGGATCTACCTGGCCCGGACTGCTCCTTTTCGCAAAACAGAAGCGTTGTTCAACCAGATACTGTGGGGGCCCATGTCTCTAGTACTACCTTAGGACGATGGATCAGGGCTACTATCGCCTCTGCCTACCAACAATTGAAGCTGCCCATCCCGTGAAACATCACGGCCCATTCAACCAGGAGCGCAGCGACTTCCGCCGCTTGGTCCACTCAAGCGCCTCTGGAAGAAGTCTGCAGGGCTGCCGCGTGGACTTCTATTTCTCCGTTCATCCGCCACTACCGCGTGGATTCCTTCGCATCTGCGGATGCTGCCTTTGGTCTCCAGGTCCTGCAGTCCGTTCTTCCCCCCTGAGGTACTCGGGCCGGTTGTTCCCGCCCTGGTGGACATGCAGCTTTGGTATGTCCCCAGTCTGACTGCCTTCCCTTCCTTCGGAGAATGGACGTTGGTCTTACCTGATACGTCCGTTCTTGTTCAGGAAGGGAAGTCAGTCAGCCCCACCCTTGGGTCTGGCCCTCTCGGTCAGTTGGGGGAGGGTGCTTTTAATTCTTTCTCATTTCAGGAAGACACGTCAGTCTATGCCTACGCCCTCGCCGAAACACTGGGCCATGAGGGCGGAGTTATTCTGATTGGCAAGACTCGATCAATGCTGCATAGAGGAAGTCCTTTCCCAGTCTGACTGACTTCCCTTCCTGAACGAGAACGGACGTATCAGGTAAGACCAACGTCCATTTTGCACAATACTTGCAACCTAATTTTTTGTTGGAAACTTCCAGTACCTCATATTTCTCTTGAAAGTTGCTATACTGTTGCAACAGCAGCAGTCAGGAAGATTACTTTGAATTTTGGAGTCACCAATTTGACAGGCTTGCTGCTTTCTCCAAGTTCCATTTGTGCTTGTAGTGGTGCTTGTGATGGTTTTGGATCATCCAAGGCCAATTCTGTTGTTGTTCCAATCTTGGTTTCTTGCTGAAAAAAGTGGTCAAACTCTGATGCTTTTTCATCCTGTTAAAGGTTACTACTGCAAAAGAAATAAATTGTGCTTTATACTCGATTGTGATTGTAAGTTGAGAACTACAGGTAACAGAAGGGATCTGTTTTCACTCAACAATGTGCAGTCTTTTCAGGATGTGATTGGGGTCCAACAAACAAGAAAGATATAGTTTTTCATCTTTTTTTGAAAACAAGTTTTATTGATTTTTTCTTTCACATACATATTTTATGAACAGAGTATTGACCGAATCATATCTTATACAACTTGTCACATCCAAATACAATTTACATATTTCAATTTCTGCCAAAATATTCTTTTTCCCTACTTTCTTATCTTGTCTTAATACCTTCTATACTTATTATATAAACAGTATCACCATCCGCCCTTCAAATCCTAATTTCTTAACATAATTTCAATTAATTATCTTATCCATTGTTAATCATACATATTCTCTTTTAACTTTCATTTTAGTTCATTCTTCATCCTAGTAAGTTTAAGCATACTCGGGGTTGCCCTTCTACCATTCCACCTCCCTTATTTTATAATAATTCTCCTCTTCCTCTCTTTCCCTTCCCTCCCTTCTTCTATCCTTTTCTACTTTCTTCTTTCCTCCTCTCCTTCCCCTCCTCTCCTTCCCCTTCCTTTCCCCCACTCCTCCTTTCTTCCTCCCTTTCTAACCTTCTCTCCTACTCTTGTTTCCCCTCCCTTTCTTCCTCTCCTTTTCACTTTCTTCTATTTTTCTCTCTCCTTCCTCTCTTCTCCCCTCCTTTCTATCCCTCTACCCCCTTTCAATTTTCTCTTCATTGTCGTATTTGTCAATTCAATATTTTCCAAAATGATTTTTGGAAAAAAATTCAATGAGCAACCCCAATTTTTTCTCCATTTATTGAATATGTTTCTCAAAATCTCCATCATATTTTTTAGTTATTAACAATGTATTTCATCTTATTCCTTTTTTACATTGTAACCTTTTAACTTAATTAACCTTCCATCTCTTATTTTCTTTAATTCCTAATTTCTTATTCTAACATCAATTAATTATTTTATTTCATCATTTACAATATATTTTTTCTAAATCTCCATCACACTTTTTAACATTTCAATTTTAGCTCTTGCTTTAAGCCAATTTATCACTTCATATTTCATCTGCTAATCTATTTTACATTAAACAATATATATCATATTTACTTCTTACATACAGTAATTAATATTAACTTTTTTCTCTTGATCTAATTTCCACTTCTTAATGTTTTTCTCTCCTTAATTTTTGATAAGTAATCACTACCCACCCTTAATTCCTAATTTCTTATTCCAACATCAATCAGTTATTTTATTTCATCATTTACAACATATTTTTTCAAAGTCCCCATTATGCTTTTTAACATTTCAATTTTATATCTTAATTTCAGTTATTTTCATAGTTAAACTAGATTATATTTCATATTACATCTGCTGATCCATTTTACAATAAACAATATACTTCATCTTGTTTGTTTCTTACATACAATTTCTACTATTAACACAGTTCCCTTAAATCAACTAATATATGCTTTATTTCTCTTCCTTCTTCATTATTCTTCCCCTTTTAACCATTTTCTTTTGGTCTCTTTAAAATTCCACTCCTTAATATTTTTCTCCCTTTCTCCCATTCTCTTATCTTTTTCTTTTTATATTTATTGTATCTTTGTCCCTGAATCCTTTCTCTAACTTTTAATACTGTTACTCTCGTAATTCTCCCCCTGTTTTTACCCAGTCTTTTCCCATTTCCTTCTCTTCTCTTCTTTTTTGTGGGATATTCCCCCCCCATCCATTCTTTTTTTGTCACTGTCAATCCCAGTGTAATTATCTATCATTTTATCTTCAATTATTTTCCCTTCAACATTGTATTCTTGTTTTTCATTTATATTCTCTTTTTCCTTTTTTGTATATTCTAACCAGGCTTCTGTTTCTTTATTACCCTTGAATGATTCACACACATTTTTAAGCATCTCCATTAATTCCTCATACTCCCAATGCTCCATATTGTCATTTGAATTTTTAAAATATTTTAATTTATGTTTAATTAAGATTCAAGTGCATGTAGTCTCTTTTTTTTAAATTTCCAAATAATATCCAGTTCAAATATTTATCTAGTCCATTCCAATGTGAAGCTTTGTTATTTTTCACCTCCTTTCAAAGTCAAGACCCAGCTGTTTAAAAAGAAACAAATACTCCTTAAAGTCTCATGGTAGTCAAGGTCATTGCTGTTCCTTCAATTTTCAAAACAATCGTCGTAGTGCTTCTTTCTTCCACCAGATGTCTTTCTCCAATCCACAAATCCCAAGACAACAAAGTAACATATTTACAAAAATGTTTTAAATCCACATAAAAAATACTTTCTCTTCAATTTCTTTTCCTTTTATTCTTTTTAATTTCTCCAAATTCCATTTTAAATCCAATTGTAAAATTTCCTTTCTTGTGCTTTGATATTTTAGCTTCCTCTTTCTTCTTCCTTCCAATATCAAAACTATCACAAATAATTCAAATCTTCATTAAAGAGTGCTTTCCCTCAGTTTTCTTTTTCCTGTATTATTTTAATTTCTCCAAATCCAATTTTAAGTCCAGGTAGAAAATTTTCTTTTTTGGGCTTTAGTCCTTTAACTTCCTCTTTGTTCTTCTCCCTCCAATTAAAATTCCCAAGTGCCAATTAGCCACTTATTTCTGCACCAGGACCGCTTTTAAGATTTTTAAAAATTCCTTTTTTACCTGTGAGTCGGTTAATCACTCACCCGGTACCAATACTCCATTCAAATATTGCTCCTGCACAAAATCTTAGTCCGGTTGCCCCAGCTTCAGAGCGGTCATTTTAAGGGCCACCCCCCTCCCCCCACTGCCGGTTCAAAGAGCTGCCTCCGACCCTTCGAGGAACTTGCCTGTTCCTCTTGATCGTCCAAGGTGCCTCTCCTTCTTCACCATCCCTACAAGATGGTTCTGGTCCGAAGATCCTCCGACATTGGTTTGTTTGGCTGAATTTTCACAAGGCTCGTCGGAGCCTGCTATTTTCAAGCCAGTCTCGCCGAGATGCTTCCAGTCCTCTCTCAGATATAGTTTTTCATCTAAGAAGTTAGATCAAGAAGAATGAATTTCATCGGTACATTCAGAGAGCAATACTGAATTCTTTTTCTGAAATGTATTCCTCAGTTCAAAAAACAGGAATATATGAATTAGGTTCAGTATTTAGCTTAGCTTGTACTCCTTTAGCTATTCAAGAGTTAGTGGTGTCATGGTTAGAAACAATGGTAAAGCAACATATAGATTTAAAACCAGAAATATTTTGTTGGGTATTTTAAAGGGAATACATATTTAATTTTACACATGTTAACAGCTGCTAGAATTGTATTTGCACAACAGTGGAAAAACAAAGATATGAAAATGAATAAAAAAATATTAGAATGTACAGAAATGAATAAATTAACACTTAAAATTAAGGAGAAGGCTTCAAATACTTTTAACGTGAGATTTGTTTTATCAATGGCTAACTAACAAAAACAGAAGTTAGAAATCTAAAAGTATAAAAGAAAACACCAATTATATAAGGAAAGTTCACTAAAATGGATAATATTATTAGTATGTGATCATTATTAATGTGTAGATAACTTTGGGAGCACACCCACCCACCCCCCAGAAAACTAGGACAGTGCCAGGAAAACACCAAAAGAATAAAAATAGTTTTCCCTCAAAAGACTGCAGATAAACCAGTTTTTTTCCCTAACCCTAACCCTAAGGACAGGAAAGATAAAGCCACAGGAATAAAAACCATCATGGCATCAATCACACTCACTAGATGTTTAATCTCATAAAGCTGCGCAAATTTCAAAATATAAAAGCAGCTATAGAGTCACATAAAATTTGCTTGCTGCAAGCAGCAACCTCACAAAATTACACAACAACATCTATCAAAAAACAATTATCACACTCATTATTTTTTTAAAAAAATAAAAAAATAGCAATTTACCCAAAATTAGGCGAAGGCACAAGGCAACATGGCAGGTTCAGCAGGCCAATGAGATGGATGCAGCCATGGGATGTAGGCAAAGCAAGGCAGGTGATCAGTAGTTCAGGATTTGGGAGTTGCTCATGAAGATAAGCTGGAGGCTGGGGGGATGATGGGTTAGGCCCGCCTGGGATGGAACTGAGGCAGCTTAGCCAGTCAGGTGAACCTGGGGATGGTGGAGGTGGGGGGTCACAGCAAGCTAGGCCACCACCAGCGCAGCCTGCAATGGAGACACGCCAGCAGCTTCGCAAGCTACGCAAGCCTGGGGACATTGGGGCGGGTAGCGCGACTCACAGGCTTACCTGTAGGCAGGAGGAGGCAGCTCAGTTGGGGCACGGAAGGCAGCTTAGGCAGGCAAGCCGCAGAGCAGAGACTGTGCGTATGTTTAAGTGAGTGCCACACAGTGTGCTATGCCACTGGGGAGGTAAGGAGTGACTGGGCAGGGTGCGGCGAGCAGGTGGGATGAGCAGTGAGCAGGTGGGTGGGCAGGGGCCAGTCAGAGGTGGTATTTGCCAGTTCGATGAACCAGGTAAAATTTCCAGTACTGGTTCGCCCGAACCAGTCCGAACCAGCTGAATACCACCTCTTGTATAAATCTAGAATCCCCATGCTGAAATAATAACTGAAATGCTTTATGTAAACTGTAATATTTCTAACTTCCGTATATCTATAAATGAATTTTCAAATTAAACCAATATTTTGCTTAAAAGCTCTTTGTATACTTGATGTTAAATCCAAATTACAAAGATTGACTGAAAATGGTACTTCAAATTTGTCCATATTTTGTGAAATTATTTTCTAAATTTTCCTTAAATTATTTTTGATGTCAAAAATTAAAGCAGAAACTTTGAAAAAAATTCTAGAAAATATATTCTCACCTAGGTTTTTTTTTTAACAAATAGGCAAAATATTACCAAAATAGTTAATTGAAACAATCATTTTTATGGCTTTTCTTTGTTTCTTTTCTAAATGGAAATAATATATAAAGTTTCCATCCTATAAGATACAATAGATATAAAATATTAATATATACGTAAATTCAAATGCATTCTAGTATTTTATTATGTGTATTGCTTAAAAATATTTAGATATTTATTTAGAGCTATCAGGTGTGTTAATATAATAGACACAGTATTTATTAAAATTTTAAAGTCACAAACAATACTAAGAAAGCATATATATATTCACATTCATTATTTTACTGTAATCTAGTACAGAAACAACATTAATCAGGCATTACAAAATGGTATAAATTTAGGAAAATAGTAGAATGACAGATATGCAATCCAATGCTCTTTTAAAAAGTGCTGTTGTGTTGAAATTTAAATGAACTGAGCTTAATTTTCCATTGAGAGTGGAGACAGCAGCCAGGATGGTAGTAGCAGCCAATCAGCGTGAAGGACTGAGTCTATTAATCACATCAAGTCCCGCCCTTGTTACCGGGCAGACCCACTTTAGACTCAGTCCTTCAGCTTGATCTGGTGTGTGGGTCTTTAGCTCTACCTTTTTTCTGGCTATTTAGCTTATTTGGATGGTTTTCTCTGGCTTTTTGACTTCGGACTTCTAGACTACATTTTTCCGCTTTTCCCCCTTAACGGTTGGATCGACTCTCGGACTTCTTAACGACTTTGTGGTATTGTTCAGTTTTTTACTTGCCCTTCTACACAGGACGCTATTTCTAACTTTAGCACCCCTGGGGGGGGGGCGCTTGCCTTCCTTGTTGATTTGCCTGGGCTGGGAGACTTCCCAGAGGGACTGGCTCTACTCGACGGCCGTTTTAGCCCCCGTTGCAACTTGGGCGGCTAATTGCTTGTATCGGCAGGTCGCGCCGGCCATTTTGTTTCCCCTCGCTCGCCCTCTGCAATTTGCATCGTCGGAGCCTTCGGCGGCCATTTTGACTGCCCTCAGTAGGTCCTGGCTTCTGAGTCAGGGCGGTGGCCATTTTTGTTTGCCTTTTTCACCTCTGAGGTCTCCTTGCCAGCAGAAGGTTTAGCTTCAGAGTCAGGGCGGTGGCCATTTTGTTTGCTTCTCTCAACATTGAAATCTTCTTGCCAGCAGAAGGTTTAGCTTCGAAGTGAGGGCGGCGGCCATTTTGACTGCTATTTTCATCGTTTCTGGCCTCAATTTGATAAACCTCACCTTTTGTTCTGCTCTGCTTCTGTTTGACTATTAAAGTTACTGGACTTGTTGGATTACAAGAATAGTGGACCTGCTGATTCCACTTAGTGGCCTAACTGTTTGGACTTCCTTTGTACTTCCTGCCTAACTGTTATTACCTCATCAAGTGCCACTTTGGAACAAAATTTGCCCATTACTGCTAGCCTTTGTGGAGCTTTCGCGCCCCCTGGCTCCTCTGCACTGTGACCTTGCAGACGCTTACCAGAGGGGTTTGTTCACGCCCCCTTATTGTCTTGGCCTGCTCACATTGACTTTGTGAACTTGTGGAGTTTCCTACGCTCCCTTTGCTATTGCACGTGAGCCCCTTGCCAGCCATTATGCCTAAGGCGCTGTCAAAATCGAAGCACGGCCATAAGGCCGGGGCTAATGAAAGTGAGCGTTCAGGCCCTCAGTCTGCTGATCAGCCTTTAACTCAGGAGGCCTCTCAGGAGCCATCCCCAGTTTTGCACGAGTCTCACGCCTGTCATAAGCCTGATAAACAGGTCTTGATTTCCAGAGCTGAACAAAGGAGGGACAAAGTTTTGAAAAAATTCTGTGACAAGGCCTGCGCTGATCTTACCTGCGCTGTCTCTCAGCCTTCTGCAGTACGGGTGACCTCAGCCCCCTCGATACCTTCTCGCCCGGGCACTCCGGATCAGATGTCACTCCAGGATTGTCCCGTTACCATCTCTACCACAAATCTCTGGGGCTCTGAGACCTCTGGTCAGCTAGCTTCCTCGGATCTGGATCCTGCGCAGGTCTCTTCTCTGTCTCCTCCTCCGACTGCCTCTGATCCTGACCCTGTGCCTCTTCAGGTTTCTGGCCAGCTTTCTCAGGAGCAGATACAACACATGATTGAGGCGGCGGTGCAGAAGTCTCTAGCCGCTCATTCCTGCCTTTCCAGCCGTGCGGGTTCCATGAGGTCAGCATCGCCCGTTTCTCTGGAACGGCCGGCCCCTGAAAAGAGGCAATGCAGGGCTCCTGATTCTCCGTCCTGCTCTCATTCTACTCAGCCCTCGACCTTGGCGGATGCTGAGTATAGCGACTCGGGTCTCTCAGATGATGATAATCTTCCTCCGGACCAGCCCTCCTTTACGGGGTTGTTTCCACAATCATTGTTCAAGTCGCTTCTGTTTAAAGCTGTTTCTACGGCTCGTTTGTCCTCTCCAGTCATCGATCCTGTGCCCGCATCTTCAACTGACTCATTGGATCCCATGTTTGTCGAACCTGCTAGACCAACTACATCTGTGCCAACCCCACCGCTCTTTTTAGACACAGTGAAGCGGCAGTGGTCTTCTCCTACTTCAGCTGTCCTGCCCTCAGCCAACGACCGAAGGAACTTTCAGGTGGCTACAGAATTGGACTCCATTCTTCAAATCCCTTCTGTCGACATGCCCATCGTCGCTTTACTTCCTAATGTCAACGTTCCAGGGGATCCGGACGAAGCACTTTGCCCGGACGAACGTAGATTGGACTTAGTCCTTCAACGGGCTCACCAAGGGTCCGCCTGGGCTATTAGAGCTGCAACCACAGCTTCGTTCTTTAACCGGACTACCCTGCTCTGCTTGCGACAGCTGCAGGAAAAATTGTCGCCTGATGATTTACGAATCAAACAGGACCTTAACAAAATTGTTGCAGCTCTGCAGTTTTCAGCCGACACTTCCTTGATTGCCGCCCGCTTTGCTTCTAAAGCTCTTGCTTCCTCCATGGCTGCCCGCTGCTTAGTATGGTTGTGTCATTGGCAAGCGGACACTAGACACAAATGGCGCTTAGCCTCGGTTCCCTTTGGGGGTGCCAGGTTGTTTGGAGACGCTTTGGAGCCATTTCTCTCTGAAACGAGAGACAAAAAGAAGATCTTAGCTCCTATTTTCCGCAGGGGGGAGTCCCGTTTTTCCCCTTACACCCCTCGTTCTCAGTTTAGAGGTAACGATGCGGGTGGGTCTTCCTCCTTTGGTTTTTCTAGGCCCCCCTCTAACTTTAATAGATTCCGGGGCTCTCAGGATAGATCGGTTCGTGGTAGGCCCTTCGTATCTAAACGGCCCTTTGGGGGGGGTCGTTCCTACCAGCGCCATCGCTAAGTGCATCTCAGGTCCTCCCATAGGCAGCAGATTGGCCCTCTTTGCTGCCTCTTGGGAGAGATCTATTTCCGATGGATGGTTCCTGGCCACGTTAAAATCTGGGTTGGCCATTGAATTCCTTTCCCCTCCTCCGAGTGTCTTTGTTTGCTGTCTGATTTCTCATAATCCGGAAAAACGTGTCCTTATGGACACAGCGGTACAGCATCTCCTTTCCATCAGGGCTATCCAAATTGTTCCTCCTGATCAATGGGGTACGGGATTCTATTCCCGGGTTTTTCTGGTGCCTAAGTCCTCGGGGGGGGGGGTGGAGACCCATTCTGGACCTTAAACGGTTGAATCGGTATGTAGTATACCGAAAGTTCAAGATGCAGTCCTTAAAATCCATCCTTGACGGCGTTAGGAGGGGCAACCTCCTTTCTTCGATAGATCTAACTGAGGCCTATCTGCATATTCCAATTTGTCATTCCCATAGGCGTTATTTGCGATTTTGTTATGGGGGGGGTCCACTATCAATACAGGGCCCTTCCCTTTGGCCTCTCCTCTGCCCCCCGCACCTTTACTAAGGTGCTAGCAGCCTTAGCTGCTTCCCTCAGGGTTCGTTCAGTTAGGCTACTCTGCTACCTGGACGATATTCTTGTTTTGTCCTCATCCCTACAACAGGCTACTCGGGATCTCCAGCTTACTCTAGAGACCTTGGCCTCTCATGGCTTTTCGATTAACCTTGAGAAAAGCCACCTAATCCCTTGTACCTCCCTGGTCCATTTGGGGGCCCTCATTGACTCCGTCCAGGGGAGGGTTTTTCTTTCTACAGAAAGACAGGACAGTCTGCGAGGGTTGATATCTAGGATTGAAAGGTGTCGGGCTGTTTCACCTTACGTTCTTTCCCAACTCCTGGGAAAGATGATTTCGGCCATAACCATTGTTCCCTGGGCTCAGCTCCACACCCGGGAGCTTCAATGGTTCCTTTTACCTTTACAGAAGGCGGGCAGAGCCACGTCAACCAGGCCGATTCCTGTTCCCTCAGCAGTTCGCAGGTCCCTCAGATGGTGGACATCGCCAGCTCTGTTGGCCGGCTCCCTCTTCCTCGAGCCTCAATGAGTGGTGGTCACCTCAGATGCCAGTCTTCTCGGCTAGGGAGCTCATTGCCAGGGGCAGATAGCTCAAGGAACTTGGACTGTCCGAGAAGCCGCCCGTCCAATCAACTGGCTGGAATTGCAGGCTGTCTTCCTTGCTCTCCGGGCCTTCCGCCACCTGGTGTCCGGTGCACACGTTCTGGTGCTCACGGACAATGTCACTGCCAAGGCACACCTCAACAAATTGGGAGGCACCAGGTCGAAGTCCCTGCTTTCTGTGGTGCTGAAGTTAGGTCTCTGGGCGGAGCGCCATCTCAGCTCCCTTCGCGCAGAACACATCTCTGGAACCAGCAACACTCAGGCGGATTGGCTGAGTCGACAACATGTGGACAATGCGGAGTGGCAGCTTCATCCTTGCATGTTTCAAGGTCTGATTCGGTGATTCGGCGTTCCTGTGATCGATCTCTTTGCCACGCATCTGAATGCCCAGCTACCTCTCTTCTTCGCCCGATACCCGGAGTCTCAGGCCGTTGCCATGGATGCTCTGCAATCCCCTTGGCCGCGGGGCCTATTGTATGCCTTTCCTCCGACCGCGCTGATTCCCAAGGTCATTCGCAAGATCCTGACAGAGCGGGCGGAGGTGATATTGTTGGCTCCCCACTGGCCTCGGAGGCCTTGGTTTGCGGACCTTGTGTCTCTTTCAGTTGCCCCTCCTTGGCGCCTCCCACACGATCAGGACGTTCTCATTCAAGGTGCCTTGTACCATCCAGATCTGCCTTGGCTCAATCTGACAGCCTGGCGGTTGAGAGGCGCTGTCTGAGTGACGCGAACATTCTAGGCGACGTGATTCAGATTATTCAAGCCTCTCGCTGCCCTTCGACAGAGCGGGTTTACTCGGCTACCTGGCGGGCCTTCTGCTCGTATTGTGCCAGTCATGATGTGTCACCCCTTCAGGCTTCTATTGTGGACGTGTTGGTGTTCCTTCAGAAGGGTTTCTTGGAAGGCCTTTCACCTAACACTTTGAGGCGCCAGGTAGCGGCTATCTCATCAGTACTTCGCTGTGGTTCTCTCTCATCCTTGGCCCAACATCCTCTGATTCGCCGCTTCCTCCGGGGTGCTTCTAACATGTCTCCCCCGGTGTTGCACCGCTATCCAACCTGGGACTTGCCGTTGGTGTTGAACTCGCTTATGGGTCCTCCTTATGAACCGTTGCGGACAACGAGCCTCCGGTTGTTATCCTGCAAGGTCGCCTTCTTGGTGGCCATAACTTCAGCCCGCCGTATTTCAGAGATTGCCGCCTTGTCAATTCGCTCTGATCTCTGTGTGTTTCATGCTGACCGTGTGGTACTCCGACTGGACCCCACCTTCATCCCGAAGGTCAATTCGGTGTTTCATCGCTCCCAGGAGCTCATATTACCTAATTTCTACCCCAGACCGACTCACCCTCGAGAACGCCGTTGGCGCACTTTGGACGTTAGACAAGCTCTGCGAATTTACCTGAAGAGAACAGCTGGGGTTCGCCGTTCGGAGTCGATGTTTGTATCCTTCTTGCCTGTTTCCCTCGGCCTTCGAGTGACTTCATCTACAATCGGTCGCTGGATCCGACAAACCATTGCTTTGGCATATGACCTCCGTTCTCTCCCGCAACCGGCACGTATAACAGCGCATTCCACCCGCAGTGCATCTACGTCGGCTGCCTGGTCTACTCAGGCTTCATTGTTCGAGATTTGTCGGGTGGCGATGTGGGTTTCACCTGTTCCCTTTATTCGGCACTATAAAATTGACTCCTTTGCTTCGGCGGAGGCTGCGTTTGGTAGACAGGTGTTGCAACAGGTTGTTTCTGGGGAGGATGTTTTGCACCAGTCTGGTCCCACCTTGACTTCGGGACAGTGAACTGGGGTATGTCCCATCCTGGCTGCTGTCTCCACTCTCAATGGAGAAGGGGCGTTGGTCCTACCTGATACGCTCCTTCTCGTTGAGTGGAGACAGCAGCCAGACCCTCCCTTTGGTATTTTTTCTTCAGTCTGGTGCTTTCAACCTTGTTTTTCTTCTGGACTCTGTTCTTCGTTTCCCACACGCCGAGTCTATCTCTTCAGTTCTTCGCCTAAAGCGGGTCTGCCCGGTAACAACGGCGGGACTTGATGTGATTGATAGACTCAGTCCTTCACACTGATTGGCTGCTACTACCATCCTGGCTGCTGTCTCCACTCAACGAGAAGGAGCATATCAGGTAGGACCAACGCCCCTTATCTTTTTGTCATTCTATAAGTAACTGTTAATTGGAATTAATTCTCTGTTTCTCAGTGTATAAATAATTATATTTAGAAATGTTATTTTTAGCCATAGTTATCTACTTTTCAGCTATTTTCTTTGTGTAATATAAAGAAGAACCCATTAAAAGAAATCATTATAGAATTAAATTAATCAGATGAGATATAATTAGAAGGTATCAAAACTGTAGATTTTTTTTGTGTAAAGTATATTTGATGCACCAAACTAAAAAAAACAAAAGTATTGCAAATATAAGACAGTTGTCATAATAATGTAACTTTAGTATTTCCAAAATCCTGGCAAAATTGTCTAATTGTTTGAAAAACTCTTTCTTCATCCTTCATTAGTAAGAAGATATTGTCAGACTGCATCCATCAGCATTTGTTACTATGAATAAGATATAGATTTCTCCTTCCAATACTGTATAACAGCCATTTTGGTCATACCTAATGTATCCCCCCCCCCAAAAAAATCCACAGTTCTTAATGTTTTGATACATTCCAAATATTTGGGATATATTAATTTTAAAAGTAAAATGAATGATGTCTTCATCCACTTTTCTGTTTTCTTTTGAGAAAGGTTACTTAGATATAAATAAATAGTGTCTAAATTTAGGGTCCTTTGGATTTATATTGCCATATGTTTTAAAATAACATATCATACTTCAAATCTCACTTATTTTAATAAGTTTTGTATTCAAAATAATAAAATTTATTCATTTTTTCTCCTTAGGTCAATATGATTTGGAGAAAGGAACATAGCTATCTCTTCTGTCCAGCTGGTGTTTTTTATTTCATAGTACCAAAATACATCAAATCTATCAGCACTTAATATCATTGGCTCCTTCAGTAACCTTGATGTTTTAAACATTTTTCAAATACTAGTATGTTAGCAAATGTTAGAAAAAGACTTATAATAGCTTTATTCGATGTTATCAGAAATCCATTACAGAGTTAAACCCATTAAACCCATTTTGTTTGGGAAACATTACCAAATTGATTTTCACAAAAAATAAATTTTCAAGAAATATTTCAAAAGTTTGTAAATTATTAACAATAGAAAAAAAATGATCCCTTTAGTAATAGAGTAACATGTTTTCATCATTGCTGAATGAGACTTACCTGCGATAATGAATGAAATGCCTAATGACCCAGAATTTGCATCATTTATAATCATGTGGTTTTTAATGGGGCATTGTCTAAACAGAGACCAGTCACAAGCGGTGCACCAGAAAGTTCAGTTCTAGGTCCTGTTCTGTTTAACATGTTTGTAAGTGCTATATCAGAAGGATTGCTAGATAAGGTTCGTCCTTTTGCTAATAATACAAAAGTGTGTAATAGAATTGATGTTCTTGAGAGCATTAATTGACATTGCTGGAAAATTGGTCAAAATATGGAAATTGCAGTTCCATGTGTCTAAATATAAGATCATGGACTTTGAGGGAAAAGAATCCTGTGGCAGAATACAATATTGGAGGTACAGTGTTAGACAAAACAACAGAAGAAAAAGCTTTAGGTGTGCTCATTGCATATGACTGCAGAATAAGTAAACAGTGTGACCAGGCAGCTGTGAAGGCAAACAAAATTCTGGGATGCATCTCTAGAGGAATCATCAGCAGGAAAAAGGAAGTTCTAATCTTGCAATATAGGACTTTATTCAGGCCCCATTTAGAATACTCAATCCAGTTCTGGAGTATCATCTCAGATACTGCTAAGATTAAGCAAGTCCAGAGAAGAACAACAAAATGGT
Organism: Pantherophis guttatus; assembly: GCF_059756535.1. NCBI lineage: Eukaryota > Metazoa > Chordata > Lepidosauria > Squamata > Colubridae > Pantherophis > Pantherophis guttatus. Next base: position 66,507,989 of record NC_142067.1, read on the forward strand.
GCAAGGTCTGAGAGACAAAACATATCAGAAGAGATTGGAAGAATTGGAGGGAAAGCGGGACATGATTGAAACTTTTAAAAATATTAAGGATCTGAATAAGAGTCTAGAAGGCAGTATTTTCAGTACTTAGCAAATATCAAAAACATGTGGACATAACATCAAACTGACAGGAGGGAAGTTCAAAAGTGATGTTAGAAAGTATTACTTCACAGAAAGAGTAGTAAAAGCTTGAAACCAACTTTCAGCAGATGTAGTGGATCAATTATCACTGAGTTTATACATGCCTGGGATAAATACATGTTTAGGGAGTGTCATTTAATGGAGTGAAAATTAATTTTTGCAATTTTTTCAGTGAGGTTCTAAAAATACATGTTTTTACATCAATAATTCAAATCTGTTGTTATTTTTGCAATTGCACAATGTTTAGCTTAGTATGGTAAATCCACACCTGATCACAAAGCCCACAAGTCTCTTCTAACTCAATTACTGTTAACTTTATCTTCTCAAAATTACACCTTGTGCTACAAAAAATAAAAGTCTTTTCTGCATGAATCTTACCGAGTGTCAGGCCTGGAAGCCATCTTTTGTATTGGACCTTCAGACCTGCCACATGTACTACTATGGGAAATTGGGAGGGGGAATTGTGTGGAGCATGGGTGATGTATAGTCATAATAACATTCCTTTCTCAGAAATTCAAGGACATCTTGCCCTGCACCTGGGAGGCTGGAACTGGGAGGCATCTCCAGTTGGCATGGTGTTTCAATTGAACCATGTGATGGACTTGTGAGTGTTGAGCGGGGGCTTGAACTTTTCTTTGGGTGAGGAAAACCTGGAAACTTTATGATTCGGGTTTCCCCAGATGTGTCAATATGACATCTCTAATAAAATGTAACTTTGAGGAAACTCAAAGTTGAGTTTTCTTTCGTTGGGGTTGTTACTTGGAACTCTGACATCTAGCTAAGTAAGAAATAATCCATGCAATCATAAACTAACATCAGAAAGCAATTATCTGAGTTACAAAAATATTTAAGTGAGTTTCATCAAGTCTTGTTTTGATTATTCTTTGACATTAGCCACTGACTTGCTTCTTGGCCTCTGATCCCTCACATTTCTCATGTGTATACACACTGCTTGCGGCTTCTGTGACCTGTTTCACACATTTCTCTATTGATTGGGTATGACAGGGCTTGCATTGGTTCTTCAATGAACTTATTTATTTCTGCTGTAGTCACTTTGCACATCAAAGGTGGCTCATTTACTCCTTCAGACCAATCAATCAGCTCCAGCAGAGTGGATGCTCCAGCATTGGTTAAAGATGTTTTTCTTGCACGTACAGAAAAATCTCCCAGTGCATCAAGTCAATGATCTTTTGCACACCAGCTCCCCACCCTTGAATGTCATCTGAACAAAAGAGTGTCTGGATTATCATTTCACTGAAAGTATACCATGCTGAGTGCTGAATGATTGGCAAAACAGCATCTACTACAGCCTTCTTTTGCAGTCTGACTTACTGCATCTGGAACAACACATGACCATCAATCCAGGAATGTTTTATTTTGATGTTGAACCAGCAAAGGTAGTACACACCAATGAAGTATTTCACTATCATTCTTAAGTTTTGGAGAGTTTTGCCTTTAAAACCATGTTTTGAAACCCATATTCATCAAAGCCTATTTACAGTTGTCAACCAGGATGAATGGATTATGGGGCCAATTTCCCCCTCAAATTGAAAGGACTTCATGTAATGAGAAGAAAGCATAAAGAGATTAATTACAAATTAACCTAACCTCCCCTTCCTTCCCATGGAGGCCCCTTTGGTTTCTGGGGGTACTCTTCATGAAACTGCTTAACTAACCTATCTACTTTAATATCCCAGCTCTTGACCCATGTGGCTTCAGAGAGGGGGTATCCTTTCCACTGTACCTTGGTAGCCCCAATGGTTGTCCCTGCAGTCCTGGGCTGGATTGGCCTAGTGGCCCTTGCTGCTGTGCGCTGTTGACTCCTGCAGAAGCTGTCATCCTGGTGGACTGGCCTGATGAGGGTGGCTAAGGCACGATCTGCCTTGTGCTGAGTGAAACAAAGTTGACACTCCACTCTGGATGGTTGCAGCTCCCAGGCCCAGGAAGGTCAATGTGAGTTGAGCCAGGACCCAGCCAGACTGGCTGATCGGGGGAGGCTGGGCGATGCAGCCCATGCTGAGTTGGTCAAACCACTCTGGAAGACCCGCTAGTGACTGGCTCCATGACGGCGGCAGGAGACCCCATTTTCTGGAATCACTGGGCTCAGGAGGTCTCATCGCTCTCCATTCGAAGTTCTGTGCATGCTCCACTCTGCCCATTGCAATCCGAGGCTCCTGAAGCATCACTCCAACTGCCAATTCCTGAGGCAGTGCAGCTCCTGAAGCTTCACCCCATAAGGAAGCTGAGCGATCTGCCAGGACACCTGCTCTTTGGGCCAGACACCTCCCCAGCACTCAGAATCCATGGCCTCTGCTGCTGCCACCACTCTCACCAAAGTGGAGTAGATGGTCTTAAGGATGATCTCTGAAACAATTCCGGCTTTCTTTCTATCTTCTGCCCTGTTATTTCATCCAGCCATTTTTTAATCTTGCCCCAAAATTTCCTAATTTTAGGACAAGTCCTCCACATGTGGTAGAATGTCCCTTGTTTGTGTCCACACCTCCAACAATTCAGAGACCTATTCGAGAACATCCTGGCCAATCTCGCTGGTGGCAAATGCCATCGGTAGAACATTTTGTAAAGATTTTCTTTATAGGCAGCAGACATCGTTAGTTTGTAATTTCTCTCCCATAATCTCTCCCATTGATCCAAATGAATATTATGTCCAAAATTTTTTGCCCAACTAATCATTGTTTCTTTCACAGTTTCCTCTTCCATTTTAAATTTCAACAAAAAATTATACATTTTTGTGATCATTTTCCCCCCAGATCCTAATAATATCTTATCAAGTTCCAATTGCTCCCTGTATATGCCAAATTGTTCCTTATCTTTTTAATATTTTGTTTTGATCTGTAAGTATGGCCACCAATCAATTTTTATTCCTTGTTTTATTAGATCCTGTTCTGACTTTAAATTTCCAATTTCATCTAATAGGTCCGAATATCTTAGTATTTTATTTAAATCAAATACATTGGGATAGATTATGGCCTCCATCGTTGATATCCAAACTGGAACTTTCATATAATGATTTTTCTTTATAATATTCCAAAAAGCGATCAAAGCATTTTGCACTAAATGTCTCTGGAAGTATGTATGTGTCTTAATTTTCCCTTCCCAAAGGAACGCATGCCATCCCAATTGGAGGACATGGTCTTCCAATATTAATATTCTCTTATTTTTTAATTGAATCAAATCTTTTAACCAAGTAAATGCAGCTGCCTGATAATATAATTCCTAATTGGGTAGGCCGAATCCTCCTTTGGTTCGGGAGTCCTGCAGAAGTTTATGTTTTATTCGGGCTTTTATCCACAGCCAAATGAATTTACCTATCATTCTATTTAAATATTCAAAAAATGGTTTCCCTAGTCTAATTGATATCGATCGAAAAAGATATAATAATTTAGGTAATACATTCATCTTTATCACGGCTATTCTACCTATTAAGGATAACTGTAATTTGGCCCAAATATCTAAGTCTTTTTGAATTTGTTGTATTAATTTATCATAATTGTCTTCTTTTATTGTAGAACATTTCGCCGTAAGCCAGATTCCTAAATATTTCACCTTTTTAGCAGTTTGAATCCCCAATTTCCTTTCCAATTCTTCCTGTTGTCTTTTTGTACAATTCTTCGTTAACATTTTAGTTTTTTCCTTATTTATTTTAAGCCCCACTACTTTACCAAATTCTTCAACTTCATTTATCAAGATGAACCCCATCTGATCTCTATGACCAATACCAACTTTCGAGTGAGTAGCAGCTTTGAGTCTGCTCTCCTTTTTACTCTCTATTTTTATCCTTTTTTAAAAATACTCTTTCGACTTTTAAATCAATTTTTAACTTTTAACTTTGTTCTCCTTTTTACTTTTTACTCTCTATTTTTATTTTTTAAATAAAAAAACACTCTATTTTAAATCAATTTTAATTTTTAACTTCTAACTTTTAAATTTAAAAAGCCTCAATTTTACTATTTGAAAGGTTCATTTTTTACTCCAGCTTTTACCTCAGCTTTTTACTCCAGCTAGTAAAGCATTTAGTGAATGAGAGGAAAGCCTTCCCTACTAAGCAAACCAGCTATCCATGGCAGCTATCCAACGCACAGACAACCTAAGATCCTGACTGTGGCTTCTTCATGCAGCGACTAATTTGCCCCATGGAAGAACCTTTGCAGCTGTGTATAACTGGAATTCAGATGGCCTCTCCCAAGGGGAAGAAAAGAAAGACGGCACAGTGCTCATCAAACAGTAAGGAAGGTGGAACCAATCCACAAAAACAACAGAAAATTGACGGATTTTGTCAGCCTATACAATCAACAGTGGGTCGTGCATCCTCCCCCCTTTCCCTGCTGGATAGCTGTGAAGCTTTGGCATTGTTTGGGGATTCTCCCCTGGAATGGGAACTGCAGGCTGAGAAGAGCCAGTCAAGAAGCCAGTTAAGAGGCTTGCGAACCCCTCCGCGTAATCAGATGACAAATGACTCAGCAACTTTAAGTGAATCAGCTCCAGGCTGGGATAAGGGCCTAGAGTCGGAGTTTTACAACCACAGTGAATTAGCTTTAGGACTTGAAAACCAGCTAAGTGATAGTACAAGGGATTTTATTAGCCGGCACAGTATGCTCACTTCTCAGACAGTCTTGGCCATTTTTGACCAGTTTGCAGAGGTGCGTTTAAAGTTGGACTCTGTGATTAATTTTATTGCTGCGGCACAAATGAAAAAGCCACAGGTATGTTCAACTGGCTGCCAGACAGAATGACCTGGCCAGATACCATCAATGGTGCAACCGAGGGAAAGAGCAAGCGGACAGCATATTGACTGTAAGCGTGGAGGAAAAAAAAGAGATGATGAGCTGGTTGGGCCTGAAATCCCAGGGTATAGGAGTGGGGGGGGGAACAGGAGATTGTTGAAGGAGCAGATTGTATTGAATATATGTAATTCTGAGATAAATGTGGATAGATGGTCTTCAAAAAGACGGATAGTGACCTCTTTGTCTCAGCTTACTCGGAGTGACAAGGGGCAATACATTTGGCAGCATATGAATATCTTCCACAATGTGATAATTATTTCAGAATTCTTTTTAAGTTCAAACAACAGCTCTTTCCAAGCCTGCTTATGCGAATGAGAGGATTCTTGGCTTTTTATCAAATTTTACCTACCTGAGTTTTTTCTAGTGGTGAGGTCAGCCCGCTGATTCAGAGAGCCCCTAGGGAGAGCGTGGCAGTGCATGGGACAGCTGATTGGGAAAGTGGACTGAATAGGGAAGCAGGCTGGCTGAGGCAGGGAGGAGATTTAGTGTTACAGAGGAAATGTCAGTTAGGGTTTTGGATCCAGCTGATGTGAAACTTCCTTCAATTGGCTTGGTGCAAGATGAGACATTTGATTCTACCTGTTTGGAAACTTTTTCCTCACTTTCACTAACGGAGCAGCAAGAAGTACTTTAAAAACTTAAAGAGACGAGGAAGCTGCTGAAGCAGACCATTTCCTCTGCCGCTCCTTTGGCGTCGATTGTTCTACCCCCTTTAAGGCATGATGCAATTCCGGAGAGTCAGCAGCCTATAAGCCCAGGAAGCCTGATGCCCACGTCTATACAGCACAAAGTGCCAGAGACAGCAGATTTGATAATGCAAAGTGTTGTGGGACAAACATTGGAGATGGAAGGCACCCAGGAAGGAATCCCCCAGTCCCCCTTAGTGGCAAAGATGATAATAATAATAATAATAATAATAATAATTTTATTTCTATACCGCCCTTTTCCCGAAGGACTCAGGGCGGTGTACAGCCAGTTTAAAAACACAAGACACAACAATAATTAAAAATTAAAATAATTAAATAAATTTGGCTGATTTAAAACTCTAAAAATTAAAATACCCCAATTTAAAATTATTATATTGACAGCCCTGGCGGAACAACAAGATCTTCAATGCGCAGCGGAACACCCGGAGGTCGGAGATCTTGCGTATTTCCGGGGGCAGTTCATTCCACAGGGCTGGGGCTCTCACAGAGAAGGCCCTCCCCCTGGGTGTTGCCAGCCGACATAACTTGGCTGATGGCACCCTGAGGAGACCCTCTCTGTGGGAACGGACTGGTCGGTGGGAGGCTATTGGTGGCAGAAGACGGTCTCGAAGGTACCCGGGTCCTATGCCATGGAGCGCTTTAAAGATGGTAACCAACACCTTGAATCGCACCCGGAAGACCAATGGGAGCCAGTGCAACTCGCGCAGGAGGGGTGTCACACAGGCACAGCGAGTTGCGCCCATAACCACCCGCGCGGCCGCATTCTGGACCAGTTGGAGCCTCCAACTCCAACTGATACCAAGAAACGACATAAACGCAGTGCCTCATGTAAAACCATTTATCGTGGAGGCAGAGATTAATAGAGCCCATGGACCTGCAAGCCCGAAAGTAACAGGCAGTGCAATGATGCCCAAACAGACTTCTATGGAGCTCAGGCGATTAAATGGGTGTGTGAGTGTAAATGAGGGAGGATGAGTGGGAGAGATTATTCAAGAAGCCTGACTAGGAAATAGCGAGCAATCACTTCCTTCAAGAGTACACTTCCTCTCTTGGAATGTGGCAGGATGGAGAGGAAGTTGGTGCACAGACGACTGTATTAAATTTTTAAACAGGTACCATGTAATTGCCTTGCAGTGACTGAATTCATGAATTCACCATGTATGGAAGCCTTAGCGCATATATGCTCAAACAGTACAGGTGAACAAGAGCTTATAGTATATTTTGCGGAAATATGCCATAAATTGAAGCATTTTTCCATGACTACCAAGCCAATGGGCCAGTCTGATTCTAGTTACTCAGCATGGTTTGATAACAACTGTAAGGAAAAGAAAAAACAGCTTAGGAAATCACTTAGGAGATACTTAATCAGCCCAAACATGTAATTACAGAAGGAGTATATTACCATAAGGCAGAAATATAAGCAGCTATTGAAGAGAAAAAAGGCCTCCTATATTGACAACTTATGGGCTGGCCTAGAACAGGCAGCAAAGCTGGCCTCACCCACACTATTCTGGTTGGAGGTCTCAAAAATTATTTGAGATAGAAAACCAATAAGTGACCCAAACATTAGTGCAGAAAGTTGGGAGAAGCATTTGGCCACTCCAGCAATAGCGGAAAGCTCTGATGAGGCTATATCCTCTCTGAGCTTGATACCGGAATATGAAGCCTTACCCCAGTGGGAAGAAGTGTCAATCACGGAGGTGAGGAGTTTAATCTCCTCCCTGAAGACAAACAAAGCTCCAGGACAGGATGCACTCCCGGTATCGTTATTTAAAGATAACATAGCCTGGTGGGCGCCTGTCCTGGTGGGTTTCTTTACTTTTATCAATAGAACAGGGCAAATTCCTGCCAGTTGGCATTCATCAATAATTATCCCCTTACATAAAAAAAGGCTCTAGAGATAACCCAGATAATTTCCGATTAATTAGTCTAATCGATATTTCAGCAAAAATTTATGCTAAGCATTTGCTTCATAAATTAGAGGACTGGATAATGAGAAATAACATTCTAGCTGAAGAACAGTCAGTTTCAGGAGCGGAAGATCTACTATGGATAATTGTTTTGTGCTGGACCATCTAATAACAAAGTTTAAATTTTGGAAAAAACCACTGTATGTGGCATTCATAGACTTGAAGGCAGCCTTCGACACAATTGATGGACAAATTTTATGGGATAAATTAGAGGCCATGGGAATTGAAAAGAAATTGTTATATCTAATTAGATTGTTATACACGGAAACCCAAGTAAGAGTTCGAGTGAATAGGACAGGATCGGTAACAAATGCAATCCCAATAAAGAAGGGTGTCAGACAAGGTTGCATCTTATCCCCAACACTTTTCAACTTATATTTAAATGACCTTCCAAAATGTTTGGAAGATACATCACTCCATGGACCTAGTATAGGAACAAGACAGGTCAATTGCTTGTTATATGCCGATGATATAATTTTGCTATCGGCCTCACAGGTGGGGCTACGAAGGTCACTCGGGAGGTTGGCAGCATATTGTATAAAAAATCGCTTGACAATTAACAGAGAGAAATCAAAGGTAATGATATTTAGCAGGCAACAAAATATGAAGTGATGGGTTTTAAATGACAGAAGAATAGAACAAGTTCAGTCATTTACCTATTTAGGGCTAGTATTTCAGACAAATGGCAAATGGAATAAGCAGGTAAAAGCCGGAGCTCGGAAGGCCATGGCTCGAATGGCTCAATTAAACAAACTTATTTTAGAGAAAACTCCATCTTCATTAATCCCAATGCTAAAGGTCTTCCAGGTGAAAATCGAACCAGTATTTACCTATGGGGCAGAAATATGGGGGTCAGTTAAGTTGCCTGGGCTGGAAACTCCTCAAAATAAGTTCCTGAGGAGAATTTTGGCAGTGTCCCCTGGAACCCCAGCATGTGTAGTAAGGGCAGAAACGGGAGTCCATGCGATTGGCACTAGGGCCTTTTTGAAGACTGTTTATTATTGGTTAAGAATAATCGAGATGGAGGAAGGGAGGTTACCAAAATTAGCACTAATGGAGCAGATTATCTCAAGTAATAAAAATAATTGGTTATCAAGAGTTCTGAAGCAGGTATCTAGCTCTAGTATTCCTTTAAATTGGCAGCAGTATGATCATAGGCAGATCCGAAATTGGATTGCACAGAGATTTAAGGACATAAGTGCCCAATCGGATATTGCACAGGTGAGAGCAGTAAAAGTTTGCCCCTGGTTATCAGCCAATAAACAAATTTTTAAAATAGAAAAATATTTAACTGTGCCTTTATTTCCCATCATAAGGAGATTTTTTACCAAATTGAGATTAGACCAACTTCAAACAAACATGCTTTGGGGTAGGTATAAGGGTATCCCTGTAAGAGAAAGAGTCTGTTTATGTGGGACGGGGGAAGTTGAAACAACGTCCCATGTAATTTTTTTTTTTTTTATTGCAAAAGTTTTACAATTACATTTTCACCCCTTTTTTCACCCCCCCACCTCCCTCCCCAAACTTCCCGTCCTCCCTAACCCTCCCTAACCCTCCCCCCCCAGACTTCCCTATTATGTACTCATAACTAATAACACTGATATATATACCTGAACCCATCCCTCCCCCTATATAATTTTCCCTCTTTGTCTCTTTATATTAAAATATTTCTAATACATTGTTTTCAAATAAAAGCTATTTGATACTTTCTAATTTGGTATTTGTTCTGAACATATTCTATCCACCTTTTCCATTCCCATTCATAAGTCTCTTGTGAACAATCTTTTAAATATGCTGAAATCTTCGCCATCTCTGCAAAACTGGCCATCTTCGAAGTCCATTCCTCGATAGTAGGCAAAGCTTCATTCTTCCAATATTTACCTATCAACAATCTTGCTGCTGTTATCATATACAATATTAATTTTGTTTCATCCCGTGTAAAACCCTTAACTATGCCCAATAAAAACAATTGTGGAGAAAATTGAATTTTTTTCTTCAAAACATTCTGCATGACCCACCATATTTTTATCCAAAAAGCCTTAACTTTCCTACAGGTCCACCAAACATGATAATACGTAGCATCCAAACATTCACATCTCGAACATTTTGGCTGAACATTAGGGTACATACATGACAACTTTTTAGGATCTAAATGCCATCTATAAAACATTTTATAAAAATTTTCCCTCAGATTCTGCGACTGTGTAAATTTAACATTCTGAACCCAAATTTTTTCCCATGTTTCCAACATCACTGGTTCTTCAAAATTTTGTGCCCACTTAATCATGCAATCTTTAACTAATTCCGTTTCTGAATCCCTTTCTAGCAAAACATTATAAAGCCTTTTAATATGCATTGGACCTTTCTCTCTTATATGTCTAACCAATTCTTCCTCATGCAACATAATACCAGTTTTTTGGTCCTCTTTCCATCTCAATTGTAATTGATTATATTGTAACCAGGTTAAATTAATCCCTTCATCCAACAGTGTCTGCAATGTCTTCAGCTGCCATCTGCCCGCATCTGTAAAAAGAACCTCTTTGTATAAAAACCCCCCGAGTGACATTATATTTGTATTCCACAAGGTATGACCAAGATCCAGCCATAGCGGTATTTTATAATCCCATTTGAGTCGGTGCTTCTTCCAAACTCTCATCAAAGAGTCTCTAAGTATATGACTTTTAAATACTTTATCAACTTTGTCATCATAAAATAGGTAAGCATGCCATCCAAATTCAAGATCAAAACTTTCTGCATTCAATATTCCAGCCTTTTTACCCCCAAACCAATCACTTGTTAAAGTTAAAGCTGCTGCATCATAATATAACTGTAGGTTTGGAAGTTTAAGGCCTCCTCTTTCTGGAACATCTTGCATAATTTTCAATTTCACTCTCGGCTTTTTCTCGTTCCAGACGAACTTATTAAGTCCAGTTTGCCAAACTTTCAGTTGTTTATCACTTTTAAGCACCGGAATCATTTGAAACAAAAACAGAAATCTTGGCAACATGTTCATCTTAACTGCTGCTATTCTTCCAAGTAAAGACAGTTGCAGCTTTTTCCAAGTCTCCATGTCTTTCTGAACCTCTCGCCACAACACCTCATAGTTATTTTGAAATAATTTCATATTTGATTCTGCAACCTGAACTCCAAGATATTTTACCTTAGGTACAATTTCAAAACCTGCCCTCCTTTCAAGCTCATGTTTACGATCTTGTGTCATATTTTTGACTATCATTTTAGTCTTTTTTGAATTCAGTCTAAAACCTGAAACTCTACCATAATCTTGTATAATGTCATTCATCAGGATTGTTGATTCCATTGGTTGTGATAGGGTAACCACCAGATCATCTGCAAATGCCTTTATTCTATAATCCTCTTGCCTTATCATTATACCTTTCAAAATTTTTGAGTCCCGTATTGTATTTAGCAAGACTTCCAATGTTAAAATAAATAAAAGTGGGGACAACGGACATCCCTGTCTTGTTCCTTTTTCAATTTTAAACTCTGTCGTCAAACTTCCATTAATAATAATCTGTGCTTTTTGCTCTTGATAAATTGCTGAGATCGCCTGTGTAAATTGGTCCCCAAAGCCCATCTTTTTTAAAGTCTTTAGTAGAAAATTCCAATCCACTCTATCAAAGGCCTTCTCCGCATCCAAAAAGACCAGCACTGCAGAAATCTGTTTATTCTTATCAAGATATTCCAATAAGTCTATTACTTGCCTTACATTGTCCTTCATGTATCTGCCCTCAATAAATCCCGCTTGGTCCTCATGAATCACCTTTTGGATTACTGGCATCAACCTGTTGGCTAATACCTTCGCATAAATTTTATAGTCTGTGTTCAAAAGAGATATTGGTCTGTAGTTCTCTGGTTTTTTAGGACCAACTTGTTCCTTTGGTATCAAAGATATATAAGCAGTTGTCCAGGATGGGGGTATTTTACCCCCTTGTTGAATATTGCAAAATAAATCTCTAAGTTGTCCCACCATTTCAGCTTGTAAAGTTTTGTAATACACTGCAGTCAAACCATCCGTGCCAGGAGCTTTAGCTGTTTTTAGCTGTTTAATTGCTACTATTATCTCCTCCTCTGTTATAAGAAAATTCATTCTTTCCTTTTGTTGATCAGTAATTTTTGTAACTCTCTTATCCTTTAAATATTTTTCTATAAGTCCATTCTGCACCTCTTCTTTAGCATATAGTTTAGTATAATAATCCACAAAAGCTTCTTTAATTAATTTTTGTTGAAAAATTTCTTTCCCTCCAATATCGATACTGTCAATAGTCCGCATACTTTGTTTTTTCCTCAATGTGTAGGCCAACCATCTGCCCGGTTTATTAGCATTGCAAAATGTATTATGCTTCGCGTATTGTAAGCTTGTTGCAACTTGTTCCGCCATAAGCATTTGGAATTGGTCTTTCAAAAGTTTTATAGCACTTCGTATTCTTTCATCTGTTGGGTTTTTAATAAGTAACTGTTCTTTATTCTTTATTTCCATTTCCAACTCAGATCTTTTCTTTTGTCGGAACAGTCTATGTTTAGAATTCATGTAGATAAGTACCCCTCTCATATAAGCTTTACTTGCATCCCAAACAATTTCAACTGGGGTACCTTTATTCAAATTTATTTCAAAAAATTCTTTCAAATGCTTTTTAAGTTCTATTATATTTTTTTCATATCTAAACAAGTTCTCATTTAATCTCCAAGAACGTCTCTCAACCTTATCCATCTCGATTTCTATCCATACAGGACTATGATCAGTCAAAGTTCTTGGAAAAATCTTTGTTCTTTTTGTCTTAACAAGTAGATCATTTGACAACAAGATAAAATCAATCCTAGAAAAGGATCTATGTCTATCAGAAAAAAAAGTGTAATCCAATTCATTTGGATTATGTATTCTCCAAACATCTTTTAGTTCCATATCTTCTTTCATATCAAAAAAGGTCTGTGGTAATCTAATTCTAGACTTTGCCAAGCTCTTTTTATCTAATTTAGAATCAATTACTCCATTCCAATCTCCCATAATTAAAATAGATCTGTAGTCCCATTGCAATATTTTAGTATGTAACATCTTGTAAAAATAATCCTGTTGTTGGTTGGGAGCATAAATTCCAATCAAAAGAATTTGCCCATTTGCTGTAAACAATTCAATTGCTACAAATCTACCATCTTGATCTACTTCTATAACTTTTGCTGTTAATTTTTTATTTACATAAATAACCACACCATTCGACGTCCCATGTAATTTTTGATTGCCCCCTATACTCAGATTTGAGGGAACATCAACTGGGCAGGATCTTTTATACCAGCACCCCTAAGTCTAAAGAGCACTTCTTGCAACATTGTCTGTTAGGTTCTAACTTGCAGTTGGTGAAATGGATTGCCAAATTTGCGGTAAAGTTGATGGAAAAAAGGACAAAGTTGGTGCAGCAGAATGTGGTAGATTGTAAGAAAGACCATTTGATCTAATAATGTAATTTTAATAGTAGTTTTAAGACTGATTGGGTAGATGCAGGGGTGACATAATAATATAATTTTAATCATAATTAAATTGTATCTCAAATGATTGTATTTTATTCCGATTTCATTTTAGATCGTATTTTATTCTAATTGCATTTTTAATCGTGCGTTATTCCAATTTCATTTAAATTGTTTTACCAAACTTTTGTAATGATTCGTTTCTGGAACTCTGCACTTTGATATGGCCCAAGGGCTAATCAATAAATAAATAAATTCAATTTATCAAGATGGTTCCTGTCTCCAAAGGATCTTCCATAATAAAACTAGATCATCTGCGAATGCTTGGACCTTGTATTCCTCCTGTTTGACTTTCAAACCCTTTATTTTTCCTAATTTGTATTAACAATATTTCCAAAGATAATATAAATAATAGAGGTGACAGGGGGCATCCCTGTCTTACCCCTTTAGTTATATTAATCTTCTCTGTCATTTCTCCATTCATTATTATTCTGGCCAATTGTTTCGAATAAATTGTTCTAATTAAATCTGTAAATTTCTCCCCAAATTTTATAATTTCCAGTTGGTTAATAAGAAAGTTCCAGTTCAGATTGTCAAACGCCTTCTGAGCATCTACAAATATTAATGCCAGATGCTTATCCGGGTGAGCCTCATAATATTCGAACGTATCCATGATCATCCTTATATTATTTCTTATATCTGTTTGGCAAAAATCCATTCTGATCCAAATTAATAATTTCCTTTAAATTTTTTTTGGCCCTTTCAGCTATTATTGTTACAAAAAATTTATAATTCATGTTAAGCAGCGAGATTGGCTAGTAGTTCTTGATTTGTTGTGTGTCTGTGCCGTCCTTTGGGATAAGTGGTATTAGTGCCTCCCTCCATGTCTGTGGTAGTTTAGCTTATTCCAGTGCTTCGTTATATAAATTCAACAGTAATACTTCCAGTGGCTCCTGTATTTCCTTATAGAACTCGGAGGGGATGCCATCAGGTCCCAGTGTTTTATTATTTTTTTGTTTCTGAGTAGCCTCCTTCATTTCCGACATAGTAATTCTATTATTTAACATTTCCTTCATTTCCTCTGGTACCATCGAAAGGTCTCTATCTTTCAAATATTTCTTTATATCCTCTTCTTCTACCTTCTCCTGGCTATAGAGTGTTTCAAAATAATTATGGGCTATTCTCTTTTTTGGATGTTGGATGTTCCCCTCTTTGTCCTGTAGTTGTGTTATTAATCTCTTTTCCTTATCCTTTTTTAATTTGTAGCCCAACCATCTCCCCGGCTTATTAGCATGTTCAAAGTGTATTTGCTTCGCTGTTTTAAGCTTTTGGGCCATTTCCTCCTGGGAGAGCAAATTTATTTTATGTTTGGTCAAATCCCTTTCCTCTCTGGTTCTCTTATCCGGGGATGTCTGCCTTTTACATTCTAATTCTTCCAATTTCTCTTGTAGATCCAATTGTTGTTTCTTTTTTCCTCTATTTCTCCTTATCCCATATGCAATCGTTAGGCCTCTGATATAAGCCTTGGTTGTATCCCAAAGGTTCTGTAAGGTCATATCCTCATTTAGATTCTCCTTCAAGAAGAAATCCAGTTCTTTTCCCATCCATTCTATATACTTTTTTTTCTTTTATCACTTTTTGATTTATGGTCCATCTTCCTCTTAATTTAGGCCTTCCTTTCCATTTTAATATCAATGGGCTATGATCTGCTCATATATTAGTTGCTATTTCTACTTCTTTTTTCTCCTGGGTATTCTGGAAGGGAAAATGCAGAAAAGTATACAATATATCATATTACATATACTAACGGCAAGTAGAATTGTGATAGCTCAAAATTGGAAACAATCAGACACCCCTCCAGATCAAATCATAATTAAAAAAATATATGAATGTGCAGAGATGGACAGATTATCTACGGAAATGAAGGAGAGGGAAGAGTAAACATAAAACTTAAGGGATGTTTTTGTTACGGGATTGAATTGTAAATAGAAGTCAAGATAATTTAGATAAAGATGTAAGTTTAAGATAGAGATATTTAGAAGTAGAATTTGTGTAAAGAGGTTAAATAGGCTAGAGATACCAATGCAGAAAAGTTGTCATTAGTATTGAAATTTTGATGTTTGTTTTTGGTTGTTTATAGTTTTTGTTGTGTGTGTGTGTGTGTGTTTTTTTCTTGGTTTTTTTGTGTATTTTGTACTGTGTATTTTATTCTTTGGAAATTTAATAAATATTAAAAAAAAAAAAAAGACGACCTCTGAACTAGTCCCTGTAGCCCATTACATAGTTGCCATCTTCTCCTCCATCTTCCCTGAGTCTTTACACCACCAGCAATCGGGCCGGCACCTGGGACTCAGGACCCTGGACAGCACCCCATGGAGTGGGGAGCTGGGTTAAGTTTTTAAAACAGATTCGGGTTAATGTCAGGGTTCCAAGTAACACCCCCAGCAAAGTAAGACTCCAAGGCAGGCATTTCCTCAAAGTTCCATTTTATTAGAAATGTCATATTGACACATCTGGAAAAACCTGAATCTGAAAGTCTCCCGGTTTTCCTCACCCAAAGGAAAGTCAAAGTCCCTTCCCCTATACCCACATGTCCATCACATGGTCCAATCAGGTCACCATCTTAACTGGAGTTGTTTTCCAGTCACACCTCTCCAGGTATAGGCTGAACGTCCTTGACTCCCAGGGAAAGAATGTTGTTATGGCTATACATCTAACTCTGTCACCATTCAACCCCCCTCCCATTTCCCACAGCATGCTCATCCACCAAGTGTGGCAACCCTGAAGATCCAGAGAAAAATATGGCCTCCAGGGCTGACAATGGGTCAACTGGCAGTTCATCTCTCAGTCTTTGAGTCACCCTGCCCCCCTCTGTGGCTCCCTGTTATCTGGCTTGTCTGTGGGTCATGACTCGTGAGACAGAGTAAGAGGGAGGAATCATGGCATGGATCACCTCTTCACTCTTGCTGTCATATTGTGGTTTATATTACAGGGCATCTGCCAGGAGGTTTTTCCCTACAGGGATGTACTTAAGTTCGAAGTTGAACCATTTGAAGTATTGTGCTCAGCAAACCTGCTTTGGAGAAAGCCTTCATGGGGTCTTTAATGCCTCTGGATTTTTATGGTCTGTCCACACTTCAAACTGCCCTCGAGGAAGTGTCTCCAGTTTAGCAGGGCTCAATGGACAGTATAGGCTTCCTTCTCCCACACTGCTGACCTCCTTTCAGTCTCTGTCAATTTTTTGGAGGTGTAAGCGCAAGCTGCAGGTATCCATTGGTATTCCTTTGCAGGAGGACAGCCACAACAGCCACATCACTGGCATCAGCTTGGACGATGAAGAGCTGTTCTTGGGTTGCCTGAGGGTAGGTTCTTTGGCAAACAGGACCTTCAGCGTCTCAAAAACCCATTGGCACTTTAAAGTCCAGTTAAGGGGTTGGCTTGGGTGTGGTTGCTGCAGACCACCACCACCACCCCATTTTTAATAGTTCGGTGATGGGTAGGGAGATTACAGCGAAGGAGGGGATGAATTGCCGGTAGAAGTTGGCAAATCCCAAGAAGCTTTGGAGCTGTTTTTGGGTGTGTGGGGACTGCCAATCTAAAACCGCTTTAACTTTAGCTGGGTCCATTTCCACTCCTTCGTTTGACACTCAGTAGCCCAAGTAGTTTAGGCTTGACTTGTGGAATTTGCATTTTGACAGCTTCACATATAGTTTAGCTGCAAGGAGTGTTTTCAGGCTTTGGTGCACCAGTTTAATATGCTCTTCTAGGGTTTCAGTGAAGATGAGAATGGTGTCCAAGTACACAAGAACTCCTTTATACAGGTGTTCATGCAACACTTACCATTGATTAGCTGCAAGAAGACCGTGAGGGCCCCTTTTCATCCAAAAGGCATCACTTTGAATTGGAAACTCCCTAACAGGCAGTTAAAAGAGTTTTCCACTCATCG
The DNA here is from genome assembly GCF_059756535.1 of Pantherophis guttatus. Lineage (NCBI taxonomy): Eukaryota > Metazoa > Chordata > Lepidosauria > Squamata > Colubridae > Pantherophis > Pantherophis guttatus. Next base: position 66,525,072 of record NC_142067.1, read on the forward strand.
TCTTCCACGCATAATCTCATCAACCCATCTTTCTTCTCTTTGGAGAGAACTGGGGTAGCTACTCTTGATCTGGCAAGTTGTACAAATCCTCTACCCAGATTAGTGTCAATGTATTCTCTCAATTCACTCATTTCCCTTGGGGTCATGGAGTACATCTTCGGTTTGGGCAGTTTAGCCCCAAGCACAAACTCTATGGCACAGTCTGTGGGCCAGTGAGGTGGGAGGACATTGCATTCTTCCTCACTAAACACTTCTGCCAGGTCCCAGTACTCTCTAAGGACCTGGGGGCTTCCTGGCCACCTCTCTGTGTTGGCGGCTGCCTTTTCATCTTTTGTGGTTTGGCTATTTCTCCCCCCATGGGGTTGGGAGGGGGGAGGGGCCCTAATCCCAGCTTCAATTTCTTGTAGCTGTCTTCCCATGAGATGGTTGGACCCAATTTCTCCAGCCAGCCCAGCCCAAGGATGATTGTGTTGGTCATCTTTGGTGCACCACAAACCGAATGAGCTCCCAATGGCAGCCCATCTCTAGTCATATTGGTTTGGTGATTAGGGTGGCCAGGGATCCCCCAATTAGTGACCCATCAACTTGTTCAAATTGTATGGGGCTGGCTAGGTGCTCTGTCTGGACGCCTAGTTTCTGACAGAGGGGAGACTGATCAGGCAACATGTGCATCCTGTGTCTATGACAGTCAGCTGAGTTGTCTTTTTGGGTTTCTTTTCAAGCATCTCTTTCAGAAGCAGCTGGAGCTCAATGTCCATGGCCGCTGCCATCCGGTACCAGTCATGGATATGGTCGGGAACCCCTCGGATGACACAGGCATTGCGTATCTCCTGGTCCAGACCTCCCTTGAAATAATGCACAAAAAGGCACTCAGGCCAGTGCCTCAGTTTCCCAGTGAGTCTTTGAAACTCCCCAATGTATTCTTTAGCTGGGTGGCCCCTTTGGTTGACCATTTTAATCTGTTCCTCTGCTTCATGGTCCTGGGCCATGTCTTTGAATCTTGCTCTTAGTTCCCGTAGGAAGTCATCAAAGTTGTCGAGTTCTAGGGCACCCTCATCATGGAGTTGGGTCACCCACTCCACTACTTCACCTTCTAAATTGTCTGTGATGGCAGAAATAATCTCTTGGTCACTTAGGTAGTCCACCCCATAGCGATCAATATGGGCCCAGACTTGGTTTAGGAAAAATGCCAGTTTGTCCGGATTCCCATCAAAGACAGCTCTGAAGCAGGATGGAGCGGCTGGTTGCACTGGTGGAAGAGGTGGCTGGGGCACTGGGATGGGAGCAGGCACCCATTGGAGCCCTGACCTGGGTAGTAAGTCCATCTGGGTGGCACCTGTCCTGCTGATGGCATCTGTAGCTGCCCCAGCGGACTAGTGGGTTTCCAGCATCTCAGAAGGCTCCGCTGCGGGCCGGGGCTCAACTGAGCTGATGGAGGCGGTGGCAGTGGGCTGATAGGCCAGGCTGCCAGAGAGGTAGAGTGGACCCACCTGGGGAGACTCTGCCGTGCATTGGACTGTGCCGATGGGAGCACTACGGAAGTCGCTCCCTGGATAGATCGGTCCCTCTGGGTGGGAAACGTAAAAGTCATCTGGCCGAGAACCACCATTGCCTGTCCAGATTGTTGGGACCACCCTGTTCCACTGAGCCTCAGCTGGTTGAGCTTCTCTGGCAATCCCTCCAGGGTCTGTCTGTGGGTTGTGGTCTGGTGCTTCCATTCCCCAGACTAGCTGAGGTCCGGGGGTCCCGTTGACCTCCACTAGAGGCTCGTGGTCCCCTCCTCTCTCTTTGAGGTGATCAGGCACTCCTTTGCTGGTTCCTGGGATGCAGATCAGTAGCCAGCATCTTCCTCTGCCAGATAAAACTCTTCCAGATAAAGGTGGCCAGCCACTTGGCGTGGGTTTCTGGCCGGGCGCTCAACTGGCACTTGATATCCACTGCTACTGCTGCCACCCATTGGGGTGAGGGGGGAATTGTGGACTCTCAAGTACTCCCCCACAGGCTCCACTAGTGGCTGCCATCCCCTCGGCTTTCTTCTCCATGTTCCCTGAGTCTTCCCGCTGCCCGGTAGACCGAGTAAGTGGCCGGAGCTCAGGACCTTGGATAGTGGCTCCAGATGGAGCAGAAAGTTTCCTTTCAGTTTAGGAGAGTCAATTTAATGTAAGGGTTCCAAATAATAAATCCATAGCAAGCAAGATTCTGAGGCATGTAGATTCCTCAAAGAATACTTTTATTTGGAATTATCATATTGGCACATATCTGGTGAAAACCGACTCTAAAGCAAGCTGGCCTGGCCTAACTCCCATCTTTTAATTTTTTTTAAATTTTTAAATTTGTGATTTTATAAATTGGGTGTTTTAATCTGTGTTTCGGCCGAAATATTTAATAATTTTAAGGGATTTTTTTAATATTTGTATTATCTGTATTTTATCTTGGCTGTTCACCGCCCTGAGTCCTTCGGGAGTAGGGCGGTATAGAAATTTGATTAATAAATAAATAAATAAATAAATAAATAAATAAATAAATAAATAAATAAATAAATAAATAAATAAATAAAGTCTCCGGCAGTTTTCACCTACCATATTTTTCGGTGTATAAGATACACTTTCCTCCTCCTCAAAACTGGGTGGAAATGTCTGTGCGTCTTATAGAGCAAATGTTGCCGAAGCCCTGCCCACCCGCCAGCCCCCATTTTTTGGCTCTGCCTCCCAGCAATTTGCCTCCCAGAATACTGCCTCTCAGCTGTTCCAGGCTGTCCATTGCCACTGTCACTGCCCATTGTCACAGCCACCTATCGCCACCTCTACACACCCTATTTTTGGCCTCTACACATCCCATTTTTAGCTTCTGTGCATCCTGTTTTCAGCCTCCGTGCACCCCATTTTCAGCCATGCATCCCACTTCTGGCCCATTCCAGGCAGCAGGGATAGGCAGCGGGGATCCCCGCTTCCTGGAACAGCTGATAGGCGGTATTCTGGGAGGCAGATTCTACCACCAATCAGCTGCTCGTGCTAAATCAGGCTGTGCTGAAGCTGACCAGGCTGTTTGCTGTTTGCTGCAAGGAAGCAAATTGCTGGGAGGCAGAGGGAGAGGCAGGGTTTTTTTTCTTGTTTTCCTCCCCAAAAGCTAGGTGTTTCTTATAATCTGGAGCATTTTATAGTCTGAGAAATACAGTAATTAAAAGTAAAAGTTTTCCCACTTTCTCAAAACTATCAGTCAAATGTTCCAATCACAGAATGGGCTGGCAGGTGGGTGACATCACTCCGCCTTCTTCTGACCAAGTGTGAGAATTTCCTTGGTTCCCAAGAGAAAAATGTTGTTTTGGCTATATGTTCCCCTCAAACTCAATTACCCCCTCTCTATCTCTCAGCTCCAGTGTGGCAACACTGAAGCAGTCAAAAAATGGCTTCAGTCAGGTAAGCTTCAGGGTTGACACTCTGATGAATGAAGGATCAATGTCAAGTTTTGTTGCAGTGTCTAGCACGTTGCCAATTTTACCTGTCCATTTGTTGTTAGACAAGGTCTTCCCATCCAATTTTGTGATTAAGTGTCATAGGGGTAATTCATTCATGTGGAGTGCACACACCAACCTCCAGTCAAGTTTGACCTCTACTCACTGCATGGCACCACCTTCACAGCCAGTATTAATATTTGTAAAATCTCCTCCAATGGTCTTCAAGCATTTGTCAATGCCTTTCTTCCTCATGAAATACACCAGATTATCTGCAATCCCTTGAGCAGATTCTCCTGTTTTTGAGCTTTTCTCTAGAGTGAAATGATAAAGATATCTTCCACCCAGCTCACTGCACACAGGATAATTTATTTTATTTACCAAAAATTTATATGCCGCCCTTCTCCATAAGGACTCAGGGCGGCGAACACAAGTTAAAAACATACAATAATAAAAAGTAAGGAGATTAAAACCCAGATTAAAACAACAACAATCAAAATAATAAAACCCAAGGATCAGGGTTATCCCATTTGTTGGAACAGCCAAGTCTTTAAGTCCTGATGGAAGGAGCAGAGATCAGGCGCCGTCCGAAGCTCAGTGGGTAACTCGTTCCAGAGGAGAAGAGACACCTACAGAGAATGCTCTACCCCTGGATGTCGCCAGCTGACATTGTCTGGCTGACAGTACCTTGAGGAGGGCAGCCCTGTGAGAGCGGACAGGACGGTGGGAGGTGGGTAGGAGATGGTCCTGCAAATACCCCAGACCTAAGCCATGTAGGGCTTTAAAGGTAAGTACCAGCACCTTGAAGTGGATCCGGAGGACCACTGGTAGCCAGTGCAGCTCGTGTAGGAGAGGTGTTACCCGGGAGTAATGGGGAGCTCCCGTAACCACCCGTGCGGCTGCATTCTGGACCAGCTGGAGCCTCCGGGTGCACCTCAAGGGCAGCCACATGTAGAGGGAGTTGCAGTAATCCAAACGAGAAGTAACCAGGGCATGAGTGACCATGCGAAGGGCATCTCGGTCTAGGAAAGGGCGCAACTGGCGCACCAGGCGAACCTGGGCAAAAGCCCCCCTGGTCACAGCTGTAAGATGGTCTTCCAAAGACAGCCGGGAATCCAGGAGGACACCTAAATTGCAGGCTCTCTCAATGGGAGGAAGCACTTCCCCCCCCCATTGAAAGTGATGGAACTTCTAGAACACGAGATGCCGGCATCCATAGCCACTCAGTCTTGGAAGGGTTGAGTCTTAGCCTGTTCCTACCCATCCAGGCCCATACCGCCTCCAGGCAGCGGGACATCATGGAAAAGGCATCCCCGGGGTGGCCCGGGGTGGAGATATATAACTAAGTATCATCAGCATATTGATGATACCTCACCCGAAACCACGAATGATCTCACCCAGCGGCTTCATATAGATGTTAAAGAGTAGGGGGGAGAGAACCGACCCCTGAGGCACTCCACAGGTTAGGGGCTTCGGGGCCGACCTCTGCCCCCCCCCCCCCGCCCATACAAACTGCAAATGACTTGAGAGGTAGGAGAACCACTGTAAAACAGTACCTCCTACCCCCAACCCCCCAAGTCGTTGCAGTAAGATACCATGGTCGATGGTATCGAAAGCTGCTGAGAGGTCAAGTAGGACCAGGATGGAGGAACAACCTCCATTCCAGGCCCGCCAGAGATCATTCACCAGAGCGACCAATGCCGTTTCCGTGCTGTGCCCATGCTGGAACCCCGATTGGTCCGGGTCTAGGAAATCCGTTTCCTCCAGGAACTGTGGGAGCTATTGTGCCACCACGGACTCAATAACCTTCGCTATAAAGTGAAGGTTGGAGACCAGCTGATAGTTATTAAGTGAGTCAGGATCCAGGGCCGGCTTCTTGAGGAGGGGTCGAACCACCGCCTCCTTAAGGGAGGCGGGGACAACCCCCTCCCTCAAAGAAGTGTTGACAATAGCCTGGATCCAGTCTCCAGTCACCTCCTGGGCAGCCGAGACAAGCCTGGAGGGACACGGATCTAACAAACACGTGGAGGCACCCAGTCTACCCACAATCCTGTCCACTTCATCAATGGAAACATGGTCAAACTCAACCCAGATACTACTCCCAAGATGCCCCAGACTCCTGGATGGATTCTGCCCAGTCAGAGTCCAGACCGATCTGGATCTGAGCGATTTTATCTTGCAGAAACTGAACAAAATCCTCAGCTCTGCCCTGTAAGGGGTCTTCCCTCACTCCCTGATTGAGGAGAGAGTGGGTCACTCTAAACAGGGCTGTTGGGCGATTTTCTGCAGATGCAATGAGAGCAGCGAAATGATCCCACTTCTTCTTTATTCTTCTTTGATGGTACTAGGGAATTACTGGTCTGAAATGTTTGCTTTCAGCATAACTTTAATTGCATCTATGCAGCTATCAAAGAAAACACATTCTATTTTGCCCTTTCATAGAGCTCATCAAGTTCTTGATTTATTGAGATCTGGAGGAAATAGCAAATAGCAAAAAGAGAAGGTATAAGGACTGCCTCTCCTTCCAATTTAAGAAAGTAAAAACTCTTGAAACGTAGTATTTCAAAAGGAACCTTTTATTAAGCAGACATGACAGCAATGGATTCAAAGCAGCATCTGAATACCCTTAGGCAAGACAAGGAGGATTAAAGCAGTAGAGACCCCTCCCTTTAGCCAGAATGCAGATTTTAGCCAATACACTAGTGTGAAGATGTTTCCTTACCAGCTGCCCTGAGAATCAGATAAGCATGTATTCCCATTACTATCCTCCATTATCCTTTAAAGTGAAACAGCCCATATGGCCGTCATAAACGTTCCCCAAAGTTAAGGGAATCTCAGGGCACTTTGGCTCCAGGATATTGGTTGTAAAATATCTGTTGACACAGGCAATGCTAATAAATTGAATCCAAGCCCACCTCCTTCTCTCAACTGAATGGCAGGATCACTTATAGGGATCTGATATGCTGCCTTCCTTAGAACAAGAAAGGATCTACCTGGACTTCCGGTGGCTCCGCGAAACGCCGACGGAGCTCCTTTTAGGAGCTCCAGCCCCGTGACTCCGTATAGCCGCTAGAACAGCGAAAATCAGCTGTTTAGTGGCTTAAAAACTCTCCCCCAGGGAAAAGGGGGAGAGAAGAGCAGAAGGGTCTGGGTAGAACTCCCCTAGACCCCCAGGCTTTTTTTTTTAAGCCTGGGGTTTGCAGGGTGAGAGCTCCCTGAAAGCCCTTCAGAGCTCCGGAGCCGGGACAAGTCTGCTTAAAAATAAGCAGACCAAAGCGTCGCGACCACACCAGAAAAGCAACTAGAAAGATTATAAAGAATTTGAATTTTGGATTTTGGATGCTGGCAGAGTTAATCCAGGAGACTAAAAATGCAAGTATTGTATGTTAACTCCGTTTAAAAAGGGAAAGATGGCGCCTTAGGGCGTGAAAATGAAACTTATAAGTGAAAGTCTTTGTTAACATCAGTAACATTGTTAAAGCTATTGGGTTATTCAAGAAAAAGATTTAAAATGGAAGTGGATGACTGTGGTATTGATTTTAACTAACTTACATCCTTAATTTGCGTGGAAATAATTGGATTTAATGACCTGATAGCCAAATTAATACAAACATAAAGAGACAATTGAAAAATGGCTGAAATTAAAGATGGATTATATGAGTCAGCAAACTTATAAGTAGTGACTGCGAAGGACTTAAAAGATTTTTTAAAATCTTTTACTGTTGAGATAAGACAGATAACTAAAAGAACTATTCAAGATTTTAAATTGGGGAATAATAATGACTTGCTGGCTGGAAAAGAGGAAGAAATTAATGAGGATAATGTGCCTTTGGAGGATAAAAGAGACATTGTTGGGGCTAAAATGGAGGTTATTGTACCGAAAACAGAGGTTCTGGAAGAGGCTTCCATTCAATTAATTGAGAAACAGCAAGAAGACTCTTTACTGCAGGTTGATAAATATTTTGACAAGTTTTGGCTCTACAGACAGAATCAATATATAAGGAACGAACTGATGGACTACAAATGCAGGAAGAGTCGAAATGGGAGCTTCAAATTAAAGGAAACAACCCCAAGAAGAGAACGAATTCCAAAGACACACCAACTACAATTTCAAACCCAAAAATTTTTGAAAATAAAAGCAGGGGGAGGAGCAATGCTGAAGAAGAAAGCATTATTGAAGAAGGACTGGAAAAAATATAGAAAGAAAGAAAGACTGGTTATATTTTGGAGATTGTCTCATGATGTTAAAAGATTTAATTAAAGTTGGATAACTTTCTGAATTTTATTGTAGTTTTAAAGTATTGAAGTTTAAAGGTATCCACTTAAAATTTAATGGATAACTTTTTGAAAGTTTTGAAACATATTTTGGAGAATGTTCTGCTAATGTATTAAGATATTTTAAAATGTTTAAAATAAGATTATGGATTTTTTTCTTTTTTTTTATAAATGTGAAATGTGATAAGAGAATTTATAAAAGGAAGGTTGAAGTATAATTTTTAAAAGGGGAGTTAACAAGTGTGAGAGAGTTTTGAATTCTGTAATAGCATATTTTAGCTTATGTTTGTTAAATGCTATATCCTGTTTTTGCTCTGGGAAGACGGGGGGGAATGGGGGAGGGGGGGTTGGGTGGGGATAAAATGAAGTATGATAATAGATTGTGTAGTGTTTGGTTGTTTGAATATAAAAAATAAAAAAAACTTGTTATAAAAAAGAGAAAGGATGCACCTGTGAAAATATATAAACAAAAAAAAAATACATTATAGTATTTTAACAAGGTTTGTTAGGGTATTGAGAGTGAAATTTTCTCAGTAAAGTAGGAGCCCTAACATGGTGTTTAGTGACCCATTGATTTTGGGCTGAGGGTAAATGTTTCCAAGCAACTAAGTATTGGATTTTCCCTCTGTGGATCCTAGAGTCAAGGATTTCCTTGATTTCAAAGTGTTGTTCACCTTCAATCATGATGGGAACAGGTGGTGTAGATGAAGGTGGTCTGAGGGATGAGATTACTTCTCGCTTGTTTAAACTAATATGAAATACTGGGGGGCTTGCCTGAGTGTCTTTGGAAGGAGTAGTTCAACTGCTACTGGATTGATGACCCTAGTGATAGGGAAAGGTCCAATGAAATTTGGCCCTAGTGTCTTTGATGGCTGTAATGATTTCAGGAATTTTGTAGATAAATATACCCTATCTCCAACATGGAAAGGTTTGGGTTCCATCCTTTTCTTGTCAGCTTGAATTTTAAATTTCTCTAGCTTCCTTTAAGGCTAATCTAACCACTGGCCATATGTTTTGCAAATTATCCATCCACTCCTTAAGTGAGGGGATCGTGGGTTCTTCTGTGGGTAGTTCAGGCATGAGACTGAAATCCTGGCCTGTCGCTACCTTAAAAGGGTAAAACCAGTACTCAAGTGTACAGAGTTATTAAATTCAACTTCAGGAAAAGGAAAAAATTCGGTCCAGTTATCCTGTTGAAAATTAATAAAACATCTTAAATATTGTTCTAGCACTGAGTTCACTCTCTCAGAATTCCCGTTAATACATGGGTGATGAGAAGAGCTCAACCTCTGGGCAGTGCCAAGTAAGTTCAAAAATGCCCTCCAAAATTTGGAGGTGTATTGGACCCCTCTGTCAGAGATGATCCTTTGTGGAGCTCCATGAAGTCAATAAATGTGTATTAGGAATAATTTGGCTAAACGTTTAGCAGTTGGGATCATTTGGCAAGGTATAAAATGAGCTTGTTTTGAAAACAGGTCTGTCCCAACTCAAATAACAGTATTTCCTGCACTGTCTGGCAGTTCTACAATAAAATCCATAGCAATCTCTCTCAATGGCGCTGAAGGCTCAGCTACTTTCTGTAAGAGTCCTGGGGTTTTCCCCTGATGTCTTTTTGCTGCTGCACAGATGGGGCAGCTAGCTACATAGCTTTCTATGTCCTTTTTTAGTGATGGCCACCAAAATTGTCTTTTAATTAGGTGTAAAATTTTCACAAAACCAAAATGTCCAGCTAATTTGGAGTCATGGCACCTTTTCATTAAGCATAGTCTTTGGCTGGTTGGAACATACAACTTCCCTCCCACCCATGCCAAGTCCTCTTTCATCAGACAGCTGGATTTGTGGTTCAAAAACCATTCATCGGTGGCCAATGCTAGTTTAAAAGTTTGGGTGGTGTCATTGTCTGTCAATGTTTCTTGTTTTGCCTGGGATCTGGTGATTACTTTAGTGGCCAGTTGGTTGTTTTTACTATGGGTTTGATTATGTCTGACTTCACACTATTGTATTGTGGTTTTCTGGATAGTGCATCTACCAGAAAGTTCTTTTCCCCGTGGAGGTATTTGAGAGTAAAATCAAACCGTTTAAAGTACTGAGCCCATCATACTTGTTTCGGAGAGAGTTTCCTTGGGGTCTTTAGTTCTTCTAAATTTTTATGAACAGTCCAGACTTCAAAAGGGGCCTTACTCCCCTCTAGGAAGTGCCTCCAGGCTAAAAGTGCTCAATGAACTGCATAAGCCTCTTTCTCCCAAATGGCCCACCTTTGCTCAGTCTCATTCGACTTTTTGGATGGGTAAACGCATAGTTGTAGCTGTCTTGCTCATTTTTCTGAAGCAGGACTGCTCCTATTGCCACATCACTGGCATCTGCTTGTATGACAAATGGTTTGTCCATGTCCAGGTGTTTTAGAATTGGTTCTGCTGAGAACAGCCGTTTAAGTTTTTCAAATGCCGCTTGGCATTCCATTGTCCAGTTCAAAGGCTGCTTCAGTTTAGGGTTGCCCTCCCCCTTCGTTTTTAAGAGCTTGGTAATGGGGAGGGCAATCTGAGTGAAAGCAGGGATAAATTGGCGGTAAAAGTTGGCCAATCTCAGGAAGCTTTGTAACTGTTTACGTGTGCACGGTGGTTCTCAATCAAGTACAGCCTGCACTTTTTGAGGGTCCATTTCTACACTCTGGTGTGAATTGCAGTACCCCAAATAGTCAATTTTCTCTTGGTGGAATTCACATTTAGAAAGTTTAGCATAAAGTTTGGTAGAGTGGAGTTTGTTTAAGACATCCCTGACTAGTTTTACATGCTTGGCTTTGGTCTCAGTATAGATTAAAATGTCGACCACGTAGACCAGGATCCTCTTGTACAAATGCTCATGTAGCACTTCATTTATTAATTACATAATAACGCAGGGGTCCCTTCTAACCCAAAGGGGAGCACTTTGAATTGGTAGCACCCAAGAGGGGGGTGTTAAAAGCCATTTTCCACTCGTCCCCCTCCTTAATTCTGATATGGTAGTAAGCCTCCCTTAAGTCCAGGTTTGAAAAAAAATTTCCTTTAGCCAGGTGTGCTAGCATATCTTTCATAAGGGGGAGGGGGTACATGTTCTCCACACTGATTGCATTTAAATTTCTAAAAACAACACAGAGATGTTTTGGGCCATCTTTTTTTTCTCTAAATAACACTGGGGCTGCAATTTTTGGTTGGGCTGATTCCAGGGGTGAAATGCTCCCGATTCAGACCGGATCACCCGATCCGGTAGCGATGGCGGCGAGTGGTTCGAAGAACGGGTAGCAAAAATCCCGGCCGCCCTCCCCCCCACCATGCCCAGCTGAATCATGCAATCATCAGAGGCTTCTTTTTTTTTTTTAACTTTTAAAAGCATTCTTTCTTCAGCATTTTTTCTACAACTTCTTCAGCTGATCAAAAAATGCTTTTAAAAGGCTCTGAAGATCCCAGCTGGGTTGCTTGATCGTCAGAGGCTTTTTTTTCTTTTAAAAGAAAAAAATATGCTTTTAAAAGAAAACAAAAGGCTCTGACAATCAGGCAACTCAGCTGGGATCATCGGAGCCTTTTAAAAGCATTTTTTTTTTTTTAGAAAAAATGCTTTTAAAAGTAAAAAAAAAAAAGTTGGCCATGCCCACCCAGTCACATTAACTCCCCCACCAAGCCATGCCCACAGAACTGGTAGTAACAAATTTTACATTTCACCACTGGCTGATTCAATGAAACGCCTTGCTAGGTTTTTCTCAATAAATGCTCTCAGTTCTTCCAGCTCCCTTGGCGACATGCTGTACAGCTTGGGTTTTATGGAATTTAGCGTTGGATAAGATTTCTATCACACAGTCAGTGGTGCGGTGGGCGGGGGGAGCTTGTCTGAGGCTTTTTCGCTAAAAACTTTAGCCAAATCCTTGTATTCTATGGGTATGCCCTCAGTTGTCGTGGCATGACCAGGCTTGGCTGTTTCTCGGTTCTCTGCTCCATCAGTTTCTTTATGTGGATTCTTGGCAAAAGTCACATGCATCTGCAATTTTATGATGCCTTGCTTCCAATTAATTTTGGGGTTCCATTTTTTCAGCCATGCAAGACCCAAGACTAATGGCCATTCCATGCCAGGTGCTGGCTCCCCCCCTTCTATTGACCCATCTAGTTGGTAGAAAGCGATGAGGGTTTTCAGCTTTCTGATGTTAATCTCCAACTTCCCTACTAAGGTTGGGCTGATCAAACAACGTGTGCACCCTGAGTCCACTAAAGCGGAGATATTTATCTCCCTGTCCCAGTTTCAGATAAATAGTCTTAAGGGGAGGGTAAGTGGTTTAATTGGTTTGCTTATCGGTGGTTCATCTTCTGGATCGCTTCCGAATGAGTGTGATTCCTCCTGCTGAGATGCCAGGGTTTCCTCCCCAAAAGAGGGGATGGAAATTCTACGATCTCCCTGCTCCTCAGGGGAATCTCCTTCCCGCGCTGACCAGGTTTCGCAAGTTTCTCCTCCCCCCCCCGACAGGTGTTTCTGGGTGGGTGTTTGCAAATGACACTCTGCAGCTTGGTGCCCCTCTTTTCCACATTTGAAACAGGCTGAGGATTTCAGGGAAAATGTGGTTTGTGGTTTGAGGGGCTCTTGCTTCCTTTGGGGTGGGGATTTCTTCCATACTTGCCCCACTCGGTACTGGTTTTTGGCCAAATCGATCTCAGCTTCTTCGGCAGTGATGTACCACTCATGTAGGTGATTCGGTGCACCTCGGGCCACGCAGGCATTGTATAGATCATCACTCATCCCATCCTTGAAACAGCTCACCAAAATATCCTCTGGCCAGTTCACATGACACGCGAGGTCCCGGAATTCTTTAGTATACTCTGCTACTGGCCATCATCCCTGCTTCACCACCTTAATGCAGTCGTGTGCTTTGCGATCTGCGAGGGGGTCCTCAAACCATCATCACAGGGCCATTATGAAACAGTTGAAATCCTGCAGTTCTGGTGCATCGGAGTTATGCAGGGTCACCATCCATCTGGCAGCGGCACCCTCTAGGGCTAGGGTCACAACTCTCACTCGGGATCCTTGGGTTTGGAAATCACGCCTGTACTCTTGCAAGTAGGTGAGCACGTGTGGGGGCCAGTGTACATGCTGCCTGGAGGGGAGGGTTTGCTAGGTCTTCTGCTGCTCCTGCTGTGCCATCTGCTCGATGGGTGGGCTCCAGAGGGGGGTGCCTCCCCTGGCCTCATCCGCAGCTGCTGCCCTTTTTGTGCTCCTTGGCTGTTGTCCTTGCTCCCCTCATATATTGAGATTTTCCAAATTTCCATCACCATTTGGGTTATAGGCAACTTAGGCATCCTCCTGGATTCACGGTTGTCTCTGGAAGATCATGTTACAACCGTGACCAGGGAGGCATTTGCCCAGATTCGTCTGGTGCGCCAGTTGCACCCCTACCTGGACCGAGATGCCCTACACACGGTCACTCATGCGCTGGTCACCTCCCGGATTGACTACTGCAACACTCTCTACATGGGGCTGCCCCTGAAGACCACTCAGAGGCTTCAGCTGGTGCAGAATGTGGCCGCGCGAGTAGTGATGCGAGTGTCCTGACGCTCTCATGTTACACCCCTCCTGTGCGACCTGCATTGGTTACCGGTTGCCCTCCGTGTGAGATTCAAGGTGCTGGTGATTATCTATAAAGCCCTACATGGCTTAGGACCAGGGTATTTGGCGGACCTTCTGCAGCCAGCAACAGCTCCCCATCGCCCGGTGCATTCCCACAAAGATGGCCTACTCGGGATGCCGTCGGCCAGACAGTGTCGGCTGGCAACCCCTAGGGAGTGGGCCTTCTGTGTGGGCGCACCTACCCTCTGGAATCACCTCCCCCTGGAGCTCTGGATAGCCCCCAACCTTCGCTCTTTCCACCACAAACTAAAAACATGGCTATTTCGCCTGGCCGGCCTGGACTGATGGGGTTTTTTAAAATGGATTTAATTGATTTTAGGGATTTTATGTGTAACTTTTAACCCGGAGTTTTTGTTTTATTTTTCTGTTTATTGTTGTGAGCTGTCCTGAGTCCTCTCAGAGAAAGGGCGGCATATAAGTCTAATAAATAAATAAGTAAGTAAGTAAGTAAGTAAGTAAGTAAGTAAGTAAGTAAGTAAGTAAGTAAGTAAGTAAATAAATAAAGCCTCTTCAGATGATCCTCCCTCAGTGGTGCTTCGGTTAGTTCTCCCTGGTCAGTGAGGGCTTCTAGTTCCAATTTCTACCCCATTTTTCGGTTACTGCAGCTGAGGGTGACTCCTCTGGTTCTCTCATCCCAGCTATCTTTCTTCCCAATGCCAATTGACTAGTGGGGCTTTTCGGGATTCTCCAGGGTTACCTCATCCTCTCCAATGGGGTGTATGAAACAGGCATCCGGCTGGGTGGTGGTTGATGCCCCCCCCCCAGCATTCGGCTTCTCCCAGTTCCCTGCTTCATTCAGACACGGCTTGCAAGATCAGTAGAGCAAAGATTGCTTCTCTGGGTTGACCATTTTGCAGACGTTGCTTTCTGTAAGGATTGCCTCTCCTTCCAACTTAAGAAAGTAAAAACTCTTGAAATGTAGTATTTCAAAAGGAACCTTTTATTAAGCAGAAGTGACAGCAATGGATTCAAAGCAACATCTGAATACCCTTAGGCAAGACAAGGAGGATTAAAGCAGTAGAGACCCCTCCCTTTAGCCAGAATGCAGATTTTAGCCAATACAGGAACAGACTCAGAGTCAACCCATCCAAGACTGAGTGGCTGTGGATGCCGGCATCTTGGGATCTAGAGGTACCATCTTTAGTGATAGGAGGGGAGACTCTTACCCCCTCTGCTAGGGTTCGCAATCTGGGTGTCCTCCTGGATTCTCGGCTGTCCATGGATGACCATCTGACGGCCGTAACCAGGGGGGCCTTCGCACAAGTATGTCTTGTGCACCAGTTGCGCCCTTTCCTAGACCGAGATGCCCTCGCCACGGTCACCCATGCCCTTGTTACTTCTCGGTTGGATTATTGCAACGCCCTCTACATGGGGCTGCCCTTGGGATGCATCCGGAGGCTCCAGCTGGTCCAGAATGCAGCCACACGGGTAGTTACAGGAGTTCCTTGTTACTCCCGTGCAACATCTCTCCTGCGTGAGCTGCACTGGCTGCTGGTTGCTCTCTGGGTCCGTTTCAAGGTGCTGGTGCTTACCTATAAAGCCCTACATGGCTTAGGCCTGGGGTACTTGCAGGACCATCTTCTGCCTTCGTCCCACCGTCCCATACACTCCCACAGAGCAGGCCTCCTCAGGGTGCCATCAGCCAAATAATGTCGACTGGCAGCCCCCAGAGGGAGAGCATTCTCTGTCGGAGCACCGACCCTCTGGAATGATTTGCCCACCGAGCTCAGGATAGCCCCGGACCTCCTCTCCTTTCGCCGCGAACTGAAGACGTGGCTCTTCCGTCAAATAACTTGATCTGCTAGGGGTTGCACAAACTGTAATAATTTTAAATATGGTTTTTAGGGGTTTTTTAACTTGTTTTACTATTTTGTGATTTGTATTATTGATTGTTGTTGTAAGCCGCCCTGAGTCGTTTGGGAGAATGGCGGCATATAAATCGCAAAAATAAATAAATAAAGGAAGGAAGCTAAAATCACACACACATATATAATACATAACAACATTTAACTGGCAATATACTTATTTATAAATGAAAGTGGGAAGAAAGTGCTTGGTAAAGTTTGTTTTTCAGAGTTCCAGTTGCAGTATTTGAATAATGCTTTGAGATGCTCAACAGGATTAATGAAGTAGTTAATAGAATTAGAACAACCTGGTAACACAGGATTAGCTTTAGCCAAAAACACATATGCTTAGATGGTAAATTACAATGTTTATGTTACAGTCTGAGTATACAAGTTATTCAAATACTAATTTCCCTTTTTCCCAGCTGTAAATACATTCTTGCCTAACACAGCCAGCTTGATGCTGTGCTCACCTTGCAAAACTCACGTGGCAGTTACACGGAAAACAAAGATTACTGATCAGCAAAGAACATAATCAGGTAGATTGACACTGTGCATGAAGCAACCATTTTTTTTGAACAGTTGGGCTGACACAAAAATTTTAAGGACAAAGTAGTATCACTGGATACAACAGCAACAATGAATTTAGGCAGCTACAAGATTGTGCTATTTTCTCTGTATTGAAAATTGTACCGAGCATATATGTGGAGACATTGTCTTTTACTATGTTAGAGAAGAACCAGCTGGAAAGTTAAAAGAAAAACTTTTTATGGAAGTAGCAAGAAATGTATGCTGATACCTTTGGTAAGTTTTTAAAAAAGCATAAAATATTGAAAATAAAGATAATGCATTGAAAAAGTACTAATGTTTTAACAGAATCATTGCCTAATTTGGTCAGTTTGAATCATCTTCAGATATGTTTGTATGTCTGCTATGTTTTGACCTTAAAAGCACTTTAGCACTTTAACAACTTTTAAAGGACAGCAAGGATATTGCAGGCAATTGCTGCTTGAATATATTGACAATGAAAGTACTCTTTCTTAGTTTCACTGCATAATTTTAATATTAGTATTTAAGGAAAGTAATATTACAATAATTTAGATTAGTCATTGAGTTTTCATGAATTTAATCTGTGTAATTTTCATGAATTTAACTTTTGTGGGATTTTCTGAAATAATAGTTTGTAGTATAGATAGATTTGGATAAGTATTTCTGTATACTATGGAAATGGTTGCTAACAGTGAGACTGCCTTAAGATGAAATAAATACTCATTTCATAATATAAGTATATTACTATTCACATTTACTTAGCTTTAAATTCTATACTTGTTTTCAAATATATATATGTAAAGTCTTGGCTGTAAGAGATTTGTTGACAATGATTAGAAAACTGGGTCACAAAGTTAAATATCTTCATGTGCTTTAGTAGGACATAGATTTTTTTTAAATAAAGAAAAGCTCTCTATGAATTAGCCTGATTAAGTTTCTCATTCATATAATCCAGTCCTTTTACAATAGCAGGCATGACTAACATAATTGTTATATATATTATATATGTAATATAGGACAATTATTCAAATATTTTTAAAGGGGATAATTTCTTAGTATGTATTCTACATAAGTAGCATAATATTTAATAATTAGTTCAATAGTATATCCCTTCTCTTGAGGAAAAATGGAAATGTTTAGCCTAATTTTTAATTTAATTTTAATTTAAAATACTACACTTTTTAAGTGTAGCATGTTGGATTGTGCATGTATGTTACAATTTTCTGAAATTTTTTTCAGAAGTCTGAAATAATTGAAGAATACATATGTTACATTTTTGTGATAAATATCCATATTTTCAATATTAATATTTTATTTTACTTCTAAAGTTCTTTGTTTCTCATGGCTTTCTTTATAATTCTTTGAAAAAGTAGGGCTGACAATGGTTTCTGAGTTTATATACAGAACATAATACTGGTTGCTGTAATAGCTGGATTTCATTTCTGTCTTCCACTAGTTAAAGTAACTTTTAGGTCAAACATAATAGTGATTAAGCTTTAGTTATTCGGGTTCCTGACAGAAAGTGTGTCTTTAACTGAAAATGTATAATATACACAGGATCCTCATGCCTCATCCATTGCCAACGATATAGTATATATACTTATTTATACAAAACAAGGGTTATACTGGCCACTCTATACATATAGTATCATTTAGTGACCTCAAATGGGACTGACAACTCCATTGCTAAATACTGCAGTCACTAGGTGAAACATCATTTGACTGAATAAGGCTTATGACCTCATTTCTCCTTTGGTTGCTAAGCAAGTCTTTGTGGTTGCTAAGTGAGATGATTATGATTTACTATTTTACCTTTACCTCCTCTGTTAACTTCGCCTGTCACAGGTCAGTTGCAAAGCACCTGAAGGGCAATCATATGGCTGCAGGATCCTGTGATGGCTGAAGGGACGATTGGTCACAAAACTACTTTTTTTTTTTACAGATATAGCTTCAAACAGTGGCTAAATAAGTTTGTAAGTTAGCATATGCCTACCTATTTCCATATGTAGATGCATATAGCAATGGCTATATGTTGTTTATATGTTATATATACAAATTGGTGATAAGTGCATATTACATTCCATTGAATGGTAATAGTAAAACAGATATGATTTCTTGATGAAAAGTATGCAACATTTTGAATAGATGGGAATAAGACAAGGGAGTACTGAAGAAATAAGCAATTTGAAAACCCCCAAATTAATGAAAATTGTAACTATAATATGGCAAAAATAAGCCTACTCATATTTACATGTTGCAAAGGAATAAACATAACTGTAAAACCATTGAATTGATTGTTTATGATGAAAATCAGAGATAACATATGAAGATTCAAGATGAGAGATATGAATGTGGAACATATAATTTTCTAAACTGAGGGGTGTATCTTTGATGTAAAAATAGAAGAACTTGCAGGAAGAGAAAGCATGTCCCAATAGTATGAACGGACACCTATTGTAAGGGAACAGGATGTGGAAGCTTCTTGGAAGAGAATAAAAATAATTATCTGGCGTGCCACAGAATTGTATAGAATTATTAATAATGGGAAATATGAAGGTAGAATGATGAAGTAAAAGAGTCTTTAAGGTGAAAAAAAAAACATGGTTACCACACAAAATAAAGATAGGTAGAAACAAAAAGAGAATGATAATAGAGGTACTGTATAAAAATGAAGAGCTATTTTTAAACAAATAAAACATTTGGAAAATGCACTGTATTTAGAAATACGTAAAAAAAAACAACCCTAAACAAAAAACCTGCAACAGAATTAATGAAATTCAGAATTAAAGGAATGAAAAAAATTGGAATGAAAATTTAATTATAGAATGCTGTTGAAAGTATTCTGAAAATTTTCATGGGAATCAAATTTATAGGTTTAAAAGTAGAAAAGAAATCAATGCTGTAATGTTAATATTTAAGGAAAAAATGATGAAAATGAAGTAATAAAGGCTGTATTAATGTTTGAGAATGCTAAGGCTGTTCAATAAAATCAGAGAAATACTAAATATGATTTATTATGGTTGGTTGTAAAGTCAGCCAGATGCTTAGATTGGATCTGGCATTTTTATCCATCTATTGAGTCTCAAGGACTTAGAATAGGCAGATGTGGTTGTTTGATGTGTTAAAAATATTCTCACAGGAGAATATTTTGCATTTGATTGATTTTGTTTAAATAATTCTCCAATTGTTTGAGGTTTGCCCCAAGGAACCTATTGGTACTCCTTTGATTTCTTTTGGCAAAATGTTCTATTTCTACATGCAGGTCTTTGTATTTTGTGATTTTCTCCAGTTCTTTCTCATTCATTCATTCATTCATTCATTCATTCATTCATTCATTCATTTATTTGTTAGATTTATATGCCGCCCTTCCCCAGAGACTCAGGGCAGCTTACGATGCTTTTAAGCAATAGCCTTCATACTTTTGTATATATAGGGCTTTTGCCCCCCCCCCCAAGCGGTGTTCTATTTTATACAAAGTCACCTTATTGCCCCCACAAACCGGGTCCTCATTTTACCTACCTCGGAAGGATGGAAGGCTGAGTCAACCTTGAGCCTGGTGAGAATTGAACTCGCAGTAATTGCAGGCAGCTGGCAGCTAAATACTACTTTAACAGTAATTTAGTCCACTGCACCACCAGGCTCCTAACCCTGGTTTTCTTCTGCTGTCCCCAGATACAGTCATGTCCACTATCCAGATTTTTCTTTCTTTCTTATTGATAGTCATTAAGTCTGTAGCAGGTACTTGTGTGTTTGAATTTACAGTCCCTTAGCTTCTTCATTTTCTAATTTAGGAGTTTTACCTGTTCTTTCTTGCAAGCAAGTGGCATTACTTGCAGAGCTTCCAATGAATCATTTTTACTATTTTATCATGCTGTTGTTTGCAAACAGCCTGTGTGACCTTCTTGCAGTGGCTAACTAGGTGGTCCACTGTATTTTTACAGAGGTGACATTTGCTATCTGCTGCTGTCTTCTCAATTCTGGTTTTGTATGCATTTGTTTTTAAGGCTTGGATGCAGTGGGAATTAGCTGCTCTGTCTATTTCTTCAGCTTTTCTTCTCTTAGCCATTGCCTTCTTGTCTGCTTTGCCTACTTTAAAAAAAAAATACTGCCCATGTGATCCTTTGCTTGGCCATGTCTCTTTTTTATTCTTCATTTGGTTTTGTAAATTTAGTGTCTTCAATATTCAGTAAGCCTTCATGCTGTACTAGTTTCAGGGCATCTTCTTCGCTCTCCTTTGATTATTCTTCTAATGCCCTTCCTTCTTCTTCTTCAACTGTCTGGTGTATTTGCATCATTTGATACCTACCTATGCTTCTTGGTAAGTAGAAGTCTGAAGTAAGTAGAGTTGGTCAGTGTCAGTGGATGAAAGGCATGATTCATTGTCATTATTTTATTTTATTGCTTGTCGTTTTTCTTATCAAGGCTGCTTGAGTCAATTCCACTATTCCAGCTGTGTATCTAATTACTGGAAGTGCCTAAGTGTAAGTGCCTTGATGGTATTTTCTCCTCTGAGTTTGGACTTTAAGATCTTTTTCACTCTCATAATGCATTCACTTCTAACCTTCTTCTTCATATTGGTTTTATGTTGTCGGCATAAAAGAAACCCAGTATTTGCACTGATCATCTTCATCTAGATTCTTTATATTATTTCCATTGGGCATCTTTCTTCAGTTTTCATTATTTTTCCCCTGTCCAAGTTATTATTAGGGGATAAGTCTAATAATTTTAGGATCATTTTCTACTTTCAAAATCATTCTAATATGAACCGAGGTGGCGCAGTGATTAGAGTGCAGTACTGCAGCTACTTCAGCTAACTGCTAGTTCAGCAGATCAGCAGATCAAATCTCACCGGCTCAAGGTTGACTCAGCCTTCCATCTTTCCAAGGTGGGTAAAATGAGGACCCAGATTGTTGAGGGCAATATGCTAATGCTAATGCAATATGCTAATATGCAATATGCTATATACTAACTTTGTAAACCACTTAGACAGGGCTGTAAAGCACTATGAAGCGGTATAGAAGTCTAAATAAATAAATAAACCTCATAGAATGTTAAGGAACAACCTCTGTTTTCAAATAATATATTTTATATTTAGGATAAAAACCTTTTAGAGAGTATTATGTTCTGTAAGACCATGACTTTTGAATTAATGTAGGGCCCTGTAACAATTGAAAGGCTATCGTGAAACAGCGACTTCTGGGAAAGCTGTTACCTTAAAGCAATGCCCTTGTATCTGGTAAATAAAACACCTTATAGTAAAAATACATCTGCTGGGCAGAATGCTTTTTTCAGGAATATATACATTGCCAAACCACCAACAAACCACAGGTACAAATAGAACCTACCAGATCAGAGTTATGTGTAACTATATACCACCCAAAGCACACTGCTGGCTTATATTCAAGTGATCATCCACTAGGACTCCAAGGTCCCTCTCACAGTTACTGTTTTTGAGCCAGGTCTTTGTTGCCTAGTTGCTTATAGTCTCTCTCAATATTGTAAGTCTTTCTCAATATTGTACTCAGGTTTTTTGTTGTGTCATTCATCCCAATGTGAAGGAGGAGGAAAGGATAATAATCTGTGGACCTAATTATTTTGGTTAAATTCTCAGCCACATCTTTGATTTTTGTTCCAGGGAGGCAACATATCTCCCTAGATTGTATCTCCTGTCTGCAAATGGCTGGTTCTGTTCCTTTGAGAATAGAATCTCCTATCACCAACGCTCGCCTTCCTTTTTTGGGGGTGCTTTTCTGTTTATCTCAGGTGTGTTTGTTGATGTGACTTTTTAAGGGATTTTTGATAATGTGCCTTTTCTAGGTGCCTGTATTTTTTCTTGGAGGGGGAGGTTGTGGATTTGTGTATTTTCATCTAGGGGGAGATATCAATTGCTCAGTTTTAATGGGGCTGCCTCTGCTTGGGTTAGGTTGGGCTGTAGGGGTTTGTTAGATGTATACTGCTTCTTTCTTTCATTATTGTGTTCTTCTATGTGTGACATCCCTTGTCCAAGAGTTTATCAGCAGGATCAAATTCTCTGGGAGTTATTTATTCATTATTTGGTTCAATTTGGGTATACCTTTTTGCATAGGTTGAAGTTTGACTTGAGTTGCCTCTAAATCCCTTACTTTTTTCTCTAGTAGTTCACATAGTTTACATTTAATACATATATCAGTTGGGTGTTCTTTGGGCATAAGCAGTGGTGGGATTCTGCCGGTTCTAGGCAGTTCGGCCGAACCGTTTGTTAAATTGCTGGCTCGCCCCACCCCTTACCCCGCCCCTCCACACCACTATTTATTGCCAATAAATAGTGGTGGGCGAGGGGCGGGCGAGCCAGCAATTTAACAAACGGTTCAGTGTTTTTTTGTAATTTTATTGGCCCGCGGAGGTTCAGCATAGGCTAATTAGCCAGTTGATTAGATCAGCCTCCCGACTCTCAGCTGATTTGCTCTCAGCTGTTTGCTCAGGGCTCTGCTGCTTGCTTGCAAAGAGTGCTTGAGCAGATTTTTTCCCCCCTAGCTATGCTGAAAAATGAAACTGAAAGTAAAGCAGGCTGTTGGCTTTGATGTTGCTGCAATGTTGAAAAGTTAGGCAGGCAGATTTCTTTTCTTTTTCCTCACCAAAAAAGGTAGGTGCAAACAATGGGAAATTTAGGGCAAAAGAGGAGAGTTCAAGATTTTAAAACACAAAAGAAAAAAAGCTCTATTTAACTAGGGAATTGTAATAATTGAGATACTATTAATTGTATATTGTGTTGAAAGCAGAAATGGTTAAGTTGTGGTTTGGAGGAATATATGGGGGAAAATATTTGGTTTATTATTAGTAGTAAATATAATTAATTGATTTGTAAGAAATTGGATTACATAGAAATAATTGGAATATTCATGTTCATATTGATTAATATACAAAAAGATAGTTATATAATTAATTAATTCATATTAAATTGTTGAATTTATATTAAACAACTGTAATATTACATAATTAACCAATGTGAGGATGGATATAAAAATAGATGACAATGGGAAGGGGTATAATATAGAATAGAAGGGAAAAATTGAATTTCATTAAGATTAGAGATAAGGATGATTAGGATGAGATTGGTTTTTTTAAAAAAATAGATAAGGATATGGCAAAAAGGAAATATAGAAATTGTAAATTTAATTGAAATGACTAAACACTGTTTAAATTTGTGAACCGGCCAAATACTCTGTTCAAAGAAAATAAATTGAATGTTTGCATGTGTATTTCTAATTATTGCTATTTATTCATATTTGTTCTCTTTTATTCTTTAAAGTTTAACAATTCATTCTTTATCTTAATATCTTTATATTTGTTTGGGTTGCCTTTCTTGCCTTTCATCTTTTTTACTGTACAGCAATCTTTCTCCTCAAATCTACCACCTCTCTCTTTTCTTTCCTTCTTACTTTCTTCCCCCTTCTTCTCCTCCCTACTTCCTCTTCTTTTCTCCTTCTCCTCCTCTCTTCCTCCCTCTCTTACCCTCACTCTTACTCTAACTCTACCCTTCCTTCCTCCCTTCTATTCCTTCCCTCTCTCTCCTTCTTTCTTCTTTCTTTCTTCTTTCTTTCTTTCTTCTTTCTTCCATCTCTCTTCTTCTCTTCTCCTTCCTTCATCCCTCTCTATTGCTGTATCCTTTTGTGCATATGGATTACTCAGAGGGCTGAAAAAGTTATTTTTGAATGGTCCTCGCACTTTTGACCACTCCTCGAACTTACGACTGTCCTCACATTTTACATTTTGCGCCCTATCTTGTCACCATGGTGAAGAGAAGCAGTTGTGAAATGAGTGACATGGTTGTTAAGAATGCTACAATGGGCATAAATGATGACCAGTCATAAGGGTGAGGACCGGTCAAAGGTGTGAAGACCTGTCAGAAATCACTTTTTTTAGCCCTCTGGGTAGTCCTTTTGTGCATATGGACTACTCAGAGGGCTGAAAAAGTTATTTTTGACTGGTCTTCGTACTTTTGACCAGTCCTCAAACTTACGACTGTCCTCACATTTTACGTTTTGTGTTCTATCTTGTCACCGTGGTGAAGAGAAGTAGTGGTGAAATGACTGATGCGGTTGTTAAGAATGCCGCAACGGGCATAAATGTGAGGATGGTCATAAATGCGAGGACCAGTCAGAAATGACTTTTTTCAGCCCTCTGAGTAGTCCCTATGCACATAGCCACGCCCACCCAGTCACATGACCAGCTAGCCACACCCACCCAGTCACATGACCACCAAGCCACACCCCCAACTAAGCCACGCCCACAGAACCAGTTGTTAAAAAAACTGAATCCCACCACTGGGCATAAGTACATACATGGAACATATATTACATACTACAGTAGTATCAGTTACCTGTTCCATGAGTTTGTTTCTTTTTTTCTGGTTCTTTTAAAGGTAAAAAAAAATGTTTCTTTCTCTTTTTTCTATCCTTTCTTCTGCCTTTTTCTGTTCATTTTTCTACCTTGTTATTTATTTAACTTGCTTACTGTTATATTGGTTTTATTTATCCTTTTCCCCCCTATATTTTTAAAATTTTTGATCTCAAATTCCTCCCTACCTTATTATTTAAGATTTGCTTTATTTATTTGATTGATCTTTATTAATCATGTTCTTCCTTGATTTCTAATGTTCCACTCTTGTTCTTATTATTTGCCTATTTATTTATCTTTTATTTTCTGTCCTGTATTTATTTTTAATTCTCAACCGGGGTCTTTGCTCCCTGCCTCTTGGTACTTCTGGCTTAATTTGTTGCCTTCACTTCCATTGTTCGTTGCTCCGACCTCTTGTCGTTTGCTCTGCCAGCTTCATTCTGTCTGTCAGTGCTCGGGTTTTTTCAGCCTTGTCTCTGCTCTGGTCATCTCTCACTTTTTTAAAAAATATTTTTTTATTGTAATTTTTTCTTTTCCAAAACAGTAATACATGTTCAAACAGACAGTGTCATTAATTATAGAACTTCCGTATAAATATTACCTATTTTTATTTCTGTTATCTATCCACCTATACAATTTTTCCCACACCGCATAGTATTCTGAATTGTCTTTTTCTCTTAATTCTAAGGTTAATTTGTTCATTTCGGCACATTCAAATACTTTTTGAATAATCAATCCCTCTGGTGGTAAATTATGTTCTTTCCAATATTCCGCGAATGTGATTCTTGCTGCAGTAAGTATATGTAGAATCAAGTATCTTATTTCTTTGTCATATTTGGTTTTTAGTATACCCAGGAGAAATGTATCTGGAATCAACTCAGTTTTGCAGTTTGTTAGGTCTTGTAACCAGTATTGTATTTTGGTCCAATACTTCTTCGCTTCGGGGCATGTCCACCAGGCATGAAAGAAGGTACCTTGATGATAATTGCATTTCCAGCATTTGGGACTTAGGTTTGGATATATTTTAGCCGGTCTTGCTGGTGCTAGATGCCAACGATAGAGCATTTTATATTGATTTTCCTTATAGGCCGCCACTTTTGTTAACGTATAATTTTTATTCCAAATCATTTCCCACTCATCCAAATTTATATTGTGCCCTATATTTTTGGCCCATGCAATCATCGGTTCTTTTACCACCTCCTCTGTTCTATCAAATTCTAGTAAATAGATATATAATTTAGATATTAGTTTTTTTTCCGGGCCTGTCAGTAGTTTGTCTAATTGGTTTGGTTCCCTATCAATACCATAATCTTCCATGTTTTTCTTATATCTGGATTGTATTTGTAAATATGGCCACCGATCAATGTGCATTCCCTGTTCTTTTAATACCTGGTTACTTTTAAGTCTTCCTTGATTGTCTAGTATTTCTGTATATCTAATAATTTTACTAATGTCTACTGTATTGGGGTGAATCATAGCTTCCATGGTAGATAACCAGCCAGGAATTTTCATATAATGTTTCTTCTTTACATCTTCCCAAGTTTGTATCAATGCATTTCTAATTTTATGTCTAAAAAATATATGAGTATATCCTATTCTTCTTATCCCACAAGAAAGCATGCCACCCCTTTTTAGGTCGTGTCCTTCCAGGGTTAAAATTCTACTATTCCTTAAATTGACCCAATCTCTTATCCAAACTAACATGGCTGCTTTATGGTATATTTCCCACACCGGGAGACCGAAACGACCCCTACTTCTGCTATTTTGAAGGGATTGTAATTTTATCCTTGCCTTTTTTTCCGGACCAGATGAACTTAGTAGTCATTTTGTTGAGTTCTGTGAAAAATTTTTTGTCTAATGGGATGGGTATCGTTTGGAATATGTATAGTAGTTTAGGTAGAATGTTCATCTTAATCAACGCTATCCTACCTAAAAGCGATATTTGTAACTTCTCCCACTTTTCCAGATCTCTCTTTATTTGATGAACCAAAGCCACATATTTATCCTCTTTTAGGGATGAGCATTTCCCTGTTAACCATATCCCTAGGTATTTGATTTTTTTAAACAATTTGCAAGTCCATTTCCTTTTCTAGTTCTTTTTTTCTGAATTAATGTTAAGTTTTTAACTAGCATTTTGGTTTTCCCCTTATTGATTTTGAGTCCTGATACTTCCCCATACTTTCCTATTTCTTGTAATAAAACTGGGCCTGATTGCAAAGGTTCCTCAATGATAAAAACCACATTGTCTGCAAAGGCCTGTGCGTTGTATTCTTCCCTTTTAATTTTATTTATTTATTTATTTATTTATTTAATTGGACTTATATGCCGCCCTATCTCCACAGGACTCAGGGCGGCTCACAACAATAAACAAAACAAACAGACCGTTAAAAACAAAGTCCATGATAAAATTGACAAAAAATCCAATAAAACCCCATTAAGTTCTATTAAAAACTCCATCAGTCTAGGGCGGCTAGATGAAATAGCCACGTTTTCAGCCCATGGTGGAAGGAGCGAAGGTCAGGGGCCACACAGAGCTCCAGAGGGAGTTGATTCCAAAGGGTGGGTGCGCCTACAGAGAAAGCTCTCTCCCTGGGGGTCACCAGCCGATATTGTCTGGCCGATGGCACCCTGAGTAGGCCCTCCCTGTGAGAGCGCACCGGGCAATGGGAAGCTGTTGCTGGCTGCAGATGGTCCACCAAATATCCCGGGCCTAAGCCATGTAGGGCTTTATAGATGATCACCAGCACCTTGAATCTCACCCGGAGGGCAACCGGCAACCAATGCAAGTCGCGAAGGAAGGTGTTACATGGGAGTGTCGGGACACTCCCATCACTACCTGCGCGGCCGCGTTCTGCACCAGCTGAAGCCTCCAAGTGGTCTTCAAGGGCAGCCCCATGTAGAGAGCATTGCAGTAGTCAATATGGGAGGTGATGAGTGTATGAGTGACCGTGCGTAGGGCATCTTGGTCCAAATAAGGGCGCAACTGGCGCATCAGGCGAACCTGAGCAAATGCCCCCCTGGTCACGGTCATAACATGATCTTCCAAATTTAACCGAGAATCCAGGAGGACGCCCAGGTTACGCGTCCTATCTACAGGGGGTAACACTTCACCCCCGAAAGCCACAGATGGAATATCTTGTTGGAGCCGAGATGCCAGTACCCACATCCACTCAGTCTTGGCAGGGTTGAGCCAAAGCCTGTTTCTCCCCATCCAGGTCCGTATCGCTTCCAGGCACCGGGACATCACGTCAAGGGCATCACTGGGCTGGTTCGGGGTGGATATGAAAAGCTGGGTATCATCAGTATACTGATGATACCTCACCCCGAAACTACGGATGACCTCCCCCAGCAGCTTCATATAGATGTTGAACAGAAGAGGAGAGAGCACTGACCCCTGGGGCACCCCACAGGTGAGGGGCCTTGGGGGCCGATCTCTGTCCCCCCACCAACACTGCCTGTGAGTGCCCCGAGAGGTAGGAGAACCACCATAGAATAGTGCCCCCCAACCCCTCGAGGCATTGCAGCAGAATATTATGGTCGATGGTATTGAAGGCCGCCGAGAGATCTAATAGGACCAAGACAGAGGAATATCCCTTGTCCCTGGCCCTCCAGAGATCATCCACCAGTGCTACCAATGCCGTCTTCGTGCTGTATCTGGGCCTGAAGCCCAACTGGTATGGATCAAGATATTCTGTTTCTTCCAGGGCCAATGGGAACTGCCGTGCCACCACGCTCTCAACAACCTTTGCAATAAAGCAAAGGTTGGAGACAGGACGAAAGTTGTTCAAAATGGCTGAATACAAGGCAGGTTTCTTGAGGAGGGGCCTCACCACCGCCTCCTTCAAGGCGGCGGGGAAGCTACCCTCACCCAAGGATGCAGTAGTCACTGCCCGGATCCAGTCACGCGTAACCTCCTGGGCTGCATAAACAAGCCAGGAGGGACACGGGTCCAGCAAACATGAGGTAGCACTCAGCTTCCCCATGATCCTGTCCACTTCCTCAGGGGTCACAGGATCAAACTCCTCCCAGATGACAAGACCCGTCATCTCCCCCCCGTCCGACCCTGCCCAGTCAGAGTCCAGACCATCCCAAATCTGAGTGAACTTGTCCAGCAGATGCTGACTATACTACTTGGTCCGCCCCCACAAAGGGTCATCCCCCGCTCCCCGATTCAGAAGGGAGCGTGACACCTAAACAGGGTGGCCGGGCGATTATCTGTGGATGCGATGAGGGCAGAGAAGTAAGAACACTTCGCTGCCTCCATCTCCACTAGGTAAGACCGTGTAAAGGATCTTAACTGTGCACGGTCAGATTCGGAACGGCTGGACCTCCAACAACTCTCTAGGCCTCTCCTCTGCTGCTTCATCTCCTGGAGCTCCTCAGTAAACCAAGGGGCCAACCGGGATCTGCACCAGGTCATAGGCCACAAAGGCACGACATGGTCGAGGGCCCTGGAGGCCGCCCATTCCCAGGCATCCACCAGAGCCTCGACCGGGACGTGGGAAAGAGAGATAGGTATCGGCCTAAGCTCCATCTGGAACCGCTCAGGGTCCATCAGGCACCTGAGCGGTCAGTGGTGGTCAGTCCTGCATCCCAGCGGCGGGGGGGTGGCATAGTGGAAGCCCAGCTGGAGGAGATAGTGATCAGTCCATGACAGGAGGTAAATGACTGGCATTCCCCCACCGAGCTTCGCATGCCACTGTTCCGAGATAAAAACAAGATCGGGCGTCTGTCCCCCCCACATGGGTTGGGTCCTGAATTATCTGAGTCAGGTCCATGGCTGCAATGGAAGCCATGAACTCCCAGGCTGCTCCCGACGCCCCATCCAGAGAAGGCAGATTGAAGTCCCCCAGCACAATAAGTCTGGGAAACTCAACCACCAGCCCTGATAGGATGTCGAGCAGCCCAGGCAGGGCCGTTGATATGCAGCTGGGCAATAGGTACGTAATCAACACGCCTAACTGCCCTTGCGGGCCCCATCTCATGAGGAGGGACTCACACCCATCTCTCTGCGGAACAGGGACCTCCCGCAGAACCTGGGGCTCCCTAATAACAACTGCCACCCCCCCACCCCTACCCTGGGCTCTTGGCTGGTGTAGCACCTGAAAACCTGGCGGGCAAAGTTCAGTCAGAGGGACACCTCCCTCCGAGCCCAGCCAGGTTTCCATAATGCAAGCCAGGTCTGCATTTTCCTCCTCGATCAATTCATAGATGAGGGGAGCTTTGTTAACCACGGACCTGGTGTTAAAATAAACTAGCCTGAGCCTACGGACCCTATCTCTCAAACCCCCAGTGAGGCAGGTAGAACCCGGAGGGTCGGAGCAAGCCACCACTCGAAGACAGCAGGGGCGCGCTCCCAAATTCCGATACGGCCCTCAGTTCCTCCATCTGCCGCCATTCCTAATCGCCACCGGGATCAAAGCACCCATCCACTCTCTCGGAGTCTCAGGGGACCCCAAACCCGCTCCAGCCCTGCCGCGACCCTCCCCTGGCCTAGACTGCCAATGACCCTGAGGGGCCCCCCCAGCCACCCAGCGGGTATCATGGCCTCCTCCCTCCCCAGTCCCTTTAAAAGCCAAATTAAAAAAAAACACAAAGCACCCTTATTAAAATCCCTAAAACCCTTATGCCACCTCTTGGGGTCCCAGGACCCGTCATTAAGGAACTTCTTGGCTAGACCAGCAGGCCACGTCCAGGAATGGGGGGCATTCCTCAGGGCATGCAATTCTGCACTCGGATAAGTAATTTTCAATCCTTTTATCTCTCGATTTATTCTAACTCTGTTTAATAATATTTCTAATGTTAAAATAAATAACAATTGTGACAGTGGGCACCCTTGATGTACCCCTTTATTTATCTGGAATTTATCTATAGTATCCCCATTCATTATTACTCTTGCACTTTGTGATTTGTATATTGCTTCTATCATATTCTCAAATTTAGTTCCGAATTTCATTTGTTTAATTTGCCTGGTCATAAATAACCAATTCAAGTTGTCGAAGGCTTTTTGGGTGTCCAGAAAAACAAGGGCCACTTGTTTCTCTGGATGAGCTTCATAATATTCCAGGATATTTACAATTATTCTCGTATTGTCTCTTATTTGTCTATTGGGGAGAAAACCGTTTTGATCAGGATGTATAGTATAATTTAATATTTTCTTCAACCTTTCTGCCATTATGTTCATAAATATTTTATAATCTAGGTTTAACAGGGATATTGGTCTATAATGTCTAATTTGACTCTTAACTGTACCTTCTTTCGAGATTAAGGTGATATATGCCTCCCTCCACGATTCTGGTATCTTCGCTTCAAATAATGCTTCATTGCAAATTTCTAATAATGTTGGTTCTATAATTTCACCCAGTTTTTTATAAATTTCTCCTGGGAGGCCATCCAGTCCTGGTGTCTTATTATTTTTAAGTCTTGAAATTGCCGCTCTCAGTTCTTCTGGAGTTATTTCTTTGTTTAACAGTTCCCTTTTTTCCTCCCCTAATGGTATGATCTTCCATTAGGTAGTCATCAATCTTCTCCATTGATATTTCTTCTTTTTTATAAAGATTTATATAGTAATTTTGTACAATTTTCTTTTTCTCCTCCTCCTCCTCATTATTTTGTATAGTCCCCATCTCGTCCTCTAGTTGTTGAATAATCCACTCTTCTTTATCTTTTTTCAATTTGTAGGCCAGCCTCCTTCCGGTTTTATTAGCGTGTTCGAAATAAAATTGTCTAGAGTATCTTAAATTTTTTGCCAATTCCTCTTGCTCTAGTAAGTTTAGTTTGTGTCTCGCAAGGGTCAAATTCTCCTTAACTACTTCATCTCCTGGTTTTTTCTGGAGTTGCTTCTCCAGATCTCCAATTTCTTACATAAAGTGTATTATCCATTTTCCATTTCTCCTTATTTTTCTTTGCATTATAGGCTATCGTTATCCCCCTTATGTAGGCTTTCATGGTATCCCATAAATTTGTTAAGAAAGTATGTTATTTTCTGTTTTCTTTAAAAAATAAACTTAATTCCTTCGTTATCCTTTCTGTATAATCTTTTTTATTTAATATTTGGGGGTTTAATGTCCATCTTCTAATTCTTTTAGAAGGGAATTATGATCAGGGGTGGGTTCTACTTACCTTTACTACCGGTTCACAACAGGGCCGCGTGCACGCTCTTCTGCGCAAGATATAAATCTTAATTTAAATCAAGTTAAGCAAATTAATTTCAACTTGTCAATCAATCATATGTTCACAAAATCTATATCTATATTAAAATCTATATTATCTATATCTATATCTAATATCATTAAGCTGTTTTCACTCTTTATGAAGTATAAATTTTATCAATAATATTCTAATATTAGACTAATATATAGTCTAATATTCCTTGCAAATATTTATGATTAATGTAATCAATATAATTATTAATGCCAGATATAAAAATTAATTCACAGTTGTTCACATAATCACTAAGAAATTGTAAAATACATTAAGTATACATTAAAATTTCATGGGGGTTTAAATCTTGTGTCTTCTCTGGTGTCTTCTTTCAATACAGCTCTCAAATCCTCCCAAGTCTCTTATACTCCAGCCATGTAAATAATATGCAATATTATGAATTTTATAAAGTTCATAAAAAAGTGAAGGCCTTATATGATCTATGAAGAAACCAGAAGTTTATATAATTTTTTATTCCCCTTTACACTTTACTTTCGCCTCTGTGGTCTTTAAATCCTCTGTTCAAAAGTTTAAGTAAGACCAAAAGAGATTCTTTTCTTTCTTTTTGCAACTCCAGCACTCAGTCAAACCGCTCCTCTTGCTATGCTAAGTCACTGCAATGTCAGCCCTCACTTCTTCTACTTTCAGATCCATTCCTGACCATTTCTGTTTCTCTCACTGTCTCTCTAGTGTGCCAGCTCTCTCAACTTCTTTGTAGTTCTTAGTTCTTTCCAGCTATATAGTCATGCCACCTCTTCACACTTTTCACACTTTCTCTTCTTTGTCACCTTGACAGTTAAACTCGTTGTGCTGACTCATTCTTCCTTCCACCAAATCACCGCTCGTACTCTCCACTGGAAATCTTGTTAACTCACAAAGAACGGACTCAATCCTTCAAAGCGATCTTGCGGTATTTGAAGTGATCGCTTAAAATGACACCGTCTGCTGAAAAAAATCTTCTCTTCCCTATACTCACTGGCTTATCGCAGCCTCAGGTCTGCCATAGCAAACTGCCAGGCACATTCGCACTGGATCAACAGAGATGTCCATTCGTGCGATGAGTGATTGCCCTTTACTTCACCGTGCTCTGGCCTCCCCCTCTAGTCTACAATGCCCTTCAGGCTTTTGTGCCCCGAAAGGTCCCCAAAACGTGAAAAATTCAGTGTTGGAGAACAGAGACCGTTCTTCCACCGCACCGCTGCAATGCCGAAGTCCTCTGGTCATCTCTCTTGGCCTGCTGTTCAGCTTTCTGGACAGCTCAGCTATGCTGTCTGGTCTGCTCCCCTCAGCCCACCACTCAGCTTTAGAGATCAGAGCTCTCTAACTCAATGCAACTCTACTGCTGTGCTGCCCATCTCTGCTGTTACAATCTACTGATTTTGCTGCTGCTGTGTTTCTCCCCTCCACTGATTCTACTGCTGCATTTCTCCCCTCCTCCAAAGAAGAGACCTTGGAGGTCTTCTAGTCCAACTCCCTACTCAAGCAGAAAACCCTTCATATTTGTGCTATAAAAATAAATGTAACATTCAGAAATTAAAATTAAATTGCACTTTAAACCTTATTTATTGTCTCTGTGGAGTCTTTAATTATGGGAATTGCATTAAGCTGTTTCTAGGAATCCAACAGTTTATAAGACTTTTCCATTTCCAGTAAATCTACCTAATATATTTTAATAACCTTCCTATTTAATAATGCATTAAAAACTATACTGCACCAAATTGAGATTTTTTCTAAATCACTATTGACTCTTATTGCAGTAAGTTTGGAAACTGTAATAGAATTTATGGAATACTTCTTACCAGAGCTGGGTTCTACTCACCTTTACTACCGTTTTGCAATGGAGCTGCATGCGCTCTTCTGCACATGTGCAGAAGTGTTCTGATGATGTCGGGGTCAGTGGGCGGAGCCTCCCTCCGGTTTTACTACTGGTTCTATAGAATGAGCCCGAACCAGGGGCAACCCACCACTGCTTCTTACCCAAATTAACTGTAGATTGAGGCATTTATTTAAATTTAATTAAATCAGAATATGTGCTATGGAGAGTTGAAATTGTGTGTGTGTGTGCGCGCGCGGGGGTGGGCAGGCAGGCACACACACACATAATTTCAACTCTGCATAGCATGTATTCTAATTTAATTTAAATAAATGCCTCAATCTACAGTTAAGTTGGATAAGAAATATTCCATAAGTTCTATTACAGTTTTATATGCATACAGACATCATGTGGCTGTATGCATATAAAACATTTTCATTCTTAAAAATATTTTTGTTGAAAATTTTAGTTCTAATGTTTGATTTATTAATAGATCCCAAACTAAATTAAGTTCTTCAACTACAGTTATATTGTTTACTATTGGCATTTGTAAAGTTAATAATAAAACTATCTGGATAATATTTGATTAGGCCAGAAAAAATTACCAGAGTCTATTACCATTATTAACAACATACTATATAATTATTAATGTGCACAATATAATGTTTAACTATATAATTTTAAGATTTGTTAATGAGTATATCCACTCCTCTAGATATTTTTGAATTGCTAGTAATATCAGTCTGATCAAACCAGTTCCTTGTATAAATGTTTTTCATCAGGGAGAATATAAATTTCTTCCAAAAAAAATCCATTTTGGCTTTCAAAGTCTTTAATTCTTTAAAAAAAGTCAGATAGATTGTTTGGACAATCTAAAATAATAATAATATTAGTATAAAGAAAGTTATATAGTTTTATTTTTGAAAGATATAACATGATCCTAGTCAAGGTCCCAATAAGCACTTAACATTGAATTATTCAGTATTTTTTTATTTATCAAATAAAATTTTAAAGAGAAAAATTCCAAAAATACTTCAACTACAGAAAAATTTGTGATCAAATGAAAAGGCAACAGAAGAGGGGGAAAAAAAGATACCAGCTGGTATCTTTAAGTTGTGCAAATGGCTCTAACGATTGCTTCTCCTGGGTGGGAAAGGATGCTTTGTCAGTTCACTAAGCACAGGAATCTCTTGTCTATGGGTATTCTTCAGTCATTCAGGTCATGGCTGTCCCAAAGGTGCTTTTTTCAAGAGGCAACTGGACTTCCTTGGTTTCCAGAAAGTCCAGTTGCCTCTTGAAAAAGCACCTTTGGGACAAGAGTCTCTTGCATTGCTTCAGAGTGGCTAAGGCACATGATTGCTCACTGATAGTATGTGGATCCTCCTTCCAATTCGTTTTAGTTTTCTCTCATGATAATAAGGCTTAGTAACATGGTAGCAATTGTAGAAAGTTAGCACCAATCCCTCTCCTAGAAGAATGAAATATTTTGAGAAATATTAAAAAAGAAGAATATATTTCCCTGGATGAGAAATGGAGAAACGTATTTTCTTAGAGGGAGAAAGCAGCCCCCACCTTCCTTAATAGGTCACAGCAGATGTCAGCACTTAAGAGATAAAGAGACAGATAGCTCTATTTGTAGGCAAAAATTCCCTGCAGCAAGGTCTGAACAAAGGGAGAATGGGATTAGCCCTCACTCAAAATCCAAAACATGAGGAAAGACATTAAGACACAATAGGAATTGCCCAACACCCTTTCAGGACACAAGCCTCTTCATTACATCATCTCAGAGAGATGTGGTTCTGTTTCATCATTAAGCCATCTTTCCAATCCATGTTTCCAGTGTTTTTCTCCCAGCTTGGAACTGAACCCAGATCCACTATATACTTTGTTAATTTGTCTCTTTTGCTTGGAACCCTGACACAACTATTGTTTCAATGTTTTATGAAACTCATGACCAGTTGTGATGGAAACAGTCTCCTTCTAAAGGCCCATTTAACACCATCACCTTTCATGGAGATCAGAATGTTTTATGCTGAGAACTTTCTCCTCCGCCCCCCCCATTTTGATATCCTTTAATTTTGTGGGTTGAACTCTGTATGTATACGAGATATCCAAACTTTTCCTTGTCTAAAAGAGAACCTTGGCCCTGTTTTATTGTCAGTTTTACATTTATTTTTGTAGTGTTCTTGGCCTACATTATGTTGTAAAGTAGTGGAGGTTGATATCTCATATGGGAATTTAAATCTGGTATGAAATTCCAGTTATCTGTGAACTGAGATGGAGATGACTGACAATGAAAAACAGAACACATACTTCAACAGTTGTAAAAATGCAATATGTTATCTATTAAAATTTCACCAAAATTGTTAGGTGTTTTGTGCCAGCCATGGCAGTTTCTTAAAAGGCCACCAGATGGGAGCAAAGAGGCACCTTTGATCCCACTGGTGGGTCAAGGGGCTCCGGCCCCTGCAGCCCCATTGGGGAGAGTTAATGGCCCTCCAGCCCCCTCACACACATTGGTAAGGGAGGGGCCAGGGGCCCCTATAAGAACCCCTGCACAGGGGCTGCTCTTTGGCTCTTGTTCCAACTTCCTATGGGACTGATCCATGGGCTCAATCCAGGCATGGATGTCTCCATGCCAGGGAACTCATTTTACTCTACTTTACTTCTAAATAAAGACTTAATTTGATTGCATCCTTGCATGCTGACTTTTCTTGGAAGTGCCCTCAATGAACCATCGATCTTCATGAGATCCCTCACAAAAATATTATTGTTTATTAAATGAAAATTATTTTTAACAAATCAAAATACATTTCAGTCAATTTTGTAGATTACTTTGAATGAGACAAAACATGAAGCCTAAGAGTTTATTTCTCTAAACAACTTTTTGAAATGCATTTGACTTATATTCTAATCTCATTTGTTTTCATTCATAATGTGGTTTTAATGAAATTGGGATATATTTTTATTATTTTTCTATCTATTACTTTAACATATCTATCCCTGAATTCCCAGTTACATTAAATATTAATTTTTAGCCTTTTGTTGAAATTCAAGTTCAATATAATGATGTAAAGCAGAAATGGGTTTTGTCTTATTTTAATCTTTGGTAGATAGTAAAGCTCCCCATAGTTTTGCTGGGAATATGAATTTTAGTGAAAGAGTGTTTTGGCTATGAAATAGTGAGAGCAAAAATAACCTGTTATTGAAGTGATATCAACAGTCTCTATCTTTTCTTTTCTTTTTTGTTTTGCTTAACATCTCAGCCTTTTTTGAGATGTAAGCACATGACCCTTCTGGTTTTCCTGGAGCAGGACAGCCCCAATTGCTACATCACTGGCATCAGCTTGCATCACAAATGGGGTTTCCAGGTCTGGATGCCTTAAAATGGGTTTAAAATTCACACTTTGAATAGCTTAGTGTAGAACTTGTTTAGAACCGCTCGGACCAATGTTATGTGCTCCGGTTTTTTTACTGTGTAGATTAATATGTCATTCAGGTAGACTAAAACTCCTTATAGAGATGCTCATGCAGCACCTCATTGATTAGCTGCATGAACACAGCATGGGCCCCTTGTAACCCAAAGGGCAGCACATTAAATTGGAAATATCCTAGTGGGCAATTGAATGCATTTTTTCACTCATCTCCTTTATTCTAACTCAGTAATAGGCTACGTGCAGGTCTAGTTTGGAAAAAATCTTTCCTTTCAAGAGGTGGGCTAACATGTCCTTCATGAGGGGAAGGGGGCCACACATTTTCCACACACACTGCATTCAGACCTCTATAACCAATGCATAAGTACAAAGACCCATTGTAAGGCCCAGCCTCTCCCCCTTATCCAAGAAAGTAAAGACTCTTGAAACTTAGCATTTCAAAAGGAACCTTTTACTGAATAGGGGTGATAGCAGGGCGAAAAGAAAGCAGGCTCTGAGGGACCCTCAGGCCATACAGTTAGAATAAAGGAATTAGAAACCCCTCCCAACAGTCCAATGTGGATTCAGTCAATCTGCAGGTGTGAAGATGTTATTGTTTTTACGTGTTTCTTAGCCACCCAGTTGTTTTGAGATGGTGGCAGATGTTTCCAGGCTACTAAGTATTGCGTGGAGCCATGGTGTGTGTGTGTGAATCCAGGATTTCCTTAATCTCAGAGTGTTGTTCTCCTACTATAATGGGGATAGAGGTGTGGATGTAGGTGGTCTGATGTTAGAGGTAACCTCTGGCTTGAGCAAGCTAACATGGAAAACTGGGCGCACTTGCCTAAGTGTTTGGGGGAAAGTAATTCCACTGTGACAGGATTTATGATCCTAGTGATTGGGAAAGGTCCTATGAACTTTGGCCCTAGTTTCTTAGTGACTGTAGGACTTTAATAGATAGATAGACTCTATCTCCAACTTTGAATGATTTAGGCTCAGTTCTCTTTTTGTCTGCCTGAACTTTAAAGGCGGACCTGGCATCCTGTAGGGCTAAACTCACCACTGGCCAGGTTGTTTGTAAACTGTGCATCCACTCCTTAAGGGAGGGGATGTTTGGCTGTTCTATTGATAATTCTGGCATGGGATTGAATTCTTGTCCTGTAGCTACTTGGAATGGAGTAAAACCTGTGCTGGTGTGTACTGAATTATTGTATGCCACCTCAGCAAAAGTCAGTCTAGTTGTTCTGTTAGTAGTTAATAAAACATCTTAAATATTGTTCTAGTACCCCATTCATGTGTTCATTTCCCCCATTCATCTGGGGGTGGTGGGAGGAGCTTAAGCTCTGGGCGGTGTCTAATAGGCCTAGGAAAGCTCACCAAAATTTTGATGTGAATTGGACCCCCCGATCAGAAATTATTCTTTGAGGGGCTTCATGGAGGTGATAGATGTGAACTAAGAACAGTTTTGCCAGTGCTTTCGCCATTGGGATTTTTGGGCAGGGGATGAAATGGACCTGTTTGGAAAATAGGTCCATTATTACCCAAATAATGGTATTTCCAGCACTCTCCAGCATTTCTACAATGAAATACATACTCCCCACTCTGATCACCATCTTGGCTTCATGGAGTTCTCCAAAGTGGCTGGCTCTTCCACTGGGCATCCAGAGGCCACATCCAGTTGGGTGGTGGTAGAGGTCTCACACTCTCCATCTCCATCTCTGTGCTTGCTGCCTTGATCAGACATGGTTTGCAAGGTCCCCTCAGTAGAGTGATGCTTCTCCGACCACTTTGCAGATCCTGCCTAATGTAAGAACCTGCCTCTCCTCTCCCTTCAAGAAAGCAGAACTGTTGAAACAGGCATTATTTCAAAAGGAAACTTTTACTGAGGGGAAGTGATAGCAAGGAAAGCAAAGTAGGATCTGAAGTCCCTCTCAAAACCTGTTAGATTAAACATTGCAGAAAACCCCTTCCATATGTCCAGTCCAAGCTGAGCCAATCCATAGGTGTGAAGTGGAGCAACTCGAGCTGAGAAAAGTTCTCAGGTGCCACTATGGCCGTTTCTTTGGAGCTGAGACAAAACAGATGGCCCCAAGCAATTCCCTCACCCTCCCTTTCCAAAGCAGGTACATCAAAGTGACAGGAAAGCCAGAAACGGGAAAATGGCTGTAAAAGAATATCCAGGGGGCCCTCCCCACCAGAATGGCAGTGTCTCAATAAGGATCTATGGGACCTGACACAGACCCTTTATTTTTTCCTCCTATATCTGGAAGTTTGTGTTTTAGTACTCATCATTAATTAATGAATTTTCATAATATAAACTTGAGAAGCCATGGGGACAGCAAAAAAGGGTGAACTGGTAGCTGTATGCAGGTTGGGGCATGAACTGTCTTCTCTTAAACCATAGGAATTTTTAAAAAGTGACCAAATAACATTACATAAAAATACTTACAGAATACTTCTCTTAATAAGAAAATTACTTTGAGTAGTATTTTGTCATTCAAGACACTCTGACAAACTAGCCATTAGTAGACACCTAGACATTAATAATATCTATAGACAATGCAAAAGAGACAATCAACCAGGCCAAAAGGGAACCAAAAAACCTAAGCACCTCTCCACCAGCAATCAACACCCAGATCACCATAGATCAGTGTTGGCGAAACTTTTTGGCACTGAGTACTGAAAACGGAGCATGCGGCCACATGCCCATGCACGCCAGCATATTAGAAACCAAAAGAGCAGTCACCTGGCACTCATGCGCACACAGGGAAGATGATCTTCCAGTTTCTGGCATGCACATGCATGCCAGCCACCTGATCTTTTTCTGGCATGCATACACGCACCAGCTGGCCGGTGCAAATGCGCATGCCGGAAACTGGGAGCATGTCAATGAAGTGCCCCCTCAGCCTGCCACCAAGAACAAGCCAGTGCAGTCCCCCCTTTCACCACTTCTGCCAAGGGGGCGCGACCACTTCCTGGCTGGTGTGCCTCATACCCTGAAGCCGAAGAGACATTCCTCCCATGCGGACTCAGCTCCTGCACAGCTCCGCAGCCCCAGAAGAGCAGCAACAGCAAGTGCTGCAGGGCGAGGGGCAAGAACAACTGGATGGCTCCTGCAGCCGCTCCCCTGGTGGCAAGCTGGGCCCTCAGCAGCATCTCCATGCGTGAGGAGCTGTTCTCTCCTCCAGCCCTCCTGGGGCAGCTCGCCTCCCGGATGGTAGCTCCTCCTTCTCCTCCAGCATCCCGGCCGGAAGCGGCAGCACAAGAACCACTGCTGCCCCCTTGCCCTGGGCGGCAGCAGGAGCAGCAGGCAGGGTGGTAGGCCGCCCAGCCAGAAAATGTGTGCCCCGCTGCCATGTACTCTGGACCGTGGACACATGTCAGTGCTATGGGCTGGAGGGCTGGGACCGCACAAGAAGCCTGCTCAGGCGGGGAGGGAGGGAAACCCCAGCCCGCCCATCCTGGCTGACAGCTCTGCTCCCCTAGGAAGCAACCGCTGGGATCCTCTCTCCACGTTTTTGGGTACGCAAGCCTTCACTCATTGTGTTCTGACCCAGGCTCCCTTAACAAGCAGAAGGCAGGAATTGGTCCCGGCAAAACCTCTTTTATTTACACGACTGTCAAATTACATTCATTCACAGTTAGCAAGGTTTGTCCAAACAGTTTTGCAAAGGAATATTTCTCAACACACCTTATCTCATTTGGCAAGCTGCTACGTAACTTGTTTCCAACCGCAGTACAAGGCAAAACCCAGCACAGAGTCTCTCAGAGTCACGGAACGAACAAATTATTTCCTGCAAAAGCCGACTCCCTGTTCGCTCCTCTTTTATTTCCTATGGGAGGGGCCAATCACTTCCAAGGTGTGGCTTTACTTCTGAGTCGACCCTGTTTTCTGAGTTGTTCTTGTTTTCTGGCAACTGTGCACATGCGCACACTGGGAATGGGCTCCAGTTGTTTCTCTGCCTCGCTGCTGTCTAACTCCCTCTCTGCCTCCAATGCAGAGCCCTGGTCCGAGCTTTCCCCAGCCCTCAGGACTGGCCCAAGTTCCTCCCCAATCTCCTCACTGTCTGACTCTGCTGCCAGCTCCTCTGGCCACTGACGGCCCACAACACATTGCTCTTCCAGGTTCCGGCATGCTGGCCAGCTGGTCTTCATGCATGCGGGAGTGCTGGAAACTGGAAGAGCAGCTGCCTCATGTGCATGTGTGCACCAGGAAGATGATCTTCCAGTTTCTGGTGTGTGCATGTGCACTGGCCAGCTCGTCTTCGTGCGCACATGCATGCCAGAAACTGGAAGACCAGTTGGCCAAAGCACATGTGCACACCGGAAACTGAAAGATAATCTTCCTGGTGCACGCATGCTCACCAGACGGCTGCTCTTCTGGTTTCCAGTGCTCTTGCACACATGAAGACCAGCTGGCCGGTGCACTGGAACCCAGAAGAGCAACGGACGACGGCTCATGTGCCTGGAGAGATGGCTCTGTGTGCCACTTCCGGCACGCATGCCATAGGTACGCCATCACGGGCATAGATTATGACTGCAAACAGCAGCATGACAAAGTAACAATGGTGAATTGGAAGCCCTGCAAGAGAATCCATTTGCATGCAAGCAAAAAATGATGGGACCATAAAATAGAGAAAGTAATTGAAAACAAAAAGCAAAAGTGCTCTGGGTCTTTAGAATTTAAACAGATAGGCACGTTCCACATAATACACCAGCCTTAAAATTGTCAATTAGAAAGACAAAAAAGTCTAGATAGTGGATACCTGGAGCACTTGGAGGCAGCAGAATGAAATAGAAGGAACCGAAAAAGATAACAAAATACAAAGACCTGTAAATAGAAATAGAATGACTGGGGTAAAAGAAAGCAAAGATAATACCAATAGTAACAGGCAATCCCAAAACAACTGGAGCACCACTTCAACACCATCGGTATTGACAAAATCACCATCAATCAATTTCAAAAGGCAGTTTTGTTGATACCTCTAACATCATAAAATATCCACATCCACAGATCCTTCGGAAGGACTCAGGTGGGTAAAAATGCTAAATCCCATCTAAATATTTGGCTGATTGCAACAAACCAGTACAGGTAGTCTTCGATTTACAACAGCTCATATACTGACCATTCAAAGTTACAGTGGCACTGAAAAAAGTGACTTATGACCATTTTTCACAGTTATGATCGTTGCAGAATCCCCATGGTCATATGATTTACATTTGGATGCTTGACAACTGATTCACATTTATGACGATTGCAGTGTCCAGGAGTCATGAGATCCCTTTTGCAACCTTCTGATAAAGCAAAGTCAAAGGAGAAACCAGATTGACTTGACAACTGTATTACTAATTTAACAACTGCAGCGATTCACTTAACAAATATGGCAAGAAAAGTCATAAAATGGTGCAAAACTCACTTAACAAATTTCTCACTTAGCAACATATGTACATGTTGTACGCCATGCACATTTATACATTCGAACTAGACTGTGTTGTTTCTCTGTGTCATATAATATATGTGAGTATGTGGGTATATTCATAATATTTATTTATTTATTTATTATTTACTTACATTTTTATCGTGTTTATGTAGTGTTTATTGGAGGTGGTAACACTTTGAGAGCTGTATACAATGAAATTTCATTTTTTTTTTATTGAAAAAGTTTTTCAAATACAAATTTTTCCCCCCTTTTTCCCCCCCTCCTCCCTAACCCCCCTCACTCCCCCTTCCCCTTTGACTTCTTCATAATAAAACCCAAATTCATAACAGATTATATCATACTTTGCTATCCACTTACTCCATCTCCATATACTGACCCTTTCTTTCTAATAAAATTATCATAGGATTTATTATATCATTAATAAAATTATTAAATTATTAAATTATCATATCATTAGGATTTATTGAATAGTTTTAGAGCGGAAGTATGCTTTGAAATGTTATATCGTATGGGGGGTAGTAAAAGGGTAGATCACGAGCGGAAATTGTTAAATTGGGAGATATAATAATATCATTATGTTAAATCAGGAGTTACTAGATATTGTTATAATAGAATGTCACTTTGAAATGCATATTACAGCATAGTATAAGGGAAATTTCATTTTAATGTATGCTGATCAGTGTACATTTAAGTAACAATAAAGTTATTCTAAGTGTGAGCCTAACATAAAGTTTGGGTTCAGTTATGGTCGCAAGTTGAGCACTACCTGTAATAATAAAAAGTTGGTGTTATAATGCATTCTATGGTAAATCCATCTCTCCTACTTTAGATAAGTAAAGAATGAATATTTTCTTCTTCACTTTTCTATAAAATAATATATGTGTATTATTTAGAACTTCTTTAACAAATTAATTGAGTGCAGTCAATGTTTTTTAAAGGATATTAAGTTTGCAATTCTTTTTAATTATGTTCTAAAATTGCTTGTTAACTGCTTTTAAGCTGTAAGAAAACTTCAGATCAACAAGTCTGAAAATGCCAGATGAGTTCACCTTCAATCCAGAATAAAATAAAATTTTAATCATAACCTTAATAATTTAAAAACATTTAAATAAATAGCAAAAAGCTAAATAAGACTTTGATCCTAGAAAATTATAAATGGATTAAGGGTCCATCTAAATTTGGAATTAATTATAAAGAATCCTTCCTGTGGGAAATAGATTTTCTTGGACCTTTTGCAAGTTAAGATAAACAGTTTTAAACTTTGGAAATAGAGGAAACTACTTATTTTAGTTAAAGGAGAAAAATAATTAATAGATAATTAACTGGGAGTTTTAAAATGATGTAAAATAACATTAAAAATACTAAAAGAAACTTTTGAAAAATTGAATTATTGAAGAAATGGCAGATCAAGAAAACATTTTATTTTATAATATATAAATAGTATCAAAAGTGGATCTACAAATGATAGGCTACAAAAATGATATGCAAGAAAGATGCATCATTGGCTATACAAAAGAAACCAGTTAATTGTTTAAACATCAAAATGGAAATACAAATAATAAACTAAGAGAGTAACCTTGATAATTCTTTTAAATTGGATTTACAAAAGAGGCTTGTTAAAGCTTTGAGGAACTAAGTGAGAAAAACAAAGAAATAGTGATAAAAAATAAAATTCTGTGACATAATTT
This sequence comes from Pantherophis guttatus, assembly GCF_059756535.1. Classification (NCBI taxonomy): domain Eukaryota; kingdom Metazoa; phylum Chordata; class Lepidosauria; order Squamata; family Colubridae; genus Pantherophis; species Pantherophis guttatus. The sequence goes on from NC_142067.1 coordinate 66,568,768, forward strand.
GTATGGACTGTTAAAAGCAAAAGTAAGGAATATAAAGTTGATTTATTTGATCAAGATTAAAATAATACTTTTTAAAATAATACTTGGAGAACTGGAAGTGTCGCAGTAACACTGACTGGGAAATACTGGCTGGGAAAAACCCAGCCAGACAAACCGCTGTCGGGGGGTCTTCAGACCAGAACCGTCTTGGACAGACAGGGAAGAAAGAGAGGTGCCCTGGAAGACCAAGAGGAACAGGCACGTTCCTCAAAGGGTCGGAGGGAGCTCTTTGATCCAGGGGTGGAGGCGGTGGCCATTGAAACAACCGCTACAAGCTGGGGCAACCGGACTAAGATTTGTGCAGGAGCGGTGATTGAATAGAGTATTGTTACCGGGTGAGTGATTGGCCAACTCACAGGTAAGAAGAAAAGCTTTCTAAAGCTTAAAAGGGGTCCCAACCTGAAATAAGCAGCTAATTAGCACTTGGGAATTCAAAGTGAAGGAAAAAAATAAAATAAAGTGGAACTTTAAAACTATAGCCCTAAAAGGAAAACTTTCTACTTGGATTTAAAATTGGAAACAATATAAGAAAACGCATTGTAAGCCGCCCTGAGTCTCCGGAGAAGGGCGGCATATAAATCAAATTAAAAAAAAAAAACTGAGGGAAAGCATTCTTTAACAATAAAAGGAATTAAAAGAAAAAGAGAAAGTACTGTCTTTGTGGATTTTCAATTGATACTTTATCGCCTGGGGATTTGTGGATTGGAGAGAGACATCTGCTGGTAGAAAAGACTGTATGGACTTTTAAAAGCAAAAGTAAGGAATATAAAGTTGATTTATTTGATCAAGATTAAAATTATACTTGTTATACTTGGACTTCTTGCTGATACCAGGATTCAAAAGATAATGCTTTATGGTTTGTCTATAGATAAATGATGGGATATGGGATGAACAGATCATTGGTTGTACATTAAGAGGAACTGAAATGTTACAAAATTGTTTATACTTGTTTATTTATTTTATTTATTAATTTTTTATCTCACTTTTATTATTTTATAAGTAACTTAAAGTTGTGAGCATACATAATATTTCCTCCTATTTTTCCCACAACAACAACCCTTGAAGTGGGCTGAGAGAGAATAACTGGTCCAAAGTCACCCAGCCAGCTTTCATGCCTAAGGCAGGACTAGAACTCATAGTCTCCTAGGCCAGGAACTTAACCACTATACCAAACTAACTCTCTTGTTTTGATGAAGGCTGGAAGTAACTTCTTTATATATTTGTTTTCTCTTTCTACACTATATTCTTTCTTTCTATTTTTTTCATTTTTTCTTTTCCTTTTTATCTTTCATTCTTTCTATTCTTCTTTCTTTTATCTTGCATTAGCTTGTACTATGGTAATTTAATACACACACAAACACACAGACACAATTTTTGCACTCCAAAAATAATGTATATCTCTAGGAATTTATATATTTAAATTTAAAGTTGACAATATATTATAATATTTTCATCTTATTTAAGCCATAGACTTGCAGTGATTTGGAAGAATCACAGATGAATAAGATTCTATAGATAAAATATATTAATACATTGATATAGGTAAATACAAATGTTAGAATTTTCAGTCTTATTTAATAGAATTAAAATCATTTCTTTGAAATGTAATGAGTATAGGTTTTGTTTTATTTTGTTTTTCTTGATTGCAAATGAATTGTTTATTCATAAATCTGTCATAGCACAAAGGATAAAATATGTATATAGTTTCTTTTAAATGAATATAATTGACACAAACATTGCTTAGACATTATAATTATTTCATTCATGGAGAAAAAAATTACTATTTTTTGTTAAAATGATCTTTCTGCTTTAGTTAAAGAATAGCATGTTTTTATAGATGGGATTTTGAGAGTTAAATCTCTGTAAAGCATTGCACTGGATATGTGTTCAAATGTAGGACAAAAGGTTAATCCTATTAAATTGTCTGATGCAGATTTTAAATCAGCTCTTGACAGTTGCTTGTCTTCTTGACTTGATATATTATCTATTATATTATAATTTTAATGTGTCCTGTAATATTAATGGTTCTTAATTACCTTTTAGTTAAGAAATACTCTGCTGTAGCCTATTTGACAGGTAAGCAATATTAGATTTTAAATGAATTGGCTTCTTCCCAGGCTGAAGTAAGTGAATGACAGACAGATATTACCACCATATCACACATAAATTTAATTGTTATAGACAGTTCATCCTCTTGGCACAAATTATATTGTGGCAATAACCCTTATACTGAAAGAGGACATGATGTATTTCTGTTCATACCCTGTTTATGAACAGTTTATACAATGTTCTGATTAATTGATTTGTTGGACTTCAGAACAGGAATTATGTTCCTTAGAAACAAGGCATATTATAATTTATGAAAGTATAGGAATTACACATTAGCCCACATACATTAGTGAGTTGGTAGTTGTTTACTGCATGCTTATTGAAAGAATGAGGACAAGTAGCAAAGTCATTGTGTTTACCTTATTCCATTACCTAATATTAATACTAATTATAATATGACACAGATCAGATGCCTAGCTAGCTTCTTTGTTGATTTACTTAGTGAAATTAGGGCTGTATATGCTTTGAAATTGATTTGAAAGAACTAAGTTAGACCTTGTGCAATCCTAGCACTTTTCTCCTGTTTGTTCAAAGTGCCCCACTCCTTTTTTTCAGCTTCCAGGCAGCCTGAAAAACTTAGTTTTCTACACTGAGAAGTAGATTGAACTTAGTCCAGAAAGCCCCCTTTTTAAAAATCTTTCTAATAAGATGACTTCTAGAACTGAACTTGTGAACAGAAGGGCTTTCAACTCTGAAAAGAAGTGCTATAACATCAGTGAAGAGATTCCTCTATTGGTATAACATGGTTGTCAACTACAAAAAGGAAATCTTTTATGCTGTAGTGCAGGGGAAAAAAAGCTCTTCAGGACTTTCTAAGGGAAAAAAAAGCTCATGCTGTAGTCATAAACACTGACTGACTTGTGAGGTTGAGAAATTTTATCTTGGTTAGTTGCAAATCTTGTACTATTCAATCACATAGTGTTTTGAGCAGAAGTTAGTTCACTGTTTAAGACCTTGGAACACCAATGTATATCTATGTTTGGTTGTGGAGGTTTGCTGCATGTCATTAGAGCATTTGTTTTCTTTTAATTTCATTAATCATATAGTTGTCATTGGGGGGAAATGAAAGAAAAACTTCTCTCTCATTCCTTATGCAAGCTGCCTTGAGTTCTGATGAAAAAAAAATGAAATATATACTGACAGCCTTTTAGTACCCATGGACTAAATATATAACTTGTATGATGACAATATTAATATACAAATAATGATAATGTACTGTAACTATGGCATGATGTGAAGTTTGCATTATTATTATTTAGCAATAGTAATTCTATTTTAACAATATTCAATGCCTGTAGTATGATAGAGAAACTGAAATTATTTTTTTTATTAAAAAGTTTTATCAAGTATTACAACAATTTTTCCCCATCCCTCCTCCCCCCCTTCCCTCCTCCCCCCACCCCCCATCCCTCATCCCCACTCTCCCTCCAACCCCCCTCCCCCCCCCACCCACCCCAGACTTCCCAGAGCAAATACAGGGTATAACATTTAACAAACATAAACTAAAATATGCTAACTTTCTGTAGGCTCCAAACTCCCTCTTGCTCTTTAACTCCCCTTTCAACTAACAAAACATAATTCAAAAAGAAAAAGTTGGTTTCATTCATAGGCTATTTGAAACTTTTTAGTCCGATATTTGTTTTGAATATAGTCAATCCATCTTCTCCATTCTGATATATATCTTTCATTTGAGTGATCCTTCAAATATGCCGAAATTTTTGCCATCTCTGCTAAATTCACTACTTTTAATGCCCATTCTTCAATAGTAGGTAAGTCTTCCTTCTTCCAATACTGCACCACCAGAAGTCTGGCTGCTGTTATTAAATTTAAAATCAATTTAGTCTCTATGACCGTACAATCTGTAATTATGCCTAACAAAAAAAACTGTGGAGTGACTTCCTGTTGGTTCCGCGAGCTTTGAAGACGCTCTTTTATGAGCACTCGATCTCTGGTTCCGTAAAAGCCCCAGAACAGCCGAAAAACAGCTGTCTGGAGGCTTGGAACCCTCTCCCCGGGCAAAGGGGAGAGAGAAGAGTCGACAGGTGGAGGTAGAGCCCTCCAAGTGCGCTAGGAGAAATCCTGAGGCGCAAAGGGTGTGGGCTCCCTATTGAAGCCTGTCAAGCTGCTCTGGACCAGAGATGACTCCGCCAAAGCGGAGCTAAAAGCCGTGACCAAAATCTGCTGAAAATCAACGAGGGGACTTTTAACATCTTTACTTTGATCGCAGACAGAGCAAATCAGGAGAAAACAAAAAGGAAAACTTGCAAGTAACACTTTAATTCCGTTTTAAAATGCAGAAAATGGCGCCTGAGGGCGGGAGGAGGAAACTACCAGGGAAAGTGCTTGTTAAGGTTTGTTAACATTTGCAACAGTGATACAGCTACTGGATTACACCTTAAGAGAAAGTTTTAAAGTGGAAGCGTCCAGGAAAAGAATTTGGTATTGAGGGAAAGAATTTGGTACTGACTTTAACTAAAATCTTTATACTGTATGGAAAAGAGTTGAATTGTTGTCCTGATAGCTGGATGAATACAAAGTGGCTGAAATATGGCTGACAATAGGGCTGGTGAATCAGCAAATTCGCAAGCCGTGACTGTTCAGGCTTTTCAAGAACTTCTAGACTCTTTTACTTCTGCCCTGTTGGATACAATTGAAAGGGCTTTTTCAAAAAATAGCTTGGGAAAATATAAGCAGTTGTTAGAGGGACAGCAAGAAATTATTCAGAGGAATTTGTTTTTGGAAGATCAAGAGATGGTCAGGATTAAAAGACAGACTGGCACAGTTGAAACAAAGGTTTTGGTGAACATTTCCATTCAATTGACAGAAAAGCAACAAATAGTCTCTTAATTGCAAGTTGACAATCTTTATGGCAACAAATTCTGGATATATGGACAAAGAAAAGGACTGAATGATTATATAAGCAAGAAGAGACGGAATGGGGATTTCAAGTTAGAAAACACGACCTCAAGAAGAGAGCGAGTATTTCAGAAACATCAACCTCAAATCACCATTTTAAAAGTTTCAAAAATAAAATTGGGGGGACTGTTGAAAGAATTTATAAAAAAAAAGGATTGGAAAAAACATAGAAAGAAGAGAAGAACAGAAGATTAAGAAAGATATCTTCCTGTGGATTTTGAAATTGGTATCGGGCAAATATGTGTTTTAATGGTATTGAGAGATTTTTAAAATGTTTAACATAAGATTATATTATTTTAAAAGATATATGAGATAAATTGTGTAAGCTGTTAAGATGCCTAATCTTTTGAAGCGAAGAGGATTAATGTTAAATTCAGAATTTTATTGCAAAATAATAATTAGTTTTGGATAGTAAAAGGGCTGCTCTCTAAAAAGTTAGAGGTATTAAGACGGTTAATGGAAAATTTGAAAGACATCCTCCTGTAGATTTTGAAATTTATATTTGGTAAATAAGTGTTTTAAAGATATTAAGAGATTTTTAAAATGTTTAACATAAGACTATATTATTTTAAAAGATATATGAGATAAAATGTGTAAGATTTTAAGATGAAAATTTTTTCCTTTTTTTTTTCTTTGAAGGAAAGAGGATTAATGTTAAACTCAGAATTTCACTAGGGAGTAATGTTTAAAAAGAATGATGTTCGAGGGTATAGAAATGGAATTTATTCATGATTTTTACTGTTTGTAAGATTGCTAAAGTATCGGATTATACATCAAGAAAAAGGTTTTTTTATAAGTAGGAAGAATGAATTTAATTTAATTGGTTTTGAGAATTTATAAAAGGGAGGTTGATGAATTGGAGCAAGGGGAGTTAAAGAACATGTGGGAGTTTTGAACTTTATAATTAGTTAGTTTATTTTAGCATATGTTTGTTAGATGCTATACCCTGTTTTTGCTCTGGGAAGTCAGGGGGGGTGGGGAGGGTGGGACAAGGGATGGGGGGGGAAAGTGGTGAATAGAGAAAGTTTTAGCAGAAGAAAGTATCTACGAGTAGAATACAGGAGTTGCTCAGACACTAAAGGAGGAAAATATTTCACGGCAAAGAAGTTAGAAAGGAGAGAGGAGGAGGGGGTAGGAAGAGGAGAGGGAGGGTGAGGAATGGAAGAAAGGAAAAGAGGAAGGGAAAGGAAGAGGACAGGTGTAGGAGTGAAGGTGAGAAGGGGGAAAAGAAGAGAGAAGTGGGGGAAAGGAAAAGGAAGTAGGATGAGGTGGGAGAGGAGGCAGGAGAAAGTAGGAGAGAAGAGGAGGGAGGGAAGGGAAAGAAAGAAGGAGAAGAAGAAGGTTTGTTGTGGAATGAGGGAAGAAAGAAAAGAAGAGCAACTCCGAATGTAATTAAAATGTTTTATTTTAATGCTTTCTTTTGTATAAGAAAATGTACAATTTCTATTATGTGGGGAAGGGGAAAGGGTGGGGGGGAGAAAATTGTTTGTATTTCTTATAAAACTTTTCAATAAAAAAAACTGTGGAGTAAATTTTATCTTCTTTTTGAGAATGTTTTGAATAATCCACCATATTTTTATCCAAAATGCCTTAATTTTTTTACATGTCCACCATATATGATAATACGTGGCATCATCACATTCGCATCTCCAATTCAATTCAATTTTATTTATTGATTAGCCCTTTGGGCCATATCAAGTGCAGAATTACAAAGACAAATCATTACAAAGGTTTGGTAAAACAAATTAAGTAAGATTGGAATAACTCGCAATTAAAATACAATTAGACTAAAATACGATCTAAAATAAAATCGGGATAAAATACAATAATTTAAAGTACCATTTAAATATAATTAAAATTATATTATAATGTCGCCCTGCATCTACCCAATCAGTGTTAATGCAGGATACATACAGGCTAGCTTTTTAGGATCTAGATGCCACCTATAAAACATTTTATAAAAATTCTCTCTTAAGTTTTGGGCTTGCGTAAACTTTACATTTCTAACCCATATTTTTTCCCACGTTTCCATCATTATTGGTTCTTCAATATTTTGTGCCCATTTTATCATACAATCCTTAACTAGCTTTGTTTCTGAATCTATTTCTACCAATGCATTATACAACCTTTTTATATGCATTTGACTTTGGTCTCTAATTTGTTTTACCAAGTTCTCCTCATTTTGCGAGATATCAATTTTCTGATCTTCTCTCCATCTAGCTTGCAGCTGTCCATACTGAAACCATGTTTGAATTATCCTTTCTTCTCTTAGTTGATTCAAAGATTTTAATTGTAGTATACCTCCTTCCTTATTAAGAAGCTCTTTATAAGTAATCACATCTTGTTTTTGCTCTACACTTATATTCTCTATCGCATGTCTGGGTATTGCCCACATTGGTAACTTATTGTTTAATTTATACTGATACTTTTTCCAGACACGCAGTAAAGCATTTCTTAATATATGACTTTTACAAGTCTTGTCCACTTTCTTATCATATAATAAATAAGCATGCCAACCGTAAACCAAATCATGTCCCTCAATATTCAATATTCTTTCTTCTGTTGAATTCATCCAGTCACTAATTGCTGACATAGCAGCTGCCTCATAATATAATCTTAAATTGGGCATTTTGAGACCTCCTCTTTCACATATATCCTGCATTATTTTTTGTTTTATTCTCGGTATCTTCCCTGCCCAGACAAAATTATTAATACCCTTCTGCCATATCTTCAAATTTTCATCTTTTTTAAGTAATGGTATCATTTGAAAAAAAAAAAAAAACTTAGGTAAAACATTCATTTTTACTGCTGCTATTCTTCCTAACAAAGATAATTGTAATTTTTTTCCAGTTTTCCATCTCTCTCTGTATTTTTTGCCACAACGGATCATAATTATGCTTAAATAATTTCGCATTTGATGTCATAATATAAACCCCTAAATACTTAACTTTTTTTACTATTTCAAATCCTGTTAGTCTTTCTAATTCATCTTTTTGATTTGTAGTCATGTTTTTAGTTATTATCTTTGTTTTCCCTGCATTTATTTTAAATCCAGATACTTGTCCATATTGCTTAATTATATCCATTAAACCTACAACCGACTGTAATGGTTGGGTTAAAGTAACAACCAAGTCATCTGCGAATGCTTGTAATCTGTAGTCATACTGCCTAATTTTAATTCCATTTATTTTATCCAACCCACGTATCTTACTCAACAAAAATTCCAAAGTCAAGATAAACAATAATGGAGACAAATGACATCCTTGTCTTGTTCCTTTTTCTATATTAAAAGTATCTGTTAAACTACCATTAATTATTATTTGTGCTGTTTGTTTCTGATATATTGCCTTAATAGATTGTGTAAAATATTCTCCAAATTGCATCTTTTCTATTATTTTCAATAAGAAATGCCAATTCAATCGATCAAATGCTTTCTCCGCATCAAGAAATATTAGCACCGCAGGGATTTGGTTGTTCTTCCCCAAATACTCTAATAGATTAACTACTTGCCTTACATTACTCTTCATTTGTCTACCATTTATAAAACCAGTTTGATCATTATGAATCATTTGTTGCATGACTGTCATTAACCTATTTGCTAGTATTTTAGCAAAAATCTTGTAATCTGTATTTAAAAGTGACATAGGCCTATAATTTTTTGGCTGTGTGTGGTCTTGCTCCTCCTTTGGAATCAAAGAAATAAAAGCTGTCCTCCAGGATGGGGGTACATCTCCTCCAGATTGTATGTTAGTAAATAACTCTTTGAGTGGTCCCACCATTTCTAACTGCAAGTGTTTATAATAAGCAGCTGTCAAACCATCCGTCCCAGGGGCTTTACCCACTTTCAACTGCTTAATTGCAAACATAATCTCCTCGGAAGTTATTGGTTGATTTAAACCCTCCCTTTGCTCTTTTGTAATTGTAGGAATATTCTCTTTCTGTAAGTATCTATCTACATCTATACTTTGAATTTTATCACTAGCATACAACCTCGTCTAAAATTCTAAAAATGCCTTTTTAATCATATTTTGCTGATAAACCTCTTTACCTTTATATTCTATTTTCTCTATGGTCCGTGACTTTTGTTTTTTCCTTAACAGATATGCTAACCATCTCCCTGGTTTATTAGCATTGCAAAAAGTATTATGTTTAGCATATTGCAAATTAGTTGCGATCTGCGATTAGCATATTAAATTGCCCTTGCAGTAAGTTAATTGCCTCTTTTATTTTCTTGTCTGCTGGGTTCAATATCAAAGCTTGTTCTTTTTTCTAAATTTCCTCTTCTAAGTCCTTCCTTTTTTCCCCCTGTTTACGTCTATGTTTATTATTCAAATATATCAAGATACCTCTCATATATGCTTTACTTGCGTCCCAAACCATTTCCATAGATGTAACCTTATGCATTTTTATAATGAAAAATTCTTTCATAAATTTTTTACATTCTTTTACATTTTCCTCATATCTAAACAAATTTTCATTTAACCTCCAAGACTTCTTAAATCCCATTCCATACTCTAATTCCATCCAAACTGGACTATGATCTGTTAAAATTCTTTGGCAGATCTTCGTCTTCTTCACCCTAGAAAAAAGATCATTAGTAATTAATATGAAATCAATCCTAGAGAAAGATTGATGTCTATCAGAAAAAAAGGTAAAGTCTTTTTCTTCAGAGTTCCTCTCTCACCAGATATCTCTCAACTCCATATCATCCATCATTTCAAAAAACGATTTTGGCAATCTGGCACGCGTTGAGATATTTTGCAAGAGCCCCTTCTTATCTTTTTTAGTGTCCAAAACTCCATTCCAATCGCCCAATAAAATGCATGATTTATAATCCCATTGTAGTAACTTGGAATGTAAAAGCTTATAAAATTTTTCCTGCTGTTGGTTCAGTGCATATACTCCAATTAAAAGTATTTGTTCTCCTTTTATTAAAAGTTCAATTGCTATGAATCTTCCTTGATCATCTGCTTCAATTAGTTTAGCAATTAAGTCTTTTTTTTAGGTATATAACTATACCATTCTTCTTCTCGGGAGCAGATGCAACAAAATGTATACCTACCTTGTATTTATTAAATAATTTTGATCTTTCATTCTAATGTGAGTCTCTTGTAGACAGATTACATCATTTTTAAACTGTTTCAAATAATGAAATATTTTTCTCCTCTTTTGTGGTGAATTTAGGCCATTAACATTCCAAGTTAGAAATCTAGTTGCCATTCTTGGCCCCCTGAAGCTTTTGGAGCAACTGCTGGAAATCTCCATGCATTTTGCTTTTTGGCCTTGCTCCTCCCACTGCTTCTGTTTTTGTAGTTTCTTGAGTTGTCATCTGAAGTTGCCGCACTCTTAATTCTTCTTGACGCTTGGCTGCCGCTCAGTCTGTCTTTGATCCTTAGGTTCTTCTATTTTTTCGAATATATCCAAAGCTTGAGCAGTAGTCGAAAGTTGTATTAAATCTTCTTGAGTAATCAAAGCTCCCCTTTGGGCCTGTGCCAACAATTCTTCCTTCTCCCCCTTTCTTCCCCCCTCTGCTTCCGTCTTCCTTCTAGCTTCTGGGGACTGTGGACATCCAGCCTTTAGTACATTGGTGTAGAAATCTCTTGCCTTCCACACTGAGTTAAGATGATATCTTTCTCCTGAATAGTTCACCACTAGTCCAGCTGGAACCTCCCATCTGTACTGTATCTGACGGTTTCTCAGTTCTTCCACCAGAAAGCCATAATCCCTTCTGGCTCTCAATATTTTGGGGGGGATTTCTTTCAGTATTAAAACCTCCTGCCCCTGCACTTGAAGTTTATTTTTAAAAGTGACTTGTAGGATTTCATTGCATATTCTCCTTGTTGTAAAATAGACTACAATGTCTGGCAACCCATGAATTGACATGGTAAATTTTGTCAATTTGCCATTCAAGATTTGCTTTTTGATCTCCCATTAGTCGTGCAAATGCTTCTGAAAAAATCTCTCTCAAATTCTCTTGCTTATTTTCTCTGAGGCCTCTTATTCTCAAAGTAAATTCCATATCTCTATATTGTATCATTATCACATCGGCCTCTGCTCTTTCCATCTTATTCTGGACCTCTCCTATTTTATTTTCCAAGTACTCATTAGACTGCTTAATTTCTTCCACTTTTTCATCTATTGCTTCAATATGGCCTGCCAGACCTTGAACTGCCATGATAATATCTTCTCTAATTTCCTGATTTGATTTTTGAATGAACTCTTTAATTTGAACCATCTCCTCAGCAACATCTCGAATTTTATCCTCAAACACCGAAGTAATTTTTTTTTCTGTAACAGAGGCTTGTGTTTTAAGGGCTTCCTGCAACATTTCAAGTGTTAATATTGGTGGTTCCGGTAGAACAGAGACAGATTGCAATTTGGACGTTTGAGCTGGCGAGCTCCCAGCACTTTTAACAACAATCTTTATTTGTTTTGAAGCCATTTTTAGTTTCCAATTTGAATTTATTCAGCAACCAGAACAACAAATCCACCAAATCCCAAAATTTCCGGTCTTTAAATAATATCAATCCTTTTTTTAAGAACACTGCTATAGTCTTTTTAACCTTTAATCTTCTTTCTTTCAAAGCAAAGATCTCTAATTTTAGACAGGGGCTGCCAGCGCTAAACGAAACTTTCCTTTTTAACTTTCACTTTCATGCCACATTAAGGCTCAATCGCCATCTTGGTTTCACTTTCTCCCCTTAGTAAATCAGAAGGAAGTAATACACATTTGGAGTTAAAATTTAGTACTTGCAAATCTGATCTCTCCTGAATTTGCTCAGCCTGCTTCCAAATCCAATGTTTATTCAAAGCGTTGTTTGCAGGGGTGGTCGCGGCGTCTTCTTCTGCTTAAAGCAGAAACGTCCCAGATCCGGAGCTCTGTCGGGCTTCCAGGGAGCTCTCACCCTTTGTGCCCCAGAATTATTCCTGGGGCTTCTTGGGGAGCTCTACCTGCACCCGTCTGCTCTCTTCCTCCCCTTTTCCTGGGGAGAAAGTTTCCAAGCCGCTAGACAGCTGATTTGCGCTGTTCTAGCAGCTTTACACGATTGCGGGGCTGGCGCTCACAAAAGGAGCATCTTCGGCGCCTACGGTGCCACCAGAAGTCGATCGAGAAACTGAAATTATTATATCACTAAAAAGATAGATTAGATTGACTCAAATTGAATTTCTTCCCAAAAAGTGATTGGAGATTAAAGCTCAGGATCAACCATTCTCTTATGAAACTAAATTCAGGCCTGACTACAGCTAAGAGAAACTGAGTCCACATGAAGTCGTGAATTATTAGCCAAAATACTAACAACTTCAAGTGTCTCCAATAGAAACTATAATATGCTCCATTGTGGCTAAATTACGGATTAACACAGCAGGGGCGGGTTTCAAAACCTGTTGCTACTGCTTCGCTCATAGGTGCACACATGCGCATGCGCAGGAGCATCTGGGTGGGTGGGCGGAGCCTCCTGCCTCTGCCGCTACCAGTTCACCTGATCCGGGGCGAACTGGTAGCAACCCACCACTGTAACACAGTAAGATGGTTATCTTATTTTGCAAAATTTTGTGCATTCATACATTTTATATTTTCATAAAATGATAGGTGAGTACATAATGATTACAAATTAAACCATCTGAAATAGTATGTGCAACATGGGATTCATTTTATTGTCAGGCAAATTTTATTTTATTTTTATTGTTTACAGAAAATGTATATTGGATTATATCGCTACAGAATCATTTTAAGTATACAGTAAAGCTCTGTAAACTACTACTTTTAATTATATTGATTAAATAATAATTGACTTTAGCAATAGCACTTAAATTTATATACCGCTTCACGGTGCTTTAAGCAGTTTACAGTGTTAGCATATTGCCCCCAACAATCTAGATCCTCATTTTACCAACCTTGGAAGGAAGGAAGGCTGAGTCAACCTTGAGCTTCATGAGATTCGAACTGCCAAATTTCTGTCAGTCAGCAGAAGTAGCCTGCAGTACTGCATTCTAACCACTGCACCACCAGGGTCATATCTTTCATACATTTTGTGATCGTGCTGAATGAGTTACTGTTGATTTGTAGTTGTCCTTCTCTTTTCAAAATTCTTTTGTTGAAGAAAATAAATTAGAGAGTATGAAGAATAATATTATTAAAAATATGCTTTATTAACACAATTTAATTAAAAGAATAGGTTCTACCCAGTGGTGGGATTCAAATAATTTAACAACCGGTTCTCTGACCTAATGATTTCTTCCAACAACCAGTTCACCAAACTGCTCAGAAAGTTAACAACCAGTTCTCCCAAAGTGGTGCGAACTGGCTGAATCCCACCACTGGTTCTACCAAACAATAGATCCATAAATATAGATCTGTCTCTATTTTATTATGTGGATACAAGTGAAAAAAGAAAGATAATAATAATAATAATAATAATAATAATAATAATAATAATAATAATAATAATAATAATAAAAAAAATATATATGTGTGTGTGTGTGTGTGTGTAGGTCTTTGGTTATTGGGAGGAAATACTCCCCTGTTGCAGTTCTTCCAGAACCGATTCTACCGAACTGGTACAAACCGGTAGAATCCCACCACTGACTATGTATGTATGTATGTATGTGTATATATATATATATATATATATTTGTTTTCTCAGGGTTTCGCGGGTGTTTGTATGTAGGTCTTTGGTTATTCGGGTTTTCTCCCACGTAAAATTGGAAGTGTCTTGGCGACGTTTCGACGAAGTCTCATTCGTCATCTTCAGGCTGGTGTTCTCGGCTTCGTGCTTCCAGGAGCAATGTGTGATCGCAGCTGTTTCAGCCTGAAGATGACGAATGAGACTTCGTCGAAACGTCGCCAAGACACACTTCCAATTTTACGTGGGAGAAGACCCGAATAACCAAAGACCTACATACAAACACCCGCGAAACCCTGAGAAAACAAATATATATATATATATATATATATACACATACATACATACATACATAGTCAGTGGTGGGATTCTACCGGTTTGTACCAGTTCGGTAGAATCGGTTCTGGAAGAACTGCAACAGGGGAGTATTTCCTCCCAACAGCAGTGTAAAAAGCTTAAAACAACCCTTCCCCTTTAAGAAAGTTAAGCAAAAAAACAAAAACAAAAAAACTCTGAGAAGCTCCAGAACCGGAAGCGACAGTAAATCTAGGCATACTGCCAAGAATGTAATAAGGGTTAATGGAGAGGCAGTTTCTGTAAGCAGGGCAATAAAGATTAGGCTAGGAAACAAAAATTCCTTACAGGATTAACCCTGTAAAGTGAAAAAAAACAAAAGGAGATTTTTTCTAAAAACCAATTCTCTGAATTGCTTAACTACTTAACAACCGGTTCTACCGAACCTGTGCAAATCGGTAGAATCCCACCACTGGAATTAGGCCATGATTAGATTAGATTAGAAGCTAAAAAAAAGTTGGAATTCCTTCACAAAATAATGTTTCTTAAGCAACAATTAATCTTTGAAGGAATTTTTCCTCTTAATATTTTTTTCCCCAGACTGGAAGAAGAGTTTCTATTCTCATTAGGAATTTAAGATACATATCCTGTTCACAAGTAATTGTTTGAGAATAGTAATAATAAAATTACACACAGACACACACACAAAACATAATAACACATTAGGTTTACAAACTTAGCAACAAATTTCACCAAATGATAGTATTTACAATTCATGTAATTACTTGGGATCAAGCTATATAAGTCTATATTTTTGTTATTTTAATTATTTTTATCCTGAGGAGCTTGAACAAGTGGGCTATAACAATAGCAAAAAATACAATAAAATGTTTTTGCTGATTTTATGCAGCAGAGAGGGAAGCAGATTATTAAACTGGCAGATATATTTCTGAGTCAGTAAGATTGAAAATAGGAGAACCTTATCCATCCATCCATCCATCCATCCATCCATCCATCCATCCATCCATCCATCCATCCATAGCTCTGCAATTGACACTTCATAAACAAAATTTATGTTTATAAATTTAACTTTTTTTATATCCATATATAAAAATATATCTTCCAGCAGTAAGTGGATTTTGATATATCAGAAGGAATATTTTTGTCTCCTGGGAAATCTGGAAGCCCTTATCTGGATAAATGATTGAAGCATGACTGATACTTAATTCTCACCCCAAGGAATTTTTCATCTATGGAAAGAAATATAACTTTCCATTTTGAAATAACTATATTTCTGGCAAGGTTGAGATTAAAAATATTATTCTTCTGCATCAGATCTCTATGAATTAATTATATTTATATAGACACTATTTTGATAGGAATTGCCCCCAGTTTGTGGGGGCAATAAGCTGACTTTGTATAAATATACAAAAGTATCAAGGCTATTGCTTAACACATTGTAAGCCGCCCTGAGTCTCCGGAGAAGGGCGGCATATAAATCAAATTAAAAAAAAAAAAAAGGCTGTCATAAACTTTCAAAATTTGCATATTTTAATACTTAAATACTTATAATGCTGAATACACAATTTTTCTTATACAGTGTGTGAATTTTGATGCAAATGTTTTTCCAAAATTTGAACTTTAAAATATTTTATGTAAAACTCCCCTTATGTTCTGATTCATTTTGAAACTATATTTAATTATCCTTGAAATTCTGACCATGTGTAATAAATGCTCTTATGCTCTAATTGCATAATTGTATATAGTTGACCTGAAATTCAATTGTTTGAAATGAGTGGTCCTATGAGTAAAGGACTTGACCCATAGATGCTATACCGTGTGTGTGAGAGAGAGAGAGAGAGAGAAAGAGAGAGAGAGAGAGAAATGTGGTTGTGAAACATGCAAGTAATGTTTATCTCTCTTGTTCTATCATCAGTTATCCATACTTTCAGCTGAATCTATATTTCTTCTACAGTAGAACAGAAATTAGCCTCTTTTTCAGGAGTGTGATATGATCATGCCATTTTGCATGCTTCATGCTACATGGTTTCAAATGGTCATAATTGTACAAGATTACTCTATTTCATATGATTTTCACATTCCCATAAAATCTTGTGAGGTCTGGGGCAGAAACATTGGAATCTTAGAAAGTTTGCCAAAATATTGGGAATATATTATTGGGAACAAAGGGTTTGCAATACTCTTAATTTCAAAAATGGTTGGATCATGCCCTGTTGCAAGCCACATCTGCTTAACAATGATTTACTGAATAATAACAGTTATATTTATTCCTAATACATGTTAATATATAAACCATGGTGCCTAGATGGTGAGAATCACTCTAAATCACAATGTATTTGTCAGCATTTCGAGTAGCACATCCAAAGAAATCAGAACTCAGAGACAGGCAGGTCCCTCAAAGAACATGTTTATTGGATAAATCATATTAACACAGCTAGTGAAAGCCAACTCTGAAGTCTCCTGCGCTAATAGTATAGTTAAAAGAGTAACTGCTTCCCTCCCCAATTGTCCCAGGTCATATTGTCCAATTAAAGCAGTCAGCAGGTTCCTCGGTCACTCCCCTCCTCCTTCAACTGCCATCTGTTGGGGTGACCTTGGTTCCTATGGGAAGGCTCGCTGTTGTGTCTGCAGACGGTCTATCTCTCCAGCCCCACCCCACACCCCAGAGTGTGTGGCAACTATGAAGTAACTATAAAGCAGCAAAAGATGGCTTCAGTCAGGTTCGATTCAGAGTTGACAGTTGGAACTTCCCCCTTAAATCAAAAGAATTTCCTGGAAAGTGTAAGCATAGAAAGAATTAGTTCACCTTCAACCGCCCCTCCCATCCCCAAGGGATTCTTTTGGCTTCTGAGGATATTTGTCATGGAGATATTTTTGTTAGCCAATCCACTTTCACATCCTTAAATTTTACCCAGGTGGATTCTGATAGCGGATATCCGTTCCACTGTACTAGGTATTGTAGTTTTCCCTCATACAATCTGGAGTCTAAAATCTTTTTTACTTTGTAATGGGTTTCTCTTTGTACTACAATTGGTTTCAGAACTGCCTGGGCTACTGGCCTCAGCTGAGACCCTATTACCGGTCTCAGCAGACTGCTATGAAAAACCAGATGCACGTTCCCCAGTAGGCGGGGGAATTTTAGTTCCACAGTGACAGGGTTAACAGTTTTGATAATAGGGAAAGGCCCTAGAAATTTTGGGCGTAGCTTCCTGCAAGGCAGTTTAGCTTCAAGTATTTGGTGGAGAGGTAAACTTTGTTCCCGATTCGGAATGGTGGTTGAGGGGATCTGTGCTTGTTAGCTTGGGCATTGTGGGCTTTTGCAGCCTCGTTGAGAGCCGGCTTCACATTTTCCCATCTTTCCTCAGTGACTCTAGCCATTCAGTGAGGGTCATGGAGGAAGGTGGCTTCTTGTTCTGCCCCAGCTACAGATCCCAAAGAACACAGCACACACAAACTCTAAACAAAACTTAGTTTACTCAAATAATGCAGTTTTAGCAAATGCCGGCTGTTAATAAGCAGTCTTAACAGCCTGCCAGAATTCCACAAATAAGATAGTCAGAGTCTTACTGGAGTTGGCAGAAAGCCCAGAAGCAAGGTTGCAGAGAAATCCCAATGCGATGATTAGCGAACTAAAGTTGTTTCCTGCAGCTTGTTGCAAGCTGCGTTCTTTCTTAAATAAGCTAAGGGAGTGGCCAATTAGCCCCAAGCCTTACTCTCGAGGAGACCTCCTCCTGAGGAACCACTCCTGCCTTTTGGCAGCTCTGCGTGCCCATGCATTGAGAAAAGGCTCCTCCTCTTCATCCTCTTCACTTAAAGGAGCCTCTGGAGGTTCTGAAGGCCTTGACTGAATCCCTGCCTCTGGCACCACATCTTCTTCAGTCTCCTCACTGTCGGACTCGAGTGCCGGCTGCACAGGCTGCTGACCCAGCACCACACCAGCCTCCTCATCGTCAGGATCAGCAACAATCCGCACAGGCTGCTGGCAGGCCACAACACTTCTGGGGAAGCTCAGGCATGGGGACAAACTCCATTCCTGTGGTTATTTGGAATGGGGTGAGCCTGGTGGTGCTATGTACAGCATTATTGTATGCTACCTCTGAGAAGGGCAGCAGGTCTGCCCAGTTGGTTTGTTGATAGACATAGCACATCAAATATTGTTCTATCATCACATAAGTTCGTTCCACTGCCCCATTCATGCTTGGATGAAAAGCTGAGCTAAGCCCTTGGGAGGACCCAATTAACTTAATGAATTCTGTCCAGAACTTAGCTGTAAATTGAACTCCTCGATCTGAGATGATTTTTGAGAGACTCCATGTAGCCTGTAGATGTGTTTTATGAATAACATGGCTAATTTATGATGGGAGACTGGGCAGGCTATGAAATAAGCTTGCTTAGAGAAGCGGTCAATCACTGTCCAGATAACAGTGTTTCCCCCACTTTCTGGGAGCTCCACTATGAAATCCATGGCAATTTCTTCCTATGGATGGGATGGGTTGGCCACTTGTTGGAGGAATCCAGGAGGTTTTCCTGGTCTCTTCTTCATAGTGGCACAAACCACACAACTTTTGACATAGCTCTCAATGTCTTTCTTCATCCCTGGCCACCAAAATTGCCTCCTCGCCAAGTGTAGGGCTTTTAAGAATGCGAACTGTCCTGGTTGCTTTGCATTGTGACTCCTTTGGAGCACTTGAAGGCAAAGGGCACTAGGGACATACAGTTTAGACCCTTTCCAGGTTAATCTCTCCCTAGAGGTTACTAGCTCTTTGTTGTCTCTATACCAAGGGGTGGACAGCAGTTCAATTTTTAGGGTCGGGGTCAGGTCCCCCCTCCAAGGCTCGTCACTTTCATGTTTGTTGTCTGGTAATGGCTTGGGTCACTCTGTGGGAGGAGGAATCATGGTGTGGATTACCTCCTCATGCTTGCTGTATGTATTGTGGCATTCATGACAGAGCATCTGCTAAGAGGTTTTTTCCCCCTGGGATGTACTTCAGGATGAAGTTAAAATGATTGAAGTATTATGCCCATCGAACTTGCTTGGGTGAAAGTTTCTCTGGGTTCCTAAGCGCCTCCAGGTTTTTGTGATTAGTCCATACTTCAAAAGGCAATTTGCTCCCTTCCGGGAAGTGGCACCACATTAGCAGAGCCCAAAGAAGCATAGGCTTCTTTCTCCCATACTGCCCATTTCCTTTCGACCTCAGTAAGTTTTCAGGAGATGTATGCATATGGCTGCAGATTCCCCTTCAGGTTTCTCCTTTTTTTTAAAAAAAAAAAGTTTTTTTTTTTTTTTAACACACAGATAGACACACATACAATGTATTTTTTCTGAACAGCGTATTGGCCGGTTCACAAATTTAAACAATTTTTAGTCATTTCAACACAATCTTATATATTTCCTTTTTGCTATAGTATTTATTCTCTCTATTTTCTTTCTTACTTTCTTCCCTTTTTTAAAAAATCAATATTACCCATTCATCCTAACTCTAATCTTAACCAAATTCCATTTTTCCCTTCTTCTCTATATTACACCCCTTAAGTTTGAAATCTCATTTAACATAAATCCTAATATTATAATCATTCATTTCCTATCAAAATAATAAATCAAAAACTTTTTATACTATGTATTTCTTTAAGTCTTATTCCAAATCCTACATTCCAATATCTTAGTAAAAATCAATTAGTTATATAACAGTTTTTTTCTCTTTATATCCTTAAATCTCATCTCTAATTTTCAAATACTTTGTCAAAAATATATGTTTATACCTTTTCAAACAACATCTTAATCATTTCTACTTTCATCACAATTTAGCTATTTCAAAATACAATATCATTTCTCCTTCCAGTTGTTATAAACTCCAACAATGCAATTAAAAGTATTCCAATTTTTATCATTTCTACTTTCACCAGTCTGTTTCAAAATACAGTATCATTTCACCTTCCAATTATTACAATTTCCCTAATTAAATTTGTTCATATTTTTAAAACTTGTCATTTTATAAACTTCAACAATGTAATTCAAAGTATTCCAATTATTCCGATTTCTCTAATTTTAAATAAAACATATTTCTGAAAATTTATTTAATATCGTTCATACTTCCATATAATTTTCCATTATTTAAAATTACTTAATTAACATCACAATTTCATCTTTTTACCCTCATTCATTTCATCTATAAATCCTACTTCAATTCTAAATGTATACAACATATTCGTCTTTTATTTCTTTCCCTTTCTCTCTTTCTGTTTTTATTTTTTATTTTTCTTTCCCCTTCTTTTCTTTTGTGCTTTAAAATCCTGAACTCTCCTGTTTTGTGCTATATTTCCCATTGTTTCCCATCTCTTTCCCCTTTTTCTTTTCTTTCCATTGTTAGTTCCAGTGTAATCATTTTGTGTTTTAAAATCATAAGCTCCTCTATTTTGCCATGTATTTCCCATTATTTTCCATCCCTTCTCCTTCTTTCTAATATTTCTACTGTTAATCCCAGTGTAATCATTTTTTTTCTTTCTATTCCACCCTTTTTTCCTTCTTTGTCTCTTTCCCCCTTTTCTATTTTTTCCATTGTTAATCCCAATGTAATTTTTAAAGCTCTCCTTTTTATTATTACTACTGACATAATCATTTAATTTTCCATGATCCATCTCTTTGTTTTTGACTTCTTCTTTATTGTCAGTCTCTCTTTCTTGCTTCTCATTGGTTGTTTTCTTGTCAGCTTGGATGTGCTCTAACTCAATTTTTAAATCATCCGATTTCGGTTTTCCATGCAACATTCTAGTCATTTCCCTTATTTCCATTTTCAGTGATAAGTACATCATTTTCATCACTTCCTTAAGTTCCTGCACCATTTTGTTCTTCCTAAATTAATATTATTCCAATTTAAAATTGTGTTGTAATCCTCCTTTTTAATCATCAAAGTCAAACCGCTTGTAGACAAAAAAATCCTTCTTGGAAGTTCTCACAGCTGTTATGGCTTTCAAAGTAAAGTTTTTTCCAAAACAAAATTTTAGTATTGTAATGATCTTCTTTCTTCTGAAGATGTTTCTCTGTAATCCACAATCCAACTCAGCGGTCTAAAAGAGTATCCATTTTGTTTGCAATCCACTTTAACGATCTTTACTAATTTAATTTTCTTCCTCTTCTTTTTGCCTTTGTATGCATCAAATCAATTTATAGTCCAGTCCAAATTTATAAAATCCAAGTTCCAGCTTTACATTCCAATTCAAGTTTAATTTAAAATCTTTGGCCAAACTTTTCTATTACAATCTTTTCTTGTTCTTTAATCTTCCTCTAAAATTTAAAATTTTCTATATGGTTTATGTCCAATCCTGTAAAAAATATTTTCTTTTGAGATTCTTTTTCTTATGTTCAGTTTAGTCTCTCCAAATTCAATATCCACATTTAAAGTTTAAGCATCAGATTCTGTTTTGGACTTTAATGTTTTTCACTTCTGCTTTCTCTCTTCTTTGTCAATTGTCTCCCCCCAGTGCTATTTAGCCACTGTTTCCACACCGGGGTAACTTTAAAAATTTCCAATTTTTCTTTTATTACCTGTGAGTTGGCTAATCACTCACCCGGTACCAGTACTCTGTCCAAATCTTCCCTCCTGCATAATTCTTATTCCGGATGCCCCAGCTTCATGGCAGTTCGCAATGGCTGCTGCCTTCTGCCATCGGATCAAAGAGTTTTCTCTGGCTTTCTGAGGAACTTGCCTGTTCCTCTTTAGCCAATCAAGATGCCTCTCCTTCTTCACTGTCCCTACAGGACAGTTCCAGTCCAAAGACCCCCCGACGGCAGTTCATCTGGCTGAGTTTTTACCAGTCTCGCCGTGACCCTTCCGCGTTCTCCCCCTTCAGGTTTCTCTGAAGGAGGACTGCGGCCACTGCTGCATTGCTGGCATCTGTTTGAACAACAAAAGGCTCCTCTAGGTCAGGGTGTTTGAGGACCAATTCTTTGTCAAAGAGTCTTTTGAGCATCTCGAAGGCCTTTTGGCATTTTAAGATCCCGTTTAGGGGTTGACTTGATCGGGATTTTACTCTCCCCAACCCATTTTCAGTAGTTCAGTGATTGGGAGGCTATTTCTGTGAAGGAGGGAATAAATTGCCAGTAGAAGTTTGCAAACCCCAGGAAGCTCTGGAATTGGTTGCGGGTCCAAGGGGGTTGCCATTCCAGGACAGCTCTGACTTTTCATGGGTCCATTTCAATCCTTTCACTGGAGACCTGATAGCTTAAATAGTCCAGGCAAGTCTTGTGGAATTCACATTTGGATAGCTTGGCACAGTGATGGGTAACCTTTTCGGCACTAAGTGCCGAAAGTGCACACATGTGTGCGTGTGCACACCCATAAGCTCCTCCTATTCGGGACCCATCAACTTGTTTAAATCTCTTGGGCCGGGGCAGTTTTTGGCAGGACTGTCTGCCAATTTATTAGGTAGTGAGTGCAGCCTGAGTCTATTAGGGTGTCCACCTCAACCTAGGCCCCAGATTTTGGCACTATGAGGCAGCTGGCTTCACTTACCATCTGGTCATCTTCGCCCTCATCTTCGCTGTCATAGGGAACAGGCTGCTGGACATCCTGAGTCAGAGTTCCCTCCCCTCATTTGGACAGCCTGGTGAGCAAGCTTCCCTTTCTCTCATGCCTTCTGTTGGGGTCTCTTTGGTTTGGTAGTCTCAGGCAGGTTTCCCTTCGATTGGGGGGCTAAAGCTAGGCACTCAGTCACTCAATGGCCCTGCTGGCCACAACGGAAGCATTTGATAAGCGGTCCCTGTGCTCTGCTGGGGAAGTGTGCTGCTGGCATGGGAGCAAATCACCTGCCATATTGGCATTTCTCTTGGCTTTTCTTCGGCTTTGGTTCAGGGATTCTACGCTTCTTACATTGCTTCAGCTCGAGGTCCATTGCCATTGCCATCTGATACCACTCATGGATCCTGTCGGGGACTCCCCAGTAGACACATGCATGAAGCAACTCATAGTCTAAGCCCTCTTTGAAAAAATAAACCAGCTGTCTCTCCAGCCACTGCTGCAGCTTGTCTGCTACCCTCTGAAATTGCTGGACATATTCTTTGGCTGGTCTGCCCTTTTGTTTGAGCTCACAGATTTTGGCCTCAGCCTGCAGGGCTTGGGAGTTGTCTTCAATCCTGGTCCTCAGTTCTTGCAGGAAGGTGTCAATGTTCCCCAGCTCTGGTACATCCTCATTGTGGAGCTGGGTCACTCACTCCACTGCCTCCCCCTCTAGGTTAGCAATCACCACATGAACCATCGCCTGGTCATTTGGGTAGGCTGGCACATGGTCATCTAGGGGATGGGCTGGCTGCCTTCATTGCCACAATTGATCTTGGGCTGCGACGGGGCAGAAACGTCAGGGTGGCTCAGCTCAGGACCACATCAGGAGACTCGAACCTGTGCATTTGTTCTATCCCCTAGATGCTCATCCAATCGAACTTCCCCCATAGTTGTTCGACTATCTGGCTGGGCAGGATGGTCAGGTACCTCCATTCTCCCAATTAATCCAACTCAACAGCTGGTCATAAGTGTGTGTGTGCTTGTGTGCATGGCTGTCAAAACTCCCAAAACAGGTCAAGTAGCTCTGGAGAGGTCAGTCATAAATTAGAAGACTTGCTAAGCAACTGGCCATTAAGCGAGGACCACTTGTATTTGGTTTGCCTTAAGGGTTCAGAGCTGTATGGAATCTGATTTCCTTTGTCCCTGTGGGGGATTGCAAAGGTCCGGATGGGGGAATCCTCATAGGGGGAACTAGGATTGTGACCACCTAGCCATGCCCACCCAGCCACAAGACTGCCAAGCCACTCCCACCCAGTCACATGACTGCCAAGCCATGCCCACTCAGTCACATGACCACCAAGCCACGCCCACCAAATAAGCCACACCCATAGAACCGGTGGTAAAAAAATTTAGAATCCACCACTGCCTCCTACCATCGGGAAGGAGATATAGAAGTATAGCCCAGCTGTACAAACAGGCTGAAGAACAATTTTTATCCATGGACTATCAGACTCCTGAATGAGAAATACCATCATAACTATGTTATGCAGGCCTGGCGCAATGTGTAACATGTTCACACCGGTGCAATAGGAGTGGGTGTTTTGTTAATATGATTTATTGGGTTAGGGATTTTCTGTCTTCACTGTAAGTTGTATTGTGTTGGGGGGTGCACTGAGGGAGAGCAACCAATCTCATTGCACATATGTTGTGCACTGACAACAAAGACTTGAATTTGAATTTGATTTGATATCTCCATTGATGGCAGTTAACTTGTTATACTGGTCCAAAACATATTGTAGATTGTAGATTGCAAAATAGTTCTTTTCCAGGTGAGAAGTATCCTAGGATGATGCAGGGATTCTGCTTAAATAATATTAAAATTCACTTTAACTTGGTTAAAAAAAAGAATGTAAAGTTTTATAAATGAAATAAAATAAAAGTTGTTCTTTTCTTTTCTTTTTTCAGATAGAGAAAAAATATTCATTTATGTGTTAGATTTATATGCCATCCCTCTTGCCATGGGGCTACACTAGGTGGCTTACAATAACAAAAAGGAAGAAAATGAAAGGAGTGTAAACAGAAGTCAAATAATAGAACAATAAAACGAACAATGAAAAAGGCACACAGTGAGAAGACATCAATATAATAACCAAAAAGATGGTTAAGTGGAGAACGGAAAGCAAGGGAGGGGTGTGGATTTGATACCAATGCAGGAGCCATCTCCAGTGTGGCATTCCCCCACTTGGTCCCCAGGCCAACCAACAAAGCCAGGTCTTCAGGCTCTTGTGGAAGGAAAGGAGGGTGAGGGCAGATCTTACCTTAGAGCATAAGATGTTCCAAATGGGAAAAAAAATGACAGGCAAAATTCAGATGTAGATATAGATATAGCTATATAACGTGTGTGTGTGTGTGTATGTGTGTATAAGGGGGCCACAGTGGCTTGTGGTAAGACACTGGCCCTGCGCAACGCTGAAGTCAGCGGCTCAATTCCCATAAATAAATAAACCGTGTAGGGACAAGAAAGGAGTCTCCCCTGATTGCCTACCAGCAGGTAAAAATAACACTGCCCAAAAAAATTCCTTTCACAGAGGCAGCCAGTCACTTTGGTGATCCCTGGCTAACACGTGCCATACGCTAAAAAAAAAGGTATAAATATATTCACACATAAAATAAAATAAAATGCCAATTCTGCCTTCCACTGATAGAATCCTGAATTTTGATTAATAAATCACAATACTATTTTCTTATACCATAATAGCACTTAGACTTATATACCAGTTCATAGTGCTTTACAGCCCTCTCTAAGTGGTTTACAGAATCAGCATTTTGCACCCAACAATCTGGGTCCTGATTTTACTGACCTCGGAAAGATTGAAGGCTGAGTCAAGCTTGAGCTTTGGAGACTTTGGAAGGCTCTGATGAGGAAGCAGAAGCAGACGCAGAGCCGGGGCCTTCTGTCCACCACCAGGTGGAGAGGCAACTGTCTTCGGGGCCTGAGCTGAGTGAGGGGAAGGAACAGATGGGGCCCATCCCAGATGTGCATATGCGTAGAGAGGAGAGGAGAGCTATGGAAGGCAATAAGCTGGCTCTCAGGGCAAAGAAGTCATAGACACTAAGCAGCTCCTCCCTGGCTGGGAAATAAATAGTAGGGATTTGGGAGTAGCCTATTGTCACAGACAACCATTCGTTTTCCAGTGTACATCAATCAAGTCGGATTCCTTTGCCAAAACAAGGTTTGTTGGGACTAATTACGCTGTATTTGTGATGCCAACTGAATCTCCCTGCTGAGAAACAATAGGTAGTGCATTTGCCTCAGACAGTATGAACAGGGACTGTTTCTTCTTGGCTTAATCGTTGAAGGACTTTTTTATCCTGAGTTCTCATGTGAACAGAGACTGTCCATGCCCTGTTTTAAGAAAAAAGGGGGTTGTTTTACTTGTGAGTAAGTGGTTTCTCATTGCTTGCAAAGGCTGGGTCAGAACAGATGATACAACTGCTAAGATTTTTGAAGAAGCTGTAAAGCATATGCAATATGCTAACAGGCCAAATTGTTCAATCATTGTAAACTCCTCCCTTTTCCTCCATGTAAAAGAAAAGAGATAAAAAGCTGGTGAAGATATGTAGGAACTGTTAGCAGAAAAAAAGAGACCATAAATGGCATCTCAGCCCTAGAAAAAAGGAATCAGGAAACCTGTGATAACCTTATCTTGATTCTTTATGGTATAACAAGGGGCAGGGGGAAATTGTTCCAGGCTTTCAAGATCTCTTATTATATCTTACAACAATCTTGTTTCAAGTTGGAGATGGCATTAATGTCTCAGGGTAATCCACTGGTCCAATTTTGTAAAGTACAATATCCTTGCAACTGACAATAACTGACTATACACAATTCTTACACAGTGTATCACAATTACATGTCCCCATTGTGCTGGTCACTGATTGGCTGCAAATATATAACCCAAGTGTTCACTGTAAACAAAGGACAGTATGTTTTCCTGCAAGGTTCCTGTTGTCATCCTTCTTCTACTTGGCTGAATTCCTTTCCTTGCCAGAAAAGTACACAAATTTTTGTGAAATGGTGATTGCTTCCTCATTGGGCAGGTGTCTCTATCAACTTGAAGCCAGGACCTCAGATCCATGCTAAAAGACAATACCCACTACAGACTCAAGAGTTAATCATGTTCAAGGTGTTTCTCGATAATAATCATAATATAGATCTTATTTGTCATTCTAAATCTTCACCCACATGTTTGTCACTAAAGTGGATAATTTTTTTAGGACCCTATAAAACTATATGCTCCTAAACAGCATAACCATTAGGAATCAATACCTGCTGCTTCTATTTTCAGATCTGGAATGCCTGACTAGGTGGCTCAGTGGCTAAAACACTGAGCTTGTCCATCAGAAAGGTTGGCAGTTCGGCGGTTCGAATTTCTAGTACAGGTCTCCTGCATGAGCAGGGGGTTGAACTAGATGACCTCCAAGGTCCCTTCCAACTCTGTTACTGTTACTGTTTTCAAAAAGCAAGAATTTTCACAAACTTAGTCTTGAGAAATGCATACAATTGGAATACACATCAATTGGTATGCAAGAGGATCACAATTTGTTTTATATTAATATGGCAATTAGATTATACAGTGATGACTTTTGGATTGGTTAACTGTGGCACAATTCTCTGCAGATTCATAAATGAATTATTTTCTAACATTTTGGATCAACTTGAATGACATGATATTTTTTTCTTCAGACCCAATCCTGCATGAAACTCACAACAGAATGGTTTTAAGAATGATTCCACAAAATATTTTTTTTCAGTTTGTAAAATTGTTTATATGAGTTTCCTTAACTGTACTAATTGGGTTACCAGGTAACTAGAAAAGGAATACAAATGCAAAAGTATGATCTGTACTTTTATGGCAGGCAACTAGAAATCTGAACCATGTCTGGTGATTTCTGGGCTTTTCAATTTTTTATAGCAAGTTCATATCTAATTTGTCAGAGTTTTACAGAGTGACTAGTATTATGAGATAAACCCAGGAGCAAAGCACAGCACACAGAGCCTTTAGATAGTTAACAATGGTTTATATACAACTAAATATATACAGACATATACGTGGTAGATACCTTATCATGCAGCTACAGACACAGAGAGAGCAATGAGATACACAATGAGAAAGAGATACATCCTCTAATGGTCACCAATATATATATAGACACCTCTTAAAAGGGTAGCAGTCTTGTATGGACCCCACCAGAGTCTTAACCCGGCGATGGCAGATGCTGAATTATTCCCATTGCATCAGCTTTCAGTTGCCTCCTCTTACAACCCTTCCCTGACATAATTTTGTGATGCACACAAGAACCTTTCTCTACTTCTAAAAAAGGTCATAATTTTAAATAGTCTCCTTAAGAGAAAACATTCCAATCTCTCTTGTCTCTTTTGTGCAAACAACTCATTACTATACATGGAGCATTAGCAGCTGTTCTTCTCTAAGCATCAAGAGAGAGAAATGAAGATCTTTCTCCGTGTCTATTATTTCTGCTGCCCAGCTCAAAGAAACTAGAACATTTTCAAAAAAGAATCGCTTATGATAAAAGGTGTATTCCAGCAGTAGAGAAATTTCTTGAGGAAGAAATGCATCCAGTGCAAGTATACAGAGAATTCGGAACATACACAAAAAGAATAATGTTATGTATTGTCAGATTTTTTCCCGTTTCAAAGTTTGGATTATTTACATTCCTTGCACGCAGAAAAACTACCTTACTAAAATTTCCATGTCCACAGAGAAGTAGGATTCATATAGCAAAATTCATATACTGAAGATAACCTCCAAGAATTTTGTTGTTGTTTTCAACAAAAAAAGTACATAAGGAATTTTCAATCACTTACAAATATAATGAATCTTTATTTAAGCAAACAAATTTAATTTTTTCCATTTCTGATACTTCCATCATCTTCACCAACCATTCCTCCATAAAGGGTATTTCAGAATTTTTCCATTTATATGCATAAAACTGTCTCACAGCAGTGATCATATATAGGCACCAAAATTTTCCATGGCTTTCTTTTAGTTATATGTCCATTAAACAAAAACAGTTCTGATTTCAGTTGAATCTTAGTCTTCAAAAATTATTTGTAGTAGTATACGTATGTGAACCCACCAAGAATGATAATTGGTGGGGACAATTCATGTTGTCCCCATTTCTAAACTTGACGTAACTTTATACACAAAAGATACTTTCTGGTGTCATATATCAACAATACATCATTTTATTTAAAAAATCCTCTTAGATTATAACATAATATGAATGTCAACCCTTTCAATCACATCTTCCCATTATTCCAGCAATATAGCTAACATTTTTAGTCCATTTTATCATACATTCATTGCTTATCTTTTGTTTCAGATTTCAGCAAGAGTTTATACATTTTGGCAATTATATGTTCATCATTTGTACATAAGTCAACTTCTAATTGTTTTTGTTGGCTCAATTCCAAATGTGCTGTTATCTACCTTAAATCTTTCTCTTAATTATATATATAAAACCATTGCAGATTAAATCCCTTTACAATCAGTTATTTTCTTAATTTAATCTTACACACACACACACACACATACACAGACTTAATCTTACTCTTACCCTGTAGTCAGCAATGATTAGTGGAGTAAAATCAGCAGGGACTCCTTTAACTAGGTGGGGGAATTGGACTAGATCAAGGGTGAAATGCTCCCGGTTCGGCCCGGATCACCCGATCCAGTAATGATGGCGGCAGGTGGTTCGGAGAACCGGTAGCAAAACTCCCTGCGCCCCGTCACCATGCCCAACTGAGTCGCATGATCATCAGACTCTGATTATCGTGTCCCTCTGCGGTCCTCTCCCAGGTGACAGGGCTGCATCGCCGCCTCTTTTCCTCACACACATACACACACGCCCCTGTCACACTATGGCTGCACAGGAGATCTCTCTGGTGTGGCGCAGTTCCAGGATGGCAGGAGAGCCCAAGCAAGCTCTGCCCCCACCACCACCATTGCTGCCCACCTTTGCCAGGCCTGGCCACGCCACCACAGAGCCCACTGTGCTTTCCCTTCGGCCTAGACCACAGCACGGGCAGATGCAGCCCCAGCCAAGGCCGCCCTGACTGAGTGATCACTGCGCCTCCGCAGCAACAGGCATGCCGGGGCCACCTTGCCAGCCTTCATCGCCTCCATGTGTGTAAGGGGCTGTCGCCAACACTCTCGCCACACTCCCATCCCGCCTGGCTGCAGAGTGCAGATGTCCGCCTGCTTGAAGCAACCCCACTGCCATTCTCCTGTCAGGGTGGTCACGGCAGTCAGGATGGGGAGGCGACACGGGTGTGAGCTGTTTAGGACCGAGTCTGCAGACGAAACGAAGCCCCGCCTCCCTGCTCTTGGAGTCAGTTTTTTTCGACTCGGTAGAGTAGGACAGGCGTGTCTCTCATTCTTTCCTCTTCAGACCCGGCTCTATTACTACAAATTCCAGCGTGAACGTCTCTCGGATTCCGCTGAGGACCTCTAGACGGTGGGGCTGCCGGCTGGTAGACCCCTCGGTGCACACGAGCCTGCTCTTCCGCGCTACACAGCTTTCGGCCTTTTCTGACTTGGGCTGCGACTCGGGCTCTGCCCTGCAGCCGGGAAGCGCGACGGCCATTCCACGCCGCTTTCAGCACTCCCAATTGCTTCCGCTCCCGGAAAGCCGCCCCTTTAATTAGGAGACGCTACGGACATTCCTCTGCACTTTCGGAGCTCCAAATTGGCAGCAGGGGACTAATCCGGGCAGTGCAGTGAGTTATAATTGTTTTTCCCTCAGTTCGAGTTTTGCCGCCCTTTCGGGAGAGTTTCAAGATGGCGGACGCCAGTTTAAACGCAGTTTCCCGCTCTAAAAAGAGCAAAGAGAAATGAGCCCGGGAACCCGATCCAGAGGAGGGTTGCTCTGGGACCCAAACTGCTAAGAGGGCTAAGAACCAGGAGAACCCTAGACCATCAGGGATCCGCTCTTCATCGTCCTCCAAGCACACGAGGGACGAAGAGCGTCGCCATAAGGCCATGGAGAGAGCCTTTAATAAGGCTTCTTCTTCTTCCTCGGTTCGAGGCAGGGCCCAGACCGCAACAGTCGCTTCAAAGGAGAGCCACGCTGCTGGCCATTCCTCTACCCCTCCTGAAGCTCCCTCTCTCTCTCCTGACCGATCCACTCAAGATGACAATGTCTCGCTTTCTGATGCAGTCTTTCAAGGGGAACAATGCAGGGCTGTGGGGGTCCCTGAACCTAAGCAGGTTCCTCAAGTTGCAGACCCCCTTCCCCAAGGGCAGACGGCTCCGCTGACCACAGCCGTCGCTAACCAGGGACAGGCCATTTCTCCTGATTTGGCTAATTTAATAGCGCAATCCATAAAACAGGGCATCACCCAAGGCCTGCAAGAGAGAGCCTCTTCTCAGGTCTCTGAATATCTGGACGACCAGGCTCTCTCTCTTCATTCTGACCCCATTGAGACTACCCATCTTCATCAGGATCGAGCTATCTCTCCTTCCAGGGTCAGTCAGGGTTCCATTTCAGAAGAAGGAGAAGGAGAAATTTTGATTGACCAGGACTTATCGGAGGATGAGGGGTTACAACCTGACCAGCCCTCCTTCGTTGGTCTCTTTCGACCACAGATGTTCCGGTCTCTTCTGTTTAAAGCTCAGACTACCACCCGCTTGGGTATTCCCGGGTCTAAGTCTGCAGATCAGGCTTCTACATCTGATCCAGCTTCAGCCTTGTTTGAGGAGCCTTCGATTATGACTGAGACTATTCCCGCGCCCAAGTTGTTCTCAGATGTCTTACAGAGGCAATGGAAATTTCCAAGCTCGGGTCCTGTGCCCAACTCTTTGGATCATCGGTTTTACCACTTAGCGACGGAATTCTCCGATCTGTTACAAGTGCCTAAGGTGGATGCTCCAATAGTGGCTCTATCTTCTCTGACCCCTTTGTCGGGTCCCTCAGAGGAATCGCTAAGACCGGAGGATCGAAAAACAGAGAGGTCTCTGATCAAAGCTCATCAATCGTCAGCATGGTCTACCCAGGCCTCCTCTGCAGCCTCTTTTTTTAATAGAGCCTCTATCCTCTGGCTGAAGCAGTTACAAAAACGCATTCCTGGCTCGGATGTCCGTTCACACCAAGATATAAACAAGATTCTGGCGGCGGTGGAATTTTCGGCTGACGCCACCTTGAATGCTGCACGTTTTTCAGCCAAGGCCATTGGTTCCACAGTTACTTCACGGAGATTGCTCTGGTTGAAGAACTGGCAAGCTGACATCCGCCACAAGTGGCGCCTTGCATCTTCTCCTTATGCAGGGGTCAATCTGTTCGGGGCTCCCCTGGATCCACTACTTATTGAGACCCGCGACCACCGCAAGGTTTTGCCTTCCCTTTCTTGTAGGTCGGACTACCGCCAGGCGAGTTCCTTTTGTCCTTCGATCTTTCGTTCCTCAGATTCAGCAGCCTTCCACCAACGCTACCACCGTTCCTTCCAGAACAGGGGAACTCCTCTCCAGGATAACCAGGTCAGACAAGGTTCCCGATTTCCCTCCAGGAGAAACTAGTGTGTGGGGCGTGGCAGACCCTTTCGCAGATCCTGTTAATTGCCCCCAGTCTTCTGCGATTGGAGGGCATTTAGCTCTTTTTGCCTCCAAATGGGAGTCTACTGTTTCAGATAATTGGGTTAAGAACGTAGTTAGATTCGGTCTTCCCCTTGAGTTCAGATCCACACCCCCTCAGTTATTTTTACGTTGCCCGGTTTCCCTTAATAGGTCTAAGAGGGCCTGGGTGGAGGCTTCCATTAGGCACCTTTTAGCCTCTAGGTCTATTCAACCAGTTCCGGCCTCGGAGTTTGGGAAGGGGTTCTATTCCTGTTTATTTCTCGTCCAAAAGCCCTCAGGGGATTGGCGTCCCATCCTTGACCTTAAATCCTTGAACCGGCACCTAACTTATCACCGGTTCAAGATGCAATCCCTTCAAACTATTTTGCTTTCCCTTCAGGTGGGAGATTTCATGTCATCTATTGACTTAACTGAGGCCTACCTCCATGTCCCTATCCTTCCGGAACACCGTAGATACCTTCGTTTTTGTTATAATGGGAAACATTATCAATACCGTGCCCTCCCCTTTGGCCTTTCTTCAGCGCCCAGGTTTTTCACCAAAATTATGGCAGCCCTCATGGCCTATGTCAGTAATCTCCCCATAAGGGTTCTATTTTACCTTGACGATATTTTGATTTTGTCCTGTTCATCTGCTCAGGCCCAACGAGATCTAGTTTTGACCCTTAGAATCTTGCAGGAACACGGCTTTTCTATTAATTGGTGGAAAAGCCACTTAACCCCTTCCACTAGACTACAACACCTGGGAGCTATTATAGATACTGTCTCCTCGGAGGTATTCCTCTCGCCGGACCGTATCTTGAGTTTAAGATCACTGGCAGCCCAGGTACAAGGACAACGCTCAACTTCTCTCCTCACCTTGTCTTGTCTACTCGGCAAAATGGTGTCTTCATTTGGGATCATCCCTTGGTCCAGACTGCACAGCAGGGACCTCCAGTGGTTCCTCCTGCCCTTTCAGCGGTCACACCGGGGTTCGTCGGCCCTAAGAGTGATTATTCCCTCGCACGTGCTGCAGTCTCTGACGTGGTGGACCTCCGACAGGATCTCCAAGGGCAGCTCCTACCGCGAGCCCCAATGACTAATCTTGACAACGGATGCCAGCCTGTCAGGTTGGGGCGCACATCTAGGGAGCCAACTTATGCAAGGGCTTTGGTCTTCCCAGGAGTCGAAGCTGAGCATCAATGTCTTGGAGCTTCGGGCCATTTTTCTCGCTCTTCAATGGTTCCAGCCGCTGTTACAAGGCCGGGACGTCCTCGTCCTAACGGACAATGTCTCGGCCAAAGCCCATATCAACAGGTTGGGGGGGACGAGGTCTCGACCTCTCATGCGAGAAGCACACAAGCTGGGTGCCTGGGCGGAAACCAATCTAGCCTCCATCAAAGCAGCACACATATCGGGGATAGAAAATCGGACAGCGGACGCCCTCAGCTGGTCCACGATCGATCCAGTGGAGTGGAGTCTCCATCCGGATCTCTTCCAGGAACTGGTGGTGCGATTCGGTCTTCCGGCCATAGATCTGTTCTCCTCGGAGTCCAACCATCAGACACCTCAGTTCTTCTCCAGGTTTCTGACCCCGGGAGCCGAGGCGGTGGACGCCCTACGCAGCAGCTGGCCATCGGACCTGCTCTTATACGCATTTCCCCCGATACTTCTAATTCCTCTAGTCATCAGAAAGCTTCTACAAGAACAGGCGGAGCTCGTCCTTCTAGCTCCCTTTTGGAACCGCCGCCCTTGGTTCGTGGACCTGCGGGCCCTCTCTGTACAACCGCCCTGGCGGATCCCGGAAGATCGGATTGTACTTCTGCAGGGATCCCTGACTCATCCGAACCCACAATGGCTCTGCTTAACCGCGTGGAGACTGAACGGCTTATTTTGACGAACATTCCCCTTTCACAAGGTGTCATCAACCTCATTCAGGCTTCCAGGAGGAATTCCACAACCAAAATTTATGAGGCGACCTGGCGGTCTTTCTCGGCCTGGTGTCGGAAGCTTCATCAGTTGCCAGCCTCCGCTTCCTTGGAACAGGTCTTGGAGTTTCTGCACGAGGGATTTGTGTCGGGCCTCTCGCCTAACACTCTGCATCGCCAGGTGTCAGCTCTCTCTTCTGTCCTCTCCTGTGGTTCGAGGGATCCTATTTCTCGTCACTCCCTAGTTCGACAGTTCTTAAGGGGCGCCTCTAACATCCGCCCTCCTCCAGTTCGTCGTTTCCCGACATGGGAACTACCTAAAGTTCTTTCGGCTCTTACAAGACCTCCCTTCGAGCCTTTGAGGGAGGTGTCCCTCCGTTTTCTCTCTCTGAAAGTTGCCCTTTTAGTGGCTGTCACTTCCGCTCGCAGAATCTCAGAGATGAACTCACTGTCGGTCCGCAAAGAGCTCTGCACCTTTTACCCGGACAGAGTTGTCCTCAGACTGGATCCTTCCTTCGTCCCGAAGATGAACTCTTTATTCCACAGATCCCAGGAGTTGGTTTTACCGAACTTCTGCCCCCGGCCACGACATCGTTTGGAACAGGACTGGCACACGTTGGATGTGCGACGTGCTGTCAAGATTTATCTCGCTCGTACTTCTTCCATCAGACGAATGGATGCCTTCTTTGTGTCCTTCCTTCCCTCATCATTGGGAGTCAAGATCTCTTCAGCGACCTTGGGTCGATGGCTTAGAGCCTGCATCACAGCGGCTTACGTCTCTCTCTCTCTGCCGGTCCCTGGAGGCATCACAGCTCACTCCATGAGAAGTGCCTCGACTTCGGTGGCCTGGTCGACGAGGGCCCCTGTGGAAGAGATCGGGCGGCCACGTGGGCCTCTCCTAACGCCTTCATCAGGCACTATTGCCTGGACTCTTATGCCTCGGCAGATGCAGCGTTTGGCAGGAGGGTTCTCCAACAAGTCCATCAAGCATCCTAGGTCCGTGGCCGGCTGTGACCCTCCCGACAGGACACAGAGCTTGGGTATGTCCCATCCTGACTGCCGTGACCACCCTGACAGGAGAACGAGCATTGGTACCTACCTGATACGCTCCTTCTCTGGCTGGTGGGCACAGCAGTCAGCCCCTCCCTTTGGGGCTGGCCCCGGTCTGGTGAACTCCTCAGGGGGAGGGGGATACACTTACCTCTATTTCTTCAAATTTTTTTCCTCTAGACACGCCAGTCTGCATTGATTCCTCGTCTCAAAACTGACTCCAAGAGCAGGGAGGCGGGGCTTCGTTTCCTCTGCAGACTCGGTCCTAAACAGCTCACACCCGTGTCGCCTCCCCATCCTGACTGCTGTGCCCACCAGCCAGAGAAGGAGCGTATCAGGTACGTACCAACGCTCGTTCACTTTCGTTTTGCAGCGGGAGAAGGAAGAAACCGAAAGGCAGCAGTGTTTTGCTTTCTTCCTTCTCCTGCCGCGAAACGAAAGCAAATGGTGGCGGGGTTGCTTTGGGCGGGCAGACATCTGCACTCTGCAGCCAGGCAGGATGGGAGTGTGGCGAGAGCAGTGGCGATGGCCCCTTCTGTGTGCAGTGCATGGAGGTGATGAAGGCAGGCAAGGTGGCCCCGGCATGCCTGTTGCTGCAGAGGCGCGGTGATCGCTCAGCCAGGGCAGCCTTGGCTGGAGCTGCATCTGCCCGTGCCACTGCCCAGGCCGAAGAGAAAGTACTGCGGGCTCCACGGTGGCGTGTCCAGGCCTGGCCCACTCCCTGTGCAGGGGCTGCCACCCCGCTGGTGGCTTCCACCCCTCTTGAATGCACCATGGCTGAGCCTCCTTTCCTCGGAGCGCCGGACTCCGCGGGCCGAGTTCCCAAAGAAGCGTCGGCAGGCAGGTGGCTGGGTGGGAATCCAGTGGGCTGCTTTGGAGCCCCAAGCCCTGTGGAGCCAGCATGGGAGGCACGGATGGAAGGCTGCCTTTTCTGCAGCATCCCCCTCCCCTCTTTAGATTGCCCTACATGGGGGACGGCTCTGCCTTTGCAGAAATGGGGCGGGCAGTTTATACAGAGGATTGGGGGGGGGATGCATGGCCCTCCGGGATGGAGAGTGGGACAAGAGAAGGCTCCGATGTTCGCTTGGGTGTCAGAGGGAAACTCAAAGCGTTGGGGGCTTCAGAAGGGCAGAATGTCCTTCAAAATGTGCAGCTCCTGGTTCTAATAGTGAGTGATGTCAAGTTGGCCACACCCACCAGTCACATGCCCATCAAGCCATGCCCATCAAGCCACACCCACAGAACCGGTAGCAAACATTTTTACATTTCACCCCTGGACTAGATGACCTTTAAGGTCCCTTCCTTATATAATGTCTTTGAAAGTAACCATGTATCTTATTTTCCCATACCATAAAAAGGCATGCCAACCCAATTGCAAGTCATGTCCCTCCAATGTCAATAATCTTGTATTTCTCAATACAATCCATTCTTTCATCCATGTTAACACTGCTGCCTGGTAGTATAGTTCCCAGTTTGGTAGTCCAAACCCTCCTCTGGTTCTCGCATCTTGTAACAGTTTTAAGTTGATCCTTGCCTTCCTCTCCTGACATATAAATTTCATTATCATTTTGTTCAAATTTTCAAAATATTTTTTCTCCAATTTTATCAGAATTGTTTGGAATAAAAACAATAGCCTTGGTTGTATGTTCATCTTAATTGTTGCTATTCTTCCTATTAACGATAATTGCAATTTTTTCCATCTCTTTTGAGTAAAAACCCACAATAATCGTCATGAATAAATTTATGTAAAACTATTTCTATCCTCTTGACTAAATTCATTGTAACTATTGTACATAGTTACAATGTACTATCATTACTTAATAATTAAGTAATATATTAAGTAATATCATTACTTAATAATGATACCAGATAGTAATTTTTTGATGATGCCAAATCTTAACCTTCTTTAGATATTAATGTGATGTTCGTCTCTATCCAACTGTCCAAAATATTTCCAGTCTGTAAAATTGAATTTATCATTTTTTTCAATGGTTGTAATAATAATAATAATCATATGTATAAATTATAATACTCAAAATTTTTAATAAGAGTCTGGTAAACTATCTGGTTCAGATTGCTTTCCCTATCAGAGTGAAATAATTTACATTTGTCTGTTGAACCCAATGATAATACAACATACAAAAGTACAGTTATGGGTGTGCAGATGTGCAGATGTTTTATAGTGTTAATATAATCTTTGTCAGGGCGTTGATTAATCCCATTCTGCTTTTGGGATAATCGTACCTGATTACGAGGAGTGGATCGAGGCCTTTCCTTGCGAGTATACTTTAAGAAAACAAAACCCGAAGATATTTTCTAAGAAAACTCATTTATTTGTTATAAAGAAAATAAAACATCTTACTAACTAAGAAAATTAATTGTTACATTTTGAATAAAGTTCGTGCCAGCTGCTTTCTCAGCAGCCGGACCTCTGGCAAGAGAACAAAGGAAAGAGTGTGGAATGCGGGGTGGACATGCGCAGTTTAGCTTACTGATAACAATTCTTGGCAAGCTACGGAAAGTCTGATAGTCCAGAAATAATGAGCTCAGCTGGTAAATTAAAAAACGCAATGACATCCCCTTCTTTTGCCAGTTGAGCGAATATCACTACATCATCAAATAAGGCACATCTTCTTACGCAGATACTCGTGTTGAGCTGCTGGAAGTGGTTTGTTGAGCATATCTGCAATCTGATCATGTGTAGATACATACTGCATTTTAACAAAACCTTTTTTCACTAAATGTTTTTGATAACGGATGTCAATGTGTCTGGACCTAGAACCTGTGAAATGTGATTCAGAAATATAAACCACTGATTCATTGTCTTCCATCACGGTGATCGGTCGGATCGGGTGTGTCCAGATATCTGTGACTAAAGCATCAAACCAAGTTAGAGAATTACATGCATCTGAAACACAAGCATATTCAGCTTCAGTAGATGAACAAGAAACAAAATTCTGTTTACGTACTTGCCAATAAACAGGACATCCATTTAAGAACATCATATAACCTGAAGTACTTTTACGTGATTTTTTATTACTTGCCCAATCAGAATCTGCATAACAACATAATTCTGCATAATCGGTATGTGTTGGTTCTAACAATAATTTCATGTGTTTAGTGTGTTTTAGGTATCTCAATAATTTCTTAATACATGTCCAATGAAACTGTTTTGCCTTACCTACGTGTCGAGACAAGAGATTAACACTAAGTGCAATGTCGGGTCTGGTCCAACTACTATTGTATAACAGTGACCCAATAACTGAACGATAAAGTGTTTGATCCTCGAACTCAGGACTTGCTTCTTGTGTCAAGTTATGAAAATCTGTTTGCATGGGTGTCTTTGTTGTGTTAGCATCTTTCATGTTGCAATGATGCAAAATTTGTTCAATTTTATCTTCTTGTGAAAGACTAAACCCCTTCTGTGTTTTTTTCAATCTGAACACCTAAATAAGTGCTAATGTGACCTAATGATTTCAATGTGAAGTATCTCTGCAAAGCTTTGGCAAAAATTTCACTCATTTGCTTATTTGGACCAATATAAACAATATCATCAACATAAACAAGAACTATCTCATATGCATTGTTAGATCTTTTTGTGAACACGCACTCATCAGTTTCGGACTTAATAAAGCCCATTGAATTTAGTTTGTCAGTAAGACATAAGTACCACATTAAACCAGATTGTTTCAGACCATAAAGACTTTTGTTTAGAAACCAGGTATCCCCTTCTTGCTGTCGGAATCCTGGAGGACTTCTCATGTAGATCTCTTCATCTAAGTCTGCATGTAGATAAGCTGTGTCAACATCGAACTGGAAAACTTCTAAACCAAGAATAGTTGCAGTTGCTAAAGCAATTTTTACACTCTCAGTTCGAACTGTCGGTGAATAAGTATTTGTGTAGTCCTCAGGATAACATTGAGCGAAACCCTGAGCTACAAGTCTGGCCTTGTACAATGACTCACCATTTGGCTTCTTTTTGATTCTGTAGACCCATTGAGTGCCAATGACCTTTTTGTTTGCTGGAGGTTTTGCAGGTGTAAACACTTTAAGTTTCTTTAGACTGTCCATTTCAACCTGCATTGCTTCATACCATTTGTCTTGCTCTGAATCAGGAAGCTGCTTGATTTGTGTGAAATTATCAGGTGGAAGTGTAACATTGCAAATCAAAGGCAAGGATGCTTTTGTCAGTTGCCAAGAATATCGTTGTGGAGGGATTCCTTTTGTGGCCCTCTTGGAACGTCTCGGAACAACAGTCCAGTCTTCTTCTTCTTCGTCCTCGTCCTCACATTCGTCGCTAGCATCAGCATCCACGGCTTGCGAAGACGGAACATTGGGTTGAGAAGAATCAGTGGAATCTTGATCATCAATCTGCGTGGCATCAGCAATATCATCTCTAGGAAAATAAACTCCAGGATCATTGGAATGAATCCTGGACCAATCAATATCTTCCTCAAAATTAGCAGATTGGGAAATCACAATTACATGTTTAGAGTCAATAAATTTGCTCCATTTTGAGTTATCATCAATACCCATAAATCTCAGTCTCTTTGCTGCTGGACTCCCTTTTCTTTTTTGAGCTAAAGGAATGTTCACCATAGCATATGAACCAAAAATATGGATGTTTTTTTTTTTATTGAAAAAGTTTTCAAATACAAATTTCCCCCCCCTTTTTTTCCCCCTCTCCCTCCCCCTCCCTAACCCCCCCTCCCCACCCATCCCCCCCTGTGACTTCTTCATAACAAAAAAAAAACCTAATTCATAAGAGATTACTTACTCCCTCCTCTAGATATTGACCTTTACTTACTAAAAATATTATTAATATTATAACATCCCCCTTTATCCATACATTTCAGAAAAGAGAAAAGAAAGGAGAAAAAAAAAGACATTATACTATAACATTATAGAATAACTTCTCCACTTTAAAACTATACGATAAGTCCTACTTTAACATTTAATCTTCTATATATGTTACTGGATGTTTGGATGGATGTTTTTAAGATCGGGCTTGTAGCCATACAACATGAAGAAAGGAGTCTGATTCATTACACTGCTCCAAGTACGGTTGACAATGTAATTTGCATATTTTATAGCTTCACCCCAGTATATCATATCAAGGTTGGCGTCTTCTAGGAGACAACGCATCATGGTTTGTAGTACCTCTCCATTGTGAGTCAGTGTGTAAGGAGCCGACGTCTGATGAAGAATTCCATTCTTACGCATCCAGTCCTGGAAACGCTGAGACATGAATTCAGCACCACGATCACTCTGGATTCTGGCGATGCGAACTTGGTGTTGGGTAGAAACAAGGGCTGCAAAGTCTTTAAAGATCTGAAAGGTCTCAGATTTTTCTTTCATAGGATATACATAATATATCTAGAGTAATTATCAACAATTGTTAGAAAATATTTTCTACCACCAAATGATGGTGGAAAAGGACCAACTATATCAATGTGAACCAAATCAAAAATGCATGTTGACAGGCGTGTAGCATGTTTGGGAATGGCTGCTGCTTTGGATTTGGCCTTTTTACAGACAGCACAATCCAAAAACACCTTACACCCCTTTAGATCCAAACCTTTTGCGAACTCCGGCATCTTCCTAAGGACACGGAAACTGGCATGCCCCAATCTTCTATGCCATTTATGGATACATCTAGAATGCAAAGGTTTACCAGTTAGTGAATTCTCAACATTAACAGTTTTATGAGGAACCTCAGGCTTGCTTTGAGCAACCTGTTTCCCAATTTTCTTTTTGTTGGCTTTAGGAGCCTTTGGAACAGCAACAGGATCTCTCTCTGGAGCATCTCTCTCTGGGCCTGTGCTCTCCCTTTTTGGAGTTTGTATACTTGCCTGTGTTTGCGGTTTAGGCTTTGGCTTTAAGTAATAAACACCACCAATTAATATGGTTTCAGCAACAATATCTCCATCTTTAACTATGTAACTTGCTTTTTCAAGGTGGTGAACCTGGAATTTTAACATTCTAGACAAGTGACTCTGACTAAGCAAATTACTGGTTGCTGTTGGTATATAATAAACATCAGGAATGAATGCATCGAGCTCTTCAACATAAACAGTTCCTTTTCCTTTGACCTGACAAGGATGATTGGAAAAAGAATAAAGTTCACGTAGTTCAGGTTCAGGCTCGTGCATCTCTGTGAAAAGTTCTTTTCTGTAGGTAACATGCAACGCTGCACCACTGTCCAAAGTCCACAGGAGTCATCTGTCGTACTCTGGTTGAGGTTGTGGATCATTGGTTAAAGCCAATGTGGCGAATGGAGTTTGTGGATCACGCCGGGGACCACG
The DNA here is from genome assembly GCF_059756535.1 of Pantherophis guttatus. Taxonomy (NCBI): domain Eukaryota; kingdom Metazoa; phylum Chordata; class Lepidosauria; order Squamata; family Colubridae; genus Pantherophis; species Pantherophis guttatus. Next base: position 66,610,181 of record NC_142067.1, read on the forward strand.
ACGACCTTGTCTTCTGCCTCTGCCTCTGCCTCTGGAGTCTGTTCCTCTGGGCTGGTACGTGACGGGAGCTGGAACTCGTTGGGGACAATCCCGGGTGGCATGTCCCACACAATCACAGATGTAGCATCTTGGCATCCTTGGAGCATAGGTCCTTCCTCAGAAGGGGCGCCTAGCTGGAGCTCTTGATGCAGGTGGTCCTCTCAAATGTGGCATGGCTAACATAAGTGCTGCTTCTTCAATTAAAAGTCTGCATACATTGTCCACTGTGCATTGAGCAATAGGGATTTGGTTAATCTTTGTAATGGCATCTTTCCATTCATAGTTCAAAGAGTTAATAATGATGCTGATCATTTGAATGTCATCAATGTTATAGCCTCTTTCAATTCTCTTCTCAGTCCTTTCAGTTTGGTCAAATGTCCTCCAATTTGTTCACCAGGTTTCAATCTCGAACCATGGAATTGAGACATGAGCAAACATGAAGATTCAATTGAAACAGGCCTGTAGCAATTTTCCAATTGGGCCCAAATTTGTTGGGCTGTTGCATCAGGCGAAAAAGTAACCTGCAGTTCAGTATCCATGGACATCAATAATGTTGTGCAGGCTTTAGTCTCTAAGTCTCTTATTGCAGGGGACCAAGGCTGAGCTGGGGGGTTAAAAACCATACAGTGAGTGCCTTCTCTACGAAGTAGCAATCCAATCTCACTGACCCAGGCCTTATAATTCTGTCCTGACATCTTTAATTTTGACTCACCAGCCAGTGGAGCAACAGAAGATGCCTGGTGAGGAATGTGCATTTGAGGTGCTGGCTGTGGAAGTAAAGGCACTTGTTGCACTGGAGGTTGGACCAGGAGCTGGCTCTGGTTGTACAGCTGGAGGCACTTGTGCATGCATTTGTGGTTGCTGTGGCTGTTGCACTGGAATCTGCTGTGTTCCAGCTGCCATTTGTGCTTGAGCTGCAATATTGGCATGACCTGCTGGAGATGCAGTCATTTGCCTTTGCTGCATTAAGCTTTGTTGTGTTCCATCTAAAAGGACACCAGCACCACCAGGGGGTGCTTGAGTTTGGGCCTGTGGAGACACTTGTTGCATTGCAGCCTGAATCTCTGAGTGAGTTAGAGACAGGTTTGCCAGGGTCTGCTGTAATAATTCAAAATATTCATGTAGGCTACGTTGCCTTTCAGCTTTCTCTAGTAAATTCCTTTCGGGCAGCTCTGCATACGTGGCACTTGGAACTTTAGAGTAGGAGTGATTATGTAAGACATGTGACGTGTGCACTGCTGTCTGTTCTGATTGGCCTGACACAAAATCCACCAGGGGGAGTGTCTTTGGCTCTGAAGAAGAAGGAGCCAAAATGGCGTTTTTAGACATTTTGAAAACACTAGACTCTCTCTTATCTTGCTCAAGCATAGCTAAATCCATTTGTGCCTGGGATAGATCCTGTTCATAAAATTTTACACGGTCACGATAGGCTTTTATAGCCAGCTCATCCAGGGTGAGCTCAGGGGTTTGAGGAGAATAATGAATTGTTTCTCTCTCTGCATGGGAGGAATTATGCTCGGCAGTTTGTGAAAACTTTGGCCTTGTACCAAGCGTTACAAATTCAGAAGGTTCTGGGAGGACTTTTTCAGGGCTTGCAAAATCAGAAGAAAATGCTACTAACCTCAGTCGTAATTCATTATCTTCAAAAGCAGCTTCTGTCTTATCTCCCTTCGTTCCTTCTCCCACGCTTCTTGTTCCAGGGGCTGGAAGTCTGAAAACCTTCTTTCTGTCACCTCTCCAGCATAATACATTTTGTATTTGTTTTTCTTCTTCTTCTTCGGCATTTTAGCAGATAGATTAATTAACATTCCTCAGTCGTAAATCAATCATCTAGCCAACTAGCCTAGAGGTCTTATCAAAGTAACAAGCAAGGAAAAAAACCCATAATTTTCAACTGTCTGACTGCTACCAGATGTCAGGGCGTTGATTAATCCCATTCTGCTTTTGGGATAATCGTACCTGATTACGAGGAGTGGATCGAGGCCTTTCCTTGCGAGTATACTTTAAGAAAACAAAACCCAAAGATATTTTCTAAGAAAACTCATTTATTTGTTATAAAGAAAATAAAACATCTCACTAACTAAGAAAATTAATTGTTACATTTTGAATAAAGTTCGTGCCAGCTGCTTTCTCAGCAGCCGGACCTCTGGCAAGAGAACAAAGGAAAGAGTGTGGAATGCGGGGTGGACATGCGCAGTTTAGCTTACTGATAACAATTCTTGGCAAGCTATGGAAAGTCTGATAGTCCAGAAATAATGAGCTCAGCTGGTAAATAAAAAAATACAGTGACAATCTTGTTACCACCAGAATATCCAAAGAGTTATTATATTCAAGAGTTTTGCTGTGTCTTAGCCCTCCACTTGTTTTCCCTTCTGCAGTTTATTGAAAGCTTAAATTGAAATGGGCTTTACAAGTTATAAAGACATAACTATTTTAATTAGGAAATGCAGTGCTCAGGGGACATCAGAACACAGCCAAAAATCTAATGTGTTTGTGATTGCTATGCTTTCTGAGGTTTATCCCATTATTTTTTTACCATTTCAAATATTGCATAAGAAAAAATGTTATCCAAATTATCTTTTATTAAAAAAAAATCAGGGTTAAGAATGCAGCAGTCAAAAGCATTATTATCTGTTCTCTCTAGAAAAAGGGACAAATTGCTTTTTGTAATCTTATATTGAGTTTTCTGCCAAGAAAAATAGGTGGGAAAGGATAACTACTATAATAACCTGGATATAATTTGTGGCTCTGTGAAAATATTCAGACTTTGTTGATATTTATGTTAATCAATGAATCACCAGAAAGGAGGATCCTTATGCAGAAGGCTTGAAAACATTTAATTGCTATTAAATTGTTGTACTCTAGTCATTGATATTAAAATAATGAAGGCATTCTGTAGATGAAAATCAATTTGGTCTACACTAAATGTTATATATCTTTTCATGAAGTTTCAATTTTCCATGCACCATTGTGGACATTTCCCTTATTTCCATTTTCAATGATAGGTACATCGTTATCATCATTTCTTTCAGTTCCTGCGCCATTTTGTTCTTTCTAAATTGATATTGTTCCAATTGAAGTTACGTTATAATCCTCTTTTTGAGGACCCAGATTGTGGGGGCAATAAACTGACTTTGTATAAATATACAAAAGTATGAAGGCTATTGCTTAACGCATTGTAAGCCACCCTGAATCTCCGGAGAAGGGCGGCATATAAATTAAAGCAAAAAAAAACAACAACCCCTCCTTAAAATTTCTCATATGCTGTTATCTCTTTCAAAGTCCAAGTTTTTTTCTTTTTCTTTTTCCAAAACAAAAGTTCAGTGTTATAATGATTTTTTTCCCTCCTGAAGATGGCTCTCTACAATCCACAATTACAAGCTTAAAAGGCATCCATTTTGGTTGCAGTCCGATTTAACTTTTTATACTTATTTGACTTTTTTTCCTTTCTTCTTTTTCACCTTTATATACACCAAATCAATTTAAAATTCAGTCCAGATTTATATAGTCCAAATTCTATGTCATGTTCCAATTAAGTTTCAATTTAGAGTCATTATGAATTGAATGATGCCCTTGAAGTGATGTCCCAGTGCCTGGAGGCCGTGCGGGCCTGGATGGGGAGAAACAGGCTCCAACTCAACCTTTCCAAGACCAAGTGACTGTGGCTTCCGGCGTCCCAATATAGCCAGCTGACGCCATCGCTGGCTATTGGGGGCGAATCACTGCCCCCCACGGAGAGGGCTCACAACTTAGGCATCCTCCTGGATGCACAACTGTCTTTAGAAGAGCATATGATGGCCGTGGCCAGGGGGGCTTTTTATCAGGTTCGCCTGATACGCCAGTTCCGTCCCTTTCTGGATCGGGACTCCCTACGCACGGTCACTCAGGCACTCGTCACTTCCCACCTGGACTACTGCAATGCTCTCTACATGGGGCTCCCCTTGGGAGCTGCAGTTGGTCCAGAATGCGGCCGCGCGGGGAATTATGGGAGCGACGGGGCACTCACATATAACACCTCTCCTGCACGAGCTGCACTGGCTTCCTAGTGGTGACCACCTTTAAAGCGCTCCATGGCTTAGGGCCAGGGTATTTGCGAGACTGCCTTCTGCCGCCAATAGCCTCCCACTGACCCGTTCGCTCGCACAGAGAGGGCCTCCTGAGGGTGCCATTGGCCAGACAGTGCCGGCTGGCGACCCCCAGGGGGAGAGCCTTCTCTGTGGCAGCACCTGCCCTCTGGAATGACCTGCCCTCTGAGATACGCACGATATCAGAACTCCGGACTTTTTGTCGGGCCCTGAAAACACACTTATTCCATCTAGCCGGGCTGGCCTGATCCCATCCTCTCAGTTTTTAATTGAATTCGGTTTTAATTGGGTTGTTTTAAACTTGGGCTAAAATTATTTAATTGTTTTTTAAAATGTTTTTTAAATTTTATATGCTATGTTTTATCTTGGCTGTACACTGCCCTGAGTCCCGCAGGAGAAGGGCGGTATAGAAATAAAATAAAATAAATAAAATAAAATAAAATAATTAACCAGTCCTTTCTATTACAGATTTTTCTTCATTTTTTCTCCCTCCCTTTAAAGTTTCCAAATTGAAAGAGAATCTTTTCAGGTTCTTAGTTCTTCTAATTTTTTTTTAAAGTTCTCCAGATATTTTATATCCAAAACAGACAAATTTCTAATCAGGTTCTGTTGCTTTATAACTTCCGCCTTAATCTTCTTCTTCCCACGCCTATTAGCCACTATTATAACACCAGGACATTTACAATTGTTTTAAAAATCCTTTTTTTCCCTTTCTGCCTATGAGTTAGATATCACTCACCCGGCATCAATATTCTGCTCAATTCTCTGTTCCTGCACATTGCTTGGTCCGGTTGCCCTAGCTTACTGGCTGTCGTAATGGCCACCCCCCCACACTGCAGAGTCAGAGAGAATTTCCTCTGACCTCCAAGGAACTTGCCTGTTCCTCTTGGTCTTCTGAGGTGTCTCTCTTTCTTCCCTGTCCCTACAGGACAGATCTGGTCCAAAGACCCCTCTGCAGCGGTTCGTCAGCCTGGGATTTCATGGGGCTCATCAGAGTCAGCTAATCCCCGACTGTCTCGCCGCGACACTTCCGGTCGAATCAAATGTTATATATCTTTTAATGAGGCATATCACACTGTTAATTTTATTAATCATTCTGTTCCTTATATATGTTGATATCATTAACTAAGTATGCAATTTTATTTAGCTAGCTAAACATCTTATGCTGGTTTTTTAAAAAAACAACAACTTTTGACTATAATTAATTACTGTGTTTAGGTTTTGCAGTGTAATTATTTTGCTCATATTTCTGTGCATACCTTATATTCAAAGGATATAAATAAATTAACTGGCTGAATGACTGTCCCAGAAGTGTATTTATAATACCTTTTTTGGGTAGGAAAACAAGAAAAAGAAATCTGCCTCTGCCTCCCAGCAATTTTGCCTTGTTGCAGCAGATAGCAAATAGCCTGCTCTACTTTCATTTTTGTTTTCAGCATATCCTGATTAGCACAAGAAAAAAAAAATCTGCTCCCAGCAATTTACTTCTTGCAGCAAGCAGCAGAGGCCTGCGCAAAACAACTGAGAGTCGGGAGGCCGATCCAACAGATCTAATTAGGCTGTGCTGAAGCTGAAATGAGCTGTTTCTTCTTGCTGCTTGCTGCAAGGAGGTAAACTGCTGGCAGGCTGAGGCCAAAGGGTGGGGGCCAGTGGGTGGGCGAGCATACATTCGGTGTATAAGACACACCTAAATTTTCATCCCCTTTTGGGGGTGAAAAGGTGCATCTTATACTCTGAAAAATACAGTAAATAAGTAAAAAAAAAATACAGGGCTTAGCCTTATGGTACCCTATTCCCTTATTTATTGAGAAAACTTTTATATACATATAAAAGTATATACTCTTTGAGCAAACATTTTGAGTCAACTATATATTCACTTAATTTGTATGTTTTGTGTAAAAATATAATTCAGAATTAAATGATCTAAAATGACAAAAATACACAGGAACTTTATATGTTGTATCTGAAATCTGAAATCTGTTGTTTTAAAGTCCATTCCTTACTACCTAAACTGATGTATTATAATATTTTCTATAAGAGTAGCAAATTAAAATCTAAACTATCACTTTTATTTAGCATCTATAAATCAGTGAGATAATAAGAGCATAATCTATGGTTATTATCAAGGAACTTTCACCCAATCATTTGGAGACGTTTATATCCCATAGCATGAGAATCTGCTGATTCAATGAGAATCCATTAGATTTGCCAAAGGGAGAGGGGTTAGAAAGTTAGAAAGAAGGGATTTGGAGAGGTGTATGTTGTGAACAATAATGTAGGAAATGCTTAGTGGTATACAATAAACATTGATTTATCATATAGGCTATTCAAATGTTGAACAACTTATACTTAAACCCCCTTTCCTCTATATACTGTATTTGTTAGTCTAACTATTTCTGCTGGATCACTTTACTTGGTTCCTTAACTGTCCATATATATATTCCATTTTCTGCAGTATACTTTATAGTCTGTTGTAATGAAATACATGTAAACATACATTTTGGTGGCTATTTTTTAATGAAGAGAAAACATAGGGGAAAAAATCAGAATACCAAAGTCAGAATCTCAGATTTCATTATGCCACAGTCGGGGAAATAGCGGGCGCTAACGAGCCTGCGAAAACCCCAACTGACAAACCACCATCCGATCGGTCTTTGGACTGTCCCTCATCTTGCAGGGGAGGGGGGTGAAGAGGACCGCCTCGATGTGCCAAGAGGAACAGGCAAGTTCCTCGGAGGCCAGAGGGAATCCTCGAAGTCGGCGGCAGCCATGGCAGCAGCCACAAAGCCGCGGAAGACCGGAACACAAGATCGTGCAGGAGAGAAGAAGAAGAAAGAGCAAGTATCTCGAAGCCAGGTGAGTGACACCAACCCAGGCAAAACAACAGGATTATTTGGTTTTTTTGAAAAAAATAAGACCCCAACTTTAAATAGTGGCTACAGACCTGTGGGGCTTGAAGATCAAAAAGAAAAAAAAGTCAAGGTTGACTCAGCCTTCCATCCTTTCAAAGGTAGGTAAAATGAGGACCCAGATTGTGGGGACAATAAGATGACTTTGTATAAATATACAAAAGTATGAAGGCTATTGCTTAACGCATTGTAAGCCGCCCTAAGTCTCTGGAGTAGGGCGGCATATAAATTAAAGCAAAAAAAAAAAAATAGCAGCTACAGATCTGGGAGGCTTGAAGATCAAAAAGAAAAAAAAATGGAAATAAAGACCCAAGACAGACTTTGTTTTAGTAAATTTGGAAGAATTGGCTTTTAACAACTTAGAAAAGTGACTTTTTTTCCCCTTATTTGGAGTGGATTGGAGAAATGTATCATTGGGAGTTTACACCTTTGAAAGTTAACGAAGCTAATGAAGAAAGACAGACAGATGGCTACATAATTGCCATGGGGTCTGCGGTGACTAAGCAGGAGAGTGGATTGAAAAGATTTCCCTTTCCCTTTCCATTTGGAAAAGAAACTTTTTAAATGGCTTTTTACTTTGGATTACTTTGAAATTAACATTAGATCTATAGAATTTGGAGATTTCTATTCTGTCCTGGACGATTTTAAGAAGAAAGAAGGAATATTTTGGATATTTGACAATGGAAATTAACAAGCTTAGCAAAAAAAAATTAGGTGTGGCGTAGGAATAAAAGACATGAAGTTGATGCATCACACATGGAACAGACATTATAAAGCATTAAAGGGACATACAATTTTTTTTAATTTGAACAGATGAACTTTGAAATGGAACATTTATGGACTGATAGAAAAAGGAAGAAAAGGAAGAAATAAAGTAGATAAATTTAAATGTAACTAAATTGAAATGTAAAGTTTAAAAACCTAAAGGTATATATGATTTTTGGATAAAACAGGAGGGTTTTTGGAGTAATAAAAATAGAAAATAAGAGATGACAACTAAAATAGAGGATGATATATAGGTGGTTAAAACAATAAAGAAGAGTATATTTTAATGTGAGACAACTTTAAGAAAATTTACTGTTTGATGTAATATGTTTTAATTTTAATATGCAAACAAATGCTAGATTGGTGATTATGCTTGACTAAGGTTTTATTGAACAAACTATAAGATACACAGATTTTAGCAACAAACTGTGATTTAATTTAATATATGCTGGAAATGATGATTATTATGAAATATATTGAGAATTAATTTGAAAGAGCATGTTGGGAAACTGACACAAAATAGATAACTATATTGTAAGAGAAAATTAAAATAAGAGGGATGGATACCAACTAGATAAGAGTTTGAGACTCGGAGGAAATACGTTGGAAACTAGTTAAAATGCTGGAAATCAGCCAAACACTTACAGGAGAGTTGGAGGAGACTATGCTGGAAATCAGCCAAACAAGAGTGGGAGCCCTGGAGGGGACTATGCTGGAAATCAGCCAAACATAATATGCTGGAAATCAGCCAATAAAATGCTAGAAATCAGCCAAGCAAATAGGAGGAGAGTTGGAGGAGATTATGCTGGAAAATATGCTGGAAATTAGCCAATAATGGTGGTAGGCTTGGAGGAGACTATACTGGAAATTAGCCACAAATAGTTGGTGCTCTGGAGGAGACTATACTGGGAATCAGCCAAACATAATATGCTGAAAAACAGCCAAACAATAGAGGGAGGTATGGAAGAAAATATGCCGGGAAATTAGTTTAAATAAAACATGTTTTTTGTGATAAACCTGTGTAACATGAAAACTGTAATAGATGATAAGTGTTTTTAAGTGTGTTTAAGATACTAAGATTCAAGGAAAAGGGTCAAGAGATCAAGAATTAGATAGAATTTTGTTTTATAAAGTGTAATAAAAATGGAGCTTCATTGAATTTGAAATTAAGATTTGTGGTGATAAAATTGTAAGGTAAATAATTAGAATAAGAGGTTAGAATATTGTTAAAAATTATTTTGACACTGATGGTAAAAGATACAAGGTGAAGAAGAACAAGATAAAATCAGGATTGATATATAGATATAAAAATGAGCGAAAGTTAGTTTGAAATTAAAATTGTATTGATATAATGGATTTGTTTAGGTGAAGATGCTAGATTTTATGTTAAAATCTGTTTTTTTATGTTTTGAATTTCTATCCGTAAAAGATGCAATGGGAAATTGAATGGAGCTTGTTAAAGGAACGTAAGCGTGGTAACTATCTATGACCGGATCGAGACTCTGTTCTTGAAAGTTATATTTTATGTTTATGTTTGAAAAAAAATAAAAAATATTTACAAAAAAAAAGTTGTTAGGTTAAACGAGAGCAAAAAATACCTTGTTGTCAAGCAGTCTGCAACAACTAAGATTCCTGTAGATTTGCAACAAGTAAACCAGCAAACAAACAAAAAAGCAAATCAGAATGTTGTAATTATGTGAAGGGGTATTGGGCATATTGCTTTGAGTTCCTTGAGGAATTCTAAGATATACTTAGAGTTCCTTGTATCTCTTAGAGAGAGATACAAGGAACTGCTTGCAAACTGCTGGAAAGACTCAGTGTTAATAGTCCCTTAAAATGCTTAAATCATTTATGGTGGAAGCATTAAAGCAATTTATCTTTCTTATTTTATTTTATTTTATTTATTTTTCTGCTTCTAATATTGATGCACCATATGGGTAAGCATATTGGCTTAATATTAAGTACATGATTAGAAACAAATAACATTGAGAGGATTAAGTGCTAGATTAATGAAGACAGTTAAATTTTCCAGTGTTTCCTTTGTGTGCATGTTTATTTCCTGTGCCTGAGCTTTTTATCAGGTTATTTAGCCTTTCTGAAAATAAATAATTGTATTTATGCTTAAATACAACTATTCTGCACTGGATTTGCTTTGCCATTAACAGGGCATCTAAACACAATATTGCAAGTATAATTAGATCTACATTTTAGCTTAATGAGTAGCTAATGCTCATTATCTCATTTTGGCAGTTGTGTATTTATGATCTGCTGTAGAATGGAAAAGCATTGTCATTTCATAAAGTGGTATATATTTTTAAAACACATTTTTTCACTATTTAGAAATTCAACATTATGTAGTGAGTCCAAATAGTATATTGCATTTATTTCTGGGTTGGTTGTGCTAAAGAACTCTTCAAGTTGTTAAGTTCATTTTGAGGAATTAATGTACATGTTCACATTTCTTGATGATTCTTGACATTTATGCTTTTTAAAAAAATATCTGTAAATTTAAAAAAAAATTACCTCTATGTTTAATTAAATCTACCATGCATTTTTACTGTTCTAGTTTTTACTAAGTTCAAGGGACTTGTGGTCTATCAATCTACGTAGGTCTTTAACTCTAACTAAAGTATTCCCTTGTAATTAATGACATAATTGTACTAATGGTATATTAATTAGAATGAATGATAAAATATAGCATATTTTATTCTAAAGTGGGATCATATATAATAATCATATATTTTAAGTAGATGGCAAAATTGAAAGTGCATGAATCTTTAAGGAAAAATAAGATAATCACAATTATTTAAATCAATCAATGTCATTAGCATATATTAAACTGGCTGATTCATTCTCTGGACTTTAGTTTTCTAACTTTTCACATTAAGTAATACTGGTGATACTGTGTTGAAGATTTTAGAGGTTTCCATAAAAGAGAATATAAATGGCTCAGGATTGAATTGTGGAGTTCTTGGTGTTTTCTTGGTGTTTTCTGAGATTGGTTGTTTGCTTGCAGACGTTTCATTACCAGTCTAGGTAACATCATCAGTTCAGGATTTGCTTCTGGTTTATATGAAGAGCTTACCCACCAGTGTTGCTGAGAGTGCACTTTTCTCCAAGATAGCTCCTTGTTTTCTGCTTGATTGTTTAGTATTAATCCTTACTTCTCTGTATGTAAGTTAGAGAGGATGTGTTTTGGTCTTTGTATTTCTTCTTAGCTTTTTATTGCCTCTGTTGAATAAGTACAAATGTGATTTATCTCTATGTTTTCGGGTTTTTGGGTGCTACACCAGCCGAGGACCCAGGGGTGGGGTGGGAGGGTGGCGGTTGTTATTAGGGAGACCCATAGTCCGCGGGAGGTCACTGCTCCCCAGATGGATGGATGTGAGTCCCTACTCATGAGATGGGGTCCTCAAGGGCAGTGGGGTCTGTTGATTACATACCTATCTCCCAGCTGCGTATCAACGGCCCTGCCCGGGCTGCTGGACGCCCTTCGGGGCTGGTGGTTGAGTTTCCCAGACTCATTGTTCTGGGGGACTTTAACCTGCCTTCCCTGGGTGGGATGTCGGGAGCAGCCCGGGAGTTCATGGCTTCCATGGCAGCCATGGACCTGACTCAGGTAATTCAAGGCCTGACTCATGTGGGGACACACACACACCGATCATTATCTCCTTCGGCTGGACTTCCATTATGCCACCCCCCACCACTGGGATGCGGGACCAACCACCTGGTTCCGTCCCAGGCACCTGATGGACCCTTAGCTGTTCCAGACGGAGCTTGGGACTATATTTGTCTCTCTTTCCCACGCTCCGGTCAAGACTCTGGTGGATGCCTGGGAAAAAGCTGCTGCGGGGCTCTCGACTGGGTCGTGCCTTTGCGGCCTCTGACCCAATGCAGATCCCAGCTGGCCCCTTGGTTTACTGAGGAGCTCCAGGAGATGAAGCGGTGGAGGAGAGGCCTAGAGAGCTGTTGGAGATCCAGCCGTTCCGAGTCTGGTGGTGAGACCCCTCCTCAAGAAACCTGCCTTGGATCCAGCTATATTGAACAACTTTCGTCCTCTCTCCAACCTTTGCTTTATTGCAAAGGTTGTTGAGAGCGTGGTGGCACATCAGCTCCCGTTGGCCCTGGAGGAAGCAGTATACCCGGACCCGGACCAGTTGGGTTTCAGGCCCGGGTACAGCATGGAGATGGCATTGGTCGTGCTGGTTGATGATCTCTGGAGGGCTCGGGAAAGGGGACATTCCTCTGTCCTGGTCCTGTTAGATCTCTCGGCAGCTTTTGATACTATCGACCATGGTATCCTACTGCGATACCTCGAGGGGTTAGGGGTGGGAGGCACTGTTTTATGGTGGTTCTTATCCTATCTCACGGGGTGTTCGCAAGCAGTGTTGGCGGGGGGACAGAGATCGGCCCTGAAGCCCCTTACGTGTGGGGTGCCCCAGGGGTTGGTCCTCTCTCCCCTTTTGTTCAACATCTATATGAAGCCTCTGGGGGAGATCATCCATGGTTTTGGGGTGGGGTATCATCAATATGTACGTCTTGAGTAATATTTGCATTAAATAAGTATACATAGAACTGTTTATTGTTTCAATAAAATATATATTGTTTTTGTTTTTATTTATGTTTTTGTTCTTTTTTCTATTTTATTTGTTAATTTATGTATTATGATTACTATTATTTCCGTGTTTTTCTTTTTTCTTTTTGTTATTTAATTTTGTTAATTAAAAAGGAATAAAAATAACTAAAAATATGCAATGCTGTTTTTTTAAAAAAATATTTTATTGATTTTATTATATATACATAAAAATATAATAACAATTCTATTTAACATCGGATATGCAGTGTTTATACATAATTACATGGAAAAAAAATCTGGTGTCACTTATACTATACATTTCTAATTGGTTTCTGCACCTTTTTCTCCTTCCTTAATTTTATCATTCATCCATTCGTACCACCTTCCCCACACAGTATAGTAGTATGAATTCTCATCATTATTTATTTCATGGGTTAATTTGCTTATCTCTGCGCACTCCAATATTTTCCTAATGATAAATTCTTCCGGTGGTGGGTCTTTCTCTTTCCAGTATTGTGCGTATGCCAGTCTAGCAGCTGTAGTTATGTGTATCAGGAGATGAACCTTTTCTTTTCCATACCCTTTCTTTACTATTCCCAGGAGAAATATTTCTGGTGTCAATTCAATATCTTCTCCAATTATTTCTTGCAACCATCTCCGAATCCTACTCCAATATCTTTTTGCCTCGGGGCATGCCCACCACATATGAAAGAAGGTGCCCTGACCATGACCACATTTCCAACAGTTTGGATGCATATTGGGAAACATCTTTGCTAATCTAGCAGATGCTAAATGCCACCTGTGGAGCATTTTGTAATGGTTTTCCTTACATGTGGCAGCTCTTGTCACTTTGTAATTTTTGTTCCACGCCTCTTCCCATTCATTAAAGTTTAGACTATGCCCAATATTTCTCTCCCATGCTGTCAGTTGATTTCTGGCTACATCCTCGGCTCTCTCTTCGTCTAATAAATAGTTATATAGCTTGGCCAAAGCTTTTTTTCCTGTTCCCATCAAAATTTTGTCTATTCCATTATATCCTAATTCCAAACCGTATTCATCCTTATCTCTCTGGTATCTTGATTTTATTTGCAGATAGGTCCACCAATCTAGAATTATACCTTGACCTCTCAATACATCATTTGATTTGATATTTCCTCCTCCGTCCACAATGTCTTTATATCTGCACAGTTTCTCCATTCCCCATCTATTGTGGTAAATCAATGCCTCCACCGTGGAGAGCCATTTTGGGACTTTTACGTAGTATCTCTGCCTAATTCCCATCCATGTTTGTATTAAGGAGTCCCTAATTTTATGTCTATGGAAATAAGTTTTCTTTTTCTTCTCTGTGTCCCATAAATATGCGTGCCACCCTTTCTGTAAATCGTGGCCTTTTAGAGTTAGAATTCTCTTATTTTCCAGAGTGACCCATTCCTTTATCCATATTAGTTTGGCTGCTCTATAGTAAATTTCCCAATCTGGGAGTCCGAATCCTCCCATGTTCCTTTTTCCCTGTAAGATTTTAAGAGAAATCCTGGGTCTTTTCCCCTCCCATACAAATTCCCTAATATTTTTATTTAATTCTGAAAAAAAATTCTTATCTAAATTTATTGGTATATTCTGATATAAGAATAGAATTCTGGGGAGGATATTCATCTTAACTGCGGCAATTTTGCCTATAAGTGACAGTTTGGTTTTCCTCCATCTGTCCAAATCTTGTTTCATTTTGTTAATTAGCGGGATATAATTATCTTCCTTTATGGATGAGCACCTTTTAGTTATCCAAATTCCTAAATACTTTGTCTTTTTGACAACTTGCAGTCCCAGAGTTCCTTCTATCTCTTTCTGCTGCACCTCAGATACATTCTTAGTTAATATTTTGGTTTTGGATTTGTTCAATTTAAGGCCTGCCACCTCTCCATATTTGCCCAACTCTTCTAATACTTTTTGCCCAGATTCTATTGGGTCTTCTAATATTAGTGCCACGTCGTCCGCAAACGCTTGCGTTTTATAGACCTCCTTCCTAATCTTTAGGCCTTTGATTTCCTCACTCTTCCTAATTTTTCATAACAGGACTTCTAGGACCAAGATGAATAATAACGGCGACAGGGGGCAACCCTGTCTTACCCCCTTCTTAATCTGAAATGTTCTTGTCCTATCTCCATTTACTAAGATGCTCGCCCTCTGGTTATCGTAAATAATTTTTATCATCTTTTCAAAGTTTTGCCCAAACCCCATTATTCTAATTTGTTTAATCATAAAATTCCAATTCACATTATCGAATGCCTTTTGGGCATCCAAAAAAACTAAGGCCATCTGCTTTTCGGGGTGCTCTTCATAGTACTCTAAAATATCTAAAACAATTCTCAAATTGTCCCTAATTTGTCTCCCCGGGAGAAATCCATTTTGGTCTTTATGGATCCAGGCGTTTAATATTTTTTTTGTTCTTTCCGCCATGTACATAGAACTGTTTATTGTTTCAATAAAATATATATTGTTTTTGTTTTTATTTATGTTTTTGTTCTTTTTTCTATTTTATTTGTTAATTTATGTATTATGATTACTATTATTTCCGTCTATTATTTTTCTTTTTTCTTTTTGTTATTTAATTTTGTTAATTAAAAAGGAATAAAAATAAATAAAAATATGCAATGCTGTTTTTGTTTCATTCAGAGTTCATCAGATTTTTATATGTCAAAAGTTGCAAAGCAAACAATTAAAGAATTGTTAAATTCTTTCTTTGATTTCTATTCAGAGTTACCAATGCCTTTCTTGTATAATTCTAGTATATGTATGTAATAGAGCTAAGAAAAGGTTTGATTTGAAGGTTATTAAATTCTCTCAATTGTTTGGCTGAATTGAATTAGGTACTGTTGGAAGAAATGTCCATCTGGGTTCAGTTCCAGACACTGGAAGCATATAGACTGCTTGAAAAGATGGTTTAATAATGGACAGGACCACATGGTTTTGAGGTCCTGGGCATAAAAGCACATGGGTGAAAGAGAGAGAGAGAGATTTATACCCTCTGTTGGGCTTTGAATTTGAACTTGTATTCTGATTGGTTGTCAGACTCCCATGGGGCCATGCAGGGGAAACTTTGTAGGTTGTCCTTTGAGTCCAGGCTTGGTTGAGATTGCTGGGTGATGCAATCTCCCTAGGTGCCATGTGGTGAGTTCAGTTGCTAGATGGGTAGAAGGCTAATCCTATCTTTGTTGGATCTTGGGTGAGGACATTTGCTTATGAATAGACTTAGCTATCTCTTTATCTCTTAAGTGCTGACTATTGAGGAGGGTGGGGGCTATTAAGAGTGAGTCTGCTTCCTGCCTTAAAAAACATGTTTCCCCATTTCTCATCCAGGGAAATATAATATTCTGCCTTTTTAATATTTCCTAGAATATTTCATTCTTCTAGGAGGGGGGTGGATGCTAACTTCCTACAGTACTTTTAAAACTATCTGTAGATTTAACAGACCTGTCCATACATTCAGACATGACCATACACATATATGTTAATTGAGTAGAACCATAAAACATTGTAATATTATTTGAAATGCAAATTCAAATCACATCTTGGCTGGTTTGACACACTTCAATGTGAGGGTGATATAGACTAGACATTGCCTTTGTCTACATAATCAGTTGCTCAATGTCAAAGGTTTGGCCTGTAATCACATGCCTTAAGGTAGTATAGATTTTAGATTGTATATTTTAGAAAATGGTGGCCTAAAATGAAAGCACCTTCTTTAAATTAATCTCAAATAACTTTCAGTTATGATCCTGATCCTAAACATTGGAATCAGGAATTTCATCATGTTGATGTTGAAATGAATAAACTAGATCAAGAATCACTTTTTTGTTCTGTCACCAACATTCCTCAATTTCTGTCCAGCAGTGAAGATGGAACTATTCCTCAGAACTCTAAGCAGTAGTGGGTTGCTACCGGTTCCCACGGATCAGCGAACTTGTAACAGCGGTGGCGGGAGGCTCTGCCCACCCACCCGGACGTCTCTGTGCATGTGCAGAAGCGTTTTGCGTGTGAGCTCGCACCCATAAGCAAACCAGTAGCGGCCGAAATTGAAACCCACTACTGACTCTAAGGTTATGAAAAGAACAGCTGTCTTAAAATTCAGATTATTTGGAAAAAAGTACATACTGATTTTGCATTAAGGGATCAAAGAGCTACACCAATACTGATTTTCGTGGTTTCAAACAAATAATTTGCTGTATCCAAATTTGCCTTTGGATAAGTCTATTTGTTTTATGAGCCTTACATAGTAGTAAGTTTCATTTCAAACAGAACAACTTAAAAGGGTGTTTTTTGGCTAGCCCTCAAGATATATTCAATGTAGTTCAGTGTAGTTTTGAAGTGCTATTATGTTTGAATTTTTTGTAATTCCTCTAATGTGGTAGTGTAAACATGCTTACTAGGTAGTACAATCCCATGGACTCAAATTATTAATTCATGTGACACATGCACCAGTATTCATTAAACAAATATGACTATTTAAAGCAAGTTGCAGAATGGAGAAGAAACTGAAATCATTTATGTTATATCTTCTCCTGAGCAATGAGGCAAATGAGCATGAGCAATTATGTCAAAATGACCATTATAAATATTGGGCTTTCAATACATAAGGTATGTCTAACAACTAACCAGAGAGCTGTCTATTACATTATAAATTATTTGCATATATCATTTAACCTGTGTAGGCAAACTGCTTCTACCTGGTATTGAAACAAATTAAATATCTTATAGGACATGATAAACAGCAATTCATGCAATACTTTACAAAACAATATGCATGTTGCTGTAACTGCCTTTGCTGATCTGTAATATTTGTATTACAAAAACTGTAATACTGTTGGAATGCATTTGGGATAGTAAATTTTAGAGTATTTTAAAATGGAGAATGCTTGTAAAATTATATTTGATGATAGTATGATGGAATGTAGTGAGAAGGTGGACATCCAAGAGGAAGTGGTGCATTCTAGAGGAGTAAGAGGTGAGTCAGCCCAGAAATTATGTGTGAGAGAAAGAGGATGAAGGCAGCCCCTCTCTAATTCTTCATAGACCATATTGTAGATATTTGACAAGATTTTGTCTATAGGAATGAAGCAATAAAGAACTCAGGTTGGAAGAATTGCCCTGTGTCATTCTTGGGTTTGTGCTGGCAAATAGCATTTTTTAAAACATGAAATAAAAAATTAAAAGGATACTTTGAAAGCAATTTTAAGTAATAGATTTTCCTTGTACCATAAATTTATTCTGTATTTATTGGATTTGATTATAAATTGCAATGGTAATATCTTTTAAACATTTTGTATTCTTTGATATGTGAATTCTAGGAACTACTTTTAGGTCTTTTAGCAATCAGCTAAAGAACTGAACAGAATGTAACGAACTTGAATTAAAATGTGTTCAATCAAAAATAAAGAATTGCAAAATACATTGTCCAGATACCCTTCATTGGCATGACACAACTAGCAAAATCTACAAACTTCTGAATTTTGTTCAACACTGCACTAACTTTCACAACATATTTTGTGTAATTTAAAGTAATCACTCAATAATTTAAATTTAGGAAATAAGACAGAAATAATGTTGTATAAAAATTGTCAATATTCCAAATATCTCGGTCTTCCAATCCATTTACAACTTTTTAAAATCAAAAACCTTTCTTGTTTTTTGTCAATTATATATTATTTTAAATTATTATGTCTTTGTTAAAAATTCTTAAATCCACTCTCTATGTGTCAAACTAAGCTTGCCATTTTGAAATAATATTCACAAAGTATTTAAATCAAACATTTCTAAATGTGACAAAAAAGTGAATTTGGTTGGCTGAGTTTTGTTACGAAAGGCACTGTCACTGCTCAGAGGAAATATGTCATTTTTCTTAACTCCTGGTGCTTAAACCCACAGGAGGCAGCCTTTTTTACAATCCCCTCATAAGGAATTGCCACTCAGCACAATTGTGGGTGACCTCACATTCTCCAGAGAGACTCAAAAGACTGATCTACTTGCCTTTTTTCCCCTTCTTCATGGCAGTCTCTATTGATTTGCAGAGACATCTTCAGTCAGTCATGACTCACAGCTGAAACCTTCACTACATCTTTTTTTAAAGTTAATCTCTCTTTCCCCTCATGTGTGAGGCCCCTCCTCAAGAAGCCCTCTCTGGATCCCGCTGTTTTGGCTAACTATCGTCCAGTCTCCAACCTTCGCTTTGTTGCGAAGGTTGTTGAGAGTGTGGTGGCGCAGCAGCTTCCCTGGTACCTGGATGAAGCTGTCTATCTAGACCCGCTCCAGTCCGGCTTCCGGCCTGGGCACAGCACGGAAACGGCATTGGTCGCGTTGGTGGATGATCTCTGGAGGGCTCGGGATAGGGGTTGCTCCTCTATCCTGGTCCTGTTAGACCTCTCAGCGGCTTTTGATACCATCGACCATGGTATCATGTTGCACCGGTTGGAGGGGCTGGGGGTGGGGGGCACCGTTCTGCGGTGGTTCTCCTCCTACCTCTCTGACCGGTCGCAATCTGTGTTGACAGGGGGGCAGCGGTCGACCCCAAGGCACCTTGCTTGTGGGGTGCCACAAGGGTCGGTCCTCTCGCCCCTACTGTTCAACATTTATGTAAAGCCACTGGGTGAGATCATCCATGGCTTCGGGTTGGAGTTCCATCAGTACGCTGATGACACCCAGCTGTACATCTCCACCCCAGGCCACCCCAACGATGCCCTTGAAGTGATGTCCCAGTGCCTGGAGGCCGTGCGGGCCTGGATGGGGAGAAACAGGCTCCGACTCAACCCCTCCAAGACCGAGTGGCTGTGGCTTCCGGCGTCCCAATATAGCCAGCTGACGCCATCACTGGCTATTGGGGGTGAATCACTCGCCCCCACAGAGAGGGCTCGTAACTTGGGCATCCTCCTGGATGCACGGCTGTCTCTAGAAGATCATATGATGGCCGTGGCCAGGGGGGCTTTTTATCAGGTTCGCCTGATATGCCAGTTGCGCCCCTTTCTGGATCGGGACTCCCTACGCACAGTCACTCAGGCACTCGTCACCTCCTGCCTGGACTACTGCAACACTCTCTACATGGGGCTCCCCCTGGGGTGCACCTGGAGGCTCCAGCTGGTCCTGAATGCGGCCGCGTGGGGGATTATGGGAGCGACGGGGCGCTCCCATGTGACGCCGCTCCTGCGCGAGCTGCACTGGCTCCCGGTGGTCTTCCGGGTGCGCTTCAAGGTGTTGGTGACCACCTTTAAAGCGCTCCATGGCTTAGGGCCGGGGTATTTACGAGACCGTCTTCTGCCACCAATAGCCTCCCACCGGCCAGTACGCTCGCACAGTGGGCCTCCTCAGGGTGCCGTCCGCCAGACAGTGCCGGCTGGCGACCCCCAGGGGGAGAGTTTTCTGTGGCGGCGCCCACCCTCTGGAACAACCTCCCCCCAGAGATACGTACAATAACAGACCTCCGGGTTTTTCGTCGGGCCCTGAAAACTTATTTATTTCAACTAGCTGGGCTGGCTTGATCCCACAGTTTTGAGTTAAATTTTAATTGATTTTAAATTGGGTTGTTTTAAATTACGGCCAAAAAAAATATTTAATCATTTTAAACTGCTTTTAAATTTTGTATGTTCTGTTTTTATTCCGGTGTTCACCGCCCTGAGTCCTATTGGAGAAGGGCGGTATATAAATGGAAACAAATAAATAATAAATGTATGAGTGTGTGTGTGCGCGCACACGCATACATACCAAGTAATATTGGAATGCATTTTTTTCCACCAAATAGCTTGACTGAAATAATTGGTACTGATGTAATATTGAAACTGTTACTTCTTTTCTAGTGCGCTGCTCCCACAATCCATGGCTGGGTTCATTCTCCATGTCTTGACAACCACTGAGACAAAAATACTTTCTTTGTGCCATAACCACGCCCCCTTGTCTCCCTGGACTCCAGTCTTTTTCTCTCAGTCATTGACAGACTGGTGTTTTTTCTTCATGCTCGGGGTTTTTCCCTATTAAATTGTAGGCTCATTAGCCTATTTTCTTTATTTTTGATTAGAATTTACTTTCGGGAGAGAGCTTATTGTACTGCCAGCTGCTGAGGCGCGCGTGACGTGTCTGGGGCTCCAGGCCATCCCGCGTCTCTTTATCCATCGCAAGCAGCAGCTGCCGGATTCTGTCCCTTCGGGGCGGCTCCGTGTTGGGCAATTTAGCCGCCGGTGCTGTGGCTGGACTGTTGGTCCGCTGATTTGTCCGCACCACGTTTATTGATTTTGGACTCAGCTCTCACTAGGGCGGCTCCGGAGTCCCTGCACGGTGTCCGTGCACACTCTGAGGTTTGCTTGGCTTCGCAGTGCTCAGAGGGCGATTCGCCTCGCTCCTTCCACGGCCTTCAATTTCCCACCGTCGCTGAGGCTTGTGGGCTATAGAAGTGGTTGTAACTTTGGGGGTACTCAGTCCCACCTCTGCACCTATATTGCCTGGACTGGCTAGTCCGTTTTCCTGTATTGGTACCATGGCGGACTCTTCACTATCTTCAGACCGCGAACATGAGGCCAGCCCTCCCAGGCTTTTTAAACCCAAGTCCAGGTCGGGAAGGTGGGCGACTTCTTCCAGCCACATCTCTCACCTGTCCAAGACTTCCTCCAGCTCGAATAAGGACATGCCTTGGCATCACAATGTGCTGGAACACCAGTTTAATAAGGCAAGACTGGCTGCCTCTACGTCTCTGGGGTTAGAGGCACAACCATTACAGCATGCCTTTACTACGGGTCCCATATCCAGTGGGCCCCATTCTGACTCCGATTCCACCGTCCGGCTCACCGGCGGAGAGTCTCATAACCTGTGGTCTACCACTTGCTCGTTCAAAAGGGGTATCACTCTCCATGCCAGACGTTTCGGCTGTGGGTTTATCCGCACCGCCAGTCCTCCAATGAAAGCAGCCAGAGGCTACCTTTACACTGACTGCCGCGGGGCTCCGCGCTGAGGAGGGGTATCTGGCAGGGAGCCATATAGTCTTTCAATCTATGTTGTCCACAGCTCTGTCATCCATCTTGGCGGCAGGTATTCAACAGGCTTCCTAGTTGCCCTATCCACCTATGCATATACAATCCCTGGCACAGAACCAGCTGGCCACGAGACCTTGTTCCCCTACTCACAAGGAACCTACTTCCTCCATTGAATCAGAACACGGGGAGGATGGTCCTGAGGATATAGAATTCTCAGAGGACGAGGGCCTGTTGCCTGATGCCCCGGCATTTACCGGCCTTTTCCAGTCTTCTCTTTTCAAATCTCTTTTACATAAAGCCAGATTAACAACGAACCTTGGGACAAGCGGGTCGCTGTCCAGCGGATCCCAAACTTCAATGGGTCCTCATGAAGCCCTGGTTACACTCTCCAAACCGGACAAAGACTTTATTCCTTGCCCTCAATTATTCTCAGAGGTGATTCAGAATCCGTGGAGTCAGCCGGGCTCCTTAACAGCGCCCAGCAGTCAGGACAAGAAGTTGTACTGTGCTGCGCCTGAATTGGATGACCTTTTGGCGTTACCATCTGTAGATGCCCCGGTCGCGAGTTTGTCATCCGCTTCATTGCTCTCCTCAGACTCATTGGATAGCCTTAAATCGGAGGACAGGAGAGCCGAACTCGCATTCCGGAAGGCACATCAGACTGCGTCTTGGGCAATCAAGACTGCAACAGCTACATTGTTTTTTAATAGGGCATCGTTAATTTGGCTAAGGCAACTACAGGAAAGGCTTCCTCCCGAGGACACTAGATTACACCAAGATATTAATAAAATCGTTGCCGCCACTGAATACTCGGTGGACGCCTCCTTGAATTTGGCCAAATTTGCTTCTCGCGCTCTAGCCTCCACAGTCACGTCTAGGCGCCTCTTCTGGCTTCGCAGTTGGAAGGCCGACGCCAAGGCTAAATGGAAGCTGGCGGCGGCACCATATAAGGCTCCCAACCTTTTTGGGGCCGCTGTAGATCCGCTCCTCATTGAGGATAAAGACAAGCAGAAGATTCTACCAGCTTCATACCGCAGACTGGAGCGCCGCTACACTCCTTATTCTAAGTGGCAGCCCTTTCGGGCCTCCTCAGGACCCGGGGGGGTCCTTCTCTCAGAGGCCTTCCTTCCAGGGCGGTGACCATTTCACAGATAGACACGAATCCCGTGACCGTAACTGACCCCAGTTTTCTTCCAAGCACCCCTTCCGAGGATCCGGGTACAAGAACTATCGCAGGGGCAAGTGACTCCCGGCCCTCAGATCCCATTGGTGGTTGTCTCCAGTTCTTCCACTGCCAGTGGGAATGCTCGACCACAGATGGGTGGGTGCGTCGTACTGTAGCCGAGGGGCTCTCCATAGAGTTCACCGGCTGTCCTCCTGCTCGTTTCCTGCGTTGCCCGTTTCCGGTCTCGCCAGAGAAGCAACGCCTGATGTCTGAGGAGATTCGGCATCTATTGGACATAAAAGCCATAGAACCGGTTCCCTTGGATCAGATTGGGACCGGCTTCTACTCAACCCTGTTCTTAGTCCCCAAGACTTCAGGGGACTGGAGGGGAATTCTAAATCTAAAGCAACTGAACCTGTCCGTCTATTATCGCAGGTTCAAGATGCACTCCCTTCGATCGATCCTGGGCAATGTGAGAGAGGGAGACCTCTTACAGTCACTGGATCTCAGGGAGGCTTACCTGCATGTCCCGGTCCATTCCACCCACTGGAAGTATCTCCGATTCGAGTATGCGGGCAACCATTACCAATACTGTGCCATGCCCTTCGGGCTCTCTTCAGCTCCCAGGACATTCACAAAACTGGTGGCGGTGATGGCAGCTACTCTGAGACTCCTCCCTGTGAGGATCTTGTGTTACCTTGACGATATTTTACTTCTATCGTCCTCCCTCACTCAGGCAACATGAGACATGGAGTTGGTGATCAGTACTTTCCAGCGGCACGGCTTCTCAATCAATCTCGACAAAAGCCAGTTGATACCTTCCACCCGTCTACTTCACCTTGGGGTGGTGATTGATTCAGTCAGGGGTCAGGTGTTTTTGTCGCCAGACAGAGTCCAGAGCCTCACGGAGTTGGTGACTCAAGTGCTTTCCCAGAGATCCGTCCCCCTTCTGCTCCTGTCTCAGCTGTTAGGGAAGATGGTTTCCTGCTTTTCCATCGTTCCCTGGGCTCGCAGGCACTCTTGGCCTCTCCAATGGTTCCTCCTCCCATTTCAGCGGACGGGCCGCAGCACCTCATCTCGCAAGGTGGCCCTGCCTCCACAAATTCATCTCTCGCTCCATTGGTGGACATCTCACACCCTATTGCAGGGCTGTTTCTTCCTGGAGTTGGACCGTCTGGTACTGACCACAGATGCAAGTCTTCACGGATGGGGCGCACACCTCCACAATCAGGTGGCGCAGGGCCAGTGGTCTCAATCTGAACGGCAACACAGCATCAACCTTCTGGAGCTGAGGGCAATTCGGTTGGTTCTGCGTCACTTCCAGTCCACCTTAGAAGGTCATCACATATTGGTCCTCACAGACAACACATCAGCCAAAGCACATGTGAACCGGGAAGGGGGCACGTGGTCACGACCGCTGATACTCGAAGCGGAGAGGATGCTGCGTTGGGCGGAGTGCTACATTCTTTCCATCAAGGCGGACCACATCTCCGGCACAGCAAACATCAGGGCCGATTGGCTGAGCAGGGAGCAAATCGGTCCTGCGGAGTGGCAACTTCATCCCATCCTGTTTCGGGAACTCGCAGATCGGTTCGGGATTCCAGTCATCAACCTGTTTGCCAGCCAGTTGAATGCTCACCTTCCTCGCTTCGTATCCCGTTACCCGGATCCGCTGGCGGAGGATTGCAATGCCCTTTGGTGCCGTTGGCCCCCGGGCCTGTTGTACGCATTTCCCCCGATTCCCCTCATTCCGCGGGTTGTCCGGAAGATGCTCACCGATAGAGCGGAACTGCTGTTAGTGGCACCCAATTGGCACGCCGTCCATGGTACGCCAATCTGGTGGTGCTCTCCATCTCTCGTCTATGGGTGATTCCTCCAAGTCGGATCTCTCTGTGCCAGGGGGTCATAAGCCACCCAGAGCCTCAGTGGCTCCAGTTGACCGTCTGGCACTTGAGAAGGTCATCATGAAGAGGGACCGCCTGTCAGATGATGTGATTGGGACAATCCAAGCTTACAGATGGTCATCCACATCCCGTATTTATGAGGCATCTTGGAGGGCATTTTGCACCTGGTATTCCAAACACCATGTTGATCCGACATCTGCGGATATACCAGACATCCTTGACTTTCTTCAGGCGGGATTGGATAGAGGTTTGGCTTCTTCTACTCTCCGGCGGCAAACCACAGCATTGTCAACCGTTCTTACCTGCCCGCCTTACCAATCCCTGTCACATCACCCTCGGATTCGAGGTTTCCTCCATGGCGCCATGAATCTACAACCTCCTACGGTCCATCGATATCCATCTTGGGACTTGCCGCTTGTTCTACAAGCTCTTACCTTGCCTCCATTTGAACCATTGGGTTCCATCGCTCTCAAGTTCCTTTCATTCAAGGTGGCCTTCCTCCTGGCTATTACATCAGCCAGGAGGGTTTCAGAACTCACTGCCTTGTCAATTAGGAAGGATCTCTGCATCTTTCATGCCAATACTTTGATTCTCTGGCTGGACCCTGTGTTTGTGCCCAAGGTGAACTCCTGGTTTCACCGGGCCCAGGAGTTCGTTTTACCGGACTTTTGTCCGTCTCCCAGACACCACCGTGAGAACGTTGGCACACGCTGGATGTGCGGCGGGCTCTTCATCAATACATACGTCGCACAGTGTCCTTTTGCTGGACTGAAGCTCTTCTAGTCTCGTTCCATCCGGCTTCCATGGGTCAGAAGATTTCTGCTTCCACTGTGGACCGGTGGATTAAGGCCTGTATTTCGCTGTCTTATGGACTCAAAGCCAGACCCCTTCCGGGCAGGATCCTGCCTCATTCCACCCGTAGCGTGGCGACCACGACCGCTTGGGCTACTCTGTCATGCGGCCATCTAGTCATTGATTTCGCCCTTCATTTGTCACTATAAGATTGACGCCTATGCTTCGGCTGAAGCTTCGTTTGGGCGACGGGTGCTACAGGCCATACTTTTGGACCCAGACTCAGGGAGTAGTCAGTCTCCCGCCCAGGGGGTTTGAGCTTGGGTATATCCCAGCCATGGATTGTGGGAGCAGCGCACTGGAAAATGGATGTTGGCTTACCTGAACGTCCCTTTTCTGGGCGCTGCGACCACAATCCATTCCCTCCCCTTCGGCTTCCTGCTCTGGACCTGGGGTGATACCTTTTGTTTTTCTGACTGTACAGTGTATTCGTTTCCAGCTTGTCCACACCTTCAAGACAAAGACTGGAGTCCAGGGAGACAAGGGGGCGTGGTTATGGCACAAAGAAAGTTGTTTTCTCTCAGTGGTTGTCAAGACATAGAGAATGAACCCAGCCATGGATTGTGGTCGCAGCACCCAGAAAAGGGACGTTCAGGTAAGCCAACGTCCATTCTTCCAGGTTTTTCCTAATATGATAAGTGACATGGAAAAAGGTATTAGATTATTTTCTTCAAATTCAGCTGTTAATGTATATAGTATTTCATCAGAGTATGGAATTAACAATCTGGCAAAACATCAGTGAAGATATAAAAACTAAGGAGGAGCCAAGGTGGCACACACTAGCAGCTTTTGAAATCAAACTTTCATACTTAAACTAAATATAATAGGGTAGTGCAAATTTTCAAAGAAGTCTTAATATTCTCTGAGATTTTGTAATGGTTTGGTGTTCAGAGTGAAGTGTGCCTGTAAGGTTCTGCCTCTCCCTCCTGTTCACGAAAGCATGGACTCTTGAAACTTTTGAATTTCAAAAGGAAACTTTTATTGAAAGGAAGTGAATGCAAGACAAGGCAAAGCAGGGTCTGAGTCTCCCCCAGGCAATTCCATTAGGATAAAGTGGTTAGAAACCCCTCCCCTAGGGGGGACTTCTGGGGTGATGTCACGGTGGTGCGATACAGGGAAAGTGGACTCCGTTCTCCCTGTCTGATTTTCTGAGTTTGGAAGCTGGTAACAGTAAAGCTGGTCCTTGGAGGGGACAGCAATTGTGAGAGGAGCATCCAGGGGTGATGGGGAGAAGCGTGATCTCCTGTTACGAAGGGTGGATGCCCTGAAAACCAGCGCAGAAGAGGCCAGCGGTCATGGTGAGGTCCAGAGACGTGGCAGCCTGAATGAATAGGAGAGGAAGCAGAGAGAGAGAAGTGGCAGAAGTATTGGCGGACAAGAAAAAAAAAAGTGAGATACCGAACTATCTCTCTAGTTGATGAAATTTACAAAAAAAATACTGAATAAGAAGTGAGTCTCCAAGGAGGAGGTGGTGGCGCTTTAGCGGTGGGAGCGGAGAAGGAAGAAGATGGAATCAATATAGATTGGCAAGGAGGAAAAGTGATTGTGAGTGCGGACTCAAATGGCTGGTATATCGGAAAGTTGGAAAACTGATTTGTGAGACAAAACTTGTGGAAAGTGGCAGGAAGGAAGAAAAGGCTCTTTTTCTGGGACAGTGGAGATAGAGGCAGAAGAAAGTAAAGAAAGTGGAGAGAAAGACAGTGACAGTGTAAATTAAATGCAGCCATCATTTTGAAAGCAGAGAACAATGAAGTTGCGGAGTGAGCAGAGAGACCAAAGATTAAGAACTGTGGTTACCTAAACGAAGGGAACTCACCTTTAAACAGCTGTCTATAGTGATTACCTTAGATATTTTAAATTCTTACTGTATATTTTAAGTACTTAGATAAATTCCAGAGAGACTTATTACAACAACATTTAAATTGAATTACTAGCTTTAAACTTAAATAGTCCATATAAACATATTGATTCTACTTTATTGAAACTTCGTATAGATTTAAGTATATTTTAATTAATTAATTAATTAGTCTTAAATACCTATTGTTGATTAATAATTGTATATATAGAGACCCTTATATTTAAGGTATTGTTTTCTTCCATATTGAATATAGTTAACTATAGAAAAATATATAAACAAATATAAGAATTGATAATTGAGATTTATATATATATAACTGTTTTCAGAAATTGGATGTTAAAGGCTTACACTGCATTATTATTGTAAACTACTAGTTGAGAGAGAAAAGAAGGGCAGGGAAGAAAAAAGGAAGGTTTAGAGTGAAAAAGGTGACAATTGATGGTATTTTGGCATAATTTTTTCAAAAATCTAAAAATATCAAATACATCCACAGTAACTAAAACGATAAAAAAAACAATGACAGCTTCTCCAGCAGGACAGAAGTTAATTACTGATGTGGTGTGCAGTGAAAAACCAGGACCTGTACCAACCTTGCAAAGTTTGCAAACTTCACTAAATATGATCCAGGAGTTTATGGTAAAAATGCAGGAATCAATAACAAACAATCACGAGGAAATGAAGGGTGAATTAGGCGAAGTAAAAGAAGACATAAAGAAATTGGACAATAGAATGGGAATAATGTAAGAAACAAAGCTAAAAATGAACAGAAAATAAAAGTGATAGAAGTAAGAACAGAACAAATAAACAAAAACTAGAAGAAACTGAAGAGAGGTTGACAGCTGCAAACAGATGTGGAAGAAGCAATTACCCACTTAGAATTAGAGAGATCCACCTTCTACCTGAGGTTTTAAAACATCATAGAGACAAGAGAAGAGGATCTACACAAATTGATGACGGAAATACTAGCTGACCCACTACAAATGGATAAAAGTGAATTAAGGAATAACATTGATGAAGTATACAGGGTGCAAATGAACTATGCAAGGAGACACAGATTACCATGGGAGATACATATAAGATTTGTGAAAAGAGCTGTCAGGGACGAAATTTATAGAAGAACAAGGGATGACCAGTTGACCTACAAAGGAAGAGTGGTCATAACTCTCAGATACCAAAGAGAATTAGTGAGAAAAGAAGGGACTACCAGTTCCTCACAACACAATTAATAAAAAGTATAATAATGTTCCGCTGGGTGATACCCGAAGGTATATTAATAACATGGCAGGATAAAAAAATAAGGATAGACACAATAGATAAAGCCAAGGAATTCTATGAACGCTATATAGAGGAAAAATTGGACAGTAGAGAAGAGTTGGAAACCAAAAGTCAAGAGGAGCAACAGCTAGAGGAAAAGGAACTAAAACAAGACATGAGAGAGAGAAGTGATATAGAAGTTCAAGAAAAAGCAGGAGCGAGGACAAGAAAGCAAAGGGAAACGAGACAAAGGAGAGAAATAAGTGACAAATAAGTAGCAAAATGGAGGAAGAAGTGAAACTACTATCATAAATCAACATAAATGGATTAAATTCGCTGATAAAAAGAAGACAAGTAATTGCTAAACTCCAAAAACATAATGTGGACATTATATGCTTACAGGAGATTCACATGAAAAATGGAAGCCCCCAAATTAGGTAAACTATTTTTGGCCTTAGTTGAAACAAAAAAAAGGGAATTGCAGTTTATATAAAAGACTGGTTGAAACCCAAACAAATTCATGTGGACAAAGAGGGAAGAATATTACTGATTGAAATATCAATAAAACAAAAAAAGAATATTAATTGCACCAAGAAAGAATATTACAGTAAATTACACAAGCAAATTGTAGAATTGGAAATGGATAACATATGCTTACTAGGGGATTTCAACGTGGTGGTTGATCCAAAAAAAGATTACAAAACAGGAAGTTAAAAAAATTATGAAAGGAGAACACTACCAAAGACTTCCTTTGAAATGACCCGAGAGCTAAGTTTAAAAGACGTTTGGAGAGAAATCAACCCACAAAAGAACCAATATACATACTTCTCCAATTCACATAATTCGTGGTCCAGGATTGACATGGTCTGGATGGATCCAGAAACAGGAAAAAATGTAGAGGAAATAGAAATAAAACTGAATACTTGGGCAGATCACAATCTGTTAATAGTTAAATGGAAAGGGGAGGAAAAAAGAAAAAAGAGATGGACCATGAATCAAAGGATAGTGAAAAAAAAAAAATACATTCAATATATAGAAAAAGAACTAGTGTTTTTCCTAAAGGAAAATTGGAATCAACAGACAACTATTCAAAATCTGTGGGACACAACTAAAGCTTATATTCGGGGTCTTACAATGGCATACAAAATACGAAGAAATAAAAACAAAAGAAAACAATATACAGAATTGCAAGAGAATCTGGGAAAATTAGAATATAAAATGCAGAAAGAACCTCAAAACCAGGAAATTGGGGACAAAAAAGATATAAGTAAACATAGATTAAATCTAATCACACAAGAAGAAATAGCCCCAAAAATTAGATCAACCAGACAAAACTACTTTGAAATGCCAACAAACCGGGGAGATGGTTGGCCTACAAATTAAAAAAAGGAGAAGAAAAGAAACTAATAGAACAACTTGAAGATGAAAAAGGGATAGCACATCACCTGAAGGAAGAAAAAGAAAATATAGCAGTACAATATTACTAAAATTTATATAGCCGGGAGAACATAGAGGAGGATGACATTAAAAGATATTTACAGCAGAGAAATCTCCCAACTCTACCAGAAACAGCAAAAGAAACATTAGATGAAAAAATAATGATGTTAGAATTAAAAAGGGCAATTCAAAAACAAAAAAGCAATAAAACACCGGGTCCAGATGGAATCCCAGCAGAATTTTATAAAGAATTATAAAAACCATTGGAGAACCTATTATTAGAAACATACAACGAAGTATTAGAGCGAGCTATGATACCAAAATCCTGGATGGAGGCACTGATAACTTTAATTCCCAAAGATAATGCGTAAAGACAAAAATTCCATAATTGTAGGCCAATCTCGCTGCTGAATGTCGACTATAAGATATTTATGACAATAATGGCAGAAAGAATGAAACATATATTAAATGAAATCATACAACCAGACCAGAATGGATTCTTACCCAACAGACACATAAAAAATAATATAAGAACAATAATAAATACATTAGAATATTATGAAATACATTTGGAAAAACAAGCAGCATTGATATTCCTTTTTTTTTTTTATTGAAAAGTTTTACAAAAAGTTTACATATTTCCCCCCCCTTCCCTACCTCAACCTCCCCCCTCCCCCCCTCCCCTTCCCAGAACAAATTACAGGGTATAAACTTCAACAATCATAATCAATCCTAATCTAAACAATTATGACATTTCACATCTCTTGTTTCAATTCCCTAATTACCCGCCTAGCTTTATTACTTAAAGACACACTAAATATCTATATAATCATTCATAACCTATCTGCAATTTCTTATTCCGATATTTATTTTGAATATAATCTATCCACCTTCTCCAGTCTCTTAAATATCTTTCATTTGAATGATCCTTCAGGTACGCCGAGATTTTTGCCATTTCCGCTAGATTTATAACTTTCATTGTCCACTCTTGGATTGTAGGTAAACCTTGCTTCTTCCAATATTGTGCCACCAACAGTCTTGCTGCAGTTATTAAATTCAAAATCAATTTAGTCTCTATAACTGTACAATCCGTAACTATACCCAAAAGAAACAGCTGTAGTGTGAATTTCAACCTCTTTTTAAGAATATTTTGTAAAATCCACCAGATTTTAATCCAAAACGCTTTAACCTTTTTACATGTCCACCAAATGTGAAAATAAGTAGCATCCTCACAATTACATCTCCAACATTTTGGTTGTACATTCGGATACATACGAGATAACTTTTTTGGATCTAGATGCCATCTATAAAACATTTTATAAAAGTTCTCCCTTAAATTTTGCGCTTTGGTAAATTTCACATTTGTTACCCATATTTTCTCCCACGTTTCCATCATTATTGGCTGTTCAAAATTCTGCGCCCATTTTATCATACAGTCCTTAACTAGCTCTGTTTCCGAGTCCATCTCTATCAGTATATTATACAATCTTTTTATATGCATTGGGCTTTGATCTCTAATTTGTTTAATTAAATTTTCGTCACTTTGTATAACACCAGTTTTCTGGTCTTTTCTCCATCTGGCTTGTAACTGTACATATTGAAACCATGTTTGAATTATTTTCTCCTCTTTCAACACATTCACAGATTTTAATTTTAATATACCTCCCTCCATAATGAGAATATCTTTATACGTAATTACATCCTGTCTACATTCTATACTCGTATTCTCTATTGCGTGCCTGGGTGCTGTCCATATAGGTATTTTTTCATTTAACTTATATTGATATTTCTTCCAGACACGCAATAAAGCATTTCTCAGTATATGACTCTTAAATGCTCTGTCCACCCTTTTTTCATACACTAAATAAGCATGCCAACCATAAACCAGATCATACCCTTCAATATTCAATATCCTTCCATTTGTTAAATTAATCCAATCACTAATTGCTGATAAAACAGCTGCTTCATAGTACAATTTTAAATTTGGCATTTTCAGTCCTCCTCTTTCTCGTATGTCCTGCATTATTTTCAATTTTATCCTTGGTTTCTTACCTTGCCATACGAACTTATTAATACCTTTCTGCCACTCTTCCAGGTTGGCATCCTTTTTTAGTATTGGTATCATTTGAAAGAGGAACAAAAACCTAGGCAACACATTCATTTTTATAACTGCTATTCTACCCAACAAGGACAATTGTAGTTTTTTCCAATTATCCATTTCAACTTGTATTTTATGCCATATCAATTCATAATTATACTTATACAATTTACCATTAGAAGATGCAATATAAACTCCTAAATACTTGACTTTTTTAACTATTTCACATCCCGTTACCCTTTGTAACTCCTCTTTTTGATTAGCTGTCATATTTTTAACTATCATCTTTGTTTTTCCAATGTTTATCTTAAACCCAGATACTTGACCATACTGTTTTATTATATCAATCAAAACCTTTGCTGATTCCACTGGATGAGTTAAGGTCATAACCAAATCATCTGCGAATGCCCGTATCTTATATTCATAATCTCTAACTTTGATTCCCTTTATCCCATCTGCATTACGTATTTTATTTAACAGCAACTCCAAAGTTAATATAAATAATAATGGCGATAAGGGACATCCCTGCCTCGTGCCTTTTTCAATTTTAAAAGTTTCTGTCAAACTGCCATTAATAATTATCTGAGCTGTCTGTTCCTGATATATTGCTTTTATGGACTGCATAAAGCAATTCCCAAATTGCATCCTATTGACCACTCTCAATAAAAATTGCCAATCTAATCGATCAAAAGCTTTTTCCGCATCCAGAAATATAAGCACCGCAGGGATTTGGTTATTCCTTTCCAAATGTTCCAATATGTCAACAATTTGTCTTACATTATTTTTCATTTGTCTACCTTGTATAAAACCAGTTTGGTCAGCATGAATCGTCTTCTGCATTACTAGCATTAACCTATTTGCCAATATCTTAGCAAATATTTTATAATCTGTATTCAATAAGGATATAGGTCTATAATTTTTGGGTTGTGTCAAATCTTGATCTTCTTTTGGAATTAACGAAATAAAAGCTGTTTTCCATGAAGGTGGTACCCCTTCACCCAGCTGAATTCTATTGAATAATTCTTTAAGAGGTAAAACCATCTCCAATTGTAAATATTTATAGTACACAGCTGTTAATCCATCCGTACCAGGAGCCTTACCAGTTTTTAACTGTTTAATTGTTGAGAGGATCTCCTCCTCTGTTATTAATTGGTTTAACCGTTCTCTTTGTTCCTCTGTAACTATTGGAATATTCTGTCTATCCAGATATGTCTCTACCTCTGCACCTTGTATTTTGTCTGCAGTATACAATCTTGCATAAAATTCTAAAAATGCCTTTTTAATCATATTTTGGTGATACAACTCTCTACCTTTATACTCTATTTTCTCTATGGTACGAGATTTTTGTTTTTTCCTCAGCATGTATGCCAACCATCTACCTGGTTTATTTGCATTACAAAAAGTATTATGTTTAGCATATTGTAGATTGGTTGCCACTTGGTCTGAAAGCATCATATTAAATTGCCCACGTAATAAACTGATCTCTTCTTTAATTTTCTTATCCCCTGGGTTATCAATTAACACCCTTTCTTTTTTCTTAATCTCTTCTTCTAATTCCCTCCTTTTCTCCACTTGTTTACGCCTATAAGCATTATTCATATTTATCAGAACTCCTCTCATATATGCTTTACTAGCATCCCATACCATATCCATAGATGTTCCCTTGTTCATATTAAAAACAAAAAATTCCTTCATTAGTTTTTTACATTCTATTACATTTTTCTCATATCTGAAAAGGTTTTCATTTAACCGCCAAGATCTCCTAACTCTTTCCCCACACTCCAGTTCCATCCAAACTGGGCTGTGATCAGTTAAAATTCTGGGACAAATCTTTATCTTCTTTACCCTGGAAAAAAAATCATTTGTAATTAATATAAAATCAATTCTTGAAAAGGATTGATGTCTATCTGAAAAAAATGTAAAATCTTGTTCTCTATAATTCCTTTCACGCCAGATGTCTCTTAATTCCATATCCTCCATCATATCAAAAAAAGTCTTAGGCAGTCTAGATCGCAATTTGGTAGATTGTACTATTCTTTTCTTATCAATACTAGGGTCTAACACTCCGTTCCAATCTCCCATCAGTATACATGAATTATAATCCCAATGTAATAATTTTGTATGTATCAACTTATAAAATTTCTCTTGCTGTTGATTGGGAGCATATATCCCCAATAAGAGTGTTTTCTTTCCTTCTATCATTATCTCAATTGCCAGAAATCTTCCTTGTTGATCTGCCTCAACTAATTTAGCCATCAAATCTCTTTTCAAGTAAATCACTATTCCATTCTTTTTTTCCGGGGCTGATGCAGCAAAATGTGTTCCCAATTTTGTATTTATTAAATATTTTTGGTCAGTTGTCCTTATATGTGTTTCCTGCAGGCATATTATTTCATTTTTAAATTGTCTCAAATGGTGAAATATTTTCTTCCTTTTTTGTGGTGAGTTTAAACCGTTAACATTCCAGGTTAAGAACCTAGAAGCCATCCTCAGAATCTCGAAGCTTGGCGAGAACCACTTGATAATCCTCTTGGAATTTTCTTTTAGGTCTCGCCCCTCCCACAGCTTCTACACCAGTATTCACTTCTTGTGATAAAGCCTGCTCTTGTAACTTTTTTAACTCTTCAACTTTACGTTTAGTAGCTGCTCTGGTTTGTCTTTGATCTTTGCCTTCTTCTTGTTTTTCAACTATATCCCATGCTTGGACAGCACTTGAAAGTTGCAGTACTTCCTCCTGCATACTCATAGCTCCGCCTTCCGATTGCTTCTGCAGATCCTCTTTTCTTCCCTCTGTCGCCTCTCTTGCTTTTTTGCCTCCTGGCACTGGTGGTTGTCCAGCCTTTAATATATTACTATAAAAATCTCTTGCTTTGTAAATTGTATTAAGGCGATATCGCTCTCCTGCATAATCCACTGATAATCCGACTGGGACTTCCCATCTGTATTGTACCTGTCGGTTCCTCAGCTCATCTGCCAGAAAAGCATACTCTTTCTTGGATTTCAGCATTTTGGGTGGTATTTCTTTAAATACTGCAACTTCTTGTCCTGCCACTTGCAACTTATTTTTGTAGGCAGCTTGTAAAATCTCATTTCTAATCCTTCTAGTAACAAAATAAATCACAACATCTCTTGGTAATTTCCTTTGTCTAGCTACCCATGAATTAACACGATAGATCCGATCCATTTGCCATTCGAGTTCACCTCTGGACACTCCTATAAATTGTGCCAGAGCATCTTCAAAGATCTCTTTCAGATTTTCCTTCGGATTTTCTTTCAAGCCTCTTATTCTCACGGCAAATTCCATCATCTTATATTGTGTCAACAACATTTCAGCTTCTGCTTTGTCAATCTTGGTTTGTGATTCCTCAACTTTACCATCTAAAATCTCATTAGCTTGAGCAACCTCATCAATTCTATCTTCTACATAACTAACATGTTTTGCCAGTCCCTGGAGTGCAAAGACTATATCTTCCCTTATATGTTGATTTCTTGTCTTAATTATGTCCTTCATTTCTTCCATTTGATCTGAGACTCCTTTAAATGCAAATGCAATGTCCTCTTTAAAACCTTCTTTGATTTCTTTCATGGCTTCCTGAAACATCTCAAGTGTTAACATTTGTGCTTGTGGTTGTAACTGTGGTTATAATTGGGCTTGTGTATCTGCCGGAGGCAAGAAGGTTTGCAACCTACTAGTTTGAGCTGGGGAACTTCCCGCACTCGCTGCTTTAGGCAACACCAATTTTGTCTGCTTTGAAGCCATTTTAAAATTACACAGTCTCAGGAACAGTTCTTATAGCCAGTGAGAAAAAATCAGAAAATCTTTAAAATCTTTAAATTTTAATTCCCAAAGTCCAGGATATAAGATTAAATCCAAAAATTTTTTAAGCGGAGTTGTTAACTGGTAGGCATTAATGAGTTAACAAGCCTGTAACAACTTTCTTCTTAAGTTTCACTTTCGTCTCCTTAACGAGCCAGCGCCATCTTCCCCTCCCTTTCCACTCCAGCTCCGCTCATATAGGCTCGAAAAGAAACGATGTTCAAAGGAATTAAAGTGTAAGTACTTGCAATTATGTAGTCTCCTGTTTTTGTT
Source organism: Pantherophis guttatus (assembly GCF_059756535.1). Classification (NCBI taxonomy): domain Eukaryota; kingdom Metazoa; phylum Chordata; class Lepidosauria; order Squamata; family Colubridae; genus Pantherophis; species Pantherophis guttatus. Next base: position 66,646,218 of record NC_142067.1, read on the forward strand.
CTGCCTGCTTCAATTTTCTCTTTGTATCAATTAAAAGCAGGAGCGGACGTGGCGTTTTGCTCTGCCTTCTGGCAGAGGCGTCCCGGCTTTGGAGCTTTTCCCAGGTTCTTGGGGAGCTCGCACTTTTCGAGCCCCAGAATTAATTCTAGGGCTCTTATGGAGCTCTACCCTGCACCTGGCTGCTCACTTCCCCCTCTTCTCCCGGGGGGGAAGGTTCTTCGCCGCTAGACAGCTGATTTTTTGCTGTTCTAGCGGCTAACAAAGTCACGGGGCTAGCGCTCACCCAGGGAGCGTCCTCAACGTCCTACGGAGCCGCTGGAAGTCCCAGCATTGATATTCCTTGACGCACAAAAAGCATTCGGCAACTTTAATTGGGATTTTTTAATTAACCAACTAGTAGCAATGAATTTTGGTGAGAAATTTATTAGAACAATTAGAGCAATATATTTGAACCAGAAAGCAAAACTAATATTAAACAGAGAAACAACAGTAGGCTTCAGCAAAACAAAAGCAGTCAGACAGGGATGCCCCCTATCCCCTCTGCTATTTATTCTCTCAATAGAAACACTGATGCAACAAATTAGACAGAATTGGGAGATCAAAGGATTAAAAATTAGAGAACAAGAATACATAGTACAGGCCTTTGCAGACGACTTGGCATTTATTATAGAAGAGTCTTTAGAGACGGGATTAATACTATTACAAGATATAAATCAATTCGGCAAAGTGGCAGGACTTAAAATAAACAAAGAGAAAACTAAAATATTAACCAAAAACTTAACTAAAAGGCAAAATGAACTAGAGGAGAAAATGGGAATTTTAAGAGCTAAGAAAATTAAATACTTGGGAATATGGCTATCGGCAAAATGTAGCATGATAAAAAGAGGATAATTATAATGTGCTGCTAAACAAATACAAAAAGATTTGGAAAACTGAAATAAATTACAGATATCACTAATTGGCAGAATTTTAACAATCAAAATGAATATATTACCCAAACTGCTATATCTTTTCCAAACAATACCAGTAAAATTAGAGAAGAATTTTTTTTGAACAAATAAATAAAATAATATCCAAATTTATATGGGCAGGGAAAAAACCCTGCATTAAATTTAAACTTTTAAAGGCAGTATGGGAAAGGTGGTACAAATGGTGGAATAATAGAACAAGACTATAAGGATATGTCAATTTCTAATAATGATAGATTTGAAGATACTTGATATGTACATAATGTAAATATGTAATCGCACGACACCTCAGATGTTAACTGAGATTTGATGTTTTCTTTTTTAAAAAAACTTTTTTAAAAATCAATAAAGTATTATAAAAAAAAAATTGATGGAAAATTTAAACTTTTACTGGACAGCAGGAACCACGGGAGTTTCTGCCTCCCAGACTATGAGTTTTACTATCAGGCAGCCGCCTTGACATGGCTGAGGGATTGGATTCAACTTAAAAACAAAAGAATATTAGCATTAGAAGGACACGACCTCCAAATAGGCTGGCAGTTTTCTCTGGGAGGGGAAAAATAAAACACATTCATATTTCTAGAGACACATAGTAAGGAACCTCCTGTTTAAAGTTTGGGTAAAGATTAAAAAAGACCACTATACGAAAATCCCAAACTGGTCATCAACAATGGAGGCAATGACACACCCAAATACAATAGATCTCAGTAAAATTGTAAGATATTCAGAAATTTTAGATGAAAAAGAAGAATTAAAATCAGTGCAAACTTTAAAAAAACAAGGAATAAATATAGAATGGTGGCCCTACCTACAAATTAAAACAAAACTAAAAAAAGACCAAGAACAATTTGGCATAGATGAGAAATAATTGGAACTGGATAAAATTTTATTAGGAATGGGGGAAAATGATTACAAAATTATTCAACTTTTTACTAAGATATAAAATGGAGGAAGAAGTAGTAAAAGAAACGATGATTAACTGGGCTAAGAACTTTGGGCATAACATAGAATTAGAACAGTGGGACAAACTATGGAAAAGGAACTATAAACTTACAACAACAGTCGCCTACAAAGAAAACCTCTATAAAAAGTTTTATAGATGGCATTTGCCCCCAGCGAGATTGGCCAAAATGTACCCAAACTTATTCTCCAAATGCTGGAGATGCAACCACAAATATAGAACATTCTACCACATGTGGTGGACGTGCCCCATCACAAGGAAATATTGGTGCAAAATTAAAAGATGGCTGGAAGAAATTACAGAGCAAAAAAACAGATTTGAAACCGGAACTATTTTTATTAGGAATACTGGACTCAAAAATGAATAAAAAACTCCAATACATTACACTACGCATACTCACTGCAGCAAGAATCATATTCACACAAAACTGGAAACAAAATAATATACCCTCAGACGAAATAATAATTAGGAAAATTCTTGAATGCACAGAAATGGACAAAATGACTATGGAGTTAAAAGAGAAGGATAATTCGGACTATTATAAAGTAGGGAATAAAATGTACAGTTGGCTCAAAAATAGAAACCAAAACAGGAAATGTTTAACTTAGTACTGATGAAATTTAAATTGGAGTAATTGAACATTAAACAAAGAGATGTAAATATAAATGAATATAAATCGGTAGATAAGAACAATGAATACTACTATGTGTGTTAATATATACGTTGGTGTAATGTTATTATACTACTATCAAGAAGTAAATAGATATGATAGAATAGAGAACTACAAAAGCAAAATATGTATGCCGATACAGAAAGATATAAAATGACCTTAGATGGTATATATTATGTTTTGTTTTGTTTTGTTTTGATGTATTTGTGATTGTTTTTTATGTTGTTTTTAAAGACAAAACTGTTCAATAAAAACCATTTTAATAAAAAGAAAAAGAAACCCCTCCCCTCAGTTTGATGTTGAACGAGCCAATCCACAGGTGTGAAGATGTTGTAGAAACGGTCATCCTGAGAAAGAGATAAGGAGTTGTTCCCATGCACTTCTTCTGTGAGGCTTCCAAACTGAGAGAAAACAGATGGCCCTCCCCACTTGTACATTCCCTAAGATAAATCAAAGCACAGGGCAGAATAGGTGGGGTTTAGGACTTTTCGCCTCATACCCTTCGCCGCGCCTGCTTCTCCACCAGGCTTTCACCTCGGGGGATTCTCCTCTAGCTTTTCTCCTTGGCTGACATGCACCCATTCATTCACCGTGGCCAATCGGCCACGGTCCCTCTGTCCCACACACTTCAGCATGGCCCATTCAATGCCACACTGTTAGTCCCGGGCTTTTTGCCTTCTGGGACAGTTAGCCACCAGCCAATTGGCTAGTTGCCAATGCTGGCAGCCAGAAGCCGGCTTCATCCAAAGGAATTTTTGTTTTAGGTGGGGATCCTAGCCTTAGAAAGAGAGAGGGAAGGAGGAAGGGAAGGGAGGGAGGGAGAGAGAGAGAGAGAAAGAAAGAAAAAAAGGAAGAAAAGGAAGGAAGGAAGGAAGGAAGGAAGGAAGGAAGGAAGGAAGGAAGGAAGGAAGGAAGGAAGGAAGGAAGGAAGGAAGGAAGAGGGTGGGAAGGGAGGGAGGGAGAGAAAAAGGAGAGGAAGGAAGGGCCACAAACCCTGGCACTAGATGCAGCTTCAGTGGATACTTTGAAATAGCACAGCAATCCAGGGTTGGAAGAAACCTTGGAGGTCATCCAGTCCATCCCCCTGTTCTAGTAGGAGACCTTATATCATCTTAATATAATTAGATGTGCCTCTAACACAGAGGAGAAATTCCCAGAAAAGGGAAGGAGTTTACTAGGCAAGGCTGCCATGCAATGGAAGGCGGAGATAGTCCTTGAATTACGACAATTGAGCCCAAAATTTTGGTTGCTAAGCAAGAGCATTGTTAAACTGAGTTTCAACGCATCTTACTCAATCCATCCTCTAACATTGGATGTTGATCACTGTGGGCCAGATTCAGAATTTTAAAGCAAAGGCCTGCTGGATTACTGGTAAGGTAAAGGTACCCCTTGACTTATTGTATGTCCACCATTGAGCCTCGAATCTCCATTGCTAAGGGAGATAGCTGTTCAGTGAGCTTTCTCCCACTTTACGGCCCATCTTGCCACTGTTGTTAAGTGAGTAGTTGCAGTTCATAAGTGAGTTATACAGTTGCTAAGTGAATCCGGCTTTCCCATGGACTTTGTTGGTCAGGTCGCAAAAGGGGATCACGTGACTCTGGGACACTGAGACCGCCATAAGTAAGAGTCAGTTGCCAAGCATCTGAATTTGGATCCCCTGTCCATGGGGATGTTGCAACGGTCATTAAGTGTGAAAAATAGTCATAAGTCCCTTTTTCCAGTGCCGTTGTAACTTGAACGATCGATAAGTTAGTCACACAGTTGCTAAGTGAATCTGGCTTCCCCAAATCTATATTGCTAAGGGAGACAGCTGTTCAGTGAGCTTTCTCCCACTTTACGACCAGTCTTGCCACTGTTGTTAAGTGGATCGTTGTTTAACTCAGTCAGACGATGTCTAAACAAAGCTGGCTTCCCCAGTGCCTTTGCTTGCCAGATGGTTGCAAAAGGGATATCACATCACGTGACCCCAGGACACTGCGACCGTCATAAATGCGAGTTAGTTGCTACGCATCCAACTGTAAATCACATGACCATTGGGATACTGCAATGGTCATGAATGTGAAAAATGGACAACAGGGGCATTGCAACTTTGAATGGTCACTATATGATACGGTCGTAACTTGAGGACTACCTGTACTGTTTTCCAATTTGACAGCAATCCTTGACTTATGACCGTCATGGCAAACTATCACCAATGTTGTATGTCTATATCTAAGATGGCTGGTGGTGGTGGAGAACAGCAGCCCAACTGCAGGATCAGGTGTGGGGTGGGGAGAGAGCAGAATTTTAGGTATGGATGTACAACATCAGTGACGGCTGGCCATGACAGTTGTAAGTCAAGGATGGATTGAGTAAGATGCGTCGAAACTCACTTTAACAATGCTCTTGCTTAGCAACCAAAATTTTGGTCTCAATTGTTGTCGTAACTCGAGAACTATCTCTGCTTTCCTCTGCATGGTAGCCTTGCCCAGAAAATTCCTTCCCTTTTCTGGGAATTTCTCCTCTGTGTTAGAGGCACATCTAATTATATCAAGATGATATAAGGTCTCCTGCTAGGGCAGAAGGTTGGACTGGATGACCTGCAAGGTCCCTTCCAGCCCTGGATTGCTGTGATGGTTCAAAGCATCCACTGAAGCTGCATCTAGTGCCAGGGTTTGTGGCCCTTCCTTCCTCTCCTTTTTCTCTCCCTCCCTCCCTCCCTCCTTCCCTTCTGTCTTTCTTTTTCTTTCTTTTCTTTTTGTCTCCCTCCTCTCTCTCTCTCTCTCTGTCTCTCTCTCTCTCTCCTCCCTTCCTCCTTCCCTTTCTTTTTCTAAGGCTAGGATACCCACCCGAAACAAAAACTCCTTTGGATGAAGCTGGCTTCTGGCTGCTAGCATTGGCAACTAGCCAATTGGCTGGTGGCTAACTGTCCCAGGAGGCAAAAAGCCTGGGATTAATAGTTTGATGTCGAATGGGCCTTGCCGAAGTGTGTGGGATAGAGGGGCCATGTCCGATTGGCTGTGGCGAATGAGCGGGGATGTGTCAGCTGAGGAGAAAAGCTAGATGAGAATCCCCCGAGGTGAAACCCTACGGAGAAGCAGGTGTGGCCAAGGGTAGGAGGTGAAAAGTCCTATTCTGTGGTTACTTGTATCTGTCTTAGCTTTTGTAGGGTTAGAAGGTGTTATTTATGATTCTGGCTACCCAGTATTAGATTACTTAGCTCACTGTGGCTGTGTATTGGGTTTTGAGTGGGGAACTTTGACCTGGGCAAAGGCCTTCCATCTTTAGCTCTGAATGGAGTTGGACACCCCTAGTCAGAACTGGTTTGTAGTTTGGAAATTCTGTTGGACTCTTGGGTCTTGATTAATGAGCAGGTGGCAATCATGGCCAGGAAAGTCTCCATGCACCAATTACATTTTTTCCTGGATGACAGTCTATTTGTCAATAGCATGACTTGGTCACCTCATTTTGACTGTCACAACACACACTATATGGGGTTACTTTTGAAGGTAGCTCAGAAGTTACAACTGGTGTCCAGATGTTGTGGATTTAATAAGACAAACACAACTTTTAGATTAATCAGAGACAGATTTTATATATATTGCGCAATAGGTTCAAGGCTCTGTACATGAAGCGTTGAACAAAGACAGGAATTAGGTACACTGGTTTTATACCCTTCTAGACAAAGGATTCTTTGAAGTCAGCAGTTCATATGGTCATATACATTTATCAATTTTAGTTGACATTACAGAGTTTCTTTGCAAAACAGTCATAATTCTTTTTGTAGATTACCGAAGCATAGATTAAAATCATCTTTTGAGGATGGACAACTTTTAACTTATGTGGATCCCCTTGACCTAACCAACCTTTAAGCTGTATGTCATTAGAATGTTCCTTTCTTCTGACAACTTAGAGGCCTCCTAGAGGAACCAAAAGGATTTTGGCTGAGTTTGTACTTTTTCCAACCGGATGCATTGCTTTTTAGAATAGAGTGAATAGAAAGTTATCCAGTGGTCATCCATCAGAGCCCGCTTCATTACATTATTCCCCCCTCTGAAAGTTTTTCAATGCAGAAACTTTCACTATTCTCATATAAGTTTAACTTCTGAGTATACAAGATTCCAATAAACAAATCTACCATATATAGGGTCTAACAAAAGATAATTAATAAAAGTAAAGTATAGGTAGTTCTTGATTGTTTTTCTACTCTCTTGATTCTTGGGGAGATTCTCTACCTTTTTCTACAGGTTCCATTTCCTCATATGGGTCTGCCTCAGAATCTTTATGTTCTTCCACAGGATATGGACCAAGTTGATTAAGAAAACGTTCTGTCAAAGCTAGTTCCTTTTCAACTTGAATCTCCTTTACTGTTCTTATTTATAGATGTTTCAGCATAGGGATTGCACAAGGAATAAAAGCTAGGCCTGCCACAGCCATATTAATTCACCCGGATCCAGACAACCAAGAAAACCACATGTCAGTTGTTTATAACCTCTGACCTATCTTGGAAGCCCTATCCTGCAATTCCTTGGCAATTTCTCTGACCACACCTGATTTGTTACATGTTCCTGTCCAGTTTGTTGGTAAACACAAATATGCATCCTTTCCACATAAGAAGATTTATGGAAAAGGCATGCACTCAGTAGTTCCTTGCATTAGTCCAGATCCCTAAGTCCCTGCCACAAACATTCCTGCCAGTGGTTGCAATGGGACTTCCAGTGAGGGGTCCTTCTGTTTATCTCTGAGAATTGGTCCTTCAAAAAACATATCGAGAGATAGAAAAAGGAGGTGGAAAAAGGATACATAAATCTGATTTGGACTTTAAGTTGAACCAGAGCGGAAATTCTGAAGGTTGAAATGGTCTTAGACAGATTCCATCCACCCCACTTTCCCTTCTTAAAGTTTATTTCTGGTAGCCTTTGTTCTAACCCAAAGTTGTGGTTTGACAGGAACAGCATGATAAGATGTAGGGCTAACATAAGCAGCAGTTCTGACCTAGGGTAGGGTCATACTGTTTAACAAGATCTTGACTTTATTCCAAAATTCGTGATATATACTCTCCTCTATGCAATTGTTGTAGAAGCCCATTTTCCTTATCTATTCCCCCCTCAGCTGGGAATGTCAATAGTACAACTTTAGGTGGTGGAGTTGACTTAGGTCTAAGGTAAGAACCTCGTGCATAGACAATGCATTTTTGGTGGTAGTGAACTTGACCTAAAATGTAGTCATCTAGGGAATCAATGTTCCCTACATGGTTACTTGAGAATGCAAGAGCAAATAATGTCCAAAGCCATAAGCAAAACATAATCACTGTGGTGTGTAGCTCACAACATCAGGGTCAGGGAGAAAGTTAGTGGTGCGTGTGGTTTGGGATATAGCAGTAGCAAGAAAAATCCTAGGTCTACCACAAAAACGTTCCTTATATATGTAAAACAAAATTACTAGTAAGATTAGAAAAACAAATACCCACAAAATGTACTCCCAAACTTCTAATAACATAAGCATGTGTAAGAAAGTGTTATATTAAAGCTAATAATATGTATATGTACAATGTGAAGGCAGTTGTCCTCTTTACAAATCTTCCGCCGTGCGTTGAGAATCAGCTTCCGGAGTGATTCAGCAAGGCTGATGGTCACCTGGTATCAGTCTCATTCAGTGGATCCAGGATTGTCCTCCTAAGATCTTAAAAACACAATTACAAAACCAATACATCTGGGCAAGTGCGCAAAGGAATCTGAGCAGTTGTAGTCCTTTTCAGTTGGGAAACAGCATAGGCAACCACTGAATCCTAAGAAAGAAAAAATACAAAAATAGTCCAGATGATGAAAAATGCTATTCCCACTGGTGGCTGGATCCTTTGGATCATCAACTTCACTGGATTTCCTTGATGAAATTGAGCCCGTTCACTTGAGGTCTAACTTCCGTCCAGTTTGGATTAACATGCAATCATCGTGGTGGAATTTGTGGACTGGAAACTTCAAAGGTGGTGTTTGGGCTAATAGTCCTTGTTTCCTAAAAACTTCAAAATATCTGGACAGGTTATACACATATTGTTTCAATACTTTGTCACTGGTTTCCAAGGAAGTAATGCATATGCTTCCTGTAGTGAAAACTACTCCAAACAACAGTTCATATGATGATAATCTGTCTAGGTTGGGTAAAACTCTTGACACCACTGTTGCTGTAGCATTACTGCAGATAAAAGCTGCAGCCCACCCTCTGAGGTGGTTCACTATGACTAATAAATATTTTACACTCCCCACTTTTGGTAATTCTGTAAAATCCACATGAATACATTGAAATGGTCTTAAAGCTGGTGATACATCTTACACATCTGTTGTTTTCTGACATCATGTTCAGTCACCTTTTTACAAACCAAACATTTGTTGATAATTGATGTTACTAAAGGATATATCCCAATACAACCATAGCTTAGTTTAAAAGTTCATGTACAATAGCTTGAAGTCCCCAATGACTCCACCCATATTTTGCCAAATGATGTCCAGAGACTAAGGGTTACAATGCATTAAGCAATAGCCGTCATAAAGTCAGCTTATTGCCCCCCACAAACTGGATCCTCAATTCACCTACCTTAGAAAGGATGGAAGGCTGAGTCAACCTTGAGCCTGGTGAGATTCGAATTTACAGTAATTGCAGACAGCTGGTGTTAAATTACAATGCATTTATCCACTGAGCTATCCAGGCTCCCTGTCCATAGAGCTTAATTTAATGAATGCAATTCAAAGGTTTGAGCAGACCAATTTCGAGGCAATTTGTCTCCAGGGGGTGTCCCTCCAAATCAGGTCTTGTTTTTGTATGTAAGCCAATTATTTCAACACCATAATGTTCTCATCCAAGGTGATCCATTGATCTGGTGTTGGTTAAGAACTGTGCTTGATTCAAATTGAAATCTGCAGGTAAAATCAAATCTGTGTTGCATTAAAATTGTTTTATTTTTGTTTAGAATTTTGAATCAGATAACCACCACTGAAGGATAGTTCTGACTTGATGTGGGGTGTTTACAATGAGGCCTCCCCAAAGGTCAATTTCCTACTTTCTGAGCCAACACCCCTCGTGCAATTCAATTTGTGCGCGTGTGTGTGTGTGTCTACAAAGAGACCGAATGGCTTTTCCAAATTTGGCAAACCCAATACAGGAGCCCTGGTTAAAGCCTGTTTCAAATTTTCAAGGCTTCCTCTTTCATGTCCCTCCCATTTCAAACTCCAAGGTCCAGATTCAATTAATTTTGCATAGAATTGTCTTAATTCTTGCTTGTTTATAGATGGAGGCGGAGACGCTACCCCTCCTTTCTATCAGGAGTGATTTTTATTTTTTTTATTTTTCTCCTGTGGGGGGGGGGAAGTCTTTCCCTTTAAAGATTGCTGAAAGGCAGAGCTTTCCCCGTCCTGAATTCAAAACTCCTGGAATCAGTTTTATTGTTCCTAGTAAGGCAAGCAAGAAACAAACACATCTTTTATTCTTCCTTTTGTTGTGGAAAGAAGGTGGCGTCTCAGTTTCTTAATGGCCCATTGGTAAAGGTGGGGGCTGAACTCTGCCTGAGTTTCTGCCTATTTTCTTCAGGGGAATTTTCTTGTGCTTTTAATATTGAGCTTCTCAAATCTTCCAACACTCCCTTCACTGATTAAGTGTATTCAAATGCTTTGTTCACTTAATCTGATCTCTGTCAACGAAAAACACCACTTCTTTTCTTTGGATCGGGCAATTTTTAACGCTGTCTTCCCTGCCCAGATCACCACTTCTCTCCTACTTCTTAGCACTTCCACATTTCAATCTGCCTACTTCCATAACTTTCCAAAAACAAATCACATACCTTCTCCTGTCCATCAATTCTACTTTCTCTAACTCCTTCTTATTTTAACATTCAATTCCTCCTACCACTGCCATCCTGATTTCCAAGCCAGCACAAGTCTGTGTAGACAAACTTAAAGGCAACTTTCTGACTTCCCTTAAAACTTCCTCTCTTCCTTCAACTACCGTATATCCCTCTATAAACAAATGAGCTCCTCAGCACCAATTATCTAATCTCCCCGCAAATTGAAGTGAACAAAAACAAGCATAGTCTCGAGGCAGAATCCAACATTTTAGACAAAAATGCCACTGAATCTCTCCCACCACACATCGCAATTTCCAACTCATCTCTGTGACAATTCCCAAAAAGGGCAGAAACTTGTGCTACTAGCAAACAAACAAATAAACAACAAACAAACATACAAACGAACCACCCTTCTCCCAAAGGACTCAAGGCGGTGTACAGCCTATTTTGTTTAAAAAAAAACAAGGCAAACACCAATTTAAAATAATTAAAAATATTAAATGGATTCGGCTCAATTTAAAATCCCAGAAATTTAAAACATCCGATTTAAAATTATGTTGCTAACCCAGCCTGGCAAAACAACAGGATTCTGAGTACAGATTTAATGAAGCGTTTTTAAACCTCCAAAAATTTCCAGAAAAAATAAAATCAAAATTGTATTCAGAGCAGAAAAGTTTTCATATGCAAATTAAAGAGACCTAGCAGCAACAGCATTAGCCGATCACCCACTTCCCCCTTCTTTCTCTGGCTGGTCCTCTGAGAGAAAAAAATGGTTAAACCGTAGCCCCCCCTTCTTTCGTGCCTCTCATCTCCCAGGGAAAAAAAGGAGGGGGTGAGAGAAAGGAAAAAAAGTTAAAAGGAACTGTTTCTCTCTTACAAAGGAAAAGAGGGGGGGAAGAGGGAAAAAATGTTGTATAGCACGCAAGGAAGCCTTGCTTCTCTCTTCCATTCAGCATTCTTACAACAAAGCAACACAGTATTATTACTATACTAACATTAGTATTTCTCTAATTTCTCACTTTATCAACACACAGGCTTTTCATATTTGTACTGCAATCAGACTTCTTTAAACCAATTTCACATACAAAAAATCCCACTTCATGCAAACCAACCATTACAATAATCTCAAATATCTCTCACAGCCTCAAGCACAAATCATCTCACTTTGCTGGCAGCCACACATATCACAATCAATGCAATTCCATTCAAATTTACACACTATCATTATATATATACATATATATTTAACAGAAATCACACCAAATTGATCAAATCATATCTGTTTTCCCATTTAGACAGGCTTCACCTTTTTAACTGCCTGCTAAACCCCGGGAGGGAAGAACAGTAAACTCTGGCTGTTTAAGAATGTCAGTTTATCAGAAAATTTATAACACTGCAATTAGTTCTTCTCTTAACCATACATAAGATTACACACAATACTTAGTACTTAATTTCAATACTTAAATACTTAATTCCAGAGACTTCAGCACGCCAACTGGTCTCCCAGGAGATTGATCAAATCCCACTCTTCCACCCTTTTAATGGGTAGGTACCTCTAAACAGAGAGACTTTAACTCTCTGATTTATACTTACCTGTTTTCTTTTCCTCTTTCTTTCTTTCTTTTTTTTTTCTTATGTATTTTTGTTGAGTCTCTGTTGTCTGATTAACCTTCAAGGATTCTTGACTAGCCTGTCTTTGTCAGTGGGTTTACGGCACCTCCTCACTGAATCTCCGTGGACTTCAAAGGAGTCCTAATGGCCGGCCAGTGGATTTTCCTTGGGGAGGCGTCGATTCCCACTGAGGCAGGCTGTCTGTAGAACAAAAGTTCTCTGCCTTGTAGTCCCATCTGCAGGGTGCCATAAATGTTGTGGATTTAATAAGACAAACACAACTTTTAGATTAATCAGAGACAGATTTTATATATATTGCGCAATAGGTTCAAGGCTCTGTACATGAAGCGTTGAACAAAGACAGGAATTAGGTACACTGGTTTTATACCCTTCTAGACAAAGGATTCTTTGAAGTCAGCAGTTCATATGGTCATATACATTTATCAATTTTAGTTGACATTACAGAGTTTCTTTGCAAAACAGTCATAATTCTTTTTGTAGATTACCGAAGCATAGATTAAAATCATCTTTTGAGGATGGACAACTTTTAACTCATGTGGATCCCCTTGACCTAACCAACCTTTAAGCTGTATGTCATTAGAATGTTCCTTTCTTCTGACAACTTAGAGGCCTCCTAGAGGAACCAAAAGGATTTTGGCTGAGTTTGTACTTTTTCCAACCGGATGCATTGCTTTTTAGAATAGAGTGAATAGAAAGTTATCCAGTGGTCATCCATCAGAGCCCGCTTCATTACATTACAGAGAGACCATAACTCCGAAATTTATAAAACTAAGAAAGCAGAAATGTAGAAAATGTAAACAACTATTCATCTATTCATAAGACTTAAAGCAAGAAAGTGTTGAAATCTGCTGAGTAAATTTTGTGCTAACTTTCCCATTAGCTCAGAAGCTGATAGCCTTGTTTTGGTTCTCATTCCTGAAATATATGTAGCTTTTAACTTTGTTTCTCCAAGTCCCTGGTGAGTCTAATGTCTAATTTCCTCTTATCTTGTGGAAGATATTTCTCTTGTAGTCTTCTCTCAGAATGTTTAGAATCTTTGCTAAATCTAAAAAGTCCAAAAAATTACTTGTCATTAGGGAAAAAAAACCTTGCTTACCCTTATGAAAATCTATATTAGTGAACAAGATCCTTCCTAATCTGAAAGTACCGTATTTTTTGTAGTATAAGACGCACTGAAGTATAAGACGCATCTTAGTTTTTGGGGAGGAAAATAAGAAAAAAACTGATTGGCAGGTGGATCGGCCTCCTGGAATACCCCCAATCAACTGTTCCCAGAGGTGAATTTTAGCAACAGGTTCCTTGATTGTGAGCTCTGTGCCTTGCTTTTTTTTTTTTTTTTGCTTTTTTTTCTGTCTCTGAAAGCCTCAGAAACAGAGCGTCAGAAAAAAAAAGCCTCTGAAGCTCTGTTTGGGGGCTTCTTTTCTGAAGCTTCTTTTCTGATGCTTTTTTCAGCCTCTGAAACCTCTGTTTGAGAAGCTGGGTGGGGCTACATTCGGAGTATAAGATGCACCCAGATTTTCACCCTCTTTTTTGAGGGAAAAAGTGTGTTTTATACTCTGAAAAATACTGTATATATCAATTACATACATATCCATTATGTTCTTGTTCATGGTGAGCAACATCATATGAAACATGCAAAAGATAAGAAAAAGAAAGCAAAGGAAAGTAAGAGCATAACATAAGGAGTAAAAAACAACTAAATAAACTGTATACCAACACCATTCAATATACTTGATACTTTTCTGTCTTACAAACCATACTTGCTTGTACTCTGTTGTCTTTTGTCTTTCAGTGTAAAAAGATTATGTTTTATTTATATATGTAAAACATTTATATGGCTGCCTATCTTAAGCAACTCGGAGTGGCTCATAACAATAAACACTATGGCTATGAAACAATAATAAAAAGAGTAAAACAAAACCTTGCTTTGAGAAAACAATCATTTTCATTGTTGTGAATGATCCTGACTCTGTGATTCTGGGCATCATTGGGCTTCAATGTTTTGCTTCAGTAGCAAACCCCAAATGTCTAGAGTACTACTTAAACACCTTTGGCATTAACAAAATTACCATGAATCAATTGCAAAAGTCAGTTGTACTTGGAAGTACTTACATCCTGCAGCAATTACTATTAACAGAATCAAACAACATTTGCCTATCCCAGGTCCTTGAAAAGGACTGAATAGGTGGATAAAAATGCCAAATCCAGTCTAAACATCTGGCTGACTATGTGACATAATAATTATTTATTAAATTTATAAGTCTGACTCCCAGTGCCTCTAGTTAATATGTATCTATTAAGTAATATTACATGGAGGTATAATATTGAGATTATATTAAAATAATATATTTCATGTGCAGCAAATTATATATAATGTGGTCCTTTATCTGAACAAAACAGTACAGTTGAGAAATGAATATGTGAATCTGATTGGGGTAAATTTTAGGGGTCAGAAATATCTGCATTTATCTTATTGATATCTTTTATATTATTACACTATGATCTTATTACTATTTTTATTTTATATTTTGATATGGCCTAATAGCTAATCAAATATTTATTATTAGTACGATGAAGATTAAGGTGATTATGACAATCAGTTTTATTTTCCCCTTTTTCAGATTGGAAAAAATGAACCGTTGTTTGCAAGGTTTAGTAGATTTAAGAGGGCCAGAGAATTCAAATTTTATTTATTTATTTATTTTATTTTTAATTTGATTTATATGCCGCCCTTCTCCAGAGACTCAGGGCGCCTTACAATGCGTTAAGCAATAGCCTTCATACTTTTGTATATTTATACAAAGTCAGTTTATTGCCCCCACAAACTGGGTCCTCAATTTACCTGTCTTAGAAAGGATGGAAAGCTGAGTCAACCTTGAGCCTGGTGAGATTCGAACTTACAGTAATTGCAGACAGCTGGATGTTAATTACAATGCATTAGTCTGCTGAGCTATCCAGGCTCTTTCTGATAAGATAAAGATGCTTTCTGATAAGATAAAGATGCTTTAGACAGAGATATATTAAAAAGAAAATAAAACACATTCCATGCTTAGTAGGAAGTAAGTTGTCATGGTTACATGATTAGGGCAGATGGTAAGCTTCTCCTTCATCCCTCTCTCTGTCTCTCATTGTTTGTATTAAAATTAAAAAAAAGCTTAATCCAAGCATCAATATGGATTAGAATTGAAGGTATTTAGGTTCAATTTGAACAGAGGTATGGATTGATGGATGGACAGATATCTTTCTTACCAGTCCACTATGTCTGGGATCCAAGTACAATATTTCAAAGTACTTTTTAATTTAATTTCAGAATATCTTTTTTTTTATAAACAAGTTTTATTGATTTTTTTCTCCTCTCTCACATTCACCCACATCTTATTCTTTTTTTGAACAGTGTTGGCTGTTTCTTATCTTACACAATTAATCAAATTCAAATACATTTTACTCAATTACAATTTTTGCCAAAATCGTCTCCCCCCCTTTTTTTAAACATATCTCGATATTTCTATACTTGCATACATCAACGTCATCTTCATTTGTCCCTAAATTCTAACTTTACTGTATTATTCATATTTATTCTCTTTTATTCTTAAACAGTTCATTCTTTATCTTAATATATTTATATTTATTTGTTCGGTGTTGCCTTTCTTCCATTTCATCTTTTTTATTGTACAGCAATCTTTCTCCTCAAACCTACCCTCTCCCTCTTCCCTATCCCTTCCTACTTTCTTTCCCCATCCTCTTCTTCTCTTCTCTACTTCCCCTTCCCTTCTCCTTCTTCTCCTCTCTTCTCCCCTGTCTTACCTTCTCTCCTACTCTAATTTCCCTTCCCTTCCTCCCTCCCTACTCTTCGGTCCCTCACTCTCCTTCTTCCTCCCTTCCAGCTCTCTTCTCCTCTTTCATCTCTCTTTATTGCTGTATTCATTTTCAATTTAATATTTTCCACTGTGGAGTCCAGGCAGCCCCGATCCCTTGTCCTTTTAATTATTAACAGTATATTTCATCTTGTTCCCTTTTTTCCTTCAAATCTTTACTCAAACAATCTTTTTTACTTTTTTACTTTTACCGATGTATTTTTCTGTTTACTTCTTGCAAGTATAACCTTTAAATCATTTTTATCATTTCAATTTCAATTTCATTCAGTTTTACATTCAATTTCAATTATTGAATATATTTCTCAAAATATCTTAACAATATATTTCCACTTATTCAAATATATATTTATAAAGTGCATCTTAATCATTTCTCATTTTACCCAAACCAATTGGTTCTTAAAATATTCTTAATTTGCCTTCTTTTCTCTTTTTGATTATGTTTCAGATTATGTTTGATTATATTTCAGATACAGATTCAGTTTGAAATATTCCAATTATTGCATTTCCCCCAACCAGTTTATTCATATTATTAAAACCTATCATTCTATAGACCTCCAATATTATTAAGCATATGACATTTATTGCAGTTTCTCCAGTTTTCAGTAGAGCATATTTAAAACTTAAAATATAGAGTATAAGTCTTATTCCCTTTATTTCATACAACTCTATACTCCCCTTATTTTAAATTCACTTAATTAGTATCGCTTTTATCTTTTTTTTTCTAACATTAAACTTGTTGTGGAATAAGGAATTAAAGAAACATCCCTTTAGGACAGACAGAATCAGTTTATTTATTTATTGCAATAAAGGATCAGACTTGGTATCGCTACCAAAGAAGTCTGACCGCTCTATGATTTTCAGCTCAAAGCATTTATACAGTTTTAAACAAAAGATTCTGTGAAGTCAGCAATTTCTTATTATCACAAGACATTTGTTACACAAAATGACATACCTTAATTACTGAGTTTGTTACTATATTTGCAAAACAGTTATAATTCTTCTTAGAAGTTACTGAAGCATAGATTCAAATTATCTTCTTGTTGAAACAATAATATGGACATCTCCGTTACTCTGACCTTCAAAGTGTAAATCACCAGACTGTCTTTATCTGTGACAACTGAGGGCCTTGGTGTACAAATCCTACTTGAAAGGAATGTGTTTGCCTACGTGCTGGATACAATTGCAAGCATTTTCTCTTCTACAATATTAAGAACAAAGAGGGCCCTTCAGTGATCATCTAGCTGGACTCGCTTTTACTTTATTTATTACTTTATTTACCACTTTATTTGTTACTTTACCACATTACTCCCCCCTCTGGAAGTTTGTCTATGCATAAACTTCCACAACCTACTTATAAGTGTAACTACTGAGTATAAAAAGTTCCAATAAACAACTCTATAATATAAAAATCCTAACAAAATATAAGAAATAAAGGCACATAAAAGATTATATATGATTGTTTCCACTCTCCTAGGTCTTAGGAAGATTCTTTCCATCCTTCCACCGGTTCCATTTCCACATATGGATCTGCCTTAGAATGTGGAGGTTCTTCCACAGGGTAGGGACCAAGTTGATTAAGAAAATGTTCTTAAAGAACATTTAAAGAATTTTCCTGCATCGGTCGCTGCCAGATGTTCCTTTGGGATCGTCAGCTTCCATCGCCTGTCAGAGCCGCCTTCACAACGGAATGGCGGCTCGAAAAACCTCCGTTTCCATGAGGAAACGGAGATAGAGCCGGCAGGGGTGGGTAGAACTCTCTGCAGAGTCCCAAAAGTTTTTCCTTTACTTTTGGGACGGAGCGGATGAGATGCCCCGTATCCCCAGCCGCTGCTCCGGGCTTTGGGAGACCTCTGCTAATGCAGAGCCAGGCGTCAAAAGCAAGCCTGCAAATTTAACAGACTACTCAAAGAAAATGTGAGCTGGACCTGTAATACTGAACCGCAAGTATTTTACTGATTTTTTAAAAAATTACTTAAGAGAGAGGAGGAAAAGAAAGAGGAAAAAAAGCCTTTTAAAATGGCGTCGGCTGGAGGAGAGGCTGAAAGGGAAAGTCCTTCCGTTTTCTATTACTACAATGTAGCGGAATAAATACCACTGGCTACATTTGTAGACAAAACTTCGCTCCTGTGTCTTTTTCTCTTTTTTTTCCCTTGGAGATCTGATATTGTTGTTGATTGGAAAGAAGTCTTTCTTGCTTTTTTTTAACAAAGCCTGCCTGGGCGGAAACATGGCACTGAGACTCATAAAGTCAGATAAACAAGAAGGGGGGGGATTCCCCCACCAATAACCTAAAGGAACAAGTCTTAACTCTTCAGTCTCAGAAACCTGATTTTAATATAATAGAATTTTTTATAGAGGAGATTGAAAGAAGGGAGGAGATTGTGAATCAGCAACTTGAAAAATTTAAGCAGGAAATTAAAGAAATTAAAGAATTGGTGAAATTTAAGTTTGATTCTTTGGAGAAAAAATTCTCAAAAGTGGCTAATGGTTTTACAGAATTTATGATACAGTTGGACACAAATACTAATGTACTAGAGTCTAAAATGGAAGAAATTCAAGATAAATTGGACAATAGAATTCAAAAAATTGAAAATGATTTGACAAACACTCAGGATAATAGCTTAGAAGAAAAACCTAAAATGGATGTTGATCAAAAGTATGGTAATGCAGAAAATCTGCAACAGAAGATTGAAAAAGAGATTTTAATGGTACAATATAATTTCACAGAATATGTGATAAGATTAAGAGGTTTGCAGGAAAATAATAGAGATGATTTAAGGAAAATATCTTCTGAATTTATAGCTGGGATTCTAAAGGTTCAACCTGACGAAGTGTTTTGTAGGATTGACAGAGTTTATCGAATCAACTCCTGGATTGCCAAGCAAAGGCAATTGCCTAGAGACGTGGTGATTTATTTTACAGATAAGGAAATTAGGAATAATATTGTGCAAAATTCCTTCAATTCTAATTTGCAATTGTATGGAAGAAAGATTTGGATTTACAAGGAACTCCCACCTAAGATATTGATGGAAAGGAAGAAATTTGGTTTTCTGGTGAATGAGTTAAAAAAGAGAAATATCTCATTCAGGTGGGACGCCCCAGTTGGTATTATATTTAGATACCAAGGAGAAAGATATCAGCTAAATACTGTTGAAAGAGCGGAAGAATTTTATCAAAATAGGTTGAAAATGAACTTAACATCTTCAGGTATAATACAGGATAAGCAGAAGGAGCCGGAAATAAAGATAAAATATCGAATTATAGAGACTGTACCAGATGAATTGCCTTTGGATTTATTGGATACCCCAGCTGGACTATCTACAAATTTGAGAGAAGTGGCAACTAATTTTAATGTGATGACTTATCAAGGCAAGGATAAGCATGGAAACCAATTAGGGGATATACAAGGGATAAAAAAGAAACATGAGATACAAAAACAAAACCAACAAGACCAATCTACAAAGCAGAATAAAAACCGACCAGATGATACACAAATTGTAGAAAGGAAACCAGGATGGAAACCAAACCCACAAAAAGAAAAGAAAAAGAGAAATAGGTGGCATAAAAATAGAAATTTTTAAATTAGGCAACAGTGAAGCCAGTGACTTTAAAATATGAATGATTATGTGTAAACACAGAAGAGGCGACGTATTGGTTAATATCATCCTGAGGATTGTGGCAGATCTCTGCATGGCCGTAATCTGGGGACGTGAAATGAGCCTTAAACTGATGGATTTGAATTATCCATTTTGGAATTTCTTTTTGTGTTGATAAACATATTATATTATCTTGAATCATAAGGCAAGAGAATGATGCTGGGGCATGCAGAAGATCGGGTTGTTACCCACTACGATGATGGGAATTAATAATCCTGATGAAACCCACAATTATTATTATATGGAATATAATTATAATGTCACTCGGGTGGTTGTTTTTACTTTTATACATATAAGAAGATATTTACTACTGATGGGGGCAGATATGATTGAAGATCCTGAATAAACTGTTGCACCAGCAAGCTATGTTACCCGATTATGGATGTTGGTTCTACCAATCCAGTGGAAAGACCTCAAAGAAGATACTATATGGATTATAAATTTAAAGTCATTGTCTTTTCTTTTTTTTTATTTAGATATAATGGAAAATATAGACATATATTTTTAAGTAGTGTGGGCAGTGAATCAAAGATATTAAGAAATGTTGTGTATGGTAATTTTGTATGATAGTGGGTGAATAAGCTAGTTAGTAGATTGATTAGTCTAAGAAAAGGGATTTTTAAGTGATATATTTAGGGGAGTGGAGGAAATGGATAGAGTGGAATAAATGTTAAACTAGATTTTATGGGGAAGGCCGCTTTGAAATGTTATAGTAATATATATAGAAGATTAAATGTTAAAGTAGGACTTATCGTATAGTTTTAAAGTGGAGAAGTTATTCTATAATGTCATAGTATAATGTCTTTTTTTTCCCCTTTCTTTTCTCTTTTCTGAAATGTATAGATAAAGGAGGATGTTATAATATTAATAATATTTTTAGTAAGTAAAGGTCAATATCTAGAGGAGGGAGTAAGTAATCTGTTATGAATTAGGTTTTTTTTTTTGTTATGAAGAAGTCACAGGGGGGGATGGGTGGGGAGGGGGGGTTAGGGAGGGGGAGGGAGAGGGGAAAAAGGGGGGGGAATTTGTATTTGAAAACTTTTTCAATAAAAAAAAAAAAGAAAAAAAAGAAAATGTTCTGTCAACGCTAGTTCCCTCTCAACTTGAATCTCCTGTACTGCTCTTATGGATAATTGTCTGAGGAGTGGTATTACACATGGGATGAATGCTAAGCCAGCGATGGCACATATGAACAAAAATATCATTTGTTTAATCCATCTGGATCCAGGCACCCAAGAAAACCACATGTCAGAAGTTTGTAACCTCTGACTTATCTTGGAAGCCCTATCCTGCAATTCCTGAGTACCTTCTCTGACCACACCTGATTTATTCATGTAGAAACAACAATCTTCACCTAAAAATATACATGTTCCTCCTTTTTCTGCTGTCAGGAGGTCTAAGGCATGTCGGTTTTGTAACACCACTGCAGCCAAGGAATCTATCTGATTTTGGACTTCGATCAAAGTGCCAGCAATTCGATTCAAACTCCCTTGGAGCTCCTCTGATATTTGCCTAAATTGGATTACTGAGTGCGTGAGTCCTGCTACTCCTGTCCCAACAGCTGTACCCATGCCTATAAGCACTAATAATGGGATGAGTATAGGGACCCTCTTCTGGACATGTCCCAAAAGGGGAACAGGGATAGAATGCTCTGCACTGACAACACCTACTTTAGGAAAAAGGTGGGCCAGTGTACAAGCTCCAGTCCAGTTTGTTGGTATACACAAATATGCATTTGTTCCACACAGAAAAAACACTCCTCTTTCTTCCACGCATATTCCAATGTTCATGGAGAAGGCATGGATTTTACGGTTGTTTTCATTAGTCCAAACACCTAAAGTCCCTGCTACAAACATCCCTGCTAAAGGTTGTAATGGGACTTCTAGTGAAGGGTCCTTCTGCTTATCTCTGAGAATTGGTCCTTCAAAAACATATCGAGAGGTAGTATTTCCAGGTGGAAAAAGGATACACAAACCTGATTTGGACTTTAAGTTGAACCAAAGGGGAAATCTTGGAGGTTGAAATGGTCTTGGACAGCTTTCAAAGGACAGATTCCCTCCACCCCACTTTTCCTTCCTAAAGTTCAGTTCTGGTGGAGCTGTGAAAGTAACCTTTTGTTGATATTTGCGGTAAGCAGAGGGAAAAATTCCCTTTGTTAATTTTATGTCCACCAAATTTATTTTAGGGCCAAAATATATTATTGACTGACATTGTTCGTCTGTCAGGGATCCTACAGGCCTACCAAGTTTCTGATGTGTCTTTACACTCAAAGAAGGTGTTCCTATGAGGTCTACACCTGTAGCAATTGGGCCTGTGATAGGAAGACGACTTTTTCCCAATCGTTTGAATGCTTCATAAAAATCTCCTTGTATTGGTGAGACGGGTACTTTATCTCTACTATCCCTTTCAAGGAGAATTGTAGCCTTTGTTCTGACCCAGCGTTGTGATTTTATAGGAATAGCATGATAAGATGTAGGGTCAGCAGATAGACATAACCAGCATTTTTGACCTAGGGTGGGGTTATACTGATTAACAAGATCTTGACTTAATTCCAGAATCCGTGATATATAGTCTCCTCTATGCAATTGTTGCAGAGGCCCATTTTCCTTATCTACTCCCCCCTCAGCTGGGAATGTCAAGATGGGAACCTTAGGTGGTGGAGTTGACTTAGGTCTAAAGTAACGACCCCATGCATAGACAACGCGTCTATGGCGGGAGCGAACTTGACCCAAAGTGTGGCCATCTAGGGAAGCAATGTTCCTTATACGGTCACTTGAGAATGCAAGAGCTAATAGTGTCCAAAGCCATAAGCAAAACATAATCACTGTGGTGTGAAGCTCACAACGTCAGGGAGAGGGTTAGTGGTGCATGTGGGTTGGGATATAGCAGTAGCAAGAAAAATCCTAGGCCTACCACAAAAATGCTCCTTATATGTGTGAAACAAAACTACTAGTAAGATTAGAAAAACAAGTACCCACAAAACCCACTCCCAAACTTCTACTAACATTAGTATGTGTAAGAAAGTGTTATATTACAGCTAATAAAATGTATATGTGCAATGTGAAGGTAGTTTCCTCCAGATGAATCTTCCGCTGTGCGCAGGGGACCAGCTTCCAGTGTGGTCCAGCAAAGCTGATGATCACCACCGTGCGTAGAGAGTTCGTTACCAGTAGAACTCAGCAGGGTGTTTTCTTCTTAAATCTCAGCACAAGGGGTTTCTCCATTTGTGTCACCTGGTACGTCACTGGATCATTCTGGTTTGCTGGTTTCAGTCTTGTCCAATGGATCCAGGATTTGCCTTCTAGCGTCTTAACTGCAAGAGGTGAACACATCACAACAGTATACGGCCCTTTCCATCTAGGCTTTAAAGGTTCATCTTTCCAATGTTTCACCCACACTCTATCACCTGGCTTGTAATCATGACCTGCTGTTGTAATAGGGGGTGGTCTGCACTCCTGCATATAATGCCTTAATTGATTAACATGATTGTTATGTTGTTGTAACTGCAAAAGTAATCTTTTGGCTTCCACTCCCCCTTTCTGAGCTAAGTCAGGCCAACCTTGAAAATGGTGTTTGAACAAAGCCGGGGGTCTTCCATATAAAAGTTCAAAAGGAGACAACTGGTATTTGGTTCGTGGGGTAGTTCTAAAAATGTACACGGCCATAGGAAAAACTTGAGGCCATGGCAAATGTGTTTCTAGACACAGCTTGGTAATGATTGCTTTCAATGAGCGATGAGCCCTCTCAAGTTTTGTAGCCGATTGAGGTCTAAAAGAACAATGATATCTCCATTTTACACCTGCTGCTTCAGTTAAGTGGCGATTTATACGTTGTACAAATTCAGGGCCATTATCAGAACTGATGTGAGATGGGCAGCCAAATCTTGGAATTATTTCCTTTAAAAGAAAGCGTGCAGCCTGTATAGCTAACTTGTTTCGAGTAGGGAAGGCTTCCAGCCAACCAGAATACGTATCAATAAAAGTGAGCAAAGCTTTATAACCATGGTATCTAGGCATATCAGTGAAATCTACTACTAAATAGTCCATTGGCAAGTAAGAGATGGGCTGTTGTCCTTCAGGTAAACGTGGTCCTTGTCTGGCATTTACTTGAGCACAAGTGGAACACTGAGAAGTGACCTTGGCCACCAGGCTCTGCAAATTAGGGATGTAAAAAGCAGCCTGTAACTGCTGGGCCAAAGCTGTTTTGCCGATGTGTGATGTTTGATGTGCTTCCATTACTAGGGGCCAAGCGAGGGAAACTGGTACCACTGGGCGATTGTCTGGAAGTGTGTACCATCCCCTCACAAGAATGGCTTTGAGATCCCCTACGGCTTTCTCCCTTTCCACAGGTGTATAGGTTGGATGGGATTTCTCAATGTATGATTCAATTTCTTGTGCCAAATAGAGATGATAATCCGTTTTGTCTAATGGCTGGTGTGCTGCAAGTTTAGCTTCTTTATCAGCAAATCGATTGCCTTGTGCAATGAGGGTGTCTGTTTTCTGATGACCTGGGCAATGGATGACAGCTAAAGACTTGAGAAACTGTGCAGCTTGAATCAACCTTTTGATTAAAGAGGCATGTTGTACTAATTTGCCTGAAGAACCAATGAAGCCCCTTTCTTTATAAATAGCAGCATGTGCTTGAATAGTCAAAAAGGCATATTTACTGTCAGTGTAGACGTTAAGAGTTTTGCCTGAGGCTAATTCCAGTGCTCGGATAAGGGCCCATAATTCTGCTGCCTGTGCACTTGTGCCTATGGGAAGGGACGGACTTTCAATGACTCCCTCTTCACTAACTATTGCATACCCCGCATATCTAATTCCTTGTTCTACAAAGCTGGATCCGTCAGTAAACCAAGTAAGCTGGGCATGTAAAAGAGGGGTGTCAGTTAAGTCTGGTCTGCAGGAATATTGATGATCTAAAACATATAAACAGTCATGCAGTGAGAGAGATGCATCTGGGATAGGCATGAGGGTAGCCGGGTTGATGTTTGCGCATTGATGAAGAGTAATTTGAGGATTTTCTAGCAAGGGTGCTTGGTATGTATGCAGCCGTTGGTTACTCAACCACAAATGTCCCTTATTTTCTAAAATAGTTTGCAAAGCATGTGATGTATAAACTGCTACGTCTGAAGTAAAAGTCAGTTTGTTTGTATCTTTCACAAGTTCTGAGACAGCAGCCAGCATTTTAAGACAGTGTGGCCATCCCTGGGCTGGGGCGTCAAGTTGTTTAGATAAGTAAGCTACAGGCCATTGCCAGGATCCTTGCTGTTGTGTCAACACCCCTAAAGCCACATTATGACGGACGTCTACATAGAGACGGAAGGGCTTAGTGAGATCTGGCAATCCGAGAGCAGGGCAGGATGTGAGAAGTGTCTTTAATTGTTCAAAGGAATTCGCTTGCTCTTTGCCCCATTCAAAAGGATCCTTTTCAGCGCCACGCGTTGAGGAATACAAAGGCTTAGCCAGGAGAGCAAAATTAGGGACCCATAAACGGCAAAAGCCCATAACTCCCAAAATGCCTCTCAGTTCCTTTCGAGTTTTAGGTGGGGGCAGCTGTAAAATTGCCTGTTTTCTAGGTAAGCCTAAGTTTCTTTGGCCTTGAGACAAATTATATCCCAAATATGTAACTTCCTTTTTAACTAATTGTGCTTTCTTTCTGGATGCCCTGTAACCACAGTCTCTCAGTAATTCTAGAAGCATTTGAGTATTTTTGAAACAATTCTCCTGTGTGGTTCCTGTCACTAAGACATCATCTACATATTGAAGGAGACAATCACCTTCCTGAACTGGGTGAAAGTGTTGTAAGTCCAAAGCAAGAGCTTGACCAAAAAGAGTTGGAGAATTTTTAAAACCTTGAGGCAACCGTGTCCATGTATATTGACAATGGCGACGTGAGGTAGGGTCTTTTCACTCAAAAGCGAACAGGTCTTGGCTATCAGGATGTAAGGGAATTGTGAAAAAAGCATCCTTCAAGTCTATGACTGAAAACCACGCTGCTGAATGAGATATAGTCCCAAGCAAAATATATGGATTAGACATAATTGCATGAAGCGTTACGGTCCTAAAATTCACAGGCCTAAGATCTTGTGCAGGCCTCCAGCCACCATCTGGTTTTTTTATGGGTAATATGGCAGTATTCCATGGGGATTTAGTTTCTCTTAATATGCCTGCAGCTAGGAATTTGTCAATTAAGACCTGGATGGCTGTAGCCGCGTCCTGTGGAATGTAATACTGGGGCACTCTAATAGGCTGGCATCCTGGTTTCAGCTTGACTTCAACTGGAGATGCAAATATAGCAAGCCCAGGGGGATTATCTTCTGCCCACAAGGTAGGAACATTGAATTTCTCCCAATTGCTTTCAATGAGTGTGTCTTGCATTAGCATTAATCGCCACATTTCTTCCACTCGGTGTGTTACTGTTAAGTACTGTCCATTATCATTGAAAGAAATAGTGGCTTGTAGTTTAGAAAGCAAATCTCTCCCTAGCGGTGGAACTGGGCAATTAGGCATGTACAAAAATTGATGCTCTACTAAGCCGTTTCCAACTTTGCATTTAACTGGTTTCAGGAGACTGTGTGTAACTGCATTGCCAGAAACGCCTTGGACTCTAATCTTCTTAGCTGACAAAGGAGCCACTTGTGTGTTAATGACTGATCGACTGGCTCCGGTATCAACCAGCATGCGTACGTGACGTTCTCCCACCCATAAATCCATCAAGGGCTCCGGGGGGGGGTGAAGCCACGGTGCTGAGGCAGCTTCAATCGTCCCAGTCCATTTCAGCTAAGCCGATAACTTCTGGATGCTGGGTTGACTGGCTGGGTGGAATAAATTGCCTATCATTTCCTCTTCTTCCTCTGAAAACTCCTCTCATATTCTCTCTCACATATCTTCCGTTAAAACCTCCTCTATGACTTCCTCTCACCATCTGAGATCCACGCCTGTAGGATACTTCTCTGGTTTCCATTCTTCTACGGGGACATTCTCTCTTCCAATGACCAGCTTCCTTACAAAATGCACATTGATTTGGTCCTAAAACGACCCCACCAAGTCCAAAGCCAACATCTCCGTCTGCTTCCTGTCCTTAGCAACTTGCTTTTTCTCTTCCTCTCTCTCTCTCTGTTCAAGTAAACTTTTTTAGCAACCTCTAACAATTCAGATGTATTCTTGCCAAGAGCGCCCTCTAGTTTTTGAAGTTTACGTCTAATGTCAGGAGCGTTCTGGCTTATAAATCTTTCATTTAACATGAATCTGTTTGCCGGGTCTTCTATATTTATGCCTGTGTGAACTTTATAAGATTCAACCAAACGAGTTAAAAATCCTTCCGGGCTCTCTGCTTTCTCTTGGAGAATTGTAGCAGTCTTCGCATAATTAACAGGACCCTTTGCAGCCTCTCTCAAACTTTCTACACATAAGAGGCGGTAGTTATTTAGCAGTGTTTGATGTGGAACGTGATTTGCATTCCAAGCGGGGTCTATTTCCGCTGCTGCAGCGATCTTATCTGCTGCCTAGTTCGCATCAGGAAACATGCGGGTTAGTACTTTTTCTTTAGCAATTTTGAATTTCTCTCTATCTTCCATAGAAAGCAATGTATTTAACAGCAATTGGATATCTCCCCACGTGGGTCGGTGAGTCTGCATAATGGTGTTGAAGAGATCCACGACCTCAAGGGGTTTTTTGCTAAACGGACCGTACTGCTGTTTCCAGTTAAGGAGATCCGTTGTTGTGAAGGGCTGGTACTGCATTAATGACCTAATGATGGGCTGGCCCTGTGGGTCTTCTGCATGGTCTAACACCTCCCGTAAAGGGGCCAGAGTTTCTGTCTTCTTAAGGCTTGTCTGAGATCTAGTCCGGGAACTAACAGGTTTTTCTTCCTCCTGCTGTTCTCCGTCACTCTTAACTTCTCTTTTGACTTGTAAATTAGGTTTCCGAGGTGGAATGTTTCTCGGTGTTGCGGGCAGTGCTGGATAAAGGTTTTGCCTTGGGGCTGTAGGAAGGGGGGCATAGGGAGGGGGGCGATTTATCTCTTCCTCCTCTTCCTGACTAAAAATCTTAGTTTTAACCCCTTGTTTGGTGTTTTTATTCTGTTCTGTCATACACACACGCACACATTCCAACTGACACTTCCTAAGCCATTTGGGGTTTGCCATCTGAATGATCTGCCATTGATCTATGTATGGGAATTGTTCCCATCGCCCTTCCTGGGTAACGATCCTGTGTACCTTTGAAATTATTATGGAGTCTAGTGAGTCCCCTGTTGGCCATCTCACGCCTAAGGCTGTCCATTCATTAGTACAAAAATGTTTTAATTTGTCTGGATTGCACGGAGGACCTCCATATGATTCAGTAAAAGCGGATTGAAAGTGGGCTAGCATGCATTGTAATGGAGTCCGTAGGACGCCATTAGCCCCCCCCCACCCATCCTAACACACTTCTGATGACCTGAGGCCCTGGAATTTCACAGCCACCTGCAGGAACTGCACCGGATTAACCACCCACACAGCCTAAAATCTAGAGGGTTGAAAAAAGCCTTTTTCCCCTCTCAGGAGAGTGATCAATCTCCTCATCTGTTCCAAAATGAACAGGACCTTTCTATTCCTCCGTTTAAATGATTACTTGCCTGGCAGGCGTCGTTTCCTCGGCTGTCCACGGAGTTACTGGGTCTTGTCTGCTCTCTTGTGGGTCCTTGGCTTAAGCTGCTTCGCCAGCGAGCATACAGCCGTCTCTCAACGAAGGATTCTGTAGACTTCAAAGGAGTCTTGTGCCGGCTGTCGAATCTTCGGTGTGAAAAAGTCGCTCTCGCTGGGGCAGTTCGCCTAGGAAGAAAAAAATCTCTGCTCCTCAAAGTCCCATCTGCCGGGTGCCAAAATTGTTGTGGAATAAGGAATTAAAGAAACATCCCTTTAGGACAGACAGAATCAGTTTATTTATTTATTGCAATAAAGGATCAGACTTGGTATCACTACCAAAGAAGTCTGACCGCTCTATGATTTTCAGCTCAAAGCATTTATACAGTTTCAAACAAAGGATTCTGTGAAGTCAGCAATTTCTTATTATCACAAGACATTTGTTACACAAAATGACATACCTTAATTACTGAGTTTGTTACTATGTTTGCAAAACAGTTATAATTCTTCTTAGAAGTTACTGAAGCATAGATTCAAATTATCTTCTTGTTGAAACAATAATATGGACATCTCCGTTACTCTGACCTTCAAAGTGTAAATCACCAGACTGTCTTTATCTGTGACAACTGAGGGCCTTGGTGTACAAATCCTACTTGAAAGGAATGTGTTTGCCTACGTGCTGGATACAATTGCAAGCATTTTCTCTTCTACAATATTAAGAATAAAGAGGGCCCTTCAGTGATCATCTAGCTGGACTCGCTTTTACTTTATTTATTACTTTATTTACCACTTTATTTGTTACTTTACCACAAACTCATTTATTAAATTTTACAGTTCTGAATATATTTTCATTTCTTTCTGTCTTTCTCCTTTTCTGCCCTATATTTCCCATTGTTTTTACTTTTCCTTTCCTTCCTATCTTTTCATTGTTAATCCCAATGTACTTATTTTGTGTTTTAAAATCATGAAATCTTTGCCCTTTATTTCCCATTGTTTTCCATCCCTTTTCCCTCTTTCTTATATTTCCACAGTAAATCCCAGTGTAATCATTTATATTTTTAATATTTTTTTCTCCTCCACCGTCTTTTCCTTCTTTTCCTTTTCTTTTTCCTTCTTCTTCCTTTCTTTTGTATTTTAGAATTCTGCACTCTCCTATTCTGCCCTATATGTCCCATTGTTTCTCCTTTCTCTTTCCTTTTTTGTGACTTTTTATTGTTAATCCCAGTATATTTATTTTGTATTTTAAAATCATAAAATATTTTATTTTGTCCTTTATTTCCTATTATTCTCCATCTCTTTTCCCTCTTTCTTATATTTCCACTGTAAATCCCAGTGTAATCATTTAAATTTTTCATATTTTTCTTATTCCACCCTCTTTTGCTTCTTTGTTTCTTTTCTTTTTGTCCATACTTAATATTACAATTGTTTAATTTTCCATAGTCAACCTCTTTGTCTTTGTCTTCTTCATTATCCATCTCTCTTTCTTGTTTCTCATTAGTCATTTCCTTTTCATCTTCAGTGCCTTCTAGCTCAGTCTTTACATCCTCAAATTTCGATTTTCCATGCAAATTAATAATAATTTCCTTTATTTCTAAACATATCGTCTTTATCAGTTTGTTAAGTTCCTGCTCCAATTTATTCTTTCCGGGTTGATATTATTCCAGTTTTAAGTCACATTAAGGTCCTTCTTTTTTAATCATCAAAGTCTATCCTCTTGTATGCAAAACATATCGTCTTTAGTTCTCGCCAGTTATCGTTTTAAAAGTTCAAGGTTTTATTTTTCCCCCCTTGCTTCTTTAAAGGTTTTCTTAAAACAAACAATTCCATGTTATGCTCCTCTTTCTCCTACAGATATCTCTCTATAATCCACCATTCCACTCAGCTAGTTAAAAAAATCACCATTTTATTTGTAATCCACATCCGTTTTTACCAAGTCAAAAAAGAGAAAAGGCCAGTTTTCCAGTTCTTCTTTCACCTTTATATACAATCAATCAGTTTGTAATCCAATCCAAATTCAATCCAAGTTCCAAATTTACATTTGCATTTATCAATCACTTTTAATTCTTTGGACGGGTTCTTCTATGGTGTGCTTGTCATTCCCACTTTCTCTTTCCATCCGCCATCTCCCCCCATTGCTATTTAGCCACTATTTCCACACCGGGGTAATCCCTTCAAATTATGGGTAGACTGCCAAACATCTGAAATCACATGACTCCAGGGGTATTGCAACAACCATAATTTAGAGTAAAGATCCCTTTGTTCAGCATCATCATAGTTTAGAACAGTCAATGAACACATGGCCAAGTCAAATACTTTTTCTCAGAATGGTTATATTCATGTTTATTGATTTTCAACTATTTCTTCTTTCTTTGTTGGGATGGGGGGAAGGTGAGCTAGAAAGGTATTTTTTTGATATAATGTTCAATTTAGAAAACCTTACAATATTTTAAAATATTGTGTTGAATTTAGGTAGTTAAAATTAAAACCTTGGTCAGATGAATTGTTGAAATAATAATATTATCTATAGATAATATATAGATAATATATAGATAATATTATCTATAGAAATCTATAGATTGTCAGCATTTGTTGCAGCACACACAATCAGACACAATTAAATGAACTTCAGTAGGATTCAAATTACATAAGAAACTTCTTCATATACAATACCATACAGCAGAATTCAGCATACAATATCAAGAACCCAGAAGCAATATTCATAGAAGCAAGTCATTCCAGAGTAGAGAGATACAGAGGCTAATATATTGAACAGAGGCTCGCATTACAGAGGTCAAACCAACTCTTATATACAGTTCAGCAAGTCTAAGCCATGCCCAGACTCCAAACTGTCTCTTATGGCCCCATACAAACAAATACTATGTTTCAGTTTCCAAACAGTCCCCATTGGCTGACTTGTTACCATGTCTATCCAAAAAGTCCCCATTGGCTGATCTATTCCAGTCTATGAATATTCATAATCTGACATAGATTTAAATTGGACTGTGAAGTTTAAAAAAGTCTCATAAGAAACCAATAACATCCCACTTCTGCACCACATGTCACAAATAATAATAATCTTTTTTCCAGATGCTTTCCCAAACTGACCAATTCCACATTTTCATTTGAAAATCATGCCTGCTCAGACAATCTGCATTTAATTAAATTAATAAATGTAATATTTATGAGTTAGAGCATTTATCCATTTGCACTTTATGATCATCCATATATACCATAGTGTAATGATTGCCTCTTCTTCCAACTTAAGCAACTAAAAACTCTTGAAATGTGGTTGTTCAAAAGGAACATTTTATTAAGCAGAAGTGATAACAACCCAGTTAAAGCAAGATCTGAATACCCTTAGGCAAGACAAGTAGGATTAAAACAGTAGAAACCCCTCCCTTTGAGTCAGAATGCAGATTTTAGCCAATACACAAATGTGAAGATGTTTTTCTTTACTAGTTTCCCTGAGAATCCGAACAAACATGCATTCACACTGTTATCCTTTAAAGTGAAACAATCCACATGGCTATCATAAACATTCCTCCCTATAAAGAGGATCTCAGGACTCTTTGGCACCAGGATATAGGTTGTAAAATATCTGTTGACACAGGCAATGCTAGTAAATCGAATCCAAGTCTCCCCCTTCTTCCAATTGAATGGCAGTATCACTTTTAGGGATCTGACACATAGTTTTGTGACAGTAGGCATCAAAGTATTTCTATTCCCTCCTTCCAATAGTTGAATTAATGAACGTATGGATGGATTTGATAGTCCAAGTAAGAACTAATCTGATCTGATTTTGAGGTATTAAGCATTTTGAGATTGTAGCCCTTTTGGTTTAATTAGAGAATTATTATTTGATACTATTTTTTAAAACGTTTTTAAAAATTCCTAGAAATATAGTGCACCTGTGAAGCTTGTGCTAGTAATAACATTGAACAACCACCAAATAGTGTGAATGAAATGAATTCTTTAGTAACTATTTTGAATGAACAACTGTGCTTTCTTTTATAGATGAAAGAGAAGATGTTCAAAAGAAAACATTCACAAAATGGATAAATGCACAGTTTTCTAAGGTAAGAAAAATATTTATTTTACATTAAAAATAAAATGTAACTCAAGAAGAAATCATATTGTATAGTTATTATTTAAGGAGAACATTAACCAGAATGCTTTCAATCAGTACAGATAGTCCTCGACTTACAACAGTTCATTTAATGACAGTTCAAAGTTACAACAGTGACTTATACCCATTTTTCACTCTTATGACTATTGCAGCATCCCCATGGGCATGTGATTTACATTCAGATGCTTGACAAGTGACTCACATTTATGATGTTTGCAGTTTCTTGGGATCATATGATTCCCTTTTGCAAACTTTTGACAAGCAAAGTCAATGGGAAAACCAGATTCATTTAACAACCTTGCTACTAATTTAAGAACTGCAGAGATTCACTTAACAAATGTGACACAAAAGGTTGTAAAATGAGGCAAAGCTCACTTAACAAATTTCTCACTTAGCAACATAAATTTTGGGCTCAATTGTGGTCATAAGTTGAGGACAACCTGTATAGCTTTAGTTTGTGTTAGCTTTGCTGGTTAGTTTCCTCTCTTGAATAATTTTGTAAAAAATGAATGCAAAACCAAATGAATACAAAGTAACAAAAGTGTAATACGTGAAAAGTTTCTGAATAAGTCCACATTTTCCAAATGATCATTTCTTTTATAATATAACATTTTTTGGGGGCCAATGCAATACTACGTATTCATTAGGGATACTATTTATGAATCAGATTAGGTTTTTTTTTAAAAAAATTGAGTTTTTGTAGCTCAGTAGAGAGTCTATATGTATTCACTTTGGAAATAGTGGAAATGTAGCTTTTCCAGAAATTTTTAAGCGTTAAAATCCATAGGTCAATTATAATATGTTTATTAATTTTATTAATTAATATTTTTCAGAGAAAATATTTCTGTGCTTAGGAATATTGAAAGGCCATGCGTCAAATGATTAAGAAAATGCTTAGAAGAAAACAAACATTTAATTTATATAATAAATTATAGATATAAGAAATTGTCTATAAATTAATCTTGTTTGCAGGACTGAGTCTGGGGTGACTCACTGCTATGGTTTCGGAAATGGTTCTGGTAAAATCAGTATAAAATGGTGTGTTTTAATTGAAAGTGTTTTTTGGGAATGTTGGGTCTGATTACAAGCTAGTTCTTTTAAGGAACAGTCTTTCAGGTTACTTCTCAGATATGGATATTGTCCTCTCTGATTCTGAGAACAAACCTCCTTCCCCAGTATTAGAAACAAGCATAGTAATAAAATGTGAATAAAGAGGGTCCTTCAGTGTTCATATAGCTGACTGTACTATTCCTACACCATTCACATTATTCCCCCCTTTGGAAGTTTTTCAATACAGAAACTTCCACTACTCCCTACATGTTCAATTCTCTAGTAGATAACATTCTATTTCTTCTTAATAAACAAAGCAAACATATAATATCTAGCAAAATATGACTAATCCAGGCAAGGGATAGGTATTTCTTGATCTTCACTCCCTTAATCCTTGGAGGTACTCTCTTCATTCTTTCCCAGGTTCAATTTCTACATATGTGTCTGCATCAGAGTCTTTATTTTCATCAAAGGAATTGGAGCTGACCTGATGATCAAGGAGGTGCTCCATCAAAACTAACTCCTTCTCAGTCTGTATCTCTTTCACGGCTCTTATAGATAACTGTTTGAGCACAGGGATTGCACAAGGAATAAAGGCTAGGCCTGCCACAGCACATATCAACAAGAATAACATTTGTTTAATCCAGCCGGATCCAGGCAACCAAGAAAACCACATGTCAGTTGTCTGTAACCTCTGACTTACCTTGGAAGCCCTGTCCTGTAAATCCTTGGCAACTTCCCTGACCATGCCTGATTTATTCATATAGAAACAACAGTCTTCTTTCAGGAATACACACAAACCATCTTTCTCTGCTGTTAGGAGGTCTATGGCACATCGATTTTGTAGGACCACTGCTGCCAAAGAATCTATCTGGTCTTGGACTTTTACCAAAGTCCCAGCAATTTGGTTCAGGCTCTCTTGAAGCTCTTCTGACAATTGCCAAAACTGTATTATGGAGTGTGTCATTCCACCTATACCTGTTCCAACTGCAGTTCCTATTCCCATGATTACTAATAGTGGGAATAGGACTGGCACCCGTTTCTGAACGTGTCCCATGAGAGGAACAGGGATAGTATGTTCTCCACTGACAACACCTGTTTTAGGAAAAAGGTGTACTAATGTGCATGTCCCTGTCCAGTTTGTTGGTAAACACAAATACGCATCCTTTCCACACAAGAAGAAAACTCCATTTTCCCCTAGACATACACCTATATTTATGGAAAAGGCATGAGCTCAGTGGTTCTTTTCATTAATCCAGGCCCCCAAAGTCCCTGCCACCAGTCAGCAGCTGTAATGGGACTTCTAGTGAAGGGTCCTTCTGCTTATCTCTGAGAGTTGGGCCTTCAAGAAGATAATGGGAGGTTACATTTCCAGGGGGAAAGAGAGCACATAAACCTGATTTGGACTTTAAGGTGAACCAGAATGGAAATCGTGTTGGCTGAAATGGCCTCGGACATTTTTCTAAAGATATATTCCATCCTCCCCACCTTCCCTTTTTAATGGTCATATTTGGTGGTATTGAGAAAGTGACCTTTTGTTGAAATAAGTGGTGGGCAGAAGGAGAAATACCTCTGGTTAATTTTACATCCATAAGATTCATTCTAGGGCCAAAGTATATTTCTGATGGACATTGTTCTTCTGTCAGGGACCCTACAGGAATACCAGATGTTTGATGTCTCTTTATGCACAGAGAGGGTGTTCCTATGATTTCTACACCAGTGGCTATAGGGCCGGCTATTGGAAGGCGGCTTATTCCCAGTCTTTTGAATGCATCATAAAAATCTCCTTGCAACTTTGATGTTGCTGCTTTGTTTCTAATATCCTTTTTAAGGACTAGGGTAGCTTTTGTCCTTTCCCAGAGATCTTGCTCAACTGGGACAGCATGATAAGATGAAGGACTAGCAGACAAACACAACCAGCAGTTTTGACCCAAGGCAGAATCAGATTGATTAATGAGGCTTTGACCTAATTCCAGTATCCTTGACATGTAATTACCTTTTTTCAATTGTTGCAGGGGTCCGTTCTCTCTTTGTTCTTGTATTCCCCCCTTTACCGGGATTGTCAATTGTTTGACCTTAGGTCTTGGAGTTGGCTCAGGTCTAAGGTAACGACCCCACCTACTGACGATACGTCATTGGCGGGAGCGGACTTGACCTAAAGTGTCTCTATATAGTGACCTGATGCTGGTCGGTTCCTTGGGGTTCTCAATATTTCTGGATCCTTCCTCATGGACAAGGGGGATTTCTTGGGCATTCTTACAATAGTGGGAACTATTGTTCAAGATATTGTCACTTAATAGATCCTCTGTTAAAAACATCCAAAGCCATAAAAAAAAAACATAATAACTTCCTTTCAACACACACAGGGCCTTAATATCACAACACCCTTAGTTTACAAACTCACCACATCAGGAAGAGGGTTAGGGGTATGTGTAACTTGGGAAAGATCAGTATCAACCTCAGTCCTAGGCTTCCCACAGAACCGGTCCTTATAGATATAATACAATACCAATAGTAGGGCTAGGATAGCAGCTGCCCAGAGTCCCCACACCCAATCTTCCTCAAGCATTAGTATCTTTAAGAATTTCTTACTAGTTTCTATCACAGTTAATGGGTTTTACATTACAATTTACAGTCATGGAATGTTGTCTTCCTTCATTCCGAGCTTCGGCCGTGTGCTGGGAACCAGCTTCCAGGGTGGTTCAGCAAGGCTGACGATCACCACCGTGCGTTGAGAGTCCGTTGCCGGTAGGACTCAGCAGGGTGTATTCTTCTTGAACTTCAGCACCAATGGCTTGTCAGTTTTTGTCACCTGGTATGTGACCGGATCACTCTGGTCTGCGGGTTTCAGTCTCGTCCACTGGACCCAAGATCTTCCTTCTAAGGTCTTAACTGCAAGAGGTGAACACATCACAACAGTATATGGTCCTTTCCATCTAGGTTTTAAGGGCTCATTTTTCCAATGTTTTATCCATACTACATACACCTGGCTTGTAGTTGTGACCTGCAGTCATAATAGGGGGAGGTCTATATTCTTGCATATATTGCCTCAGTTGATTGACATGATTGTTGTGCTGTTGTAGCTGTAAAAGTAATTTCCTTGCTTCCATTCCCCCCTTTTGAACTAGGTCTGGCCAGCCTTGAAAGTGGTGCTTAAACAAGGCAGGGGGCCTACCATACAGGAGTTCAAAAGGAGACAGCTGGTATTTAGTTCGTGGGGCTGTTCTAAAAATGTACAAGGCCATGGGGAAAACTTGAAGCCATGGCAAGTGGGTTTCTAAGCACAGTTTGGTAATAATTGCTTTCAATGATCTATTAGTCCTTTCAATTTTTATTGCAGATTGTGGCCAAAAAGCACAATGATATCTCCATTTCAGGCCTGCTGCTTCAGTTAAGTGGCGATTTTATATGTTGCACAAATTCTGGGCCATTGTCAGAACTGATGGTAGATGGACATCCAAATCTAGGGATTATTTCCTTTAAAAGAAAGTGTGCTACTTGTATAGCTAACTTATTTTGAGTAGGGTAGGCCTTGATCCATCCAGAGTAAGTGTCAATGAAAATGAGCAGGGCTTTATAACCATTGCATTTGGGTATGTTAGTAAAGTCCACAACTAAGTAGTCCATGGGCAAGTAGGAGATGGGCTGCTGTCCTGGTGGTAAACACGGTCCTTGCTTAGCATTTACTTGAGCGCACGTAGGACATTGGGAAGTTACTTTGGCAACCGGGCTCTGCAAGTTAGGTATGTAGAATGTTGCTTGCAACTGTTGGGCCAAAGCAGTCTTGCCAATATGTGAGGTTTGGTGTGCCTCTGATACTAAAGGCCAGGCAAGTGAAACTGGTACCACTAGGTGATTGTCTGGAAGGGTATACCATCCCTTCACAAGAGTGGCTTTCAGATCTCCTTTGGCCTTTTCCTTCTCCACATGAGTATAGGTGGGATGAGATCTTTCAATGTAGAAGTCTATTTCTTGTGCCATTTATCCGTTTTTCCGTACTCCCTCCTCCACCCTAGAGGAACCATCTATAAAAATTGCTTCTCCTTTCTCCAGGGGGTGTTCCTCCAAATCAGGTCTTATTTTCGTTTGTAAATCAATTACTTCAGCACAATAATGTTCTAATCCATACTGATCCATTGATCTGGTGTTGGCTTGGAAGTGTGCTGGATTCAAATTGTGATCTGTAGTTAAAATCAAGTCTTTTTTTTTAATTTTTTTTTTTAATTTGATTTATATGCCGCCCTTCTCCGGAGACTCAGGGCGGCTTATAATGTGCTCATCAATAGCCTGAGTCTGTCTGTTGCATTAAAATTGTTTCATATTTTAGAATTCTGGAATCAGTTAACCACTGCCCGCTTTTTGCTGAAGGATGGTTCTGACTTGATGTGGGGTGCTTACAATAAGGGCTCCCCCAAAGGTCAATTTCCTATTTTCTTGGACTAATATTGCAGTAGCAGCAATTGCTGGAATATATACTGGCCATCCCCTTATTACTGGGTCCATTATTTTTGACAGGAATGCCACGGGTTTCTTTTGTCCTGCCCAGTCCTGAGCCAACACCCCTTGTGCAATTCAATTTTCTGTGTTTACAAAGAGATGGAATGGCTTTTCCAAATTTGGTGAACTTAATACAGGAGCCTTGGTTAAAGCTTGTTTCAAATTTTCAAGGTTTCCTCTTTCGTGTCCCTCCCATTTCAAACTTCAAGGTTCAGATTCAATTAATGTTGCATACAGGGGTTTGGTAAAATCAGCATACCCATCAATAGAGAGTCTGCAACCAAACCTAAGAATTTCCTTAATTCTTGCTTGTTTTTAGGTAAAGGCTGAGACGCCACCCCTTCTATTCTATCAGGAGTGATTTTCCTACTCCCTTCACTAATTAAGTGTATTCTAATGTTTTGTCCACTTAATCTGATCTCTGTCAATTAAAAACATCACTTCCTCTTCTTTAGGTCCCACTACTAAATTTATCAAGGGCTCTCTGTGGAACCCAAAAAGGAATCACCCAACACCACTAGTACTGACTTTCATCTTCTGCCATCATATTGTACACTTACGCCTCCCTTCTTTGGATCAGGCAGTCTTTAACTCTGTCTTCCCTGCCTGTATCATCACTTCTTCTTCCCATTATCACTTGGTTCCACCCTCACATTCCTTTCTTTCTTCCCTGTCCAAAGGTTATGCCATCCACAACATCCATAACCTTCCAAAAACAAATCACATACCTTCCATCAATTTTACTTTCTCTAACTCCTTCTTCTTATAACACTAAACATTCAATTCCTCCTACCACTGCCATCCTGACTTCCAAGTCAGCACAAGTCTGTGCAGACCAACTTAAAGGCAACTTTCTGGCTTCCACTAAAAATTCCTCTCTCTCTTCTACTATTGTATATCGATCTATAAAAAAAATGGAGATAAGAAGAACAGTTTCAAAAATAAAACAAACAATCTAAATGAAGTACTTTGGATCAATGCTCTGAAATATTTTTGGATCAAACTTTAGCATCAATTCTCTGCCTTTAGTAAAATGCAAGTCAGATTCAAAAAATCTTTCAAAATAATTTATTTTATATAGGTTTAATTAAGCATTTTAAACCTCAAAAATTTCCAGGGGAAAAAAAATCAAAATTGTATTCAGAGCAGAAAAGAAAATATATCCGCATAGCTTTTATATGCAGATGAAAGAGTCCAAAACAGTGAGAGGCAAGGCTGCATGAGCAGGTCACACATTTCCCCCTCCTTTCTCAGACTACTTTGTCACTAATATAACATATAGAAGATAGGTCAACAAGCTGCTAATAGAGTTAGTAGTTTAAAAATTTTGGGAGGGCCTTTAGGGGTGGGAACTAATGTAACATATTAATCTGTATTCAACTAGAGGGGATAATATGGGTATAATGTGTTGGTTTTGGTTTTTGTTTTGATGCACTTTTTTAATGTTCTGATTGCTTTGTGTTTTGTGGTTTTTTTTCATTTATGTTTTTTTGGACCTTTATTTAGTTTTGTATTTTGTATTTTAACTTTGTTCTGAATAAAATAAAATAAAAAGTTTCATCTTTGCAACTAAAATAAATTAATTCTAATGCACCTTTTAAAACTTACTTTTAACATACATACTTTCAAATTAAGTTTCAATAATATTTTGTAAACTTTAGGAATTATTTAAGCATGATACAGTATGTAAAAAAGAAAGAAAGAAATCATCCCATTTACATATGTCAAGCTGATAGAAAATCCTTCCTAATTCTAATTAAGTTACTAAATTTAAGTCAATCTCTCCAGTTTGTCGTCATAAAATAAAATCTTTTTCTTTTTCAAAATGTCTATGAAATAAATATAAACTTCTCTTTTTCTTAAGGGGTTCTCCAATATGATTTTAAAAATAAATATGTCAACATTGGCAATTTACATTTACATTTTGAAGTGCAGATCCTAAACTTGTTTTCTTGTGGATTTTAGAGTTACTTGCAGCTGTTCTTCTTTCAATTGCACTGCGGGACTAATTAAACCATCTTCATTGTAGGCATTGTTGGTGTCAGATTTATATTTACAGGTAGTCCTCAATTTACAACAGTTTACTTAGTGACCATTCATAGTTAAAACAGCATTGAAAAGAGTGCCTTATGACCGTTTTTCACACTTACGACCATTGCAGCATCCCATGGTCACGTGATCAAAATTCAGATGCTTGGCAACTGACTAACTGTTATAATTATTGCAGTGTCCCAGAGTCATGTGATCACATTTTGTGATCTTCCCAAAGTGCTTTTTTCAAGAGGCAACTGACTGACGGGTAAGAAATCTGTCTGACCAAGAGCTTACCGAAACAGAAATTAATGTTTTAGCCGAAGGACTGAATTTTGTAGTTACACCAGAACAGCTACCAATTGTAGATCTCCTCACAGTCACACAGTCAGCCATCCGGAACAATAAACTAGCAGAATCAGAAGCAGAACAATTAACGATGAAGGTATCTGCAGCCCTCTTCCAACAAGAGAGTCCAGTTGCCTCTTGAAAAAAGAAGCACCTTTGGGACAACCATGACCTGGATGATGGAGAATCTCCATAGACTTTTGTGATCTTCTGACAAGCAAAGTCAATGGGGAAGCCAAATTCACTTAACAACTGTGTTACTAACTTAACAACTGCAATAATTCTCTTAACAATTGTGGCAAGAAAGGTTGTAAAATGGGGCAAAAATCACTTAACAAATGTCTCACATAGCAACAGAAATTTTGGCTCAATTGTGGTCATAAATTGAGGACTGCCCACATTTATATTTCAAAATTATAATTAAGTCCTTTGTATTGTCAAATACTTATGTAGTAGCATCAGTGGTTTAATAACTTTCTGCACATATCTGGATTACTTAGTTTTCTTTCAAACTCAGTAATTTGTTCCTCTTGTTCCTCTTTCATGAAGTCTTTGGGTCATAGTTTATAAACTAAATTTTTGTTTAAATAATCCTCCAAAATATTTTTTGTAATTGCTGTCAGGCTTAGATGCCTTCTATATTGCTTTATCTTCTTCTGTTCTTTAGCTCTCTTTTGTGATCAAAGAATAATCAAAGCTTTTTGTAGATCAGTTGGTAACTTCTTGAAAATCAGAATTCATTAAAATGGAAGATTTCAGCCTCCCACAACAAATAATCCAAAAGTGCACATTGTAATTTCCACTGTCCAGTAAAGCTGGCAAATTCATAAAAATTGCAAAATAATAATACAACTTTTAAAATCCTCTTTCTTCAAAATAAGAAAGAAAGAAACACCTCACATTTCCTTATTTTAGCTCACTCATGGCAACCCTTCTCATTGTTCAGCAATAACAATGTCCCAAAAATGGTGCAGATTCTCAAAAAGGACTTACAATCTATGACTGAAAACAGCCTCTTTTAACTTAGTAAAGATAGTAATCAAAGTATTTAAGAAGTGAAAGCCATGACTTATTGTCCATTTGAAAAATATGGGCTGTTTTTTTTAAAAAATGAAGTGATTGCAGCCCTGCCTTCCAGTTTATAGATGACCCCCTAGCTACTTGCTCTAGAATTTCATTGCAAATTGCTATTGTATGGAGGATCTTGTAGTATCTTGTGGAGTCTCCCTAACTCAGGAGAGTCATATAAACTTCAGAAATTCTGTTCCCTTATTTGTAAATTGAAAAAGCTTTGATCCGGAAAGAGCTTTCCAGACTGGTCTACACTGAATCCTCCTCAAAAAGTTAGAGCTCTGTAAATTAAAGTAGGAAGTTATGAAAAACTGAAATAATCTGTCATACCTGTCAACTCAGAATGTGAGAGCTTACTTTCTGGAACTGAATCTTGATCAGCTGCCCTGCCCAAACTAAAGAGTGTTAAGAAGCAAAAAATAAAAATATAGGCAAAGTGGTACTCTGAGAAACAGAACTCATTTTCGCTTCTATTTCAGATAAGTCCTACTTAAGTGTAGTTGCTTTGCAAAATTTCTGAAATGACCTGCAGTTCAATATTAGATTATGATTTTGTTAAAGTTCAGACATAAATAGACATAGAGCCTTGGTGGCGCAGCAGACTAAAGTGCTGTTAAGTAGCATCAGCTGCCTGCAATTCTGCAAGTTCAAATCTCACCAGGCTCAAGGTTGACTCAGCCTTCCATCCTTTCGAGGTAGGTAAAATGAGAACCTGGATTGTGGGGGCAATAAGCTGACTTTGTATAAAAAAGAACACCGCTTAGGAGGGGCCGAAAGCCCTACTAAGCAGGTATATAC
Organism: Pantherophis guttatus; assembly: GCF_059756535.1. NCBI lineage: Eukaryota > Metazoa > Chordata > Lepidosauria > Squamata > Colubridae > Pantherophis > Pantherophis guttatus. The sequence continues at coordinate 66,688,340 of NC_142067.1, forward strand.
AAAAGTATGAAGGCTATTGCTTAACGCATTGTAAGCCGCCCTGAGTCTCCGGAGAAGGGGGGCATATAAATCGAACCAATAAATAAATAAATAAATAAATAATAAATAAATAAATAAATAAATAAATAAATAAATAAATAAATAAATAAATAAATGCCTTTAGTTCCAGATTTCTGGTTGAACTTTGCTTTAGATTTTTCTTATAATAGTATCTTAGATAAAATCTTGTTGAACTCTGTGGGATTTACAAGAGTACAACTTGAGGCACAGATCTACAAAACAATTACATGAGAGTGGCTTTGTTTATTTAGGAAACTTCAGATTATACAGATTGTATGTATTGTTTTTAATAATATTATTTTTAATGTGAATCTGATGCAGAGTGAGATCATCAAATATACATCACCATCCCAGATAAGGGCAGAGATGTATAAGTATCATTATACCTAGAGCAGGGGTGTCAAACTGGCGGCCCATAGCCCACGCCCACCCCAGCTCTGCGAATGGGAAAAACATCAGTAAACATCACGTGATGGAAGCGTGACGCAACGAGTTTGACACCCATGACCTAGAGGAACTGATTTGGAGCTTGGTGATCATGCAAGGCTCATGGTTACAGAGTTGACTTTCAGTTTGCATTGATGTCTTTAAATGTTGCTTTTCTATTACATTCTGCTAATATAATTGTGTATTGGAACTATGGATTCACAAATATTAGAAATGCATAATTTTCTTCATGAATTGTTTCAGTAATAGCTTCTGATTATATGATTTGAAACAGGAGATTTGATTTGGTTGATACACTTGTTGGAATAAACATGGTTATTTTCATGATAAAAGGAGCATGCAGAAAAATCAGTTTCATGCTTCAAATCTAAAATCAAATATTCTACATCATGTGTTAAAGTTCAGGACAGATCAGTTATGTTGTAAATTTCTAAATAGAATTTGTTTTAAACACTTGCTAATTGAGAATAAGCATAAATAAATGCTCTAGGCACCTTTGAGTAAATGTATAGTTTGTATATCCCTTTCCCTCAGAAAAGAAAACACTTTGTTTTCTTATGCTTTGCAGTAGTCTTTGTGTGTCTTTCCCTTAGAAATATCATATTTTATGTAGGAAGGCAATGATACCCTGTGGTGTCATAATGCTTTTTACAGTTACTTCACTCTACAAGACTGGAACCTAACTTCAAGGTCTTTAAGAATGAGATTGTTTGACAAGTGTGACATATGGAGCACTTATAACTTGGAGCACTATAAAGTATTATCATTGTTGAAGGATGAAGTTCAGAGTGTGATTATTTTTGGCTCTTCCCACCAGAGTTTAATCATGCTGCCTTGAATGTTGTGAAAATTGATTGTAATAATTACAACCAATTTCAGTCATATTAAGAAGCTGCATAAATTATGTGAGAGGAATTTGAATGCTACAAATTTTGAATGGTGTTGAAATGAATTCAAAAACAGTCAATTATTACTTCTAAAAATACTTGAGGCACAGCTGTTCCAAAATACTTCCAAAAAAGCAAATAAAAAAGAGATGTGTGTAAATCATCTGCTTAAATTTATAGCATTCTGTTTTGAAAAGCTTTCCCAAAAAGTATAATGTTCTTAACAGTTAGATACGTGGCAGTTAAACAAGCACATACACAACACAGTGGTTTTGTTTTTTAATATGTACAAATGAACTAATTAAATACATGACAAGATATAAGCTTTTAAAGCAGTAACCCACATTTTGACTTGAAGGCCATTTAGATGAGAAAATAAGTGCTTTTTGTTTCTTCTTGTACTGTGTATCAAAGAAATTTAAATGGCTGTGGAATAAAAGAGACCATTGCAATTGATGCTGTTTAACTATAAGAGTTTTTCCAACTCAGTATGACATATCATTGACTAATAGTTAGTCATTTGAGTCTGTGGACTCTTATTTAAAAAATCTGGGGGCTGAGATTGACAGTCAGTGGTATGTAATAGGGACTAAATATCATGTAATTAGGAAAATGGCTATCATGGTAATTATCAGAGGTGACAGGTGGCTACTTGGTTATAGCTGCTTTTGTCTGTCAGATCACATATGTCTTTACTCTTGTGGACTTGGAAATGTTCTATATTTTCTAGCTTCTGCTCGGAGGCTAGTTAGCAGCTATTCATTCATTAGATAGTAAAGGTTTTCGTTTCGTCCTGCTCTCTCTTCCAGTTCAGCCATATCTTCCTCCGTTCTTTGTATCAGCCATGATTACTGTACAATGGCCTACTTATCCAGTTCAACTAAATTAATTAATTAATTAATTAATTAATTAATTAATTAATTAATTTTTAAATTTGTATACCGCCCTTCTCCCTGAGGACTCAGGGCGGTGAACAGCCAAGTAAAAACATAAACTACAAACATTAAAATACAATTAAAATATATATATAAATTTGGCCCCATGATTAAAAACAATAACAAACAATTAAAAACATTTTAAAAAGTGTTAGGCCAGCCCGGCTTGCTGGAAAAAGAAGGTTTTAAGGGCACGGTGGAAGGCACCGAGGTCTTGGATTCTCCTTATCTCTGGGGGCAGCTGATTCCAGAGGGTAGGTGCCTCCACAGAGAAGGCCCTCCCCCTGGGGGTCACCAGCCTACATTGTTTGACTGATGGCACCCCGAGGATGCCCTCTCTGTGGGAGCGCACAGGTCGATGGGAGGCCATCGGTACCAGCAGGCAGTCTCGAAGATAACTAGGTCCTATGCCATGGAGTACTTTAAAGGTGATAACCAACACCTTGAAGTGCACCCGGAAGACCACTGGGAGCCAGTGCAGCTCACGCAGGAGAGGTGTTGTATGGGAGCGCCATGCGGCTCCCGTGACTACCCGCTCAGCTGCATTCTGGACAAGTTGGAGCCTCCGGGTGCTCTTCAAGGGGAGCCCCATGTAGAGAGCGTTGCAGTAGTCCAGGCGAGAGGTGATGAGGGCATGAGTGACTGTGCACAGGGAATCCCGATCAAGAAAGGGCTGCAACTGGTGAATCAGGCGAACCTGACAGAAGGTCCCCCTGGCTACAGCGGTCAGATGTTCCTCCAAGGACAGCTGCGTATCCAGGAGGACTCCCAGATTGCGCGCCCTTTCCACGGGGGCCAAAGACTCACCCCCGATAGTCAGTGATGGAGTCAACTGACTATATCGGGATGCCGGGAACCACAGCCACTCAGTCTTGGAAGGGTTGAGCTTGAGCCTGTTCCTCCTCATCCAGATCCGCACAGCCTCCAGGCACTGGGACATCACTTCAAGGGCATCGTTGGGGTGGCCTGGGGTGGAGATGTACAGCTGGGTGTCATCAGCGTACATCATCCAAAGCCACGGATGATCTCGCCCAACGGCTTCACATAAATGTTGAACAGAAGGGGCGAGAGGACCGACCCCTGAGGCATTCCACATATAAGAGGCCTTGAGGTCGACCTCTGCCCCCCTGCCAACACGAACTGCGACTGGTCTGAGAGAAAGGAGGAGAACCATCGTAACACGGTGGCCCCCATCCACAACTCTTCCAACCGGTGCAGCATGATACCATGGTCGATGGTATCAAAAGCCGCTGAGAGGTCTAACAGGACCAGAACAGAGGAGCAACCCCTGTCCCGAGCCCTCCAGAGATCATCTACCAACGCGACCAATGCCGTTTCCATGCTGTGCCCGGGCCTGAAACCCGACTGGAACAGATCTAGATAAGACGTTTCCTCCAGGTACTGCGGAAATTGTCGTGCGACCACACTCTCGACAACCTTCGCCACAAAGCGAAGGTTGGAGAAAGGACAATAGTTTGGCTAATACTGCCAGGTCCAGGGAAGGCTTCTTGAGGAGAGGCCTCACCACCGCATCTTTCAAGGCCATGGGGAAGTAACCCTCACTCAACGAAGCATTAATAATTCCCTGGAGCCAGCCTCGTGTAACCTCCCGGGAAGCCAGTACTAACCAGGAGGGACACGGGTCCAGTAAACATGTGGCCGCACTAAGTCTCCCCAGAATCCTGTCCATGTCATCAGGGGTCACAGAGTCAAACTCTTCCCAGATAATGTTCTCAGGACTATTCCTCGCCACCCTGCCCGAATCTACCCAGTCAGAGTCCAAATCCCCCCGGATCTAAGCGATTTTCTCATACAGATATTGTCCGAAATCCTCGGCCCTGCCTTCCAAGGGGTCCTCCCACGCTCCCGGGTGGAGCAGGGAGCGGGTCACCCTGAACAGGGCAGCCGGATGATTCTCTGATGACGCAATAAGAGTGGAAAAGTAATTAAACTTTGCCGCTTTTATCGCCACTAAGTAGGTCTTAATATGCGATCTTACCAGTGTTCGGTCAGATTAATTCATCACATGCATGCATGCATGCACATAAAGGAATTTGTGATTAAATATCATCTGAAAACCTACTGAACAATATTAGTTCAGTAAGTAGCTCTCCAGATAGATTTGTGATTTGTAAAAACAGTTATTGACAAGGTTTTAAATATTTAGACAGATTTTTAAACTAAAATGAAAATGTCATTCAATTCCTATAAATTTCATTTATTGTATAGTAGCTAGATTATCCAAGCATTATATAAATAACAATGTATGTTATTAATATAACAGTACTTTAAATTATTTAAGTAATAATATTTATTAAGTTGTATAGATTAAGTAAATTTTAAAAATTATAAATTTTCACATTACTAAAAACTGTAAATGTTACCTTTTCCCTCCTTCCAATTTTGCTGACCTACTCAGTATTCTATGTTCCTGAGAAAAGGTGCAAGAATCCCATGCAAATTACCATTACTGCAGGTAGCCCATTTGCAAAGCAGGTGAAGGTCAAGTATACCTGCCCCTCAAAGAAGCTGAATTGTGAGTTTTATGCTCCAATAATGCAAGGAATATGATAGATGATAGATAGATAGATAGATAGATAGATAGATAGATAGATAGATAGATAGATAGATAGATAGATAGATAGATAGATATGGATGGGAGAAAGGGAGAGGGAGAGAGAGATGGTCAACCTATTCTCCTGAGCATCTGTAGGCAGGACAACTAGGAACAGATGGAAACTAATCAAGGAAAGAAGCAACCTAGAACTAAGGAGAACATTCCTAATGGTGAGAGCAATCAACTAATGGAATGTCTTGCCTCCAGAAGTTGTGGGTAGAAGACCTCCAAGGTTCCTTCCAACTCTGTTATTAACTGCAGGTACTCCTCAATTTACAATTACAATTGAGCTCAAAATTTCTGTTGCTGAGCAAGACAGTTGTTAAGTGAGTTTTGTCCCATTTCATGACCTTTCCTGCCAATGTTATTAAGTGAATCATTGCAGTTGTTAAGTTAGTAACAAGATTGTTAAGTGAATCTGGCTTCCCCCTTGACTTTGCTTGTCAGAAGGTCGTAAAAGGGGATTGCATGAGCCCAGGACACTGACCATCATAAATACTGGATTGAAAACTTTATTTGAATGCTTGGAAACTTTTTTTCAGCATCACTATAAGACTGAATTTGTCATGGGGAAAAGTAAATACACTTCTTCTGAGCATGTAAAAAGCCAAGATGGCTTGTCTTCAATGACCCCAAAAAAATGAATTACTAAGGGATACTTGGCACTATTAGTCCTGAACGACAAAGCTGGGTCCATATGAAGCTAGTGAGCCAGCCTGCAAGATCAAGGCCTGCACTGGATAATAATATACTGGATATTGCTGGCCAATCGATGGTAACTGGGATGTAAAACTCAGGTGGGAGTTCATCTGAGAAACACTAAAATGCCCATAGTCTACTAGGCTGTTCCATTCCATAGAAAGAGGGCCTGTTGATTTCTAGTGGTGGAGAACATGTTCCCAGCAGGTATCTCTATATTTACAGCAAACTGTCTTTGGAAAGGGAGATACAAATGGTATACTGTTCCTCTGAAGCTGCTTGGCGTAACTAAGTTATCTCCATTGGCAGTTGTTTTCTGCTGCAAACAGCAAAAACCTTTTTCTCTTTGTTGCCCTGAACTGCTTATAACCAGTTAACCAGTACTCCCCATGCACAAGCTACATCTCAAAGAGGTGTGGGAAGCCCCCCCCCCGAAGAATGAAATATTTTGGGAAATATTATATAGGGTTTGCCAGGTGTCCACTATTTGAGCAGACAGTCCACTTTTTTCACATTATGTTCACTATTTTTTTTCACAAAATAGTGGACATTTTTTTTTTATTCAAAAGCTTTATGATGAAATGGTACGTAATCTAAAACTGTACAGTCTAAGAGAATAAGGATAGGAGAATCGCGTTTTGTCTTTTTTTTCATAAGTTAGAATGAGACAAAGATCGAATGCTCATTGCAATAATCACATTTGACACAACAGCGCAAAAAATGCAATAAAGCAGTTATCTTTTGATATCGAAAATGTAGTGCTGAAGGTTTTTGCCGAATTTTTGAATTTTGCGAAGAAACGAGAAGAGTTGAAATCATTTTTTGAGTTTTGCGAGTCAGAATTCCATGAAGTTTTGCGCCAATGAAAATGAACTCGCAAAGGACGATGAACCAACAATTTCAGAATTGTATTTATATTTCACGCACTTCCTCATGTCAATAATGCAAGACACCCTACTGAAGATGGAAAGCAAGAAAATTCTTGCATGTGATCTTCACATTATCATGTGTAAGCTGCGTGATTCTTTGCAAAAAAAATACGATGAGCAGTTTTTTGGAATGAAAGTTTTATTTGCCTTACGTAAAAAACATTTGCCTGAGAATGCCATGCAAAAGTTCAAGAAAGAAGCCATCAACGTGTATCAAAGAGCCATTGTGTACCTAGAAAAGTGGTATAATTTCACCGATTCAGTATATGAGACGCTAAGTTGTTTCAATCTAATTGATCGCAATAATCCTCCAACTTTAGAAGAAATGACGAACATCTGGTTATTATCACTATGGCGAGAAGAACTTCCACCCAACACTCTCTTCGATGAAATTTCTGCCTTAGAAGAAGTTTATGTTCATCTGCAGGGCGATTCATCCCTTGATAAGTGGACGTACTTTTTCAAGAAAGAGCCAGCTCCGAGTTTACTGAAACTGTTCCAGTATTGTGCATCAATTCCGGTATCAAATGCAAACGTTGAATGAATTTTCAGCGTCATGGGAAATTTGTGGACTGACGAACGTAACCGACTGCTTGTACCATCAGTTCGAAGTGAACTTTGTATATTTTTTAATATTTCTCAATGTTGTACTGAAATTAAAGAATTATTTCTTAAACACAAAGAATTGATCAAAGCTGTGCAGTCAAATAAAAAATACACACGACAGCAAAGTAAAATGTAATTTAATATTATTGTAATATAATGTATTACAATGTATTAATGTAATTTTACATATTATTATAATATATTTGATGTTTTGAATTTTAAGTAAAGTTTTGAAGTGATTATTTTAATACGTGTTAAAATGTTTGTAAGAAAATATATAATTTAATTGTAATTTTTTAAAAAATTTTTTTACTACTTAACACCCACCCCCCCAGCTTGTCCGCTATTTTTTGGAAGCAGACCTGGCAACCCTAAATATTAAAAAGGAAGAATATTATATTTCCCTAAAGGAGAAATGGGAAAACATGCTCTTAAAGACAGAAAGCAGACCCAATCCTTCTTAATAGCCCACAGCAGATGCCAGCATTTAAGGAGTTAAAGAGTTTATTGAAAGAGGAAACCAACTATCTAAATAGCTCTATTCATAAGCAAAGTAAATACTGCAGGCAGAAATCCATTCAAGACAGGATATTTTGAAACTCCTTGCAGCAAAGCTTGACAGCTAATAAAGGCAGAATGGTAGGATTAGAAAGCAGCCCCTCACCCAAGATCCAACACAGGATGAAAGCCTTTAGCCACAATAGGAATTGCCCAATACCCTTTCGGAACACAAGTCCCGTCATTGCACCACCCAGAACAGTTCAAACTTCAAAGTCGCAGAAACCTATAAACATCCATCCACTCATTCAACCATTTGTTCAGCTGACCCAGAACTGCTGTTGGTTCTGTTCATAATTAAACTTTCTTTCCAATCAACCTCCATGTTGTTTCCAGCGTCTTTTTCCCAGCTTGGAACTGAACCAGATGGATTTTCCTTCCAACAGAGGTTAAGGAGAATATATGCATGTCCAGCAGCATTCTTAGTCACCAGGCTTGTGCATGCATATGTTGATTTCAACAAGCAGTTTCACTCTGCCTGGAACAAGATAGCCTGTCTGGATACAACAAGAACGAGTTGTCAAAGCAATATAACTTTCTGTGGGCATGTCCTACAAATATTCATTGTTTTGCAAACTTTTTCATTATCTCTCATGAACCACATCCACAGATATTAATTTAATACAGAGATCAACTTCTATATTAACTCTTTATTTAAGCAACTTATTAACTAGGATGTGTACTTTCTTAAATAGAAAAAACAGTTGGCACACAGTTTTACTGTATGTACAGTAGATATTGTAATGCTGTGTTCTAGGACTGAAATATGTCTGCGTTAAGCATCACAGGCCCTTTTCAGTTAGATAATTTTAATCCAATAATTACCACAAAAATAAAAGCTTGGTCTTTTTAAAATATTATAAAAATATTGTTAATGAAGTAAAAATATTTGGAGTTTTATTTTGTAAAGAACCAGCTCCTATAAAAAGCATGCAAAGTACATAATAATAATAATAATAATAATAATAATAATAATAATAATAATAATAATAATAATAATAATTATTATTATTATTATAATTATTATTATTATTATTATTATTATTTTATTTCTATACCGCCCTTCTCCCGAAGGACTCAGGGCGGTGTACAGCCAATTTAAAAACAGAAGACAAAACAACAATTAAAAATTTAAAATGATTAAATAAATTTGGCTCAATTTAAAACCCCAGAAATTTAAAATACCCCAATTTAAAATATTATGTTGATAGCCCAGCCTGGCGGAACAACAGGGTCTTCAGTGCGCAGCGAAACACCCGGAGGTTGGAGATCTTACGTATTTCCGGGGACAGTTCATTCCACAGGGCTGGGGCTCCCACAGAGAAGGCCCTCCCCCTGGGTGTCGCCAGCCGACATAACTTGGCCAATGGCACCCTGAGGAGACCCTCTCTGTGGGAGCGGACTGGCCAGTGGGAGGCTATTGGTGGTAGAAGATGGTCTCGAAGGTACCCGGGTTCTATGCCATGGAGTGCTTTAAAGGTGGTAACCAACACCTTGAATCGCACCCGGAAGACCACTGGGAGCCAGTGCAGCTCACGCAGGAGGGGTGTCACGTGGGCACAACGAGTTGTGCCCATAACCACCTGCCCGGCCGCATTCTGGATCAGTTGGAGCCTCCGAGTGCTCTTCAAGGGGAGCCCCATGTAGAGAGCATTACAATAGTCCAACCGGGAGGTAACAAGGGCGTGAGTGACCGTGCGCAGGGCGTCCCGGTCCAGAAAGGGCTGCAACTGGTGAATCACGTGAACCTGATAAAAGGCCCCCCTGGCCACGGCCGTCATATGCTCTTCTAAAGACAGCCGTGCGTCCAGGAGGACGCCCAGATTGCGAGCCCTCTCTGTGGGGGGCAAAGATTCACCCCCAATAGTCAGCGATGGCACCTGCTGACTATATCGGGGCGCCGGAAGCCACAGCCACTCGGTCTTGGAGGGGTTGAGTCTGAGCCTGTTCCTCCCCATCCAGACCCGCAAGGCCTCCAGGCAGCGAGACATCACATCAAGGGCATCGTTGGGGTGGTCTGGGATGGAGATGTACAGCTGAGTATCATCAGCGTACAGATGACATTTCACCCCAAAACCACGGATGATCTCGCCCAGCGGCTTCACATAAATGTTGAACAGGAGGGGCAAGAGGACCGACCCTTGCGGCACTCCCCATGTGAGACGCCTCAAGGTCGACCTCTGCCCCCCTGCCAACACAAATTGCGAGCGGTCGGAGAGGAAGGAGGAGAACCACCGCAGAACGGTGCCCCCTATTCCTAACCCCCTCAACCGCTGCAGCATGATACCATGGTTGATGGTATCAAAAGCTGCTGAGAGATCTAATAGGACTAGGACAGAGGAGCAACCCCTGTCCCGAGCTCTCCAGAGATCATCCACCAACGCGACCAATGCTGTTTCTGTGCTGTACCCCTGCCTGAAGCCCGACTGGTACGGGTCTAGATAGATAGCTTCATCCAGGTGCTGGGGAAGTTGTTGTGCCACCACGCTCTCAACAACCTTCGCCACAAAACGAAGGTTGGAGACTGGATGATAGTTGGGTAATTCAGCCGGGTCCAGTGAAGGCTTCTTGAGGAGGGGCCTCACTACCGCCTCTTTCAAGGTGGCAGGAAAGGCACCCTCACTCAGAGAAGCACTTATAATTCTCTGGAGCCAGCCTCGTGTAACCTCCCGGGAGGCCAGTACCAACCAGGAGGGACACGGGTCCAATAAACACGTGGCGGCACTAATCTTATCCAGAACCCTGTCCACATCCTCGGCAGCCACAGGATCAAACTCCTCCCAGATAACATTCTCAAGACCTGCCCTCATCTCCTCCCGTGGACTCATCCAATCGGAGTCCAAGCCATCCCGAATCCGAGTGACTTTATCGTGCAGGAATTGCACAAAATCCTCAGCATGACCCTGCAAGGGATCTTCCCGCACTCCCCCCTGAAGAAGGGAGTGGGTCACCCTAAACAGGGCGGCTGGGCGGTTCTCTGCAGATGCGATAAGAGCGGAAAAATGGTTAGATTTTGCCGCTTTTATCGCCACTAGGTAGGTCTTGATATAAGACCTCACCTGTGTCCAGTCGGAATCAGATTGACTAGTCCTCCAAATGCTCTCTAGGCGTCTTTTCCGATGCTTCATCTCTCTCAGCTCCTCAGAGAACCAAGGAGCCAATTGAGATCAGCATCGGGTCAGAGGCCGCAAAGGCATGACGCGGTCCAAAGCTCCAGCGGCCACCCTTTCCCAGGCGGTCACCATTTTGACATAGGCCAAAATGCCCATTACTAATTGTCTTATAACATTGGGCTGGTTTTGGTCCAGTAGTAGTCAGTTTATTCCTGTGGCCTTAAAGCTTTTTGAGAAGAGTAGTACAATTCTTATGTATATGAAGCTCAACTGGGGTCCAATAGTAACTGTGAAATGAATCAATGAATAGAATAGAATAACAGAGTTGGAAGGGACCTTGGAGGTCTTCTAATCCAACCCCCTGCTTAGGCAGGAAACCCTTCACCACTTCAGACAAATGGTGATCCAACATCTTATTAAAAACTTTCAGTGTTTTTAAGAACATCAAATTATTTTATAATTTATAAAATTAAAATTTATAAATAATTTATAGTTGAGAATCAAATTATTTCCTTCTCTGCCTTTATTTATTGCATCCATAGCTGTGTCAAGAGCACTTTCTTCTTCATCAGAATTGGCTGGTTCATTATAGTTTTTCTGTTGATGGATTGGTAGAAATGTTTGTAATATCTGATTGGATATTCTTCCTGTAGTCTGCAATTTCAGCTTTGTATCTGCAGATTTTATTGGCGATGGCTGTTATTTTCTGCTTTCTTATTTCCAGTGTATTCTTGATTTTCCTTATCTCTGTGACAATTCTTGATCAGCATTCCTTGGTCGGCTTATTCTTCAGCTTTTTTTTCTTTCATCTATTACAGCTTACTTGCATCTGATCTTACCTCACTTATCTTATTTTCTAAACTGATTTTCCATTTTGATCATGCACCATTTGGTTTTTTTGTTGTTTGTTGATTTTGTATCCAAGATAATCAGTTATAACTACAGCTGTGCTGTATATCAGATAGTTTGTTTCTTGCAGCAAACTGGCATTTTTTGTTAGTTTTGATATTATTTGGTATTAGATTTGATATTATTGTATTAGCATATTTTAATACTTCTGCTATTACTTCTGCTGCTGTTGTGGAAAAATTGAGACTGAACAACATTCCTGGGTCAGCCAGAGTCAGTTTATTGTGCAAGGTTCAGAGCCAGATTTATACCTGAAGCTTTGAACCAGGAAAGAACTGTGATATCTCTGTTTTTATACATTTCCAAGACAAAGGATTCGGTGAGATCATGCATTTTCCATATATGGTTAACATGAGATCATACATCCGATTTTCCCTATATGGTTACATACATTTGATAATATGTTCATCTAATTACTAAACCATTAGTAAACCATTAATTTTTAGTTTATAAGATTATTTTAGCTTAGACAACCTTTCTTAAGTGCTGTGGTTGCTAATGGGAAACTTACTACTGTCCTTGGGTAAATTTATTGGATTAAGTAACTCTTTGTAACATATATATCCTTGTGTCATTCACAGTGAGGTCACTCAGATGTTTTCCATATGGCTGTCCTTCCGTGACATCTAGGTCTCATCAGAAGATATATTACCACTTAATGGGGTTTAGCTGCTTTTAATGTAATCTCCAAGCAAGCACTTTTCTCTCTTATTATAATGTGAATAGAGAGGGTTCTTTAGAGTTCATGTAGCTTTATAATAATGTGAATAGAGAGGGTCCTTTAGAGCTCATGTATCTGACTCTGTATGATTCCTTTCTTTTATCCACATTATTCCCCACTTTGAAAGTTTTTCCATGCAGAAACTTTCACCATTCCTTACATGTTCAACTCTTTAGTAAATATCATTCCATTCCTTTGGATAAACAAAGCTAAGATATAATATCTAACAAAATATGACTAATCTAGGCAAGAGGTAGGTATTTCTTGATCTTCACTCTCTTAATCCTTGGAGGTACTCCCTCCATTCTTTCCCAGACTCCATTTCTACATATGTGTCTGTTTCAGAGTCTTTATCTTCAAGAAAGTGCTCTGTCAAAATTAACTCCTTCTCAGTCTGTATCTCTTTCATTGCTCTGATAGCTAGCTGTTTCAGCACAGGGATTGCACAAGGAATAAAAGCTAGGCCTGCCACAGCCATATCAACAAGAATAACATTTGTTTAATCCAGCCGGATCCAGGCAACCAAGAAAACCACCTGTCAGCTGTTTGTAACTCCGACTTATCTTGGAAGACCTATCCTTCAAATCCTTGGCAACTTCCCTGACCACACCTAATTTATTCATATAGAAACACAGTCTTCTCCCAGAAATACACACACACCTCCTCTTTCTGCGGTTAGGAGGTCTAAGGCACGTCGATTTTGTAGGACCACTGCTGCCAATGAATCTATCTGGACTTCTACCAGGGTTCCAGCAATTTGGTTCAGGCTTTCTTGGAGCTCCTCTGATAATTGCTGAAACTGTATTACTGAGTGTGTCACTCCACCTATACTTGTTCCAACTGCAGTTCCTATCCCCATGATTACTAATAGTGGGACTAGGATTGGTGCCCGTTTCTGAACATGTCCCATGAGAGGAACAGGGATGGTATGTTCTCCACTGACAACACCTATTTTAGGAAAAGGGTGTATTAGTGTGCATGTTCCGGTCCAATTTGTTGGCAAACATAAATACGCATCCTTCCCGCAGAAGAAAACTCCTTTTTCCTTTACACATACGCCTATGTTCATGGAGAAAGCATGGGTCCGATGGTTCTTTTCATTAGTCCAGACCCCCAAAGTCCCTGCCACAAACATTCCAGCAAGCGGCTGTAATGGGACTTCTAGTGAAGGGTCCTTTTGCTTATCTCTGAGGATTGGGCCTTCAAAAAGATACTGGGAGGTAGTATTCCCAGGGGGAAAGAAGACACATAAACCTGTGCTGGACCTAATGGAGAGCCAGATAGTGAAGCGCGGGGGCTGAAATAGACTGGGGCACCTTTCCTTGGATACATTTCAGGACCCCTTCCATCCTCCCCATCTTGTGATGATGGCAGTTGGTGGTAATGAGAAAGTGAGTGGTGTGCAGAAGGAAAAAGATCTTTACATCCCTAAGTTAGTTAGGTTAGTTTTACATCCCTAAGGTTCATTCTAGGACCAATGTACACTTCTGATGGACATTGTTCTTTTCTCAGGGATCCTACAGGCCTACCAGGTTTCTGATGTCTCTTTATACACAGGGAAGGTGACCCTATGATTTAACAAGGTTTCGACCCAATTCCAGTATCCCTGATATGCAATCTCCTCTTTTCAATTGTTGTAGGGGTCTGTTCTCCTTTTCTATTCCTCCCTTTACTGGGATTGTCAAACTTTTAACCTTAGGTCTAGGGGTTGGTTTAGGACTAAGGTACCCATTCCACCTTCTGATGCCACGTTGTTGGCGGGAGTGGACTTGACCCAAAGTGTCCCCATTCAGTGTCCTGATGCTGCTAGGTCCCCTGGGGTTCTTGACATCTTCAAATCCTTCCGCAGGGACAAGGGGGATTTCTTGGACACTGACGCAACATTGGGAACTACTGTTCAAGATAGTATCACTCACTAGACCTTTTAGCTAATAGTACCCAAAGCCATAAATAAATCATAATGACCTAATTCCTACACCCACAAGGCCTTAAGAGCGCAAGACCCATAGTTTACAAATTCACCATGTCAGGAAGAGGGTTAGGGGTATGCGTAACTTGGGAGAGGGCGAATATCAGTCGTATTAAAACAATACCAACAGAAGGGCTAAAGTAGCTGTTGCCCTGAGTCCCCACACCCAATCTTCCTCTAGCATGAGTGTCTTTTAAGTAGTGCTCACTGGATTCTATTAAGTTAATGGATTTTACATTACAAACTACAGTCATGGAATGTCTTCCTCCATTCCAAGCTTTGGCCGTGTGCGGGGAACCAGCTTCCAGGGTGGTTCAGCAAGGCTGATGATCACCACCGTGCATTGAGAGTCCATTGCTGGTAGGACTCAGCAGGGTGTATTCTTCTTGAACTTCAGCACCAATGGCCTGTCAGTTTTTGTTACCTGGTATGTGACCGGATCACTCTGGTCTCCGGGCTTCAGTTTCATCCAGTGGATCCAGGATCTTCCTTCTAAGGTCTTAAAAGCATAATTACAAAACCAATACATCTGGGAGAGCGCGCAAAGGAGTCTGATCAGTTGTAGTCTTCTTCACTTGGGAAACAGCATAGGCAACCACTCAGTCCTAAGAAAGAAAAATACAAAAATAGTCCAGATGATGAAGAACGCTATTCCCACTGGTTACTGCCCACCAGTCCATTGGGTTCTTTGGATCGTCAACTTCAATGGATCTCCTTGGTGAGATTCCACCTTCCACTCCTTTGGGGCTGGCACGGGCCCTTTCACTTGGGGTTTAACTTCCTTCCAGCTCCAGATCAACATCCAATCATCATGGTGGCCTTTGTGGACTGGAAACTTCAAAGGTGGTGTTTGGGCTAATAGTCCTTGTTTCCTAAGAACTTCAAAATATCTGGACAGTTTATACACATATTGTTTCAATACTTTTTCTTTCGTTTCCAGGGAATCAATGCATATGCTTCCTGTAGTGAAAACTACTCCAAACAACAGTTCATATGATGATAATCTTTCTAGGTTGGGTATAATAAAACTCTGGACACCACTGTTGCTGTAGCATTACTGCAGGGAAAAGCTTCAACCCACCCTGTGAGGTGGTCCACTATGACCCATAAATATTTTACTCTCCCCACTTTTGGTAATTCTGTAAAATCCACTTGAATACATTGAAATGGTCTTAAAGCTGGTGGTCTCCCACCCATCTGTTGTTACCTGACAGCTTGTTCATTCACCTTTTTACAAATCAGACATTTGTTTATAATTGATTTTGCTAAAGGATATATCCCAATACAACCATAGCATTTTAAAAGTTCATCTACAATAGCTTGAATTCCCCAATGACTCCACCCATATTTTGCCAAATGTATGCACTATCCCAAACGCATACTTGGAATTTGCCTATTTTTCCTTCTAAGATGCATAGAGCACACACACCCCTTTTTTTTATTTATATGCCGCCCTTCGGAGACTCAGGGTTACAATGCGTTAAGCAATAGCCTTCATACTTTTGTATATTTTACAAAGTCAGCTTATTGCCCCCACAAACTGGGTCCTCAATTTACCTACCTTAGAAAGGATGGAAGGCTGAGTCAACCTTGAGCCTGGTGAGATTCGAACTTACTAATTACAGACAGCTGGAGTTAAATTACAATGCATTTGTCTACTGAGCTATCCAGGCTCCCTATCCATAGAGCTTAATTTAGTGCATATAATTCAAAGGTTTGAGCAGACCAATTTCGAGGCAAACCCCTTGTTTCCAGGATCTCTTTAGTGTGTCCTTTTATAATAGCATATCCGTTTTTCTGTACTCCCTCCTCCACCCTAGAGGAACCATTTATAAAAATTGCTTCTTCTTTCTCCAGGGGCTGTTCCTCCAAATCAGGTCTTATTTTTGTTTGTAAAACTCTTACTTCAGCACAATAACGTTCTAATCCAAACTGATCCATTGATCTGGTGTTGGCTAAGAACTGTGCTTGATGCAAATTGTGATCTGTAGTTAAAATCAAGTCTGTCTGCTGCATTAAAATTGTTTCATATTTTAGAATTCTGGAATCAGTTAACCACCACCCCGCTTTTTGCTGAAGGATGGTTTTGACTTGATGTGGAGTGCTTACAATAAGGGCTCCCCGAAAGGTCAATTTCCTACTTTCTGAGCCAACCCCTTGTGCAATTCAATTTTCTGTGTTTCATGTCCCTCCCATTTCAAACTCCAAGGTCCAGATTCAATTAATTTTGCATACAGGGGTTTTGTAAAATCAGCATACCCATCAATCCAGAGTCTGCAATATCCAACCAAACTTAAGAATTATCTTAATTCTTGCTTGTTTATAGATAGAGGCTGAGACGCCACCCCTTCTATTCTATCAGGAGTGATTTTCCTACTCCCTTCACTAAGTAAGTGTATTCTAATGTTTTGTCTACTTCATCTGATCTCTGTCAATTAAAAACACCACTTCCTCTTCCCATTATCACTTGGTTCCACCCTCACATTCCTTTCTTCCTTCCCCATCCAAAGGTTATGCAATCCACAACATCCATAACCTTCCAAAAACAAATCACATACCTTCTCCCTTCCATCAATTCTACTTTCTCTAACCCCTTCTTCTTATAAAACATTCAATTCCTCCTACCACTGTTATCCTGACTTCCAAGTCAGCACAAGTCTGTGCAGACCAACTTAAAGGCAACTTTCTGGCTTCCACTAAAACTTCCTCTCTCCCTTCTACCATTGTATATCCCTCTATAAACAAATTAGCTCCTTCTTCGAAAGTAACAACAACTTTTTTTTTCTTTTTTTTCCCTTTTTTTTTTTTTAAGACAAATAAAATATAATAGCAATTTTGTTTGACATCGGATTCGCAGTGTTTATACATATATACATGAAAAAATATCTGGTGTCATTTATACTATACATTTCTAATTAATTTCCGCACCTTTAACTCCTTCCTTGATTCTATCATTTATCCATTCGTACCATCTTCCCCATATCATATCGTAATCTGAGTTTTCATCATCACTTATCTCGTATGTTAATTTACTTATCTCTGCACACTCTAATATTTTGCTAATTATAAGGTCATCTGGTGGTAGGTCTTTCTTTTTCCAGTATTGAGCGTACGCCAGTCTGGCAGCTGTAGTTATGTGTATTAGGAGGTGGACCTTTTCCTTTCCATGCCCTTTCTTTACCATTCCCAGGAGAAATATTTCTGGGTTCAAATCAATTTCTTCTTTGAGTATGTCTTTCAACCATCTCTGAATTTTGCTCCAGTATCTTTTGGCTTCGGGGCATGTCCACCACATATGAAAGAAGGTGCCCTGACCATGACCGCATTTCCAACAACTTGGGTGTACATTGGGGAACATCTGTGCTAATCTTGCAGGTGCTAAGTGCCACCTATGAAGCATTTTGTAATGATTTTCCTTGTACGTGGCTGCTCTAGTTAATTTATAATTTTTATTCCACGCCTCTTCCCATTCGTTGAAGTTCAAACTATGTCCGATATTTCTCTCCCACGCTCTCAATTGGTTTCTGATTATGTCCTCATCTCTATCCTCATCTAATAAGTAATTATACAGCTTGGCCAACGCTTTTTTTCCTGGTCCCATCAGAATTTTGTCTAATCCGTTGTATCCTAATTCTAAACCAAATTCATCCTTGTCTTTCTGGTATCTTGATTTTATTTGCATGTAAGTCCACCAATCTAAAATTATGTCTTGGTCTCTCAGGACATCATTTGATTTAAGGTTTCCCCCTCCGTCGAGGATGTCTTTGTATCTGCACAGTTTCTCCATTCCCCACCTGTTGGGATAAATCAATGCCTCTACCGTAGAGAGCCAATTTGGGACTTTTGTATAATATCTCTGTCTAATCCCCGCCCACGTTTGTATTAGGGAGTCCCTGATTTTATGCCTGTGGAAGTAGGTTTTCTTTTTCTTATCTTTGTCCCATAAATACGCATGCCACCCTCTCTGTAAATCATGGCCTTCTAACATTAAGATTCTCTTATTCTCCAAAGTGATCCATTCCCTTATCCATATCAGCTTTGCTGCTCTATAATACATTTCCCAATTCGGGAGTCCAAATCCTCCCACGTTCCTTTTTTCCTGTAAGATTTTGAGTGAAATCCTCGATTTTTTTCCCTCCCAAACGAAATCCCTCGTGATCTTATTTAATTCTAGGAAAAAAAATTTCTCTAAAATCACTGGTAAGTTTTGGTATAAAAATAAGATCTTGGGGAGGATGTTCATCTTGATTGCCGCGATTTTGCCTATAAGTGACAATTTAATCTTTTTCCATCTATCCAAATCTTGTTTTAATTTATTAATTAGTGGAGTATAATTATCTTCTCTCAGAGATGAACACCTTTTGGTTAGCCAAATTCCTAAGTATTTTATTTTTGGGACAACCTGTAGGCCCAAAGTTCCTTCTATCTCTTTCTTCTGCGCCTCAGTTACATTCTTAGTTAGTATTTTAGTTTTAGATTTGTTCAATTTAAAGCCAGCCACCTCGCCATATTTACCCAATTCCTCTAATACTTTTTGTCCAGATGTTAATGGGTCTTCTAGTATTAGTGCCACGTCATCCGCAAAGGCTTGCATTTTATAGATCTCTTTTCTAATTTTTAGGCCTTTGATTTCTTTGTTATTTCTAATCTTATGTAGCAGAACTTCTAGAGCCAGAATAAATAATAGTGGTGACAGGGGGCAGCCCTGCCTTACTCCCTTCTTAATTTGAAATGTTCTTGTCCTATCTCCATTAACTAGAATGCTCGCCCTCTGATTGTCGTAGATAGTCTTTATCGTCTTTTCAAAGTTTTCCCCGAATCCCATTATTTTAATTTGCTTGGTCATAAAGTTCCAATTTAAATTGTCGAATGCCTTTTGGGCATCCAAGAAAACTAAGGCCAACTGCTTTTCTGGGTGTTCTTCATAATATTCTAAAGTATCTAATATGATTCTCAAATTATCCCTAATTTGTCACCCCGGGAGAAAACCATTTTGATCTTTATGAATCCAATTATTTAATATTTTTTTGGTTCTTTCTGCCATTATACACATGAATAGCTTGTAATCAGTGTTTAAAAGCGAAATCGGTCTGTAATTTTGGATTTTTTTTTTGGTCGGCACCCTCTTTTGGCAGGAGTGTAACATGTGCTTCCCTCCACGAATCAGGAATTTTTGCGCCCATCAAAACCTCATTGAAAATTTCCATTAATTTAGGTTGTAGGATTTCTTCAAATTTTTTGTATATTTCTCCTGGGAATCCGTCTGGGCCTGGTGATTTGTTGTTTTTGAGTTTGGAGAGAGCCTTTTTAAATTCTTCAATTGTTATCTTAGCGTTTAGCATCTCCTTTTCTTCCTCCGTTATTTGTGGGAGCTCCGCATTTGCCAGATATAGGTCTATTTTTTCTTCCGAGGCCTCCTCTTCTTTGTATAGGGATTCATAATACTCTCTCGCCCTTTCCAATTTGTCTTCTTCTTTGTTTAAAAGATTTCCCTCAGCGTCTTCTAGTATCTGAATTGTCCCTTTTTCATTTTCCTTTTTTAATTAATAGGCCAGCCACCTGCCCGATTTGTTGGCATTCTCGAAGTGGTACTGTTTTGTTCTTTTTATTTTTTGAGCTAGCTCCTCTTGATCTAGGATGTTTAATTTATGTCTCCACACCAGCCAATTTTCTTTTGCTACAGTATCTCCAGGTATTTTTTGGAGTTTCTTTTCTGCTTCATCCAGGTGTTTAATCAGATCTTCCCGGGATTTCCTTTTTAATTTATTTTTATATGCAGAGTAGGATATTATTACCCCTCTTAGGTAGGCCTTCATTGTGTCCCGTATTATTTCACGGGGTGTCCCTTGGTTCTCATTTTCTATAAAGAAAGTCTTTAATTCTCCTTTCAATTTTTCCACACACTCTTTGTCACATAGTAGTTTTGCATTGAGCCTCCATCTCAGTTGTTTCTTTCTCTTTGTGTTTCTCCATTTTATTTCCAGGGGATTGTGGTCTGCCCATATGTTTGGGCTGATTTCTACCGTCTCTATTTCTAACCCCAACGTCCTGGTGACCCAGACCATATCTATTCTCGACCATGACTGTTGCGGATTGGAATAGAATGTGTATTGTCTTTCGCTTGGGTGTAAAGTTCGCCATATATCAATTAAGTTCATCTCCTCCACCAAGTCGAAAAAGGCTTTTGGTAAAGTCATCCTTTTATTTTTGTTCATTTTATTGCTTTTGTAATCGTTGTCTGGGTCTACGATTCCATTGAAATCGCCTATCATGCAAATTTCGTTATATTCCATTTTCCCTAGTTGTTCACGAAGCTTTTGAAAATATTCTCCTTATTTTTTATTTGGGGCATAAATGCCCACTAGTAACATTTTAGTGTTTTCTCTCGTAACTTCAACCATGAGGGTTCTTCCCTTTGTATCATTATATTTCAATTCTGCGTCAATTCCTTTTTTAACATAAATTGCTACCCCTCTCTTTCTTTTTTCTGCTAATGATGTAAATAATTTACCATATTTTTTATACTCCAGACATTTACCCTCATCCTTTTTTATGTGGACCTCCTGTAAACAGATTATATCCAAATTGTGTTTTGCTAATTTTGTAAGTGTTAATTTCCTCTTTTTACTGTCGTTTAATCCGTTAACATTTACTGAGATTAATTTCAAATCATTCATTCCTATTTTCCTTGCTCGGTCTTAGTTCTTGTTTAGTCTTACGGCTCTTACTGGTCTTGTTTTTTTTCCTTAGCTCCTTCTTCGATCTTCTCCTCCGCGGTTCCTTCCTCTTCTAAGTTTGTCGCCTCTATTTCCTCCTTGCTACTTTGTTCTTCTTCAGCACCCTTTAACTGATCAAGAAAATCTTGTGCTGTGCTCAAGCTATCTATTTTTATTTTTCTCCCCTGCCAGGTGATTAACATCCCCTCTGGCAGGAGCCATCTAAATAATATATTTCTTTTGTTCAATTGAACAGCCAAAAATCTATAATCTTTTCTCACCTCCCTCACTCTTCTTGGGATCTGTTTTAATATTATCACTTCTTTTCCTCTATATGTTATTTGTCCGTCCCTTGCCATACTGTATAGGATGTCTTTTACTTTTTTCCTTGCGAACCTAATGTGGACTTCTCTGGGGAGCCTGTTCCTCCTTGCGTAATTTGTTTGGACTCTATAGACGTCGTCCAGTTCTCTAATGATCTCACGTTTATCTTGTTGGAGTACTTCTGCGATTAGTTCCGCCATCTTCTCTCCCAGATCCTCCTCTTTATCTTCTTCCACATTTTGGAAGCGCAAGTAGAACGACGCCCTGTCCATTTCTAATTGTATTAACGAATCTTCTAATTCCTTGTTTTGCATTGTCAACGTCTGATCTACCAAGTCCAGTTTCTTCTCATTTTGTTCTATTTTTTGCTCCGCCTTCTGGATCCTTTGTTCGTTGTTGGAAATTGAGACTTGAATCTCATTCATCTTCTGGTCCAGTAGGTGGATGTCTGTTTTTAGTTCGGTGTGATTTGTAGACATTTTTTCCTGCATGGCCATCATTGTTTCTTGGATTAATGTCAATGTTGACTGCACTGTTAGTAATGTTGGTGTTGCTATGGCCTTGTCTGTTTTTGATAGTCCTTCTGTTGACTTTTGGGTAGCCGGGGAGGTCAAGGATATAGTGGGATTTGAGGGGGTCTTTTTTCCTGTTTTCAGGATCGTTGATGACATGCTCGTCATTTCTTTCAAAATTGTTTTTTGTTCTCTAATTATTTTCTCAATATTTCTCCAAATTTTCATACACTGGCTGTCACCTCCTTTTATACTTTCCCAGAATATGGAGAAAAGTTATTTATCAATCAATATCAAATTATCGATCTATATCACTTCCGATCAATGTCTTAAATACCCTTGTCAATCAATATCAGTTTATCAATCTATATCACTTCCAATCAATATTATAAGTAAGAAAGATGAATTGGATTTATGGTTTGTACTTGATTTAAAATTAATTGATCTATTAAATAGTAATTAGTAAGAATTTATCTCTACTTTTTAATAATTAATTCAAATCCTAATAATTTAAATCACAATAACACAATAGCTCCTAGGAACATCTATTATCTATAACTAAAGTTCCTATGACTAATTTACTACTTAAAAAGATTTCTAATTCAAATTCCTATATAACTGTTTACCAATAAATTAATATATGTGGGTAATGTAATTCTAATATAACCATATGTCAATAAGTCAATATATGAGAATAGTATCAGTACAAATAGATGTAAATAAATATAGTTAAATACAATTAAATATAGTTAGATACAATTAAATAGTCAATAAAATGTGTATAAATCTAATGAGTTCTATAAAAATATATCTTATGTTATAGGCAAAGGTCAGAGCTTAATTAATTAATTAATATAAAAATTTACTATTCTTATTAATAGCAATGTTCTTATGCAGAGGGTCAAAATATTTAAAAGCAGAATTTCAGAAGGGGAGGGGAAAAAAGAGAAAGAGGGAGAAAATATCCAAAATTTCAGTTGGGGACAAGTAATATTTTTCCAAAGGGGTGATATTCTTTCTCACTCAGCCACCGGTCTCCTCCAACCCTTTCTTCTTTCCACGTTTACTTTGCCACTGTCAAAACTGTCAAAACTCTATGGTAAGCCTCGAGGCTAGATTGTCTCTATGACAGTCCTTTTCAATTTGCTCTGTCAGGCTTCTTCAATGGCTGCACTTCCTGTTCTCTGGCATAGTTGGATAGAGTCCAATCTCCGACTTCGTTCACCTTTTTGCTTTCACCGGCAAATGGTAAAAAAGAGTTATTCTGGCTTCTTTTAGTTTCCTTTCTCCCTATATCCACCGATCCTCTTCTTGCACAAATAGTTTAACGTCCTCAGCTTCTTGCTTTCTGCACCGGCTTGTCGAGCTCCGTGGTCTTTCAGCTATTCTCCGATCTCCGTCGCCGCTCTTCTCCGTTCGAGCCCTTTTCGCCCGACTCCGCCGGCCCCTTCCTGATGTTCAATCTCATGTACACAGGGAGGACACGTTTTAACCTCAGCACTGCAGCCTCCGATCTTCCTTGCTTCCCATCTAGTTGTCAGCTACCACAGCTTCGGGTCAGCCATTGAAAGGCTGACTTCACAGATTTTATTGGCGATGGCTGTTATTTTCTGCTTTCTTATTTCCAGTGTATTCTTGATTTTCCTTATCTCTGTGACAATTCTTGATCAGCATTCCTTGGTCGGCTTATTCTTCAGCTTTTTTTTCTTTCATCTATTACAGCTTACTTGCATCTGATCTTACCTCACTTATCTTATTTTCTAAACTGATTTTCCATTTTGATCATGCACCATTTGGTTTTTTTGTTGTTTGTTGATTTTGTATCCAAGATAATCAGTTATAACTACAGCTGTGCTGTATATCAGATAGTTTGTTTCTTGCAGCAAACTGGCATTTTTTGTTAGTTTTGATATTATTTGGTATTAGATTTGATATTATTGTATTAGCATATTTTAATACTTCTGCTATTACTTCTGCTGCTGTTGAGCTGCCCGGTTTTGCGAGAGGCGTTTGCGCTTCGCTTTCTCGCTCACCCGACTCTCTCTATTGTCCGCGGGGCTCTCCAGGACCCGCGCCCCCGAAGGGATCCCCAAAACGCGGTGACAAACGGTGTTGAGGAGTGGCGATCACTCACTCAGCACCATGTCGCTGTAGCTCGCCGACCGGAAGTCCTCTAAAGTAACAACAACTTATGCTGCTAACAAGCAAGCAAGCAAACAAACAAACAAATAAATAAATTGCATTCCGAGCCAAAAACAGTGACACTACAAAGGCAGGTATCAGATATCATCCTTTACCCCGCCTTTCTCAGGCTGGTTCAGCAGAGAGAAAAAATAATGGTGAAAAGAACAAAAGCCCGCAGCCCACCCTTTTCCTGCTTCTCTCCTCCAAAGGAGGGGGGGTTCTGGAATACAGGGAGAGGGAAAAAAATGTTTAAACTGCATAGAATTCTCATCTCCTTTTGCCTCTCAGCATCCTTTCAACAACACAACCCTCTGCATTTCTCTGTAGTCTCAACAATTCATAGACATTTTTCCACAAATCTATCTCCCACATCCTCAACATACAGGCATTCACAGGGCTTAAGATCACTTCACTTTATCACTCCTTATGAGCTTCACACACACACATTCACATTTGTACTGCAATCAGACTTTTTGTATAGACCAATTTCACATACAAAAATTTCATTTAATGCTTCCTCCATGTAAACCAAATTATTTCAGGGAGCTTTTTCACAAGCCACTATTATTAGAGGATTTCATCTTCCCTGCAGGTTTGGAAATGATTACATACATACACATGCACACATATCATCAAACATTTCCAGACCTGTGGAGGTTGTTTTTTTTTTTCTTCTCTGCCCTGGGATAGTCTATCTAGCTCTCTCTAGCTTAGATCTCCCAGCAGGCACTGGCTTTAATTTTAAAGTTCCAAAATGTATAGAGACCTTTGTTTTACTTCTAGTATGGTTTGACACAGAATCTTCAGAGCTCGCTGAAGACCCTGAGGCACTTCTCTTTATTTTCTTCTTTGACTTAAGTTTTCTTTCTCCCCTCTCTTTTAGATTTCATCAAACAGACTCTTAAAATTGGCTAACTTGCATTGTAATGGTGTCCTGAGGACCCTATTATGACCACCCATCCTAACAACACTACCGCTGACTCACGGCACCTGAAGCTCAAAGGTCACCAATGAGAACTGCAACGGTTTAACCACCCACACAATCCTAACAGAAACTTTAGGACACCACCTTGTCTCCTAGGGAGGTGATCAGGCTCCCTCTTCCACCATTATATTGGTGGGTACCCCTAAACAGAGAGACTCGAACTCCCTGACTTATACTTGCCTGCAGGCGTCTTCCTCTTGGATTTTTGTTGAGGTCCCTGGATCTGGCTGACCATGAGGATCCTTTACTGGTCTGCTTCTCCAGTGATTTCACGGCACCCCCCCCCCCCCGAAAGATTCCATGGACTTCAAAGGAGTCCTAATGGCCAGCCAGTGGATTTTCCTTGGGGAGGCATCTGTTCCCGCTGGGGCAGCCCGTCAGGCAGAACAATGGTCTTTGTTCCTCAGTCCCTTTGTGCCAGTTGCCAGAAAATGTTGTGGAAAAATTGAGACTGAACAACATTCCTGGGTCAGCCAGAGTCAGTTTATTGCGCAAGGTTCAGAGCCAGATTTGTACCTGAAGCTTTGAACCAGGAAAGAACTGTGATATCTCTGTTTTTATACATTTCCAAGACAAAGGATTCGGTGAAATCATGCATTTTCCATATATGGTTAACATGAGATCATACATCCGATTTTCCCTATATGGTTACATACATTTGATAATATGTTCATCTAATTACTAAACCATTAGTAAACCATTAATTTTTAGTTTATAAGATTATTTTAGCTTAGACAACCTTTCTTAAGTGCTGTGGTTGCTAATGGGAAACTTACTACTGTCCTTGGGTAAATTTATTGGATTAAGTAACTCTTTGTAACATATATATCCTTGTGTCATTCACAGTGAGGTCACTCA
Organism: Pantherophis guttatus; assembly: GCF_059756535.1. Classification (NCBI taxonomy): domain Eukaryota; kingdom Metazoa; phylum Chordata; class Lepidosauria; order Squamata; family Colubridae; genus Pantherophis; species Pantherophis guttatus. The sequence goes on from NC_142067.1 coordinate 66,714,369, forward strand.
GATGTTTTCCATATGGCTGTCCTTCCGTGACATCTAGGTCTCATCAGAAGATATATTACCACTTAATGGGGTTTAGCTGCTTTTAATGTAATCTCCAAGCAAGCACTTTTCTCTCTTATTATAATGTGAATAGAGAGGGTCCTTTAGAGCTCATGTATCTGACTCTGTATGATTCCTTTCTTTTATCCACATTACTGCTTTTTTAACAAAGTTCAGTGCAGCCAAACTTATTCAGTTTTGTGTTGTTCTAATTGCTCAGTTATTCTTTGTCTCTTTGTTGTCTTATTTTTCAGTTAGAGGACTCTGTTCTTTCTGAGATGAAAATTTAAAAAATTGTCACTTAGCAGTGGAACTGCCAGTTCCAATTATGGTTATTAAGTGAAAATTACCTGTACACATTTACTTGTGAATGACCATTGCATAGAACAATATACATCCGGATAAAACTGTAGTCTTCCAACATTCCCATGCTGTAAGGAGAAGCTATCTGATGTGATTGACATCGTGAAAGCTTTTCAAATTAAGAAATATGGGCTGACAGCAAAGAAGGAAGAAAGGGAAAAAAGGGATTCATCTTTTAAGGTCCCAGAATGTACTTGAGTCACCAGAATGCCAAAGAAGTGGTTTGGAAAAAATAACAGCTTTTATTTGTACAAAGAAGAGCTGGGTAGACCATTCCACAACATACAGACAAAGAGCATGCAGTGAAAGGCCACACCTTGGGGAAAGATATTGAGTCTTTTTATACCTTCAGAGACATTAGCTTAGTACCAATTCTGGCTCCCTGGCCCATGCCTTCCTTGTAGCCCTGCATTGGCCATGCAGCAAGGAACAGGGGGGCTGAGTGCTTAGCAACACAGGTATTTGTCCAATGTAACCCTGCCAGACCATGACATACCCCACACCAGGCACTGAGTTGTACACACACACACACACACACACACACACACACACACACACACACAAAGATAACAGGAGTTAGATCACTGGCAGATGCAAATGGCAGAGGCAATTCTAATTCTTACACAGGAGCAAAGCAATTCTTACAGAAGTGAAATAGCAAATTATTATTATGTCCCAGTAATTCTACCTATTCTACTATTATTATGTCCCTTCAATCCTAAGAATCTTGGGAGTATATCTCAAAGTCCCCATTATTTCAAATCTTTAATATTTTAAGTTCACAATATCTTTTAACACACTGTTAATATTAGTACTTCAGTTAAATTTTCTAGTCTTTTAAATTACTATCTACTAACCTAAGCTTATTGGGGTTGTGGTGTTTTCCCATTATATTAATATATTTTCTCATTATCCATCATCTCTTAGTCTTTCTAAAATTCCATCATTTATAGATTTTTTTTGGTCAGTCTTTTATCTCTCTCTTTTGGAATCTCTTTTTAATTTTTTTGTGTCTACTAAGCTTTCCCTTCTGGGTGCCTTTTGCCTCTTTCTTCTGCATTTTTTGAACACCCACCCACAAAACTTCCTTTTGTTTTTGTTTTTTAAAGGGGGTTTTCTCTCTTCTCTCTGTACCAGTGGTGAAATCCTGCCAGTTCTGTCTGGCTCATGCGAACCAGTAGCAGCAGCATGTGGTTCGGTGAACTGGTAGCAGTGGCATGTGGTTCAGTGAACTGGTAGCAGCGGCAGCACGAGGCTGTGTCCACCTGCCTGGACGTCGTTACTTCCCGTTTTTTACCCTCTGTGCATGCACAGAAGGTTTTGCGCATGTGCAAAGGGTCAAAAATTGGACGTGATGATGGGATGCACATGCACTTCCGATTTTACCCCTGCTCTGTACCCTTATAAATTGTGATGTTATGTATTTGTCTTATTAATCTCTTCTCTTTGTTCCTAGTTTCTTGCTTCTTATTTTTATTCTCCCCTTCCCCTACTCTTTCTAGTTTCTCATCTACTTCTTGAATATCGTGTTCATCTTTTTCCCCCAATTGTTGAATAGTTTCTACATTCATTTCTGTATCTTTAAACCATTCCTTTGTCTCTTTGTCATTTCTTAAGGATTCACACAGACTTTTTAACATGCACAATATTTCTTCATATATCTCTAGATCCATTTTATAGTGATTTGATACAGCTTATAAAAAGTAAATTTCTGTTATTCCAGTCTCAATATTTAAGAAACTTCTATTTAATCAAGTTATATCAATCCTATAGTTATACCTCCAAAGCCCCACATTTTATTTCATAATAATTTACAGTCTTATAGTTCCCCAATTGTCTAAATTTTAGTCTTGTTTCTTTCTTCTCTCTTCTGACCTTTTCTTCTTTTGCCTCTTAGAATATTCTATTAAATAATGTTAATAGTCCAAGTCCAAATTTTTCTAGGTTACTCCACTAAATTCTTCCAGTCTTTCCAATCCATAATCCAATAGTCAATTTTAGTAAGATTTAGATATTTGCAAATTAGTTCCTTTTGTAATTCTTCAAAAAGAAAGAAAAAAAAACCCACTATTGAATGTTCTCAAATTTTCCCAGTCATCTTCTAACAACAGAGTCAAGGTCGGGTCATTCACCAGATGTTGTTACTTCTGTTCTGTGTATTAGACTTTGTGTGTATTAGATTAGGTTTTATTAAATATACTGCAGCTATAGTGTTGTAGTACTTCTCTTTATCCAGTAGATGGCTCTCTTATGTCCCAATCCAACATAAGCAATCTGTCAAAAACAGCTGATTGTTGAATAAATCCAAGGGGGTTAGAAATTCAAATAAACAAATAATTTCTCCCTAAAGTCGCTTTCAAATTATTTGGGCTTTTTTCCAAGCTGTCTGTATTTTTATAGATTCTCTTTTTTTCGCCTTTTCATTTCTGGTTTTTTTTCTCTCCTTTGTGTGTCAATTCGCTGCTATTTTAAATTTAGGAGTTTTCTTTTCATATTTTTTTTGTAATTGAAAGTCATTAAAGTAAAAGTTGGTAAATATCTCATCCAATTTCAATGTTCTGTCCATACACCGCTCCTGCACAATCTTGGTTCCCAATTGTCCCGGCTTTGTGGATGCCAGCAATGGTGGCTGTGGCTGCTGCCATTTGGGGAGAGTTTGCTTCGGACCTAACGAGGAATTGGTGGATTCCTCATGGTCAGTGAAGCACCTCTTCTTCCTTCACTGCCCCTACAAGGCAGCTGTGACCCCGAAGGGTCTCCTGGCAGTGGTTACCAGCTGGATTTCCATGGGACTCGGCAGAGCCCATTATTTTCCAGCTGTTCTCATTGCGGTTGCAACCGGAAGTCTGGCTGTATCAAGTTTCTGAAAACATTTATCTCTAAACATTTTTTTTATTGAAAAGTTTTACTCTTCTGGGCCCAGAAGGGTTCAAGAACAGAGGCAGAGTTACCAGTTTATAACCTCGCAACTAAGGAAGCAAAATGTGCCTTACTGATGGCTATTGCCTGAAGGACTTTTGGTGACATGGCAGGACCGTAAGATTAAAATTGAAAACATACAGGATGCACAAGAATTTTGTGAAAACTTCTTTGGACCTACTGAAAGCGAAAGAGATAAAGAAAGAGTTAAAGAGATTCAGAAAGACCAGAAAGAGGAGTGGAGGAATGAGAGAGGAATACAAATGTATCAGGGAAAGGGGAAATGAGAGGGGAGGAAGGGGGAGGAAGGAGAACTGGAAGAATACGGAATTGAAACTCATCTAGCAGCCAAAATTAAAGGGACCAATAGATAGGGATGGATCAAGGAGTGAGACTTTTGACAGTAAATGTCAATGGTCTTAACGAGCCAGCAAAGAGAAGACGGTTACTAACCAAAATTGTGAAAACTAATGCGGATTTAATTTGTATGCAGGAAACGCACATTAAACTGTCACATGCTAAACTATTGAAATGCCCTAAAGCAGGGAAACTATTTGTAGCAGCCTCAGAGGAGAGAAAGAGAGGGGTAGCAATGTATGTAAAGGAATATCTCTCCCCAAAACAACTTTTTGCAGATGAAGAGGGAAGAATGTTAATATTAGAAGTGGAATTACTTCAGAGTAAAGCCTTACTGATAGGAATTTATGCCCCAAATACTAAACATAAATTGTTCTTCCGGAAATTACAAAGAGAAATCCGAGACTTGGACTATGAGCAGGTATGCCTTCTGGGCGATTTTAACGCAGTTGCTAATAGGACACAGGATTACAAAACAGGGGAGAGTCAAAAAAGAAATGGAGGATATGATAGGAAAACATTACCAGCCATTTGGGATGAAATGAGAGAGGAATTAGGACTGAAAGATACATGGCGCGAGCACAACCCGACCAAAGAACAATTTACTCATTATTCAGCTAGACACAAATCGTGGTCCAGGCTGGACATGATTTGGATGACACAAGAACTTAACTCCTTAGTAGCAGAGTCTAGAATTATGCCGAATGATTGGGCGGACCACAATCCGGTATTAGTCATACTAAAGAAAGAGGGGAAAAATAGAAGGAGGTGGATGATGAGATCGTAGATTCTAAAAGAAACTGAATTTACACAAATACTTAAGACAGAAATACCCCTTTTCTTTCAAGAGAACAAAACACTGGGGATGTCATTACAAATAGTCTGGGATACCGCCAAGGCTTTTATAAGAGGTCTCTGCATTAAATACATGGCCATTAAACATAAGAAAGAAGAACAAGAAAGGGGCGAGTTAATAAGCAAATTAATAAAAGCCGAGGAACAATTACAAGATAATCCACTCTCGGCAAGAGCAAAAGAACAGATAATAATTTTAATTATTAATCTTAATCTCAGCTTAATCTCTTGAAATTGGATAAATTGAAAGATAAGATAAAGTTAGCAAAACAAAAACACTTTGAATCAGCAAATAAATTAGGAAAATGGCTTACATTTAGATTAAAAAAAGAAAAACAGATTAGACGAATTGATCAATTAGAAGACAAGGAAGGGAACCTAATAAAAGATAAAAAAGGGAAAGAAAAAATTGCAGTGGATTTTTATAAAAAAATATATAAAAGAGAGGAAATTCCAATAGATGTGATAAAAAATTATATAGAGAATTCGGATTTACCTAAGTTATCAAATTTAACGAAAGAAATATTAGATGAAGAAATTACTTTAGAAGAGATTGAAAAAGCAGTAAAGAAACAGGGGAATCTAGAAACGCCGGGCACAGATGGGCTTCCAGCAGAATTATACAAAACAATGTTTGAGACTATGGGAGAGCACATGAAGGACCTATTTAATGAGGTAGTGGGGAAAGCGGAAATCCCCTATTCATGGAGAGAGGCTAACATTAGTTTGATTCCTAAAGAAGACCCCCCCTCATCAGACATAAAAAGCTATAGACCTATTTCCCTTCTGAACTCAGATTACAAAATCTTTACCACAATTCTAGCAAATAGACTAAAAGGATTCTTGAATGAATTCATACATTCCGACCAAAACGGATTCTTACCAGCACGACAATTAAGAAACAATATGAGAGTTATGTTAAACGTACTGGAATACTATGAAGAACACCCTGGCAAACAGGTTGCTTTAGTCTTTATAGATGCCCAGAAGGCATTTGATAGAGTTAGCTGGGACTACATATTATTACAACTAGAATATATGGGCTTTGGGCAGAGGTTTATAAATGCGATTAAAGCTATCTACACTAAACAAAGGGCCAGATTATTGATAAATGGGGACTTGACAGAAGAATTTTCTATTGATAAAGGCACAAGACAAGGATGTCCTCTGTCCCCCTTACTTTTTATTCTATCATTAGAAACACTACTACGTAAAATAAGGCATGAGGAAAAAATTAAAGGCCTTGCAATTAGACAACAGATATATAAAACCCAAGCTTTTGCTGATGATATGGTTTTTATTTTGGAAGAGCCCGTAGAATCTTGTTTAAATTTATTAGAGACAATTGAAAAATTCGGAGCTGTAGCAGGGCTATCAATAAATAAAAGGAAACAAATATAATAACTAAGAACATTTTAGAAGAATCGAAAAGAGATCTACAGAACACAACTGGATTAAATGTAGTGAATAAAGTTAAATACCTGGGAGTGTGGCTTACCAATAGGTGTTCGAGTCTACAGGAGGACAATTATAACAAACTACTAGCCCAAACCAAAAGAGATCTAGAAAAATGGGGCAAAATACAACTCTCATTACTAGGATGAGTAACAACAGTAAAATCTTACCTTTTACCAAAGTTCAACTTTTTATTCCAAACTGCCCCAGTGAACCTATCTAAAAAAATTTTTATGGAGCTAAACCAATTAACAACTAAATATGTTTGGCAGGGGAAGAAACCGCGGATCAAAAGAAAGATGATGCAAGAATTAAGAGAAAGAGGAGGTTTAGGATTACCTAGTTGGGAGAATTATTATTCGGCTGCATTATTAACTTGGGTAAAAGAATGGATTACCTTAGGTAATAGTCGTCCCCTTAAATTAGAAGGGTTTGACCTTCAACAAGGGTGGCATAAGACACTTTGGCGTGAGAATACCCCACAAAGTAAATGGTTTACCCGACACTACTTAAGAAATATCTTAATTCGAAATTGGGAAAAAGTTAGTAGAAAATATTATACTAAAACACCTTGCTGGTTAGCACCTCTAGAAGCAGTCACATATCCCAACTTTTACAATGTGGCCAAAAAATTAACATATAAGGAGTTGATGAACATATAAGGGAGATTAAAATCTAGACAGGAATTAAACTCCCAAGGGGTGCAAATAGATTGGTGGAGTTATTTGCAGATCCAATCTAAATTTCAAAAGGATAGAGATGGGAAAGGCATTAATGGGGATACACAAGAGCTAGATAAAATTCTGATGGGCCAAGAAAAAGGCATGACCTCAAAAACTTATAAATTGCTTATGAAAATGGAGATAGGTGAGGAAACAGTTAAGGACACCATGATCGCTTGGAGAAAAAATTTTGGATACCCAATATATTTAGACAAATGGCAAGAGACTTGGTGGGATAATATGAAATTAGTTGTATCCACGGCGTATAAGGAAAATATCTATAAGATGATATATAGATGGCACCTACCCCCCGATAGATTAGCAAAAATGTTCCCGGGGCATACGGCAGAATGTTGGAAATGCGGGTGGGAACATGGCACTTATTACCATCAATGGTGGACGTGTCCGAAAGCAATGGAATTTTGGGGGAAAATAAAAAAATGGCTCAATGAGATTTTAATGGTAAAAATAGATTGGAGACCAGAGGCATGCCTGCTCGGGTCCAAGCCGGAAAATATAAAAATGGATTTGTGGTATTTGGCTTTACATATCATCACAGCGGCGAGACTGACTTACGCCCAACTCTGGAAAAACCAGAATATCCCAACAGAAGAGGCTATTATTAAAAAAATCTTAGAATGTGCGGAAGCTGATACATTAACCAAAAAATTAAAGGAGAGAGAGCAAACACAGGGAGGTTTAGTTTGGGATAAATTTTATAAATGGCTAGAAAAGAGGAAAGTAAATCCCATTTTAGAGGAGGAATGATATTTATTGAGAAACCTATTCTATATAAGATAAGTGAGGTCGGATAGACCTAATGGATAAATTAAGGCATGTAAGTTGTTTTGTCTTCCCCGGATTATAATGTAGAGATACAGTACCGAATATTTGTGTATTAAGGTACTGCAAAGAAGCAAGGAAGTATGTATGTTTATTGTTGTTGTTGTTTTTTTGTGTTATCTTTTTATGATATGTTGTTTCTATGTTTTTTAACGAAAAATGTAAATAAAGATTATTTTTTTTTAAAAAAAGAAAAGTTTTACAAAGAAAATTCCCCCCCCCAATATTCCCCCCACCCTTGTTCCCTCCCCAGACTTCCCAGAGGGGCATTTCAATTAACAATCATAAACTAAATTAGCCTAACTATTCTTAAACTACCTAATCCCCCCCCGAAACCTTAACTCCACTATGGATAACATAATACTTCTAAAATAAAGTTTAACATTCATTCATAAGCTATTTGATATTTTCTTGTCTGATACTTATTTTGAATATAATCAATCCATCTTCTCCATTCCGATATGTATCTTTTTTGTGTATAGTCCTTCAGATATGCTGAAATTTTTGCCATTTCCGCTAAGTTCGCTACTTTCAATGTCCATTCTTCAATAGTAGGCAAAGAGTCCTTCTTCCAATATTGCGCTACCAACAGCCTAGCTGCTGATATTAAGTTCAAGATCAGTTTAGTCTCTAATACTGTACAATCCGTCGTTATACCCAATAAAAACAATTGAGGAGTAAATTTCAACCTTTTTTTCAGAATGTTCTACATCACCCACCAAATTTTTATCCAAAATGCCTTGATTTTCTTACAAGTCCACCATATATGATAATAAGTTGCATCATCACATTCACATCTCCAACATTTAGCTTGTAAATTTGGGTACATACATGATAATTTTTTAGGATCTAAGTGCCATCTGTAAAACATTTTATAAAAATTCTCTCTCAAATTTTGTGCTTTGTGTAAGTTTAACATTTCTAACCCAAATCTTTTCCCATGTTTCCATCATCACAGGTTCCTGAAAGTTTTGTGCCCATTTTATCATACAATCCTTAACCAATTCCGTTTCTGAATCTATTTTCAATAAAGCGTTATACAACCTTTTAATATGCATCTGACTTTGATCTCTAATCTGCTTTACCAGGTTTTCCTCATTTTGCATGACACCAATTTTTTGATCTTCCCTCCATCTAGCTTGAAGCTGACCATACTGAAACCAAGTATAAATTATCCCTTCTTCTTTCAATACATTTAAAGATTTCAATTGCAATTTACCCCTTTCCATAAAAAGAAGCTCTTTATAAGTAATCACCTCCATTTTTTGTTCTATACTTATATTTTCTATTGCATGTCTGGGATTTGCCCATATAAGTATCTTGTAGTTTAGCTTATATTAATATTTTTTCCAAACTCTCAGCAACACATTTCTAAGTATATGACCCTTAAACACTTTATCCACTTTTTTTCATATAACAAATAAGCATGCCATCCATATAACAAATCATAACCTTCCATATTTAACATTCTCTCTTCAGTTAAATTAAACCAATCACTAATTTGTGATAAAACAGCTGCTTCATAGTACAATCTTAAATTGGGCATTTTAAGACCTCCTCTCTCACATATATCCCGTATAATTTTCAGTTTCACTCTTGGTTTCTTCCCACCCCAAATAAAGATATTAACCCCTTTTTGCCACTCCCTCAAGTTTCCATCTTTCTTAAGCACTGATATCATTTGAAACAAAAATAAGAACCTAGGTAATACATTCATTTTTATTACTGCTATCCTTCCCAGTAGAGATAATTGTAGCTTTTTCCAATTTTCCATTTCTTTCTGCACTTTTTGCCAAAGAACTTTGTATTTGAAGCTGCAATATATACTCCTAGATATTTAACCTTTTTAACTATTTCAAACCCCGTTACCCTTCCTAAATCCTCTCTTTGAGATATGGACATATTTTTAGTTATCATCTTTGTCTTATGTTGATTTACTTTAAATCTGGACACCTTACCATATTGACCTATTATGTCCAACATATGTGGAGCCGATTCTATAGGTTGAGATAAAGTAACAACCAAGTCATCTGCAAACGCTCTTAATCTGTAATCTTGCTGTCTAATTACAATCCCTTTTATTTTATCAGAGTCACGTATCTTATTCAACAAAATTTCTAAAGTTAAAATAAACAACAATGGAGACAAAGGACAGCCCTGCCTTGTACCTTTCTCAATTTTAAAAACATCTATTAAACCTCCATTAACTATTATTTGTACTGTTTGCTCCTGATATATTGCTCTAATTGATTGTGTAAAATACTCTCCAAAATGCATTTTTTCTATTATCTTAAACAAGAATTGCCAATTCAATCGATCAAATGCCTTCTCTGCATCCACAAATATAAACGCTGCAGGGACGTGGTTGTTTTTTTCCAAATATTCCAATAAATCTACAATTTGTCTAACATTATATTTCATTTGCCTCCCTTTTATAAAACCTGATTGGTCATTATGAATTGTTTGTTGCATAACTGGCATTAACCTATTTGCTAATATCTTGGCAAAAACTTTGTAGTCAGTGTTCAAAAGTGATATTGGCCTAAAGTGTTCAGGTTTGGTACAGTTTTGATCTTCCTTCGGGATCAGTGACACAAAAGCTGTTCTCCAAGAAGGTGGAACTCCTCCCCCTGATTGAATTTTACAAAATAATGCTCTAAGTGGTTCTATCATTTCAGACTGTAAGTTCTTGTAATAAACAGCTGTTAATCCATCTGTTCCCGGAGCTTTACCTGTTTTAACTGTTTAATTGTTGCAATAATCTTCTCAGAGGTTATTGGCTGATTCAGCCCTTCCCTCTGTTCTAATGTTAATTCAGGAATATTCTCTTCCTTTAGGTATCTATCTATATCTATACCTTGTATTGAATCACTAGCATATAGCTTTGTATAAAATTCTAAGAAAGCCTTTTTAATCATATTCTGTTGGTAAACTTCCTTACCTCTAAATTCTATTTTACCAATAACTCGTGATTTCTGTTTTTTCCTCAACACATAGGCCAACCACCTGCCTGGTTTATTAGCATTACAAAATGTATTGTGTTTAGCATATTGTAAACTAGTTGCCACTTGATCAGCTATTGACATATTAAATTGCTCTCGTAGTATATTTATTGTTTCTTTTACTTTCTTATCTCCTGGATTAAGTATGAGTAATTGTTCTTTCTTTTTTATTTCCTCCTCTATCTCTTTCCGCTTCTTTTGTTGTTTCGATCTATGTTTATTATTCATATATATTAAAGTTCCCCTCATATAAGCCTTACTTGCATCCCAAACCATTTCCATAGAAGTACCCTTATGCATATTATTGGCAAAAAAATTCTTTCATTTGTTTTTTAAGCTCATTCTCATTTTCTTCATATCTAAATAAATTTTCATTTAGCCTCCAAGACCTCCTTTCTCCCCTCTCCTGTTCCAGTTCCACCCAAACCGGACTGTGATCAGTTAGAGTTCTTGGACATATCTTCGTCTTCTTCACCCTAGAAATAAAATCATTTGTAATTAGTATGAAATCAATCCTAGAAAAGGATTGATGTCTATCGGGAAAAAATGTAAAGTCTCTCTCCTCAACATTGCGTTCTCTCCAAATATCTCTCAATTCCATATCTTCCATCATATCAAAAAAAGATTTAGGTAATTTCGCACTATGACTATGATTAATTATTGTAAGGAGGTTTGGCTGACGTTTGTGTTGATACAGCCTAATTATAGGCCCATCTCATCAGGAAGTTTGTCACGATCTGATCAGCTGGGAAGAAATGGCCCCAAAGGAAGCAACACCAGCCCAGGGCCTCCAAAGTTCCTTAGTGAATAAGCCTCAGGCTAGTGCCTCTGGGATTCCACCCATCTATGAAACCAACCCATCTCAAGACAATTTTTGGAATCTGGAGGAGATACAGCTTTTCGACTCCTTTTGCGCACTTCCACAACCAGAAAGGGCCCAAATTATAAAGCGCCTGTCTGCAGTTAAATCCAAGCTTTGGAGTCTTTCACTACCTGATAAGGATCCCCCTGGACCCCAGGGAGTCCACATCAATTTATCAGAGGCAGTTTCCTTGGCCCTCCCTCCAGAATGTCCAACTTGTAAACTTGAAGATCCAGGGCTACTTCAAACCCCGTCTGTTGATGTCACCGAATGCTTGCCAGGTAAGCAACCAACGAACGATAGAAGCATAAACTGGACTGCATGTAGAGCCCTACAGCCTCATGAACAAGGCTCGTCTCCCTTCCACTTTTCTTTGCCTTTATCTCCCAAGAGGGTGACACTTCCATCGAATAACGGCTGTATTTTTTCAGATTTGAAGGGCTCTCTGGAAAAAATTAATTATACAGAATGACTAGCAAACCCGGCATCCCCCCCTTGCACACTTAGATGCCTTTCATGGAATATAGCAGGTTGGGGGAGAAGGTGCGGCACCACTGATTTTATTAACTATATTCAGTCATTTGATGTGGTCCTGCTTCAGGAGACCTGGGCATGCGATAAGATATCCCTTACAGGGTTTACGGCCATTTCTTTGGCTGCTACCAAACAATTCAAGTCGGGAAGACCTAAGGGTGGTTTAGCTTGTTTGGTCTCTACCTCCCTGAAAGTGGAGATAGTGGAGCTGCCCCTCAGTGAGTCCTTACCTATGGCGCTCCTAATTAAGAGAGGACACAGTAAAATGCTAGTGTTCAACGTTTACCTTCCACCGATGGTGAGGCAAGCCGACACTAAGGCTCAATGGGGCGAACTGGAGAGCTATATTACCCGTACAGAAACTAAATTTCCAGCGCCGTACATCTTTATAGGGGGCGACTTTAATGCCCGATTGGGAGGCCAAATTCCCCCACCGATTGAGGCACTCTACTCCCAAGAAATCTGCCAGGCCATAGGACACCAGATCTCAGCCAGGCATTCTAAGGATGAGCTAACAAATTTTGCCGGCGTTCAATTAGCCCTCTTAGCATCCCAACACAATATGACAATCCTTAACGGGAGTACCCCAGGCGATCTAGCGGGTGAATTTACTTTTAGCTCTTCACGGGGGAGTAGTGTTATTGATTTTGTGATGGTTTCCCAGCCACTAAGACAGGCAGTCCATGTTTTTTTTGTGGACTGCCTCACAGAGAGCGACCACTACCCCCTGGTCACAATCATTGGGCTCTTTACAAATATACATCTGCTTAAGGGCCCCCAAATACTGGATCCTTATGTGACCTCTTATGCAAGGAGGATCAAATGGTCTCCCAAGACTGAAAGAAAGTTCCATTCTCTTTTATCATTGCTGGAGTGTCTTAGCCTATACAATCAGGCCTTAACATGAAGTGACTCAGCGGCAATCTCGACCTTCGAATCATTAATTAACAGTATTCAAAGGGAAGTAGGAGCTGATCGTAGGCCAAATGGCCCATATCGCCCAAGAAGCAATCCCTGGTTGAAGAATGTGTGCTGTTCAGGAACAAGATGAGACAGGTTTACCTGCTCTATCGTAATTGAGGGGATAAACGCCTACCCGAGGACTATTACCGCCTGAAGCGGGAGTATAAAGGACTAATTGTTAAGAAAAAGAGGGCTAAAGAAAAAGAGAAGTGGGACCTACTTCTCCTCTCTATCCAGAAGAAGAACACCCAACTATTTTGGCAGATGGTTGCCAGTTCGCTGCCTGGTCATCAAGAACTCCCTCTCTGTTGTATTTCCAACAGAGATTGGGAAAGCCATTTTGGATCAATCTTCCAGGCATCAATAGTCACGACCGGACTCGGATCACAACTGCCCCCTGCAATTCCGGACTGGCACCCCGTGACTCATGCTGAGATCAATGAGCTTATCTCTGAACTTAAGTCAGGCAAAGCTCCTGGCCCTGATGCTATACCCCCTGATTTGTTAAAATCTAATCCCAAGTGGTGGTCTCCTCTTTTAGCAACACTCTTTACCCATATCAATACCTCTGGCAGGATTCCTACCTCCTGGAGCCAAGCAATTATTGTCCCTATTTTTAAACGAGGAAATAGGAACAACCCAGCCGATTATCGTCCTATAAGTCTGCTTTCCATCATTGGGAAATTGTATGCTAAATATCTCCAAAGCAGACTCCTCACCTGGGTCGAGGAGTCCAACATTATTGGTGCTGAACAGATTGGGTTTAAAGCAGGCTGTGCCACATTGGACCATTGCTTTGTCCTAGCGCACCTGGTTGACAAATATGCCACCATACCAGGTGGTAAACTTTTTACTGCTTTTATCGATCTAAAGGCAGCGTTTGATTCAATCCCAAGGGAATTGTTGTGGACAAAATTGCTCAAAAGCTCCATCAACAGACGTCTGTTGTTCCTAATTAGATCCCTATATAATCAGACTTCTAGTCAGGTCAGGTGTAGCTTGCAGGGAGAACTCTCTAACCCCATCCCGATAAAGAGTGGAGTAAGGCAGGGCTGTCTCCTGGCTCCTCTTTTGTTTAACCTATTCTTATCTGATTTGGCCTCTTATATTGGACGTATTGAGTCTCACGCCCCAAAGCTGTCAACAACGAAGATCCCGCTTCTCCTTTATGCTGATGACGCAGTCCTCCTATCACTGACGAGGCTTGGCCTGAAAAGGCTTCTCTCTGCATTTGGGTCCTACTGTGCTGAGAATCACTTGTCCATTAACTACGACAAATCAAAAGTCTTGGTGTTCTCTAGAGCCCGGAAGTTACACAACTGGGCTATTAAGGGTAATGCTGTTAAACAGGTTTCCCATTTTAAGTATTAAGGTATACATTTTCAGAACACCGGTGCTTGGACTAGACACCGAACCCAGGTGCTGAATTCAGCTTTTTGTAGCCATCAGCAGATTTTAAGATTTTTCTATACCCAAGGTGGCCAATTTATTCCTTCTGCTCTGCATATTTACAAAGCCAAAACCTTGGCCCAAACTCTTTACAGAATTCCTATATGGATACAGGGCTTCAAGGAGTGTATTGAAAGAACCCAGGCTGCTTTTTTAAGGAAACTTTTGGGTCTCCCTCCCTGTGTTGGCTTTGCTCCGATGTATCTGGAACTGGGCATTCGATCAGTCAAATGCATGGCGTGGATCAACACCTTTAAATGGTGGTTTCGGGCACTCTTTTTGGCAGCCCCTGGCAGCTACCTCTCCCTGGTGTTAGCTGACCCCTATATGTCTCGATGGGAGAGGGAACTGATGAAGAAACTCCACCTGTTAGGTTTTTCGGGGGATGCCATGGGAGACTATGGCCTTAAAGACGCCCAATTTAGGGTAGCCCAACGGCTTGTGGACATAGACTTACAATATCTGAGAGCTAGAGCTAATAAAACCTGCTCCCCTCTGGTCTTCAGCCAACTTAATAATTTTGGACTGAGGATGGCTTCATATTTCTATACTCTAACCATCCCTAAGTATAGAAGAGTCTTCTCCCTTGCTCGTTTTAACGTCTTGCCTTCAGCATTGCTGGACGGATGATTCAAGAGGCTTCCGAGGGGCGAGCGGCTATGTCCCTGTGGTAGAGCGGAGTTTGAGACTGTGGAGCATGTCCTTTTACACTGCCCCATGTACAACGTAGCCAGGACTAATTTGATGTCTCTCTTAGAGACAGATTTCTGTGGGCCCAATGATAGTGATTTGGCCTTGTATTGTTTATGGGATGGCTCCTCATACACTACCTCTCAGGTCTCAAAATTTTTTCTAAGAGCCGTAACCATTAGAGGAGAGCACTGTGGTCCCTCTCGGCCAGGGCTTCTGGTGGCCGGCTGTTCGTGATGTTCTTTTTCCTATGTTTTTCTGTAGCTATGCTTGCATTTTGGTCTGTGACCATAAATAAATTTATATATATGTAAGGCACTTGGCCACTCATGACACATGGAACACCCATTCTGAATCATGATACCTAACTTCAAAACAGTACTGAATATTAACAGTTTCCTACTTTTAATCTAATTATCTCAAGAGTAAAACATAAACTGGAAACTGGAAAAGAGAATTTGAAAGAGCATTTTATTCTAGTATAATTTGTTAGATACAGTATGCTACTAAGATAATTAGACAAATGCATTTGATTGAATAAATTCTTCATTCTATGAAATAGAAGCAGCTTAATCTTTCCATGTTAAATGAATAGCACTAGGCATAAAAATAAATATATATTATGGTAACTTAAATATTAATTTATTGTCAGTAACAAGTAATTTATTAAAGATAAAATCACGAAAGGTAGAGGAAAACAGACAGAAAGGTACAGAATGTGTCATTTCCATACTCAAGAAGAATAGAAAGGCCTAATGTTCATATTATATGATTAAATTCCAAAGGAATCTGTATTTGGCTGTCACAGTAACATAAATATTCCACATTCAAAATTCAATTATCAGTTATCCATAATCTGGATTCCAGCTATGCTATTATATTTAAATAAACCAATTTTGTTATGAACAAGATTAATTCTATTAAGGTTCTTATTTTTATTTTGTTTTTTTAAGTTTAATAGTAAAATTCTTACAAGTATTACTACTTGTGAAGGGTGAACTATAGTTTCCATTCTTTATTATGGCAATTTTTAAAGTATTTCAAACAAACTTAACAACGTTTGTGCATTTTTTTCAGTAAGTTGTATAATACATAGCACAAGGGTTTAGGTATTTATAGGATGAAAAACAAAGGAGCAAAGGGTTTGGTTAGGATTTTATTCTTTCCAGTGTCAGAACACTTTAAAAGAACATTTTGACTCAAAATGCATCAACAATAACAAGTCTTTAATTCTGAGCAAGTCCCTACAGTCAACCTTTTCCCAATTTAGAGGGACTTTAAGGTAAGTATAAAGTCTGATTTGACATTGTCACTGAATTTCAGTGAAATGATTACAATCAGAGTTGCACAAATAAATTTGAGACTATTCAAACTGGGTTATAATGAATAATAACATCCCTTTTATATCAGTAATACCCAACTTTTGCAGCTTGGTAGCCCGGTGGGCGGAATTCGCAGAGCAATTTGAGTAGCAAGGGTGTGCACATGAAAAGCGATTGAGAGTAGTTACAAAATAACACAGCCAACACACAGATACACTGAGTTGTGTTTACTTTCAGGAAATAGTAATAAGGCACAGTCCAATAAACAGTCCAGGTCATACACATATAAAGCAATAGATAGTAAAACAATAGTCCAGGGATAATCCAATAACAAAGTCTTCTTACCAGTTGTTGTAGTCATACACAATAAACAGTTGCAAACAGTAGCAAACACAGCAAAAGAGCAGTAAAGAGCACACAGCAAACAACAAAGAGTCAGTAAAAGGAAACAAACTAGGTTTTTAGCTCCCTCTTAAGGACATTGGCTACAGAGCTAACCAATCAGGATACAGTATGATGCAATACAGCAATACAGTAGTCTTAAAGCAATATTGATGGTTTATATATTGCCAACCCAACAAGTTAGGTAATAATTATTTCCTAACATTCTCCCCTTTGGGTAGGACAATATATAATACCTTACATTCTTAAACCATAATTTTCACAACATGCTTTGTGCTTGAGTGCACCCTGAGCCTTTGTAAAATGATCTGCAATATTATGTTCAGTCATGCAGTACTCTAACTGAATCATTTTACTTTTTACACACTGTCTAATGTTTAAATATCGCAAATCAGTATGCTTAGACCGTGTTTTTACAGCTAAATTAGTAGCCATATTGATTGCAGATTGATTATCTTCATACACTAAACGGATCATTCACATTCAATCCTATATCGATTAACAATTGTTTATAATATATCAATTCAGTGCATATCAAGGATAAACATGAAAATTCGGCTTCCATAGTTGATAAACTAATATGCTTTTGCCTAATTGATTTCCATCCTATCAAAACATTATCCAACATTACCACTATACCTGATGTTGATTTACAAGTAAGTAGATCATTTGTAAAACTTGCATCAGCATATGCCGTTAAAACTAAGTCACTACTAGGCTCTAAATATAACGAATAATAAATCGTTTGCTTCAGATACCTAAGCATTCTCTTAGCAGCTTGCCAGTGCCTTTCAGTAGGTTTAACATTATATCTAGCCAGTTGGTTCACACTATAAGATATATCTGGCCTAGACCAATTACTCAAATATGATAGACTGTCTATTAAGGATTGATATATTTCCTTATCAAATACAGGACTTTGTATATTACTATGTTTAAAATCCTGGCTCATTGGTGTTTTAGCAGGCTTACAGAGTTCCATGTTATAAAGTTTTAGCAATTGGCTCACTTTCTTGGCTTGCAAAATTTTGTAACCTTTACTAGTTTTAACTACATCAAGACCCAGATAATGCTTAATTTCTCCCAAATTCCTAATTCTGAACTTCTTTTGCAATATAGAAACAATTTCGGTTGCTTCATTTTCAGATTTTGTAATAAGTGCTATGTCGTCAGTAAATAACAATAATAAAGAAATTAAACCATCTTTCTCTTTCTTGAACAAACATGGATCAGCTATACTAGCTACAAAACCCATTGCAACTAACTCATTAACAATACATTTGTTCCACTCGTAACCTGACTGTTTTAAGCCATAAAGACTTTTCTTCAGTCGCCAGCAATCAGTCTTCCCATCAGTATTCAAACTTAGTGGCTTCTTCATATAGATCGTATGTTGTAATGGCACATGCAGATATGCAGTTTCAACATCTATATGGTTTATCCTGTATTTATTCTTAGCTGCCCAAACTAATGCTGCTCGCAATGTAGTCGCCCTCAGACTAGGTGCAAACACTTCATCATAGTCCTAACTGACTGAGCAAATCCTTGAGCAACTAATCTTGCCTTATGGGTAACAGTCCCATCTACACCAGTTTTTAGTTTATAAACCCACTTGCAACCAATTGCATGCTCACCTGGTGGTAGCTTAACATGGTGGTAGCTTAACATGGCTTAGGACCTGGTTATTTATGGGACCACCTGCTACTATCAATAGCCTCCCACCGACCGGTACGCTCTCATAGAGAGGGGCTCCTCCAGGTGCCGTTGGCCAAACAATGTTGACTGGCGGCCCCCAGGGGGAGAGCCTTCTCTGTGGGGGCACCTACTATCTGGAATGAGCTCCCGCCGGAGATACGGAGGTTCCCGGATCTGCACACCTTCCATCATGCTCTCAAGACTTTTTTATTCCATCAAGCCAACCTGGCCTAAATCTTTCCCCTTTAAAATGTAAATTTTAATTTGTTTTTAAAATTATTGGGTGTTTTAAATTTGTCTTGGCCATATTGTTTAATTCGGTTTTATTCTGTTTTTAAATTTTGTATTTATGTGTTTTATTCTGTGGCTGTTAACCGCCCTGAGTCCTTCGAGTAGGGCGGTATATAAATCCAATAAATGAAATGAAATGAAATTCTCATAAACATCTAA
This sequence comes from Pantherophis guttatus, assembly GCF_059756535.1. Taxonomy (NCBI): domain Eukaryota; kingdom Metazoa; phylum Chordata; class Lepidosauria; order Squamata; family Colubridae; genus Pantherophis; species Pantherophis guttatus. Next base: position 66,733,291 of record NC_142067.1, read on the forward strand.
CTCCTTCAATGATGTCAGCTCTTTGTCCATCACTTTCTTCCAAACTAACTGATCCTTTTCAGGATACAGTTTAATTTCATTAAAGTTAGATGGCTCTATGTTCACCTGACATACAACACTTGCTTGATATCTATCAGGTGGATGTGTCTCTCGAGTTTAATGTCTAGGTAACTCAGGACTCGCTATAGGTATTTTCTCTTCTACCTCCCCTATAACCTCTTCTTCCTTTACAGTAATAGAAGTTTCTTCCTCAATTATCTCATTATCAGGGTTATCAGCAAATACTTGAGTATCCACAATAACACTATCATTTACCTTGTCGGATTCCTGCTCAACCTTACTCCAACCAACATGCTCCAGGAAATGGCGCCCAAAATCTATATGACCTGTGGTTGGATTCATAACCAACAAAAAATAGCTTCTTTGCTCTATGTTGCCCCTTTCGCCTCAATTGCGAAGGAATATGAACCCATGCTGGGGCTCCAAATGTATGCAAATAACTTAATTCTGGTCTTCTACCATGCCAATGTGTGAATGGTAATTCACCAGTTGTTGAATTGACTATGTTATTCAAGACATGGTTAGCACACATTGTTGCCTCACCCCAAAGTGTCTCAGGCAAACCAGAATCAGATAACATGGTTCGAGCCATAGTCTGCAACATTTGCCCTCTGTGTTCAATATACACATTAAGTTGCAGTCTATAAGGGGCAAAATGCTTGTGTTCTATGCCAGCTTTCTGTAACATAGTTTCAAACCTGTTATTGGTAAACTCAGTACCATTGTCAGTTACCAGGCAAAGAACCTTTTTCCTCTCAGGAAACCTCAGCCAGTTTGAAAAATGCTGGAATGTTTCTGCTTTGGTTTTCATAAGGTAACAGAAACCATAATGGGAAAAATGGTCTATTATGCTCAATATATAACAGGCTCCTCCTAAACTAGGTTTTTTAGGACTAATTATATCTGCAAACACTATCTCTAAGGGTTCCTTGGTTGTAAACCCATTAACTCTGTTTGCAGGAGTTACCTTACTCTTTTCTTGACTGCAAGCATTACAGTTTAAATATTTTTACAAGGTTTTAGTTTTATCCCATCAGATAATTCCACAGTTTTCTTTAACATTTTAAAGTTTACATGTCCCAAACGCCTATGAAGCAAGTTAATGCATTCATCATGTGGCTTCGTGTTATCGTAAACTGAGTTAGCATTAGCCATGATTAATGGATCATCATTCAGAACAAACAAATCATTCTCTAACTTTGCAGTAACACTTGTACCATCTTTTTCTATCAGACATTTATCTCCCCTAAATGTTACTACAAACCCAGCTTTTAACAACGCTTTCACAGATAGCAGGTTAAATTTTAGTTTAGGTACATACAACATAGGTAAATGCTCATTTATACATGAACAATAAGCAGTACCTTCTCCAGATACTTTCATTTTCCATCCATTTGCTAATGATACATGTTGTTTACTCTTAGTCATTTTAACAAACCTCTCTCTAATATTAGTTATGGACTGCGATGCTCCACTGTCAACTACCCACAAATCATGGTTTACAGTTGTAGTTGAGCTGGATATAGCTAAACTAACATCCTTATTAGCTCTCTGTTTACTACCAGTATTCAGTTTCTTGCCCTTTTTACAGAATCTAGCTATATGACCCTTAGCCCCACAAGAAAAACATTTTCTAACAGTATAGGCAGTTGAAGACGGGTTTTCTTCCTGTGGTTGTCTCTTTCTCAGTTGGTCTTTATCTTGCCTTCTTCTGGACTCTTCTAACAATCTTCCGGTTATGCCAGTCAATGTCAGTTCATCTCTGGTCAGGACTTCCAGAGAAGACACATTATCATCATAACTTTCATCCAAAGAAGAAAAAATGATATAAACCTGATGAAACTCTGAGAAAATCAGCTCCTTTTCATGTAGTTTTTGTAAAGTTCCTTTCATAAACTCCAAATGAACTAATATATCTTCACCTTTCAGAAGACGAGCTCTAAACAGTTTACGTGTAAGGTGTATGTGTGCACCCACACTATCACGAACATAAATCCTCTTCAGAGTGTCCCAACACTTGGCAGCAGACTCCTCACCATGAATATGGACTAACTGCTGGTCACTCAGTGTCAGTTCGATTATACAAAGAGCCCTTTCATTGTCCCAGTTAAATTTGGCTATTTTCTATGCATCTTCATCGTCTGCTGGATTCCAAGCAGTTACGTCTGGTGGATCATGAACTACAGCCCACAGTCCTTCCTTACGCAAAAGTAGGCTGCACTTCATAGACCAGGAAACATAGTTTGTTCCATCCAACTGGGTTATCAGAGATATACTGGTTGACTGTTCTTGTGCCATCTTCACTTGGACAATAAACCACAAAAACAGCTGTCTGGATATGGTACTGTGTATTCACACTAACTCTCAATATTTTGGGCCCATAACCAATGTTAAGGAATTCACAGAGCAACCCTTGAGTAGCAAGGGTGTGCACATGAAAAGCGATTGAGAGTAGTTACGAAATAACACAGCCAACACACAGATACACTGAGTTGTGTTTACTTTCAGGAAATAATAATAAGGCACAGTCCAATAAACAGTCCAGGTCATACACAGATAAAGCAGTAGATAGTAAAACAATAGTCCAGGGATAATCCAATAACAAAGTCTTCTTACCAGTCGTCGTAGTCATATACAATAATCAGTTCTTCTGTATTTGCAAACAGTAGCATATAGAGATATCAGAGAGCACGAACAGCAAAGAGTCAATAAAAGGAAATAAACCAGGTTTCTAGCTCCCTCTTAAGGACATTGGCTACAGAGCTAACCAATCAGGTCACAGTATGATGCAATACAGCAATACAACAGTCTTAAAGCTATATTGATGGTTTATATATTGCCAACCCAACAATTTAGGTAATAATAATTTCCTAATAGGGGGGGACTGGGCCATGTGAGCAGCAAGCTGGCACACATGCACATATGCATGCAGCTCAACCTTGCGCAAATCAAACTGCACAGTGCACATTGGCCCGCCATTCACGCGACCCAGTTGCAAATAGGCCATGGCCCAGTAGTAGGCCACAGCCCAGGGGTTGAGGACCCCTGCTTTATATGACTTCTTTTAAAATCATAAGATTAAAGTCTTCCTTTGTGTTTTCATGTGATTCAAGGGATTTAATACTGCTGTTTTTAAAAAAGTGAAATGTTTCACTTTCTCTTTACTCTGAAAATTCAAAGAAATGTTTAAGATATTTTCTATTTTATTCCAAAATAAATTGTTGATATTAGCCACAAATAACCACCACCACAACATTAATAGAACAATTGTATATTCCAAAGTGGCTTCAAATCTGAATTAGTGAAATCTTAAATTTTCATTTGGTAGTTAAAACACTTTTCACATAAAATGTGGTTTTTTTTCTAACTGTTTTTGTTTTACTGCTATTTAAACTATTCTGCAGAACATAGACAACATTCAAACCCTTATAATCCTGCAAATTTTTAAAAACTATTTATTTACAGAACATTATTAGCTGCTTTCTTAAGTGCAGAAAAATGCATTCATCTTAGCTGTATAAACAAATGTAACCCCAAAAATTATTTATAACAATAACAATAAGACTTATATACTGCTTTACAGTGCTTTTCAGCTCTCTCTAAGCAGTTTACAGAGTCAGCATATTGCCCCCAATAATCTGGCTCCTCGTTTTACCAATCTCAGAAGGATGGAAGGCTGAGTCAACCTTGAGCCTGGTGAGATTTGAACTGCCAAATTGAACTGCAGGCAGCCAGCAGGCAGCAGAAGTAGCCTGCAAGTACTGCATTCTAACCACTGTGCCACCGTGCTCATATTATTATTGTATTACAAAGACTGTGGTCATATACTATAGAATTAACAACTTGGAATTGGTCATTTAATCTTTGGAGTCACAATAGGAATTAAAATCAAAGCATCGACAGTAGATAACAATTTAGATCCTGCTAGAAGATATCCACTGAATACTGTTTTACTGAGATACTGTTTTACTGCCAAAGTGCATTAAATCTTTTATATTGTTGTATTGTTTTTGTAGTGGTCAATATGAATCTTACTAATATAAATTCAATATTGTTCACTCTTAACAAAAGGTAACATCTCTTGTCTTTCTATATTACTTCAGATATTTGCTTAAGTGCTTAATAACTTCTTCACCCACCCCATCCCATTTCAGTCTTCTTTTTTCATGGTAAACATTTAACTCCTTCAGTCTCTTCTTATAAGGATTTAATTTCTAGTTACCAAACAATCCTTGTAGACATTTTCTATATCTTTTTCATTTGTCTGATTTTTTAAAGAAATGTAGTGCGTAGGACTGGACACTAACGTTTAAAAAATTGAGAGGAGGCAATGTTTTTCAACCAACACTGAATAAAATAAAATTCAACAGTTACCATAAAATTGGAAACTTATGCAACATAAAATTGTGTTGCCAATTTTACGGCTCCATGAGCTGTGGTGGTGCATTGGTGAGAATGCAGTATTGCAGGCTAACTTTGCCCATAGCCAGGAGTTCGATCCTGATCTGCTCAAGGTTGACTCAGCCTTCTGTCTTTCCAAGATCAGTAAAATGAAGATCTAGATTGTTGGCTGACATTTGTAAACCACTCAGAAAGTGCTATAAAGAATTATGGAGCTTTATAAGTGCAAGTGCTATTGGTACATCACATAGTTGTCTGAATCTACTTTGATCAGCTATTTATGTTTCTGCTTGGTCACAGACTTCTTTCTCAAGCACCTCAATAGAGATGTTCAGATAAACATTTTGCAACATATTTTTTTAATATGAGAAAGGAACCTGCTTGAGAACGGCATATCTCTTATTTTTTTAAAGAAATTGCACATATAAATAGTAGGGACACGGTGGCTCAGTGGCTAAGATGCTGAGCTTGTCGATCGAAAGGTCGACAGTTCAGTGGTTCAAATCCCTAGTGCCGCATAAAGGGGTGAGCTCCCGTTACTTGTCCCAGCTTCTGCCAAGCTAGCAGTTCGAAAGCACATAAAAATGCAAGTAGAAAAATAGGGACCACCTTTGGTGGGAAGGTAATAGCATTCCGTGAGCCTTTGGCATTTAGTCATGCCGGCCATGTGACCATGGAGACATCTTCAGACAGCACTGGCTCTTCGGCTTTGAAACGAAGATGAGCACTGCCCCCTAGAGTTGAGAACGACTAGCACATATGTGCGAGGGGAACTTTTACCTTTACCTTTACATATAAATGTAACCTTTTTGTTAGAAGAGGACTTTTAAAATATTGAATGAGTAGATATAGAAAAAGAATATGGTCTTCTGGGAATATTGTTGACCTCACCCCATTCCTAAGAGGTCTGTAAGGGGTGTGCATAAATGCACCAATGTGCCTACCCTCCCTGTCCTAATGTCCCTTTTTATTCATATCCATTTCATGTATTCATAATCATGTTTATACTTTTATCTGTTATTTTATATATGCTTGACAAATAAAATTAGATAGATAGATAGATAGATAGATAGATAGATAGATAGATAGATAGATAGATAGATAGATAATGAGCTTATAAAATCCCATACGAATCTCCAGCATGGGATTCTACTTTGATGCATGCTTGCTATCAGCTGCCATAGTAATAGGGAGAGGGGCATGGCATTTGGATTGGGGATGTGAGCTGGTGAGGTGAAGTCCCATGTGAACTAAAAGGAAGGTTTGCTCTCAAGAATTACTGTGTCACTGAGTGAAGTTATTTACACCCTGCCAAGGCCAACCGTCCTAGGACTCCAGATGGGCGAAATACCTGGAGATGAGCTACACACAACATCATACTGGATGTTGATTGGACACTCAGCAAGGGACCCTGGGGGGAGGGGTTTGGGGAAACTTTCAGTCTGTAACTTGCATGCATTTTGAATCAGAACTTGCCTTGCTTTCACTGCTATCATTTCAAATTCAGTAAAAGTACTTTTCTATCTCAATGGAGTTGGGGGTTTTCTTTCTTGGGTTTTGAATGGAAGCAGCCTGACATTAGGCAAGATCTGCTTTATCAGCCAACCCAGGGACCCCAGTCTACCGAGGGGGCTGAGCACACAATGTTCTGGTGAAAATGCTTATTTTCTCTATAATATTAATATTCCACTATGATGATTAGGGTTGCCAGGTCTGCTTCCAAAAAATAGCGGACAAGCGGGGGGTGTGTGTGTGTGTTAAGTAGTAAAAACATAAAAAAAATTTACAATTAAATTATATATTTTCTTACAAACATTTTAACACGTATTAAAATAATCACTTCAAAACTTTACTTAAAATTCAAAACATCAAATATATTATAATAATATGTAAAATTACATTAATACATTGTAATACATTATATTACAATAATATTAAATTACATTTTACTTTGCTGTCGTGTGTATTTTTTATTTGACTGCACAGCTTTGATCAATTCTTTGTGTTTAAGAAATAATTCTTTAATTTCAGTACAACATTGAGAAATATTAAAAAATATACAAAGTTCACTTCGAACTGATGGTACAAGCAGTCGGTTACGTTCGTCAGTCCACAAATTTCCCATGACGCTGAAAATTCATTCAACGTTTGCATTTGATACCGGAATTGATGCACAATACTGGAACAGTTTCAGTAAACTCGGAGCTGGCTCTTTCTTGAAAAAGTACGTCCACTTATCAAGGGATGAATCGCCCTGCAGATGAACATAAACTTCTTCTAAGGCAGAAATTTCATCGAAGAGAGTGTTGGGTGGAAGTTCTTCTCGCCATAGTGATAATAACCAGATGTTCGTCATTTCTTCTAAAGTTGGAGGATTATTGCGATCAATTAGATTGAAACAACTTAGCATCTCATATACTGAATCGGTGAAATTATACCACTTTTCTAGGTACACAATGGCTCTTTGATACACGTTGATGGCTTCTTTCTTGAACTTTTGCATGGCATTCTCAGGCAAATGTTTTTTACGTAAGGCAAATAAAACTTTCATTCCAAAAAACTGCTCATCGTATTTTTTTTGCAAAGAATCACGCAGCTTACACATGATAATGTGAAGATCACATGCAAGAATTTTCTTGCTTTCCAGCTTCAGTAGGATGTCTTGCATTAGTGACATGAGGAAGTGCGTGAAATATAAATACAATTCTGAAATTGTTGGTTCATCGTCCTTTGCGAGTTCATTTTCCTGATCTGAAATAAGGTTCCAGATAACCTTATGTCACTCATCAGATCCAAGAGAAATAAAATGCGATTTTAGAGGTATCCAGTTTAAAAGAAGTTTTTTGACCACTTTAAACAAACTTAACCAACGTGTTGGAACACGGCACAAAACTTCATGGAATTCTGACTCGCAAAACTCAAAAAATGATTTCAACTCTTCTCATTTCTTCGCAGAATTCGAAAATTCGGCAAAAGCCTTCAGCACTACTTTTTCGATATCAAAAGATAACTGCTTTAATGCATTTTTTTGCGCTGTTGTGTCAAATGTGATTATTGCAATGAGCATTCGATCTTTGTCTCATTCTAACTTATGAAAAAAAGACAAAACGCAATTCTCCTATTCTTATTCTCTTAGACTGTACAGCTTTAGATTACGTATCATTTCATCATAAAGCTTTTGAATAAAAAAAAGTCCACTATTTTGTGAAAAAAAAATAGTGAACATAATATGAAAAAAGTGGACTGTCTGCTCAAATAGTGGACACCTGGCAACCCTAATGATGATTTACATGTTATTAAATTAAACCAGAAGTTTTTTAGCAGCAGTTATCACCTGAACCTTGGTACAAAATATTTTAGGAGGATGCTTTTTTTTTAAGTGAAGGCTTTCATGGTCTATCTAGTCTATAGATCTCATCTGGAAATACTTGCCTTCTCCATAACAAGACAACTTACTCCTGAGAAGTTTGTGTGTTCTCATTGTTTGGCTTTGTTACCATGGCAGGATTTTTTTTTTAATTTTATGAGTATATAGCACAGACTCCTATGTCAGACTAGCTTTTGTGCGGGAAACCCTAATGTCTTTTATATCCACCAAAACTGGTCTTCAGAAGTTATGACTTGTCCTTAAATAATTACTGGTACAATGAATTCATAAATAATAGGATAAGAGATCATTGGTCGTTGTGGATTGTGACTGTGTCCTCTGTTGTGAGGGGACAGTGGACTTGGTCCTATGAATTATGTGTGAGATTCCCCACTTCCCTACCTTCTTCCCTGTCCTTTTAGGACCCTTAGGATATGGTCATGGCGAGCCACTATGACCAAACTGTACTCAGCAGCGGAGCTTCTTGGTCTGCAAGACTCCCCCCTCTCGCAGGCTTGGCCCTCCACTCTATCGAGGGTCTACCTCGATGACGGGCTTTGGAACCCCGAGAGGTGGCATGTCGCAAAGAGGGGGTTGCGGGGTTTTTTAAAATTGTCTATGTCTAACCTTTTAAGGGGTTTGGGGAGGGGGGAGGGGGGTGGTATTGGAATTAGGGGCGTGGGTTTGGGGGATAACCCACCAAGGGGAGGGTCGGGCCCGGCCACGATGCGCGGCGGGGCGGGTGGGGGACCCGGGGGCAATGGAGGGGGTCGAGCTTGTTCGGACTGTGTTTTTACCATCAGTACTGTGAGTGGGAGGGGTAGATATGGCGGGAGCAGGGGGCCATATCATGTTAAGGGAGCACGCACCCGCTGTCTCCAAGCAGTAGGGTGCTCCGGCCCCCAAGGCTCTACCCGTTTGCCAGGTTGCACAGATCCTCACGGCCCGGGCCTTCGTCTGATGTTGTGCAACGCCAGGTCCGTAGTAAATAAAGCCCCCCTCATCTGTGATCTTGTTCAGGAGGGGGGAGCGGACCTGGCGGGTATTACGGAGACCTGGTTGGGCCCGGAGGGAGGGGTCCCTCTGGTAGAAATGTGCCCACCAGGCTTCCGCGCATTCCATCAGCCGAGGTCACAAGGGAGGGGCGGGGGAGTAGCGGTTATTATTAGAGAAGGCCTTAGGCCCAGGGAGACTACTGTACCTCAGACAGCTGGTTGTGAGTCCCTCCTTGTGAAATGGGGCCATGGGGTTCAGATGGGTTTGCTGATCACGTACCTGGCTCCCTGCCGCGTGGCAGCAACCCTGCCTGAGCTACTCAACATTATTGCTGCGGTGGCGGTTGATACCCCCAGACTTATGGTCATGGGGGATTTCAACCTGCCGTCCGTGGGTGAGACGTCTGAGGTGGCTCGGGAGTTCATGGCTTCCATGACGGCCATGGATCTGACCCAACTAATTCATGGCCCTACGCACACTGGGGGAAACACACTGGACTTGCTTTTTGTCTCTGGACAGTGGTTGAGTGATCTTGAGATAGGGGATGTAGTCATCGAGCCCTTGTCATGGTCGGATCACTCTCTCCTTCGCCTTGACCTTCGTACCGCGACACCCCGCTGCAGGGAGGCGGAACCGATAAGATGGTACCGCCCCAGGCGCCTGATGGAACCCGATAGGTTCCAGACGGAGCTTGGGCCAATTCCTGAGGTTCTGGCTCACGCCTCGACTGGAGACCTAGTGGCCGCCTGGGATAGGGCGGCCGCTGGGGCCCTGGATCGAGTCGTGCCTTTGCGGCCTCTGACCCGGCGCGGATCTCGCCTGGCTCCTTGGTTTACCGAGGAGCTGAGGGAGATGAAGCGCCGGAAAAGATGCCTAGAGAGTAGTTGGAGAGCTAGTCTTTCTGAATCGGACCGGACACTGGTTAGATCCCATATTAGGACTTACCTAGTGGCGATAAAAGCAGCAAAATGTATGCATTTTGCTGCTCTTATTGCGTCATCAGATAATCGCCCGGCCGCCCTGTTTAGGGTGACCCGCTCCCTGCTCCACCAGGAAGCGCGGGAGGACCCCTTGGAGGGAAGAGCCGAGGACTTTGTTCAGTATCTGTATGACAAAATCACTCAGATTCGGGAAGGTCTGGACTCTGACTGGGTAGATCCAGCGAGAGTGACGGAGGCAGGTCTTGAGACTGTTATCTGGGATGAGTTTGATCCTGTGACCCCAGATGACGTGGACAGGATTCTGGGTAGATTGAACGCGACCACATGTTTGTTGGACCCGTGTCCCTCCTGGTTAGTGCTGGCTTCCCGGGAGGTGACGCGAGGCTGGCTCCAGGGGATTATAAATGCTTCATTGGGTGAGGGTGTCTTCCCCGCCGCCCTTAAGGAGGCGGTGGTGAGGCCCCTCCTCAAGAAGCCTTCCCTGGACCCGGCAATATTGGCTAATTATCGTCCAGTCTCCAACCTTCGTTTTGTGGCGAAGGTTGTTGAGAGTGTGGTTGCGGGACAGCTTCCCCAGTACCTGGATGAAGCGTCGTATCTGGATCCGTTCCAGTCGGGTTTCAGGCCTGGATACAGCACGGAAACGGCATTGGTCGCGTTGGTTGATGATCTCTGGAGGGCTCGGGACAGGGGCTGCTCCTCTGTCCTGGTCCTGTTAGATCTCTCAGCGGCTTTTGATACCATCGACCATGGTATCATGCTGCACCGGTTGGAAGAGTTGGGGGTGGGAGGCACCGTACTAAGGTGGTTCTCCTCCTTTCTCTCCGACCGGTCGCAGTCTGTGTTGACAGGGGGGCAGAGGTCGACCCCGAGGCCCCTCATATGTGGGGTGCCGCAGGGATGGATCCTCTCGCCCCTTTTGTTCAACATTTATGTAAAGCCGCTGGGCGAGATCATCCGTGGTTTTGGGGTGAAGCACCATCAGTACGCGGATGACACCCAGCTGTACATCTCCACCCCGGACCACCCCAACGATGCCCTTGAAGTGATGTCCCAGTGCCTGGAGGCCATACGGATCTGGATGGGGAGGAACAGGCTCAGGCTCAACCCATCCAAGACCGAGTGGCTGTGGTTTCCGACGTCCCGATATAGTCAGCTAATGCCATCGCTGACTATTGGGGGCGAATCATTGGCCCCCACGGATAGGGCTCGCAACTTGGGTGTCCTCCTGGATTCACGGCTGTCATTAGAAGAGCATGTGACGGCCGTGTCCGGGAGGATTTTTCATCAGGTTCGCCTGATTCGCCAGTTGCGTCCCTATCTAGATCGGGACTCCCTACACACAGTCACTCATGCCCTCGTTACTTCTCGTCTGGATTACTGCAACGCTCTCTACATGGGGCTCCCCTTGAGGTGCACTCGGAGGCTCCAACTGGCGCAGAGTGCGGCCGTGCGGGTAGTGATGGGAGTGACATGGAGTTCCCATGTGACACCTCTCCTGCGCGAGCTGCACTGGCTCCCGGTGGTCTTCCGAGTGCGCTTCAAGGTTCTGGTTATCACCTTCAAAGCGCTCCATGGCTTAGGACCTGGTTATTTACGGGACCGCCTGCTACCACCAATAGCCTCCCACCGGCCAGTACGCTCCCATAGAGAGGGGCTCCTCCGGGTGCCGTCGGCCAAACAATGTCGGCTGTCGGCCCCTAGGGGGAGAGCCTTCTCTGTGGAGGCACCTACGATTTGGAACGAGCTCCCCCCGGAGATACGTAGGATCCCGGATCTGCGCACCTTCCGCCGCGCGCTTAAGACCTTTCTATTTTATCAAGCTGGCCTGGCCTAAATCTTCCCCCTTTTTAAATGTGGAAATTTTAAATTTTTAAATTTTAAATTCGTCTTTTTATAGGGGTATGGGTAAGGCATTTTAAATTGGGGAGCCATTTTAGATTTAATTCTGTTTTAAACGTATTTTTAATTGTTTATATTGTATGTTTTTAACTTTGGCTGTTCACCGCCCCGAGTCCTTCGGGAGAGGGGGCGGTATAAAAATCTAATAAATAAATAAATAAATAAATAAATAAGAGCTGCTGCTATAGATGGAAATTTGTCATAGTCCATTCTGGTATCAGCAATGATAAGAATTTATTTATTGTTTGATTCTTGGGTAAGAATGTCAGAAGTGATGTAACAAATATATTGCTGAAGCAAAGATTATCTGGCTATCTTAGAATAGAAAACTAGGTAGTATTCATTTGTGAAATATTTTTAAATTCAGGAGTTGGAAAGTGCAACATAAATGAAACAGACTATATTGCAGATTATAGAACAATACCTCATGAGAATTATACTGTTTGTTCTTTTGCCGTAATCTACCTGATTTGTGAGAGAATCTTATGCCTGATGTTTTTGATAAATTTAGTAACAAAATAAGATATTTTGTTGCTAAAAGTGAAAAGCCAGCTTTCTTTTAGAAAAAAAAATTTCTGTATGAGCAACAGACACAACATTTTCTTAACAGCTTCGCATAAAGTCTAATAAATGTCCTCTCATTTCAGTTTGGTATTCATCCAATTGAAGATCTCTTCAAAGATTTGCAAGATGGTCGGAAGCTTTTGGAGCTCCTGGAAGGTCTTACAGGCCAAAAACTTGTATGTTTATATCTATCTACTACCTCAGATAATTTTGCAATGCTTCTGCATATAAAATTCATTATAAAATTAGTATTTGTGGACCTTGTACCTGTAAATATTTTATAATATTTTATAAACATATAAAGAATATATTTCAATTTGTGTAATTTGCTGATGTTTTAAATTTCTTTTTGACTTTCTCTTGTTTTTCCTAGCAAATGTCCCAAAAGATTTCACATATGGTCCTCCCTTAATAGAAACTTGCAGTGACAACATTTTCCATTACTGTTCTTTTATTAATATATTTCATTGTATGAAATATTGTATACTGAATAAAAACATGGAGATATCAATTTAAATATGTCTAAAATATTTATAAAATATTTATATTAGTTATATTTGTTAAGGATATTGTTGTGTTACCAACCAGCAGAGTAAGTGCACAGAGAAACGGTACTGAGAGCAATGAATACAATACATACAAACTGGTTTAACAAAGCTTTTACTTTGTAGTGAAAAACAATTGCATAGTTTTTTAATCAATCCAAGTCTTTAGCCATTCAAATCAGTCCGAAGTTACAGATATCTTCTTACCATACAAACAGCAGTAGGTAATAAACAGCAATACAACGCTGGTAACAAATCATGATGGTAGAATATCCATCCACATCTTCACACACGACGGTAACAGTTCCAACCAGCAAAGTCAAGCAATAAGTCAAGCAACAATGACTATAGCTCGGCTCTCTCCTTATATACAGTTTACACTAGTAATTATCCACTTAAGATAAGTGGAGTCAGCAGTGCAATGACTCAACAGTACAATTAGGTTAATTGCAATCAGCAGTTAGTCAGCAGTCAGTTACAATGACTCATCAGAACAATTACTCAGCATTACATCTTAAAGTTACAGAATACATTTAAAGTGATAGAACACATATATTGCTTGGACAACTTGTTAGGCTTACACCATATCCTAACAATATTATTTCTGATTTTCAGATAACTGCGATAAAAATACAGTATCAGTGTGTTAATATATAGAATTGGATAATGAAATTTATAAAATATTCTCATATCAAAGTTCAAACTATTTTCAACTGCCTCTAGTGAACTCTATAGCTCTATAGCTAAACATATTCATATTCAAAAATAAGAGAGAACAGTTATTTTCATCATTATTAACCATTACATTTCATATATATATCAGGGGTGAAATGCTTCCGGTTCGGACCAGATCACCTGATCCGGTAGCGATGGAGGTGGGTGGTTTGGAGAACTGGTAGCAAAAATCCCTGCCCCCCCCCATTGCCCAGCTGAACCGTGCAATCATCAGAGGCTTTTTTTTTAATTTTTAAAAGCATTTTTTCTACAACCTCTTTGGCCAAAAAAATGCTTTTAAAAGTAAAAAAAAAAAGCCTCTGATGATCGCGCAGCTCAGCTGGGATCATCAGAGGCTTTTAAAAGCATTTTTTCTACAACCTCTTCGGCCAAAGAGGTTATAGAAAAAATGTTTTTAAAAGGAAAAAAAGCCTCTGCCGATCAGGCAAGTCAGCTGGGATTGTCAGAGGCTTTAAAAAGAAAAAGAAAGCCTCTACCGATAAGGCAAGCTAGCTGGGATTGTCAGAGGCTTTAAAAAGAAAAAGAAAGCCTCTATCGATAAGGCAAGGTAGCTGGGATTGTCAGAGGCTTTAAAAAGAAAAAGAAAGCCTCTACCGATAAGGCAAGCTAGCTGGGATTGTCAGAGGCTTTAAAAAAAAGAAAAGAAAGCCTCTGCTGATCAGGCAAGTCAGCTGGGATCATCAAAGGCTTTAAAAGCATTTTTTTTACAACCTCTTCAGCAGAAGAGGTTGTAGAAAAAATAGTTTTAAAAGTTAAAAAAAAAAAAAGTTAGCCACGGCCACTCAGTCATATTACCCCCCCAAACCACACCCACAGAACCGGTAGTAACAAATTTTACATTTCACCACTGATATATATGTAATTTATATTTCACTGATAAAGAAATAAAGGGAGACTAGTATAGATCTAGTTCAAGTTATTTAGCTCTCATCAGCTAGCCATACCCTTACTTGGATTCAAACTTGGGCTGCCTGAATGTTAGGCAGTTGTATTAACCTCTGAGCCACAAGTTCTCCTCCCTTCATCAACTTGAGCCAGGGGAGAGATTAAGTGTTTTTCTATCAAGACACCTGGTCTACCACAGCATGTGATGTGGGAGGGAGCATACTGCATCCCTTTATATATACATACATACATTAATTCTACCACCACCCTTTTATCTTCCGCACTACATTTTCTGTCTTCATCTGATTCAAAAAAGTAGATTGTCTTATATGCAGCAAAATGTATAAAATACTAAGAGACTTTTCATAGATTAAACATATGTATAAATTGTAAATATAATTAAGATGAACATATATTTGAAAACTACAGTAGGTTTATCGGTTTTCCTAAAACAAATATACACATCTATTTTACTAACAAAATGTAGACAGAATTCTCTATATCTGATCATAGTTTGCATAAGTATAAAACCGGAAATATAGTTTTTCTCTATTTTTTTCAACATCATTCAATCATTTTTATGAAAGGAACTGACAAAACAGTTTGATTTAAACTTATAATGGAAGGAATGAAACTGATTTCATTTTACCACTCCCCTGATTCAATATAGTCACCAATAAATGCAATAGTGAATATATATAGTTAAAATAAGGATTTATGTTCTTTAAGTTCTTGTTGGTTGTTCTAAAGATGGTGTAAGCTTTCTGTCATAAACATATTAAATACATGAATGGTTTTTTAAAAATAATTGAAAATAGCTATTTATATTTATAGGGGAAAGAAAAGGGCTCCACTAGAGTTCATGCCTTGAACAATGTCAATAAAGCACTACAAATCTTGCAGAAAAATAATGTAAGTAATAATTTGCATGAATCTATAGTGCACACAGAGTTTTAAAAAACACAAGGCTGTTTCTGAAATACATTTCACGATTGATAAGATTCACAAAATCACATGAAATATGAGAGATCGAAGCATATGGCCTCAAACTACAATATGTTCAGGAAATGGTTTTAAAAACTGTTTATTCAATTTATATTTATAAAAATATATATTTATATTTCTGTTTTCCTATACATTCCATAAAATAGTTACTTTTTAATCTTTCATATTTAATGATGTACTGAAATACATTAGGCATTGTGAAATTATGTCAGAAAGCAGCTGCAGCTTTGAAGAGGTTAATGGGCCAATTTCTTATTTGTAACTACCTGAAAATTGTGTTTCAAATATCTTTTTGTTTAGTGGGGAATCTGTTATTCAATAGATAATAGATATTATCTATAATAATACATAGATATTAGACTTCCATATTGAACTTTCTTCATATAAAAGTGGAATCTGAAAAATCCACAATGATGTTGTAAAATTTGAAAAAGAAAACTGAAATAAAAGTCAAACCTGATAATATTGTTTATCCTTGAGACCAAAGTTCCTCTTCACATCAGCATCACAGAAATATTTCATTCTGGTAACAAATATTTCCTTAAGATGCTATATAATTGCTGATGCATAAAATATGTATAATGTGGATATATTAGCCTTGTCAGTTTTGTGTTGACAAGCTCTAGAACTGCGGGAGGGAGGAATAATGTATTAATAGAAAGTCTCAGGAAAATGTTTGCATGATACATGTAGTAAATGACTCCCTAGATGGATAAATAATTTGTCTCTAATGGAGAAATGTGAGTTTCTGATTGATGGGGCAGGAATATCAATGGAAATGTTAATTATAGATTAGGCAATACCCAGAGATCAAATAAGAAAATAATTTGGTTAGAATAATTAGTAATAGACCCAGAAATGAAGTATTGGCAAAAACATCGTCTAAGTATATGTGATAAAGTAAAGAAATATGGAAACATAATCCTGTTAGGGTAAGGTGACCAGACGTCCCGCTTTTGGTGGGACAGTCCCAATTTTTAGCAATTTGTCCTGCGTCCCGCAGCATTTAAAAAAGTCCCGATTTTTCATTCTGCCTCCTGAGTCCCGGCTGCCTCCTGAGTCCCAGCTGATGGCTAGAGGGAAAAAAAACTGTTTAAACTCTGCCGCGGGGCTTCAAAGGGCCGCCCTACAGCTGATCAGTGTTAAAAGAAAACAAATGAGTAGACTGATGGCTGCAAAAATAGAAAAAACAGCCCCTTACAGCTTCCGCATAGGTTCATTAGCACAAGTTGATTAGCTCAGCTTCCCCACTCTCAGCTGATTTGCTCTCAGCTGTTTTGCGCAGGGCTCTGTTCTGTTGCTGGCTGCAAAAAGTTCCTGGAGCAGATTTTTTTTCCCCTAGCTATGCTGAAAAGCGAAAGCGAAAGTAAAAAGCAGGGTCTTTGCTGCAACATGACAAAATGAGGCAGAGAGAGATTTCTTTTTCTTTTTCTTTTTCCTCACCAAAAAAGGTAGGTGCAAAACTGCAAACAATTGGAAATTTAGGGCAAAAGAGGAGAGTTCAAGATTTTAAAACACAAAAGAAAAAAAGTTCTATTTAACTAGGGAATTGTAATAATTGAGATACTATTAATTGTATATTGTGTTGAAAGCAGAAATGGTTAAGTTGTGGTTTGGAGGAATATATGGGGGAAATTATTTGGTTTATTATTATTGATAAATATAATTAATTGATTTGTAAGAAATTGGATTGCATGGAAATAATTGGAATATTCATGTTCATATTGATTAATATACAAAAAAGATAGTTATATAACTAATTGATTTATATTAAAATGTTGAATTTGTATTAAACAACTGTATTACATAATTACATAATTAACCAATGTGAGGATGGATATAAAAATAGATGACAATGGGAAGGGGTATAATATAGAATAGAAGGGAAAAATTGAATTTGATTAAGATTAGAGATGAGGATGAAGGGTAATATTGTTTTTTTTAAAAAATAGATGAGGAATAAATATGGCAAAAAGGAAATATAGAAATTGTAAATTTAATTGAAATGACTAAACACTGTTTAAATTTGTGAACCAGCCAAATATTCTGTTCAAAGAAAATACATTGTATGTTTGTATGTGTGTTTCTAATTATTGCTATTTATTCATATTTGTTCTCTTTTATTCTTTAAAGTTTAACAATTCATTCTTTATCTTAATATCTTTATATTTGTTTGGGGTTGGCTTTCTTCCCTTTCATCTTTTTTATTGTACAGTAATCTTTCTCCTCAAACCTACCACCTCTCTCTTTTCTTTCCTTCTTACTTTTTCTTCCCCCCACCCTCTTCTTCTCCTCCCTACTTCCTGTTCCTTTCTCCTTCTCTTCCTCTCTTCCTCCCTCTCTTACTCTCACTCCTACTCTAATTTCCCTTCCCTTCCTTCATCCCTCTCTATTGCTGTATCCTTTTATGCATATGGACTACTCAGAGGGCTGAAAAAGTTATTTTTGACTGGTCCTCACACTTTTGACCAGTCCTCGAACTTACGACTGTCCTCACATTTTACATTTTTGCCCTATCTTGTCATCATGGTGAAGAGAAGCAATTGTGAAATGAGTGACATGGTTGTTAAGAATGCTGCACGGGCATAAATGTGAGGATGGTCATAAGTGTGAGGACCAGTCAAAAGTGCGAGGACCTGTCAGAAATGACTTTTTTCAGCCCTCTGAGTAGTCCCTATACACATAGCCATGGCCACCCGGTCACATGACCAGCTAGCCATGTCCACCCAGTCACATGACCTCCAAGCCACACCCACAAAATAAGCCATGCCCACAATGGTGTCCTTCTTTACCAATGTTAAAATCTGGTCACCTTATGTTAGGGAAATGTTTGGGGCAAAATTGTATGCATGTTGTTTGAGTTTTGAATGTTAATGGTGTGAAAATTAAATGGAAGACTCAAATGAAGGCGAATCTGCACATTTTATAAGTTGACACTTGTAGAAATATATCATCTCATAGAATCCTACTACTAGGACAGATAAATATGGGGGATTATAGATGAAGTATTCAAATAAAAATATGGTCAATTTTTTCTGGATTGAGAATTTATGCAAAATAATATCTACAAAATCTTTACAAGGGAGATGATATAAAAATAAATATTTTCTATTAATCACAAATTAATGGAATGCCTATGTGTTATTTCTGCTTTTATTATTCCATTTCTTTTCTACATTTTCAGAATTATTATTAGTGGATTTTTAAAAAAATGCATATTATGAAAAGAGCTATAAATATAGTTGTTTCTGCAAGCTCTCTTTCACTATGTTGCCAAAACATTTTATTAAAAAGCATTTAATCATTTAAGTTCATGCAATAATATATTTTGCCATTCGCTTGGAAATATAAACTCATTTGCTTCTGGTTTATTACTTTTACTTTGCAAAGAAAAACATTTACATTTCTTAATTTCTATCTTTTATTCTGTTTTGTCTTGTTCTAACAGGTAGATCTGGTAAATATTGGCAGTATAGATATTGTGGATGGAAATCATAAATTGACCCTTGGATTGGTCTGGAGTATAATTCTGCACTGGCAGGTATCAAATGATTGTTTCTGGAAGAGCTGTAGGACGTATGAGTAATAAACAAAGGACACTAATGCAGCTCTTTATTTATAATTTATAAATTGTTAAATTTATGTAATTGCTCATTTTATTTCCATGATGCTGGGTGACTTACAAAGCTAAAAATAAAAAGCCCCCCCTCAAAAAAAAAGTAACAAGCACACATTAAAACATTTAAAAACATAATCTGTGGGAGAGCACCATTCATTTTTCTAATAATATAACCACTTTGGTGTCTCTACATCAATAAATCCCCAGGCCAGATGGCAAAACCATGTCTTCAGGGTCTTCAGGAACCAGTCTAACCTCAGAATAATGATGTTCCAAAGAAAAGATGCTCTGACAGAAAAGGCTCTAATCATTCATCCTTTTAGATGACATTGTGGATATCCTTTCTGCCATAAATGATGGGATATGTAGATGTAAATGGGGAAAAATCCATCAAGTACCCCAGCCCAATGCTTTATAGGGGTTTATAGTTCATTACTAGCACCTTACATTGAACCCAGAAGCAAACTAATCAGAAATGTATCTCACAGAGCAGAGGTGTAATGTGGCTGATTCATGTAGCTGTCTGCACTGCATGTAGCTGTCTGCACAGCCTCATTTTGTATCAGTTGAAGCTTCTGGATACAATTCAAGGGCAAACCCTTGTAGAGCACATTACAGTAATCCATGCAGGTGTGCAAGGCATGAGTGACTAATGTAGAGCCTCCATACCCAGAAATGGTTTCCTGGTGCACAACCTGAAATTGCTCAAAAGCCTTCCTAGCCATAATACTACCTTCTGTTTTGTGAGAGCAATTGTGAGATCAAAAGGATCATCAAACTGAGAACTGGATCTGTCAGGAGCAGTGCCACCTCATTCAGAACTGGTGAATGAGGTGAAGATGGTGAATTCTCAGAAACTAGTGACCCTAAAGCTAATATGACTTTTCCCAGCAGTTTCATGGAGTTCTTAAACATAAGTGTAGAAAATACTGAACCTTGTAGTACCATGCAAAGTAGGGTTTGAGACCAGGACCTCTCACTCCAGATCAACACTGACTGGAGTGTTGAGTCCTGCAAAGGAAGGAACAGCACATTACAATATAGATATTGTGCATAGAAATAATAAACTGACCCTTGGATTAGTTGGAATATAATTTTCCACTGGAATATAATTTTTGAAAGAGCTGTAGGATATATGGTTAATAATCAAATGACAGTAAAATAACTATTGAACTATAGACTTGCAGCAGAATGTTGATGAAACAAGGAATTTGGACTCTATTCTGCTATATTAAGGAATATACAAACATGGAATATCTGTTTTCTTTTTACTTTTATTAATTCCACCTTGAGAATTACTGCAATGTAAGATGCAAAAATGCAGTTCACCAAAGAGCAAAGTTCAGACATTCTCTAGTGGAATAGGACGTTTAGGCATTAACCCTTGGCTGTGCCTTCTTCACCCCAGCCACCCGCCTCAGCCAATTTACAACTTTCCTCCTCCGCTGCCCTACCCCAGTCATTCTCCATGGCCAATGGGCTCCCGGCCCTCCACCCCTTGCCCTTTGTCCCTGCCCAGTCTCCCAGATACCGTTTGATTTGGACCTTTGGCTGCACAGGACGAATATCCCCCTGCCAATCAGCTGGTGGGCAGCAGTGATGGTGCTGGGTGGTGACCAAGGGGATTGGGGGGGGGCAGCATGCAATATGATCAGTAGCAGGCTGGGGGAGAGAGCAAGAGCTGTAGTGGTCCATAGCTGCTGGCATTGGGAGGGAAGGTGATGGTGTGTGGCTTCCCATTTTGACCACCACCACCCATTGCTTCTGCCCCTGGATTCCGACCCAAACAGGCAGTTCATCTTATTCCCAACCAGGAACCATTGCCCTTCCCCCTGCAATTCCAGGAGCCATGCTCTGTCACCTTCCCCCAATGTCAGCAACTGCGCACCACTGCAGCTCTTGCTGTTTCCCCCAGCCACCTACCAATTGTATTGCACACTGCCTCCCCACAGCCCCTTTGGTTACCCCTCCCAGTGCCATTACTGCCACCCACCATCTAATTGGCTGGGAGCTATTTGTCCTGTGCAGTCAAAGGCCTGGGTCAAACGATGTCTGGGTGAATGGACAGGGATGAAGGGTGGGGGTGAAGGGCCAGGGACCCATTGGCCATGGAGAATGGCCTGGGCAGGGCCAGTGCAGGAGGAAAGCTGGCTGTAAATTGGCTGAGGCATGTGGCTGGGGGTGAAGAGGGTGCAGCTAAGGGTGGTGCCTAAACATCCTAGACCTGTGATGGCGAACCTATGGCACACATGCCAGAGGTGGCACGTAGCACCCTCTCTGATGGCACATGAGCTGTCGCTTCAGTTCAGCTCTGCTGAGCATGCGTGAGCGCCTCCCATCAGCCAGCTAGTCTTTGGGTCTCTGCCGTGCATGTGGGGCACTTGCGGGGAGAGCACGCACATGTGCAGGGGGCGGAGATGTGCAGGGGGGGCATGCACAGGGATGAGGTACATGCACGGAGGCCGCACACGCATTTCATTTGGAGGGTTTGGGCGTGCAGCCACGCTTTGGGTACTCGGTCTGGAAAGGGTTAGCCATCACTGTCCTAGACCCTTCTCTACAGGTTATTATCAAATTGCCATTTTTATGTACCTCATAAATTATTAAACATATGGCAAATAATCAAATATATGGGAAGAAGTAATTTAATGAAAAAGCATTGTCATGATTCTGTCTATTTCACTTTTCTATTACCACTTGCATCAGGACTCTGACTCCCAATATATCAATCAGAGGAAAAGTGTATTATTCTTAAAAAACAAAGTTCTATATCACTGCTAAAACAAGCAAAAGTCCCATGAAAATAAAAACAAAATTATTTTACTTCTTAAAACTATACTTCATTCACATGATAAGTCTCAGTATTTTATTTTCTAACTAATGTGATAGTTTTAAGAGCCACAATATTAATAAGGCTGCTTCTCTAGAAACAAATCTTGATGTTTCCTTTCTATCCCTCTCTAACTCTCCATCATATGAATAGCCCCTAGATGTAAGGATATATGTAGGATTACTTTCATGTTACAGCATTATGTTTCTTGATATATGAAACCAAACTTTATGTTCCACAAATAAAAAAGCAATTTCCTCATGATCAGTTAGTAGATCTTGAATGTGGGAGGCAATATTGATCCATAGTTTATCCCCAGCAACACTTTCTAGACTAGAGCATTCAAAGCTCAAATTCTTGAATTCATTTTTGAAAGGCACATGTTTGTTATTGTTGAAGATAAAATTATTCCAAGTTTATATCTAGACCCATGTTTATAATTGCATTGATATTCTATTCATCAAACGTATTGAAATTAAAACATGTTTTATTTCTGCAACTTATAGTTTTACTGCACTAAATGTGTAGAAATAATTTATTTTATTTCAGTTTGCAAGATTCTCAGTAGAGAGCATTAGGCCCTATGAATAATTGGGCGGAGCCCCCCACCCCATGGCTAAAATGAAATTGAAAAAGATGGGTTTACAGAAGGGAAGTGGGTTGACTTCATAAACAAATATAGCTAATGTTGAAATTCTGTGTTGTAAACTAGGTAAAAAATGTTATGAAAAGCATCATGGCTGGACTGCAACAAACAAACAGTGAAAAGATCTTGTTAAGCTGGGTTCGTCAATCAACTCAGAACTATCCACAGGTCAATATTTTTAATTTCACCAATAGCTGGTCTGATGGTTTGGCTGTCAATGCACTCATACACAGTCACAGGTAGGAAAACTATTATAAATTCACCAGTAAATAAGCAATTTTCCTTATGGCTGTCTATCTTTGCTTCATTTTGTCTCTTTTCATGGTGTGTATGTGGTGTGTATACACTGTTAAACTACAAAGCATCCGGCATAAATGCCCTGTTCATAACAGAAACTAGGAAAAGCTTGATTTTTTAACAGCCGTTGCTGTACTAGTGAATTGATTCATTTTTCTGGAAACTGAATTCTAATAATTTCATACAAAATACACAGTCCCTGTTGGAGTTTACTTGTGTGGATTATAGTTAGTGAAGAATTAGCTTCAATCTGTAAGAAGAATGTATAGGACAATTGAACAGTCTATGTGCAACTGATTCGATTTTAGGATCCATATATATGCATAAAACCTTTCAATGGAGAATATTAGTATGTTTCTCCATGAACACCTTCAACAGCAGGACATATTGACACAATAGATTTAAGTGTTCTAATGTGGAAAGCTACACAAATTTGATAAAGTATTAGGATATATACATCCATTCATGCAGTGTAATGCAGTTGCAAGATTAATAGCAATATCAATAGCCAATCAAAATCTGCTTAACTTTACTCCAGGCATTTGGAGACAACATTTTATTTTTTTATTCTGAAATGTGTCTGTCAGTAGACACTGAATCAAGGCCACACCCTATGTATTTGTTTGAGATAGATATTACTTTAGCCACCAGAGTTTCAAACAGACCTTCACAGAGATACCCCTGAGGTCAAACTGGTGTGTATATACAATTGGGCAAGTTCTGAGGATAGATCTCAGATATATAGATTGAATTGTTTCTAGCATAGACATATTGTTGCATGTAGAGCTATCTATTCCATGCAACACAAAACTTAGGGCTTTAAGTAAAATGAATGGCGAAGGCATGCATGCATATGTATGCTTTTTATGGCATACATATCAGCATTAGACACTTTTGAAATTAAAATTCCTAACACAACTTAATATCTGATTACTGAAATGTTTACTGTAGTAGGTAAAGAACTAAAAGTAAATGCATATATACTTTTAATTTGAATTTCATTAATGTTCCATATATAAACATTTTCAATAAAAATGCAAAATAAAAATATTAAACTTTAAGCATTTTCATCCACTTGTGCTATGATTCTGTGATATCTCTCCAATGAAGCTTTGGCTCTTCCCCCTTCCCTTGACAATCATATCTTATTAAGCTAGAAAAAGATGCTTGTTTTTTTGCTCAGAAATATTAGATGAAGTCTAAGTTAAGAAATTTTATTTTAAACATTTTATTAGATTATAGAATAAAATAAAAAAATACAGAAGCAAATAGGAGGACACAGTGGGGAGGAGAAGGGAAAAGAAAAGTTGGGGGGGAGGGAGAAAAGAAAAAAAGTGTTGATTTCTGACTCTCTCTGTTGCAGTAGAATAAAGCATTAACATTGAACCTCAACTTTTTACTTTTCCATAATAATATAAACTAGCCATTTCTTTAACAACAAATCAATCTAATCAGTAAAACCCCAAATCAAACTTTCAGTTTTTTTCCACCACAAGCACGAAGTCCAGAAGCGGTCTCCATGTAGCAACAAAAATATTCACATTCTTTTCTTTGATCAAACAGTCAATTTAGCCATCTCTGCCAACTCCATCAGCTTCTGTAGCCATTTGTCCATGGTAGGAATTGAAATGTCCTTCCATTTTTGTGCATACAGTAGTTGTGATGACCCGGGGCATGGCACAAAGGCAACACAGACAGGAAATAAGTACAAGTCCCTTTATTAGCTCCAAACTTTGCCCCCAATGTCCCTTTACTCTTCGGTCTGGAGAAAAACCCTTTCACAAACCTGTAAGCAGACAAAACTTCCAACCATAATTCCAACAGGGCAAGATAAGGTAATTAATCCGGCAGGGCAAGCAAGATAAGGAATTCCAGAATTGAAGCAGCATGGCCGTAAATTAAACGAGTTGGGAGGATGCCAGGAACTTAGATAAAGCAGTCAACATGAACATGAACTCAGTGTTTGTTCCTGACAACCACCCCTCCCATTTGCCTCTCCTTTTAAACTCCAGCTCCAGGTGTATCTTGTGAAGGGGATCAGGACTCTTTCCTCTCTAATAAGCTCTCTTCTCTGTTCTTCCCTGCATGGCCTAGGATGAGGAGTGGGTGGGCTTTGGTCTTCATCAGAACCCCCTCTCCCTTGTTCTACCTCTCCCCTGCTCTGCCCAGCCTGACTTTACCCTTCCCCAGTTTCCTCCACAGCCAATGGAGCCACTCTCTCGCTCTCTGTCAGTTGTTCCTCTTCCATCTCAGAGTCAGACTCTGACAGGGGCATGACACTATCCCCCCCACAGGGCTCCCTCCCCCGGGACCATGCGGATGGGGATGCTGTGGAAACCGGGCGTGGAAGTCGCGGACCAGTCAAGGGACATGGACATCTGTGGCATCGACCCAGGTAAAGTCCTCCAGTCCATAACGTTTTCATGCCACCAGATACTGGAACCGGTCCCGCAATTGGCATGAATCTCAGATACTGTCCACTTCATATTCCACCTCTCTCAAAGGGGCTACTGGTCCCAGCGGTGGTGGCACTGGCCCATGCAGACTGTCTGCCGATACTGGGACTAACAAGGACTGATGAAAGACCAGGTGAATCCGCATGGTCCATGGCAGGGATAGGCGAAACACCACAGGATTGATCACCGCCTCGACCAGAAATAGTCCCAGGTAGCGGTGATTGAGTTTTTTTTATGACCGCGTCATCAGCAGATACCGTGTGGAGAGCCAAACTCAATTGCCTACAGCTAATGGTGGGACATCATGACAATGCCAGTCTGCAAAGCATTTGTAGTCCTCCTTGGCATTCTCCAGCTGGTGGTGGGCCATTTGATGCATGGCTTTTAGCTCTGGCAGAAATGTGTCCATGGCTGGAACTGGGGAGTCAAATGGAGCCAATGGAAAGAGCCGTGGATGGAAGCTGTAACTGGCAAAGAACAGGGACACGTGGGTGGATGCATGCTGAGCATTGTTGTAGGCGAACTCCGTCACAGCCAGCACCTCCACCCAATTGTCCTGTTGGGTGTTGCTGAAACAGCAGAGGTACTGTTCCAATGAACAGCATTCATTCCCTCTGTACCCCCATCAGTTTCAGGGTAATGGGCGGACAACAGACCATGCCTGTATTTGTAGTTCCATGAGTAAGGTCTGCCAAAAGCATGCTGTAAATTGCACCCACTGGTCTGACACTACTCAGTCCGGTAATCCATGCAACCGAAACACATGGGCAATGAATAACTCTTGATGACGAACCACCACAAACGGATCCTGCTGCTGTGCCTCTCTAATCCTACCCCAGAGGTCCATGGGCTCCTCAGTGGCTGCCAGCTGCTCCAATGGGATCACCGTCCAAGGCAGGATTTTGTCCTCTCTCTGGGTATACTCAGGCTTCCAGGACAGCACATCAGCATGCTGATTATGCCCACTTGGAACATAGTTTACCTGAAAGTCAAAGCGGGCAAAAAATGACCATTGCACCTGGCACTGGTTCAATGTCCGGGCTGTACATAAATGTTCCAGGTTGCGATGGTCTGTCCGAACCTCAACTTGGTGACGGGCCCCATCCAGATGGTACCGCCATGTCCCAAAGGTGACTTTAACCGCCAATAGCTTCTTGTCCCATATTGTGTAATTGCGCTCAGGAACCAACAGCTTCCGGGAATAGTACGCACATGGGAACAAGATGCCTGGGAGGGCATAGGCCTGTAGAAGCACTGCCCCAATGGCCACATCTGAGGCATCCATTTCTACCACGAATGGCTGGAATGGATCAGGGTGTTTGAGGATGGACTCGAAGGCGAAGGTGGCTTTTAGGGCATCAAAGGCTTCCTGCTCCTCAGCACCCCAATGGAACTTCTCCCCTTTCTTGAGCAGCATAGAAAGGGGAGCAGTCAAGGCAGCAAAGTGGGGAGTAAACGTGCGATAATAGTTCGCAAATCTCAACAGTCGCTGCACATGTTTGACCCGCTGTGGAGGACCCCACACCTGCAATGATTCAATTTTTTCCAGGTCCATTTCCATACTGGCAGGTGAAATATGATGACCCAGGAAGTTGATCATGGTTTGTGCAAACTGGCACTTCCCATGCTTAGCAAACAGGTGGTTGTCCCAAAAGCATTGCAACACCAGCCGCACCTGTTGCTAGTGTTCCTGCAGGGATGCCAAGTAGATCAAAATGTCATTTAGGTAAACGACCACAAACTGATCTAACAAGTCACAGAAGACGTCGTGCATAAAATGCATGAACACGGCAGGTGCATTGGTCAAGCTGAAAGGCATCACAGTATATTCAAAATGCCTTACCACATCCGGAAGGCCATCTTCCACTCATTGCCGGCATGAACTCGGACCAGGTTGTAGGTCCCCGCAGGTCCAGCTTCGTGAATATCTTAGCTTGACGAAGCCTCTCAATCAGTTCAGGGATGAGGGGAAGCAGGTACGAGTTCCATACTGTGATCACATTCAACTTGTGGTAGTCACAGCACAGGCACAGCTCCCCCAACTTCTTGATGAAGAGCACCGGCGCAGCCAATGGGGAGGTAGAAGGCCGGATAAACCTTTTCCAGAGATTCTTCTCGATAAAATTCCACAACGGAGCCAGCTCCGGTTCCAACAGTGAGTATATCTGGCCCACCGGCAATTTGGCAATTTGGCATCGGGCACCAAGTTGATCGGTCAGTCATATGACTGATGCGGGGGCAACTGATATGCCTCCTTTTCCCTGAACACATCAGCATAGTCCACCAATTCTGTAGGTAGATCCAGGTCCAGGGGCATAGCCACACCCCCTGCAAAGGTGTACAGGCAATGGGTGGCACACTTCTTGCTGGGGAACTATGCTCCAGATGACCAGACAATCTGCCCGTAACCACTCTAACCCCAGCACCACCAGAAAGTGATGTACTGTGGCAATGTAGAACATGGCTTCCTCCACATGCTGCCCAATGCACATGTGAAGGGGTTTGTTCTGGGGTGGGTTCTACTTACCTTTACTACTGGTTTGCAATGGGATCTCATGTGTGCGTGTGCTTTGCATGCGCACGTGCCTTGCTTCTGCACATGCACAGATCACTTCTGATGACATCAGGGTCAGTGGGCAGAGCCTCCCACCAGTTTTACTACCGGTTCTATAGAACCGGTCCAAACCGGGGGCAACCCACCACTGGTTTGGTCACAGCAACCACAGGTCCCGAATGAAGGGGCCGACCATCAATCATCTCTACCAATATTGGCAGTGACACCTGCTGCTGAGGGATGGAGCACTGCACAGCAAAGTTTATGTCCATGAAATTGGTCGAGGCCCCTGAGTCCACCAGGTCCTGAATCTCCACTGCTCCCTGACCTGGCACAAAGACACTGGCTACTAGCATGAGGTGCTGTACAAAAGTTGTCTGTGATGGAGATGGTAGGCTGTTTCCCCTCAAGCCCAACCTAAGGAACTCCCTAGGCTGGGCCCTGCCAGTTTCCCGCTGCTGCTCCCACTGTGGCTTTGGATGCCTTAGCAGGACACTTGGCCGCCATATGGCCTTGGCTGCCACAATACAAGCAAAGGCCTTTGCGGCAGTGGCGATCCTTCTTGGCTTGGGTCAGGCAAGGCCGTACAGCCCCCAATTGCATTGGCTCATCAGGTGGCAGTACCGATGGCAGCACTGCCTTAACAGGTACAGGTGTGGCTTCCATCCGTCATTGCGCCCATCGTTGCTGGAGCCTTGCATCGATGCAGAGGCACAAGTACATGAGCTCCTGCAGGGTGCAAGGGCATTCAGTACATGCCAGCTCATCCAGGAGCTCCAACGAAAGACCTTCCTGGAGCTGGTCCATAAGCACTGCTTCATTCCATTGTAGGTCCTGGGCGACCACCCGGAAGTCAGCAATATAGTCAGTGAGTGAGCCTCATCCTGCCTCAAGTCTCTCAATTGGGGTCGAGGGCGTGGCTGGCATTGGGCGATACGGTGTGGATTCTGGAGCTCCAGAAGAGCACCGATATCCCAGCCGATTTTGGGGATCCCTAGGGATCATAGCTGTCTTGTAGGGACAGTGAAGAAAGAAGATGCAGGCTGGCACGGATAGGGAAAGAGCAAGTTTCCTGAAGTGCTGGCATTAGTCTTCGACTCATCAGTGAAGGAAGGCAGCCATGGAGCTGTCAAAAGCCGGAGTGGCCACGTTCAGAAAGAGGAAGTGCAGGAGTGGTGATTGAACAGAGTATTGTTACCGGATAAGTGACTGGCCAACTCACAGGTAAGAAGAAAACATTTTAAAAGCTTGAAAGAAATCCCAACGAGCAATTAAAGGCTAAATTGCACTTGGGAATTTAAGCAGAGGGGGGAAAAAAGAGGAACTTAAAGTTAAAACGAAAGCCCTAAAAGGAATCTTCCGCCTGGATTTAAAATTGGATTTTGAAAGAAATAAAAATAAGACAAGGGAAAAGGAGACAGAGAAATATTTTTGAAACAATAAAAAGATTTAACTCGGAAGAGAGGAAACGGGCGTTATAAAATGGATACTTTGTTGCCGAAAGAGTTGTGAATTGAAAAGAGACATCTGCTGGAGGAGAGATCATGGGAAAGAGCCGTAGGAGTATACAGCTGAAAAGATTAAGAGAAGCAGAGAGGATGAGGACTGAGATTGTGATGGCTCAAGTGAGCATTTGAACTGGACACTATCTGGAAAGAAAAAGGAGATATCGCATGGACTTTGAAACTAGAAGTATAAGTAAATGAAAATAATAAATTGGAAAATTCTAGCCTTCTAAAGTGACAATATGGAGAATTGGGAGGATGAATGTGAGATATTAAGGGAGATGTTTGAAAAAAATAAAAGAAGCATTTAAGGGAAATAAGGAAGCAGAAGATTGGTTAGAATGCAAGAAAAAAGAAAGAGAAAAGATGAATGAGAAACAAGAGAAACAAGGAGAAAATATTGAAAAGGAAATATATGAAAATAAAGATAAAGATGATTACACTGGGATTAACAGTGATAGAATAAAAATGGATAAGAGAGAATACATCTCAAAACTGAAAAGAAGAGAAATAAATGGGGAAATATTGAGAGGGAAAATTAACAGAGGGAAAATTAAAGAAAAGAGGCAGAAAGGGAGATATAAGAAAAGGAAGAGGAAGAAGGTAAGGGAATGGGAGAAAGAGGGAGGAAAGCATCAAGAAATGGGATTGTGGAGAGTTTAAAAGAAAATGGTTAAGAGTCAGTGAAAATATTAATATGTTAATAAAGAGAAGGATGTTAGTTGTAGAAATTATATGTGAAAATACTGTTTAATGTAAAATAGATCAGTAGATGAAATGTTAAAATAATGAACTGTTTTTGATGTTGGAGGGAGCAGTAAGTGGAGAGAAATAGAAGCAACAAAAGAATTAATTGAAATTAAGATGGGAATTGAAATTGAAATGTAAAATTGAATGAAAATGAAATGTTAGTAAATGATGTAAATGACAGACTTGTAAGAAGTAAAATGGAAGAAATACATTGTTAAAGGGAAAAAAGCAAGGGTTGGAAGATTATTTCAAGGAAAAAATGCAATAAATTGAAATATTTGTTAATAATTAAAAAGTGGAGGGGAATTTCAAGTAATTTTTTTTTTTAAAAAGTTTTTTTTAAAAAAAAAAAAAACATAAACATAAAACATATCTTTTCCAAAATGAAGCATTGATCTGGTCACAGATTGATACAAATCACTAACAAATCTTAATTTTCAATTAGCACAATTTAATATTTTATTCAATTATTTCCCTCAATTCTATCTATTTAACTATGCCATTATCCACAAAAACCCATTACTTAAATCTTAAATCCTAACCAAATATCATTCCATTTTTCTCTTTCTTTTGCTTAGATGGATACATTTTCAAAATATGAATCATTACAGTTGTTATAAGCATTCAAGAAATATTTAATTCCAACATAAACATTTTCTTTTTACTATTAAACTCTACATTATCATCTTTATTTCTGTTATTAAACCCAGTTTATTCATTTCATTTTTACTGTTAATCTCAACATACTGCTCCTTATTTTGGCTATCCTACCTCATTTTTCTTTGTTGTTAAACCAATCATTTTTATTTCTTGGCTGTTAAACACAGCATAACCATTTTTGTTTTTGGCTGTTTGTTTTTTGGCTGTTACACGGCATATCCATTTTTGTTTTTGGCTTTTAAACACAGCATATCCATTTTTGTTTTTGGCTGTTAAACACAGCATAATCATAGTTAGTTAATCCCTACATAATCCTTTCATTGTTGTTTCCATCCATCTATACATTGCTTATTTCCAGTTAATCATATTTATCCTTATCCTTTATCATAACACTTTAACATTGAGACATGGTTCTTACTTAAAACGTATCTTTGAATATATTTATAAATCTCTTTTAACTTGCTTAATTTCTCTTGTATTTCTATAAAAACCTCCTTTTTATTATTACTATCCACCTATACATTATTTTATTTTTAATCACATTGTTTTAAGCTTCTTTTTTCTTTTCTAGTCGTATATATCTTATTTCTTCATTTCCTCACCTGCTAACGTATATTTCCTTCCATTTTCAAAGTCATCAAATTTGACCTCCATATGTCATATTAAATCTTTTTCTTATTTTTGTTTTGGATAAAATTCATCAAGTTCCCTTCTCTTGATCCTCTGCTAAATCCGTCTTTTATTCCTGCGCCAGTTGTTATTGTTGTTTCAATTATAGGAGTTCTGTTATAATTTCCTTTTCTTTTCACCAAAGTCAAGCTGCCTGCAGACAAGAAGAAAAACCTCCTCCACAAATCCCATGACTGGTTATCTGTAAAGTTCAAAATTTTCCATGACAAAGACAAGTTACAATGTTCCTTTTTAAACCAGAAGGTGTCCCTCTACAATCCACATTTTCCATTAGTCATGCAAGTATCCATTTTATTACAATTGTGTAACAGTCCAACTTGTTTACTCTTCTTTTTTTTGTTTTAAAGATATAAAGTCTTCTTTTTTAAAATCCAATTCAAATTTTAAAGTATCCAGTCTTTTCACCATATCTCGATATTTAATTTCATTAGTTCTTTTCAAGAGTTAGTTGTTTATCAGGTCTTTGTCTCTTTAAAGTTGCATTTTAAACTTTCCAAAGCCCCTTTGTTATTCAGCCGCTGTTTTATGGCTTGGGTCTTATAGATAGCAATATTGCTCTAGGCATTGTTACAAGCCTGGGTTGGTTGTCACTCACCCAGCTTCAAAGAGCTCCATTACAATCCACTTTCCTCCAGCACATCTCTTAGCCTAGTTGTCACAGCTTCGTGACAGCCGCCATGGCTGTCGCCCCCCGCCGCCAACTCATAGAGGATTCCCTCTGACCTCCGAGGAACTTGCCTGTTCCTCTTGGTCTCCTGAGGTGTCCACTCCTTTTTCCCCATCCCTGCAGGATGTTTCTGGTCCAAAGACCCATCAGTGGCGGTTCGGCAGTCGGCACTCATCAGAGCCCGCTATTTCCCTGACTGTCTCACCGCGGCGCTCATCAGAGCCCGCTATTTCCCTGACTGTCTCACCGTGACGCCAAACCGAAGTCCGGAATTTTGAGTAATATTTTTAATAAATGAGAAAGATTGGGGTTGCCTGGACACCATAGTGGAAAATATTAAATTGAAAATGAATACAGCAATAGAGAGAGATGAAAGAGGAGTAGAGAGTAGAGAGATGGAAGAGAAGGGGAGAAGAGAGAGGGATGGAAGAGAGGGAAGGAAGGAAGAGGGGGGAAATCAGAATAGGAGAGAGGGCTAGACAGGGAGGAAGAAAGGAAGAGGAGAAAGAAAGAGGAAGTAGAGAGGAGCAGGAGAGGAGGGAAAAAGAAAGTAAGAAGGAAAGAAGAGAAGGAGATGGCAGGATTGAGAAGAAAGATTGCTGTACAACAAAAAAGATGAAATGGAAGAAAGGCAACCCCGAACATATATAAATATACTAAGATAAAGAATGAATGGTTAAAAAATAAAAGAGAATAAATATGAATAAGCAGGAAAATTAGAACTTGAGGGTGAATGAAAATGTTGTTTATATAAGTAAGCAAAGAAATATTGAGATATGATTTAAAAAAGAGGAAAAAAAATTGTGGCAAAAAATTGTAATTGAGTAAAATGTATTTGAATTTGATAAATTGTATTAGATAAGATATGGCCAATACTGTGTTCAAAAAAGATGTGGGTGAATGTGGGGGGGGGGGACCAATAAAACTTGATTTTTTTAAAAAAAGAGTCTCTCAATCATCTGTTTGCTGTTTGGGTATGAACAGGGTCCTCAAACATGGCCCTTAGCTGATGGCAAAACTCGGCATAATCATCCAATAATGGGTTGGGCTGGGTCAACAGGAGCATGGCCCAACACACCACAGACCCCGACAAAAGGCTTATCAAAAACCCCACCTTATCCTGGCCAGTCGGGAAGTCCTCCAGCTGAAGGCTCATATAAAGCTGGCACTGCCCAAAAAATGCTGGAAATTGGACCAGTGAGCCATCAAATTTATTCGGCACCACTACCAGGCATTTGCGGCATGTCCGGATTGCTTGCATCTGTGCAATCTCTGTGGTCAGCCTGCTGGGCTAACTGAGCATTGTCTGCTCTGAGCTGATCCATGTTCACTCCACTTAGGACAGAGGAGCAAGTTGGAGGAGTCAGGAACAAAATGTGATGACCCGGGGCATGGCACAAAGGCAACACAGCCAGGAAATAAGTACAAAGTTTGGACAAAGCTCCAAATTTTGTCCCCAAACATCCCTTTACTCTCCGGTCTAGAGAAAAACCCTTCTACAAACCTGTAAGCAGACAAAACATCCAACCATAATTCCAACAGGGCAAAATAAGGTAATTAATCCGGCAGGGAAGCAAGATAAGGAATTCCAGAATTGAAGTAGCACAGCCATAAATTGGGAGGATGCCAGGAACTCAGATAAGGCAGTCAACACGAACATGAACTCAGTGTTTGTTCCTGACAACCACCCCTCCCATTTGCCTCTCCTTTTAAACTCCAGCTCCAGGTGTATCTTGTGAAGGGGATCGGGGCCCTTTCCTCCCTCATAAGCCACGCAACCCATGTTGCTCTCTTCTCTGTTCTTCCCTGCGTGGCCTAGGATGAGGAGCGGGTGGATTTTGGTCTTCATCAGAACCCCCTCTCCCTTGTACTACCTCTCCCCTGCTCTGCCCAGCCTGACTTTACCCTTCCCCAGTTTTCTCCACAGCCAATGAAGCCACTGTCTCGCTCTGTCAGCTGTTCCTTTTCCATCTCAGAGTCAGACTCCAACAGGGGCATGACAGTAATCAACATATATAAGATCAAAGTTCCATTTTCCTCCCAAATCTTTTTCCGTTTACCCCAAAAGAAAAGTTTCTGGTTTCATCTTTATCTCCATTTTAAGAATTTTCTGTATTAAAATATGAATTTTACTCCAAAATTTCTTTGCTTTATCACATGTCCACCATAAATGATAAAAGATCCCTTCTTTGCTTTTACGTTTCCAACATTCATTTGAAATATCTTTATACATTCTAGATAACTTATCCAGTCTTAAATACTAGTGATACATCATCTTATAAAAAATTTCTTTTAAATTTTTTTTAATTATTTTTTTTTTTAAATTTATATACCGCCCTTCTCCCTGAGGACTCAGGGCGGTGTACAGCCAGAATTAAAAAACATGGAATACAAATATTAAAAAAACAATTAAAATATATATAAATTTGGCCCAAGATTAAAAATACAAATCAATTAAAACATTTAAAATTTCTTCTTAAGCCAGCCCGGCTTGCTGGAAAAAGTGAGTTTTAAGGGCACTAAATTATAGTTTAGTGTGAATTTTAAACCTTTCATCCACATATTTTCCCATTTTCCAAGCATCACAAGTATATCCAAAGGTCCTTTCCAAATTCAGTTTCAGTAACATTTTATAAATCTTAGCAATAATATGTTCATCACTACCACAGAGAAAGATTTCTAATTCATTTTTAACGAAATCAAACCCAATACTCTTTTTATCTAGTTTAAACCTTTCTTTCAGTTGTTGATATGTAAACCAGTGGCAAATGTAGCCTTCTAATTCCAGCTCTTACCTCAACTTTAGGATAGGGTCACTGGAGTTGAAAGATATTATTTTACCATAAGTCCATCAGTCTGGCTTCACCACCATTTCTTTTCTTAAAAAAGCTTCCTGGGGAGACACTCAACTTCATAGCGAACCTTGTTTTATATTTATTCCAAACTCTTAATATGGCATGTCTAGCAAAGTGATTATTGAAATCAACATTAACTTTAACGTACCGTAGATAATTGTGCCATTCAAACCTTAATTCATGGCCCTTTAAATCAAGTAGCCTCTTATTCTGGAGGTTCACCCACTCTTTTAACCAGGCCAGACAGCATGCATCAAAATACAGTTTCAAACCCCTTTTTCCTTAGCATTTTGCAATAACTTGTATCTAATTCTTGGTTTTTTTCCCCTTGCCATATAAACTTGGAAATGTCCCTCTGCCATTGTTTAAATGGATTTTCAGCTGCAAGTAGTGGTAATGTCTGGAACAAAAAGAGCATATTTGGTAAAACTTTCATCTTAATTACAAAGATTCTACCCAATAATGATAAATGCAATTTGTTCCATCTTTGTAAGTCCTTTTTAATATCCTTCCAAAGAGAAACATAATTATTTTAAAACAATTTTATATTTGTGTTTGTCAGCATAACCCCCAAGTATTTCACCTTTGTCTCAACCTTAAAACCCAACTTGTTTGTCAAGATATCACTGCCCTGAGATGACATATTCTTAATCAATATTGTTGTTTTCTGCTTGTTTATTTTAAAACCCGCTAAAGCCCCAAACTCATTTAATTTCCTCATCAAATGTTCTATGCTATTTTTTGAGTCTTGCAAAAATATAACCCTCAATTTTATAACTTCTTTCTTGATGGTTATACCCATTATTTTCTCTAGACACTATTGTCTAATATCTCTATTCAAAACTTCCAAGATAAACAGCAGAGGAGACAAGTAGAATCTTTATCTCGTACCCTTTTGAATTTTACATGAGTTAGTCAAGTCACCATTAATGTCAATTTTTGCTTTCTGTGACATGTAAACCACTTTGACTCCTTGAATAAGGTTCTCTTCAAAGGCGATTTCTTCCATCATTTTAAACATAAAAGTCCAATTTAAATTGTCAAGACCTTCTCTGCATCTAAAAATATTAAGGCTGCCTGTTTCTCATTATTATATTATAAATATTCAATAATGTTCAAAACAGTCCTCACATTGTCTTTTAGCTGTCTTTTTGGCAGGAAACCAGATTGGTCTTCATGTATATATGCTTGTAAAATCTTCTTTAGTCTTTCTGCCAAAATTGCAGCAAAGAGTTTATAGTTCATGTTTAATAATGGAATTGATCTGTAATTTTTTGTCTTTGTAACATCTTGACCCTCCTTCGATAACAACACAATATTGGCTTCCTTCCACATTTGAGTTATCTCCCCCCTTACCCCGGTAATATAACATTCATTTTATCCTTTAGTGGTTGAAGAAGTTCATCCTCAAAGTGCTTATAGTATTGGCTTTTAAGGCCATCTGGGCCTGGAGCTTTACATGATTTCATTTTTTAATGGCTTCTGATATCTCAAAGACAGTTATTGGATCATTCATAAGTTGTCTCTGAGTTTGTGATAATTTAGGCAGCTGTTGTCTTAAAAGATGTTTATCTATTTTTCACATATCTAACTTCAGTCTTTTATACAGATTGGAATAGAAGTTATGAAAGGACTTTTGACAAGTTTATTATCAGTTATTACATTGCTGCCTTCACAGATTTTCTCAGTCATTGTTTTTTCCCTTTCCTTTCTTAGTTTATATGCCAACCATCTCCCTGGTTTATTTGCAAACTTAAAGTGTCTTTGTTTTCTGTACTTCAATTTTGTCTCTGTTTCTTGTACTGTTAACATGGACAGTTGTTGCCATAACAATTTAATTTGATGTAGTTTTTGGATCCATAAGTGTCCTTTGCAATTCAATTTCTTTCAGTCTGATTTTATCCAGTATCTTTTGCATCTTTTCCTGGGATTTTTTCTTCTCTAAGTGATTGTACTCTACCCCTCATAACAGTTTTACTAGAATCCCACACAATTGTTAAGCTTGTCCCGTTACCTAAATTATTATCAAATACTCATGTAGTTTCTTTTTACAGTCTTTTATGATCATTTGCTTTTGCAGAATAGATTCATTTAATCTCCATCTGAAACTCAGACCTTTCTTCTAAGAAGCAAAAGCACTGGATTATGATCAGAAAAAGATTTAGATAAAATATCTATTTGTAGAATTTTATCTACAAGATTTTTAGAAGACAATAGAACAGAACAGAACAGAACAGAATTCTTTATTGGCCAAGTGTGATTGGACACACAAGAAATTTGTCTTGGTGCATATGCTCTCAGTGTACATAAAAGAAAAGATACATTCGTCAAGACTCATAAGGTACAACTGTAAGGATCGCCTCTCCTTCCAACTTAAGAAAGTACGAACTCTTAAAACGTGGTTGTTCAAAAGGATTCTTTTATTAAGCAGAAGTGAAAGCCATCAGCTAAAGCACGATCTGAATACCCTTAGGCAAGACAAGTAGGATTAAAGCCGTAGAGACTCCTCCCTTTTATTCAGAATGCAGATTTTAGCCAATACACAAGTGTGAAGATGTTTTCTTTCCTAGTTTCCCTGAGAACCTAAACAACCATTTATTTATTTATTTATTTATTTAGTCACATTTCTATGCCGCCCCACTCCCAAGGGACTCTGGGCAGCTTACAACAGAGAATAAAACAATGCAACAATATCCTATACAAAAGTTAAAAGAAGACATTAAAACATTAAAACGTTAAAACATTAAAACACATACACTCCGGACTTCCGGTTGGTGACCCGCGGCGATATGGCGTTGAGAGAGTGACCGCTGCTCCTCAACACCATCAGTCACCGTGTTTTGGGGACCCCTGAGGGGCGTGGAGCCCGGAGAGCCCCACGGACGAGAGAGCGAGCCGGGCGAGCGTGAAAGCGGGCGCAAAACGCTGATCGCAAGACCGGGCGGCTCTGTCAAATCCAGCACGCGTGAGTCGGCCAAATTAATGGCCGACGCGAAACCGCGGTAACCAGCAACCAGATGGAAGCAAGAGAGATCGGATGCTGCAGTGAGGATTGACACACACCTTCCCTGCATCAAGGAGAGAAGACATCAAGAAAGGGGCCGGTGAAGTCGGGCAGGAGCGTCTCACAAACGAGAGAGGCGGCGATTGAAAGTTTCCTGAGTATCCTGGCAGAGAGAGAGCCCGACAAGCCGGCATCGAAATAAGAAAGGAAATCTGTATTGACAGTGTGCGTGCCAAGAGAGGATCGGTGAGAAAATCTAAGACCAGCATTTATTTCCTCTTTCCTTTTTTATTGTGAATACAAGCAGACCCAGCGGAGGTTGAAATTGGGTGGATCGAGTCTAGCTTTCTTTTTTGCAATGAACAGGAAGCTCAGCCATTAGTGTGACAGGACGGAGGAACAATCTGCCTAGCGGTGGACAGTTTGGCAGCAAGAAATACCATAGAGTGCTGAACTTGGAGGAACGTCCTGAGCTTACAGAAGACCAGAGACTGAGCAAAAAAGAATTGAGTATATCCCAAGAAGGAGAAAAAATTATATATATATATATTTAAAAAAATTAATTAATAATAGCACTTGAACTTCCAGATATTCTGTCTTCAGTATCCTGACTGTTAAAATTGAACATATCTTGACAAATTGATTTCTTCTTGGACTAGATAAAATTATACACTCTCAAGCTTTGATATTTTAAATCTTTCTATAAACTTATTTAGCTGCTTAGCATTTATAGTATCTACCAGTATTTTTATAGTACCTAAAATCATAATTGCATTTAAAATTAAATATTCAAAAGTCTCTATTTATAGTATTTATAGTATTTATAGTATTTAAGTATTTAAAAGTACAATATTTAGCCAAATTAATTGCTATATTGCTACATTCGATATATTGATTGTAAACTGTTGATTAACTGATATTTTGATTTATATAGTATTGAACTATTTAACTTATATTTATTAAGCCAATTTAATATTTAATACATTTAAATAATACACTGTGAGGAGGAGATTAGAATTACAGTATAGATATTGATATTGATTGCCCACCGGAAAACTAGCTATACTTGTCTATAAATTTAGAAGGAAAAAGTAGATACAGTAACATATATATACAAATATACATTTATATAAAATAATAATAATAATAAAAAAAAAGATAATAGAGGCGCTAACTGGCAAATGAAAATTTGGTGTAATATTGATAGGATAATTAGAGAGCAAAAGAAAATTTTGAAAGAAATGACAAGCATGGCATCCACAGCGGGGAAAACAGGAAAAAAGACCCCCTCTAATCCCACTATAGCGACAACCTCTCCGGCGACACAAAAATCAACAGAAAGCCTGGCAATGCAAACTCTGCAAGCATCATTAACTTTGATTCAAGAAACGATGATGGCAATGCAGGAAAAACTGTTAAATAACCATGTTGAATTAAAATCAGACATACATGCATTAGACCAGAAAATGAATGATATCCAAACATCAATAGTTAATAATGAAGTGCGAATTCAAAAAGCCGAAACAAGAATTGACCAAACTGAAAAGAAATTAGATATTGTGGACCAAACATTAACGAGCCAAAATAAAGAGATTGAAGATACAATAATCCAATTGGAGATGGACCGGGCTTCCTTCTATTTACGATTTCAGAATGTTGTCGAGGACAAAGAGGAAGACCTAGGTGAAAAGATGGCGGAGCTGATAGCTGAGGCACTTCACCAAGACAAGCAGGCAATAATTAGGGAGCTGGACGACGTATATAGAGTCCAGACTAACTATGCAAGAAGGAACAAGCTTCCTAGAGAAGTACATATCCGCTTCGCACGGAAAAAAGTTAGAGATATTCTTTACAACATGGCAAGGGATGAACAGATTACATACCGAGGAAAAGAAATAATAACTTTAAAACAGATACCAAGAAGAGTTCGGGAGATGAGGAAGGGATATAGATTTTTGGCCATACAGTTGAATAAAAGAAAGATACTATTTAGGTGGCTTCTCCCAGAAGGGATGCTAATAACCTGGCAAGGAAGAAAAATAAAAATAGAAAGCCTGAGTACAGCACAAGACTTCCTTGACCAGTTAAGAGGCGTGGAAGAAGAGCAGGGGAGCAAGGAAGAACTAGAAGCAGCAGTAGTGGAGGAGGAAGCCCTACACCAACAGAACACAAACGAAGCAACTGTAGAGGAGAA
The DNA here is from genome assembly GCF_059756535.1 of Pantherophis guttatus. Classification (NCBI taxonomy): domain Eukaryota; kingdom Metazoa; phylum Chordata; class Lepidosauria; order Squamata; family Colubridae; genus Pantherophis; species Pantherophis guttatus. Next base: position 66,773,419 of record NC_142067.1, read on the forward strand.
GACAGAAGAAGAAGAAGAAGCCAAAGAGAAGAAAGCAAGACCAGTAAGGGCCGTAAAAAACAAACAAGAACCAATAGTCAGATAGGGGTATAGAGATGAATGACTTGAAGCTAATATCTGTAAATGTTAATGGACTAAATGAATATAAAAAGAGGAAAAGAATATTAACAAAACTAGGTAAACAAAATGTTGATATAATGTGTTTACAAGAGGTACACATAAAAAAAGAAGAAAGTAAATGTCTAGAATATAAAAAATTTGGTCAAACATTTGATTCGCTGGCAGAGAAAAAGAAGAGGGGGGTGGCTATTTACGTAAAAAAAGGAATTGAAGCAGAATTGAAATTCAAAGATACAAAGGGTAGAATCCTTATGGTTGAAATTAAGAGAGGGAATTCCAAGGTATTATTAGTGGGCATTTATGCCCCGAATAAAAAACAGGGAGAATTTTTTAAGAAACTTCACGAACAATTAGTGAAAATGGCATATAATGAAATCTGTATGATAGGGGATTTTAATGGCATCGTGGATCCGGAGAAGGACCACAAGAGCAATAAAGTAAAAAAAAATAAAAGGACAAATTTACCGAGAGCTTTTTTTGAGTTAGTTGATGAATTGGATCTAATTGACATCTGGCGTACCTTGCACCCAAATGACAGACAATATACCTTCTTTTCAAACCCACAAAAGTCGTGGTCTAGAATTGACATGGCATGGGTCAGTAGGAGTTTGGGGTTAGAAATTGGAACAGCTGTAATTAACCCAAACGATTGGGCAGACCATAATCCATTGGAGATTAGATGGAAGCCTGTTCAGAGAAAATACCAACGGAGGTGGAGGTTCAATGCTAAATTACTGGGCGACAAGGACTGTATACAAAAATTTAAAGAAGAAATAAATTTCTTTTTCAAGGAAAATGAAAATAAAGGCACATTCCGTGCAATAGTTTGGGATACAATGAAGGCCTACCTGAGAGGAGTTGTGATTTCATACACCGCTCATAAAAATAAACAAGAAAGGAAGACCCTGGAAGACTATTTAAATCATATAGGAGAAGCAGAAAGAAAACTCCAAGATGATCCAGAAGATGAAGCAGCCAAAGAAAATTGGATGATGTGGAAGCATAAAGTAAATATCATGGAGCAAGAAGAGTTAGCACAAAGAATGAAAAGAACAAAACAATATCTTTTTGAGAACACTAACAAATCGGGGAGGTGGCTGGCCTATAAATTAAAAAAGGAAAATGAAAGGGGAATAATTCATACTTTAGAGGACTCTAAGGGCAAATTATTGACTAACGAGGAAGAAAAACGAGATAGGGTGAGAGAATATTACGAATCTCTATATAAAGAAGGGGAGACATCGCATGACAAAATAGAAAAGTATTTGATAAAAGCAGAACTCCCACAAATAACTGATGAAGAGAAAGAAATGCTTAATAGAAAGATTACAATTGAAGAATTAAAAATAGCCCTCTCCAAATTGAAAAACAATAAAGCCCCAGGACCTGACGGATTTCCAGGGGAAATATATAAAAAATTAGAAGAAATACTCCAACCGAAATTAGTAGAAATTTTTAATGACGTACTGTTGGACCATAAAATTCCAGAGTCATGGAAAGAGGCGCATGTCACACTCGTGCCGAAAGAAGGTGCCGACCTAAAACAAATTCAAAATTACAGACCAATTTCGCTTCTAAATATGGACTACAAATTATTCATGGGCATAATTGCGGAAAGAATGAAAAAGATTTTAAATAATTGGATATATAAAGACCAGAACGGATTTTTACCAGGGAGACAAATTAGGGATAACATGAGAATTGTGCTAGATACGCTAGAGTACTATGAGGAACACCCCGGAAAACAGATGGCTCTGATTTTTGTCGATGCTCAGAAGGCATTTGACAACCTAAATTGGAAATTTATGATTAAACAAATTGAGATTATGAAATTCGGAACAAATTTCGAAATGATGATCAAATCCATCTATAACAACCAAAAGGCGAGTATCCTGGTGAATGGGGATAGGACTAAAACATTCCAAATTAGTAAGGGAGTAAGGCAAGGCTGTCCCCTATCCCCTCTATTGTTCATTCTGGCCCTAGAAGTCCTTCTATGGAAAATTAGAGCTAACGATGAAATAAAAGGATTGAAGATCAGGAAGGAGACTTATAAGACACAAGCATTTGCAGACGACGTTGCCCTAATCCTTGAAGACCCTATAGAGTCGGGACCTAAAGTATTGGAGGAATTAAGTAAATATGGAGAGGTGGCAGGCTTCATATTGAACAAAACTAAAACTAAAGTATTGATTAAGAACATAACTGAGAGTCAGCAAAACGAGATAGAAGAAGTATTAGGACTACAGGTTGCCAAAAAAATTAAATACTTAGGAATTTGGATTACATCAAGATGTTCGACTCTGAAAGACGATAACTATATTCCCCTAATTAGAAAAATAAAACAAGACCTAGATAACTGGAAAAAAATAAGATTATCACTTTTGGGCAAGATAGCCACAATTAAGATGAACATCCTCCCCAGAATATTATTTCTATTCCAAAATATACCAATAAATTTAGATAAAAAATTCTTTCTAGAATTCGACAAAATCATTAGAGAATTTATATGGGAGGGGAAAAAACCGAGATTTTCCATTAAAATTTTAAGAGGCAAAAGAGATATAGGTGGATTTGGACTCCCGGATTGGGAAACATACTATAGGTCAGCCAAGCTAGTTTGGATAAGAGATTGGATCACCCTGGAAAATGCGAGAATTCTTACTCTAGAAGGCCATGACTTGCAAAAAGGCTGGCACGCCCACATCTGGGAAATGGAGAAGAAAAAGAAGACATATTTCCATAGACATAAAATTAGAGATTCCTTGATACAAACATGGACCCAGATCAGACAAAAACACTTCAAGAAAATCCCAAATTGGCTCTCAACGATGGAGGCCCTGACTCACCCAAATAGGTGGGAGAGGGAGAAAATGGCCAGATATAAAGATATGCTAGACGAAGGAGGGAGGCTTAAACCAAATGATACCTTACGAGAGCAAGGAATAACCTTAGATTGGTGGACCTACTCACAAGTAAAATCCAGATATCAGAGGGACAAAGAACAATACGGTCTAGAACCGGGACCAAATGGATTGGATAAAGTTCTGATGGGAACAAATAAAAAGATTCTGGCAAAATTATACAGTTATCTGTTAAGCGATGAGAAATTTGAAGATGTTACAAAGAATCAAATAATTGCATGGGAGAAAAATATAGGGTGCAATATAAATTTCGGGGAATGGGAGGAGGCATGGAATAGAAATCTTAAATTGACTAGAGCGGTGGCATATAAGGAAAATCATTACAAAATGTTTCATAGGTGGTACCTAGCCCCGGCCAGACTAGCGAAGATATATCCCAATATACATCCCAATTGTTGGAAATGCGGCCATGGCCAAGGCACCTTCTTTCACATGTGGTGGACATGCCCGGAAGCGAAAGGATATTGGAGTAAGATCAGGAGATGGTTACATGAAATAATTGGGGAAGATATTGAACTAACACCAGAGATTTTCCTCCTGGGAATAATAAAGAAGCCATATAGAAAGGAAATGACACATTTAATGATCCATATAATTACAGCCACTAGATTGGCATACGCACAGTTTTGGAAAGAGAAAATTCAACCACCAGAAGAGCTTACAATTAAGAAAATACTCGAGTGCGCAGAGATGACTAAATTAACTTATGAATTAAATGATGAAAAGTCAGTATACTATATGGTGTGGGAAAGGTGGTACAAGTGGTTGCATGATAAAATGGAAGAAAGATCAAAGGTGTGTTAAATATTGGTTAAAAGTGAGTCAAAATATCAACAAGTATTATTTATGTAAATAGTTAAAACACTGCATATCCGATACAAATTGAAAATACTTATTATATTTATGTGTTCTACGTTATTGTTTGAATGATTGTTTTGTTTGTTTGTTTGTTTGTTTTTCTCATTTATTTCCTTTTTGTTCTGTAAAAAATCTCAATAAAGTCTATTAAAAAAAAACAAACACATACACTCCATACACATACACTCCAACACATACACATTTGTGACTGGGTCTCGCAAGATCACAATAATGAGATCAACGGCCCCAGGCCTGCCGGAAAAGCCAGGTCTTCAGCGCTTTGCGGAAGGCCAATAGGGTGGGGGCAGTCCAGACTTCAGGAGGTAACTTCAGGAGAGCCGGGCAGCCACAGAGAAGTCCCTCCCCCGCGGGCCCACCAGCCAATATTATTTAGCTGACGGGACTCGGAAGAGACCGACTCTGTGGGATCTTACCGGTTGCTGGGAGCTATGTAGTAGAAGGCGGTCTCGAAGATAGCCTGGCCCTGAGCCATGTAGGGCTTTAAAGGTAATAACCAACACCTTAAATTGTGCCGGGAGACTGATAGGGAGCCAGTGCAGCTCGCGGAAAATTGGTGTAATGTGGGTATATCTAGGTGCACCCACTATAACTCGCGTGGCTGCATTCTGGACCAACTGTAGTCTCCGAACACTTTTCAAGGGTAGCTCCATGTAGAGTGTGTTGCAATAGTCAGGTGACAAGGGCAAGAGTGATTGTGAGGAGAGCCTCCTGATCTAAGTAAGGTCGCAATTGGTGCACCAGACGAACCTGTGCAAAGGTCCACCTAGCTACAGCTGTCAGATGTTGTTCCAATCTCAGCTGTGAATCTAGAAGGACACCCAAATTGCGAGCCCGTTCTGAGGGGGGCACTTTTTCTCCCCCCAGAACCAAGGATGGACAATCGACATAGTCTTTAGGGGACAATACCCAGAGCCATTCGCTCTTGTCTGGGTTAAGTCTGAGCCTGTTGACTCCCATCCAGATCCTCACAGCCTCCAGGCACCAGCACATCACATCTACCGCCTCATTGAACTGACAAGGGGTGGAGATATACAGCTGGGTATCATCAGCATATTGCTGATATCCCACCCCATGTCATCAGATGATTTCACCCAGTGGTTTCATGTAGATGTTAAACGGTGCCTTCCTACCGTTGTTCTTTAAAGTGAAACAACCCACATGGCTATCATAAAAATTCCTCCAGGTAAAGAGGATCTCAGGGCAGTTTGGCGCCACGATATAGGTTGTAAAATATCTGTTGGCACAGGCAATGCTAGTAAATTGTATCCAAGTCTCCCCCATCCTCCAATTGAATGGCAGTATCACTTTTAGGGATCTGATATGCTACCCTCCTTAGAAAACGAAAGGGTCCACCTGGGAAAAAAAACAAATATACACAAGATTTCATGACAGTATATTAACAAGGTTTGTTAAGGTATTGGGAGTGAAATTTTCTCAGTAAGATTGGAGCCCTAATGTGGTGTTTAGCGACCCATTCATTGTGTGCTGATGGTAAATGTTTCCAAACAACTAAGTATTGGATTTTCCCTCTGTGAATCCTAGAGTCAAGGATTTCCTTGATTTCAAAGTGTTGTTCACCTTCAATCATGATGGGAACAGATAGTGTAGATGCAGGTGGTCTGAGGGATGAGATTACTTCTCACTTGAGTAAACTAATATGGAATACTGGGTGGACTTGCCTAAGTGTCTTTGGAAGAAGTAGTTCAACTGCTACTGGATTGATGATTCTAGTGATGGGAAAAGGTCCAATAAACTTTGGCCCTAATTTCTTCGATGGTTGTAATGATTTCAGGAATTTTGTAGATAAGTATACTCTGTCTCCAACATGAAAAAGTTTGGGTTCCATCCTTTTCTTGTCAGCTTGAATTTTAAAAGCTTCTCTAGCTTCCTTTAAAGCTAATCTAACCACCTGCCACGTGTTTTGCAAATTATAGGGGATGGTGGGTTCTTCTGTGGGTAGTTCAGGCGTGGGACTGAAATCCTGGCCTGTTGCTACTCTAAAAGGGGTAAAACCAGTGCTTGAATGTACAGCATTATTAAATGCAACTTCAGCAAACGGCAAAAGTTCAGTCCACTTATCCTGTTGAAAATTAATAAAACATCTTAAATATTGTTCTAATACCGAGTTCAGAATTTCAGAATTACCATTAGTAGCCGGATGATGTGACAAGCTCAACCCCTGGCCAATACCAAGTAAGTCCAAAAATGCCCTCCAAAAGTTTGAGGTGAATTGAACCCCTCTGTCGGAGATGATCCTTTGTGGAGCACCATGAAGTCGATAAATGTGTATTAGGAATAATTTGGCTAAACTTTTAGCAGTTGGGATCTTTTGGCAGTGTATAAAATGTGCCTGTTTTGAAAACAGGTCTGTCATGACCCAAATAACAGTATTTCCCTCACTGTTTGGCAATTCTACAATGAAATCCATAGCAATCTCTCTCCAAAGCGCTGAAGGTTCAGCTACCTTCTGCAATAGACCTGGGGTTTTCCCCTGACATCTTTTTGCTGCTGCACAAATGGGGCAGCTAGCTACATAGCTTTCTATGTCCTTTTTTAGTGATGGCCACCAAAATTGTCTTTTAATCAGGTGTAAAGTTTTCACAAAATGTCCAGCTAATTTGGAATCATGGCACCTTTTCATTAAGCATAGTCTTTGGCTGGTTGGAACATACAACTTCCCCCCACCCAAGTCAAGTCTTCTTTCATCAGACAGCTGGATTTGTTGTTCAAAAACCATTCATCAGTGGCCAATGCTTGTTTAAAAGTTTGGGTGATGTCATTGCCCGTCAATGTTTCTTGTTTTGCCTGGGATCTGGTGACTACTTTAGCAGCTATTTGATTGTTTTGTACTAAGGGTTTGATTACGTCTGACTTTGGTATTGCGGTTTTCTGGATAGCGCAACTGCCAGAAAGTTTTTTCCCCCTGGGAAGTATTTTAGAGTAAAATCAAACCGTTTAAAGTACTGAGCCCATCGTACTTGTTTTGGGGAGAGTTTCCTTGGGGTCTTTAGGGCTTCTAGATTTTTATGATCAGTCCAGACTTCAAAAGGGGTCTTACTGTCTTCTAGGAAGTGCCTCCAGGTTAACAATGCCCAATGAACTACATAAGCCTGTTTCTCCCAAATGGCCCACCTTTGCTCAGTCTCATTCAACATTTTGGATGTGTAAGCACAGGGTTGTAATTGGTCTTGCTCATTCTTCTGAAGCAGGACCGCTCCTATTGCCACGTCATTGGCATCTGCTTGTATGACAAATGGTTTCTCTGTGTCTGGGTGTTTTAGAATTGGTTCTGCCGAGAACAGCCGTTTAAGTTTTTCAAATGCCGCCTGGCATTCCATAGTCCAGTTCAATGGCTGCTTTGGTCTATGATTGTACTCTTCCTTCATTTTTAAGAGCTTGGTGATGGGGAGGGCAATCTGAGCAAAAGCAGGGATAAACTGGCGGTAAAAGTTGGCAAGCCCCAGGAAGCTCTGTAACTGTTTACGCGTGCATCGGGGGTCCCAATCACGTACAGCCTACACTTTTAGAGAATCCATCTCAACCCCCTGGTGTGAAATGTGGTATCCCAAATAGTCAATCTTCTCTTGGTGGAATTCACATTTGGAAAGTTTAGCATAAAGTTTGGCCGAGCGAAGTTTCTTTAAAACCGCCCTGACTAGTTTTACATGTTCTGCTTTGGTCTCGGTATAGATTAAAATGTCGTCCAAGTAGACCAGGAGCTCCTTATACAAATGCTGATGCAGCACTTCATTTATTAATTGCATAAACACTGCAGGGGCTCCTTGCAACCCAAAGGGGAGCACCTTGAATTGGTAGCAGCCGAGGGGGGTGCTAAATGCTGTCTTCCACTCATCCCCCTCCTTAATTCTGACATGGTAGTAAGCCTCCCTTAAGTCCAGCTTTGAAAAAATTTTTCCCTTTAGCGAGGTGTGCTAGCATATATTTCATAAGGGGGAGGGGATACATGTTCTCCACACTGATCGTATTCAGGTTTTGAAAATCAACACAGGGACGTTTTGAGCCATCTTTTTTTTCTCTAAACAACACTGGAGCTGTGATTTTTGGTCGGGCTGGCTCGATGAAACCCCTTGCTAGGTTTTTCTCAATAAATGTTTTCAGCTCTTCTAACTCCCTCGGTGACATGCTGTACATCTTGGGTTTAGGGAGTTTAGCGCCGGGTAAGATTTCTATCACACAGTCAGTGGCGCGGTGGGGGGGGGAAGCTCATCTGAGGCTTTTTCGCTAAAAACCTCAGCCAAATCCTTGTATTCTATGGGTATGCCTTCAGTTGGTATGGTGTGACCAGGCATGGCTGTTTCTTGATTCTCTGCCCCCTCAGTTCCTTTATGTGGATTCTCAGCAAAAGTCACATTCATCTGAAATTCTATGATGCCTTGTTTCCAATTGATTTTTGGGTTCCATTTTTTCAGCCATGCAAGGCCCAGAACAAACGGCCATTCCATGCCAGGAGCCAAGCCATGGAGCACTTTAAAGATGAGAATCAATACCTTGAAGCGCACCTGGAAGACCACCGGGAGCCAGTGCAGCTCGTGCAGGAGAGGTGTTACATGGGAGCACCATGTCGCCCCCATAATTACCTGCGCGGCTGCATTCTGGACCAGCTGGAGTGTCCAGGTGCTCCTCAAGGGGAGCCCCATGTAGAGAGCATTGAAGTAGTCCAGGTGAGAGGTGACGAGGGCGTGAGTGACCGTGCATAAGGAGTCCCGATCCAGAAAGGGATGCAACTGGCTTATCAGGCGATAAAAAAGCTCCCCTGGCCACAGCCATCATATGCTCTTCTAGAGACAACTGTGCATCCAGGAGGACGCCCAAGTTACGAGCCCTCTCCGTGGGGGCCAATGACTCACCCCCAATAGTCAGCGATGGCACCAGCTGGCTATATGGGGACCCCGGCAGCCACAGCCACTCTGTCTTGGAGTGGTTGATTTGGAGCCTCTTCCTCCCCATCCAGACCCGCATGGCCTCCAGGCACCAGGACATCACTTCAAGGGCATCGTTGGGGTGGTCTGGGGTGGAGATGTACAGCTGAGTGTCATCAGCATACAGATGGCACCACACCCCAAATCCACGGATGATCTCACCCAGCGGCTTCACATAAATGTTGAACAGGAGAGGCGAGAGGACCGACCCTTGCGGCACCCCACAAACAAGGTACCTCGAGGTCGACCTCTGCCCCCCAGCCAACACGGACTGCGACCGGTTGGAGAGATAGGAGAACCACCGTAGGACAGTGCCTCTCACTCCCAACCCCTCCAGCCGGCGAAGCATGATACCATGGTCGATGGTATCAAAAGCCACCAAGAGATCTAATAGGACCAGAACAGAGGAACAACCCCTGTCCCGAGCCCTCCAGAGATCATCAACCAATGCGACCAATGCTGTTTCCGTGCTGTACCCAGGCCTGAAGCCGGACTGGAATGGATCCAGATAGACAGTTTCATCCAGGTACTGTGGGAGCTGTCACGCAACCACACTCTCAACAACCTTCGCCACAAAGCGAAGGTTGGAGACAGGACGGTAATTTGCCAAAACAGCCGGATCCAGAGAGGGCTTCTTGAGGAGGGGCCTCACCACCGCCTCTTTCAAGGTGGGAGGGAAGAAACCCTCACTCAGGTGCACCCTGAATCCACTAGAGTGGAGACATTTATCCCCTTGTCTTGGTTTGGGATAAATAGTCTTAAGGGCAGGGTAAGCGGTTTAATTGGTTTGCTTACCAGTGGTTCATCATCTGGATCACTTCTGAATGAGTGTGATTCCTCCTGTTCAAATGCCAGGGTTTCCTCCTGAAACAGGGGAAGGGATGGAACTTCTACGGTCTCCCTGTTGCTCAGGGCAGTCTCCTTCCCATGCTGGCCTGGTTTTACAAGGTTCTCCCCCAGTGGGTGGTTCCGGGCAGGTGTTTGCGTTCAACACTCTGCAGCTCGGTGCCCCTCTTTTCCATGGTTGAAACATGCTGAAGATCTCAGAGAGAATGTGGTCTGTGGTTTGTGGGGCTCTTGCTTCCATTGGGGTGGAGATTTCTTCCATGCTCGCCCCGCTTGATACTGGTTTCTGGCCATATCGATCTCAGCTTCTTCGGCGGTGACGTACCATTCATGTAGGTTATTCGGTGCACCTCGGGCTACGTGGGCATTGTATAGATCATCACTCAGTCCGTCCTTAAAACAGTTCACCAAAATATCTTCTGGCCAGTGCACACGACATGCGAGGTCCCGGAATTCTTCAGTATACTCTGCTACTGGCTGTCACCCCTGCCTCATCACCTTGATGCGGTTGCATGCTTTGTGATCTGCTAGTGGGTCCTCAAACCAACGTCACAGGGCCATTATGAAATGGTCGAAATTCCGTAATTCTGGTGTGTCGGTGTTATGCAGGGTCACCATCCATCTGGCAGCAGCACCCTCTAGAGCTAGGGTCACAACTCTCACTCGGGATCCTTGGGTTTGGAAATCACACCTGTACTCTTGCATGTAGGTTAGCACATGTGCCACAAAGAATCCTAATTGTTGCGGATTCCCATCAAACTTCACTCCAAGGGAAGGAGTTTCTCTTTCCAGTTGCGGAACTCGGGGCTGGTTGGGAATGGGCGCCGGTGTGCGTGCAGCCTGGGGGGAGGGTCTTCTGGGAAGCTCCCTCTGGAAGCTGGGTCTTCTCCCACTGCTGCTGCGCCATCTGCTCAATAGGTAGGCTCCAGAGGGGTGTTGCCTCCCATGGCATCATCCACGACTGCTGCCCTTTCCGCGCCCTTTGGTTGTTGTCCTGAGCTCCTTCAGATGTCAAGATTTTCCAAAGTTTCCATCACCAATTGGGTTATATGCCTCTTCAGATAATCCTCCCTCAGCGGTGTTTCGGTTAGTCCTACCTGGTCAGCAAGGGCTTCTAGTTCCAGTTTCCACCCCGGTTTTCGGTTTCCACGGTTGAGGGTAACTCCTCTGGTTCTCTCATCCCAGCTATCTTTCTTCCCGATGCCGATTGACCAGCGGGGCTTTTCTGGATTCTCCAGGGTTACCTCATCCTCTTCGATAGGGTGTACGAAACAGGCATCCAACTGGTCTGAAACAGACATCCAACAACTGGTTGTTGTCTCCCCCCAGCAATCAGTTTCTCCCAGTTCTCTGCTTTATTCAGACATGGTTTGCAAGGCCCCCTCAGTAGAGCGAAGATTGCTTCTCTGGGTTGACCGTTTTGCAGATTGTGCTTTCTGTAAGGATCGCCTCTCCTTCCAACTTAAGAAAGTACGAACTCTTGAAACGTGGTTGTTCAAAAGGATTCTTTTATTAAGCAGAAGTGAAAGCCATCCAGGTAAAGCATGATCTGAATACCCTTAGGCAAGACAAGTAGAATTAAAGCCATAGAGACCCCTCCCTTTTAGTCAGAATGCAGATTTTAGCCAATTCACAAGTGTGAAGATGTTTTCTTTCCTAGTTTCCCTGAGAACCCAAACAACCATGCCTTCCCACTGTTGTTCTTTAAAGTGAAACAACCCACATGGCTATCATAAAAATTCCTCCAGGTAAAGAGATCTCAGGGCTCTTTGGTGCCAGGATATAGGTTGTAAAATATCTGTTGGCACAGGCAATGCTAGTAAATCATATCCAAGTCTCCCCCATCCTCCAATTGAATGGCAGTATCACTTTTAAGGATCTGACAATAACACTTAATGATAGTCATAGGGAACAAATAAGCAATCAAATCATATTAGGGAAGTCAATATAAATCATAAGGATACCAACAACGAGGTTACAGTCATACAGTCATATGTGGGAGGAGAGGGGTGATAGGAACGATGAGAATATTAATAGTAATGCAGACTTAGTAACTAGTTTGACAGTGTTGAGGGAATTATTTGTTTAGCAGAGTGGCGTTCGGGGGAAAACTGTTCTTGTGTCTAGTTGTTCTGGCGTGCAGTGCTCTATAGCATCGTTTTGAGGATAGGAGTTGAAACAGTTTGTGTCCAGGATGCGAGGGGTCTGTAAATATTTTCACAGCCCTCTTTTTGACTCGTGCAGTATACAGGTCCTCAATGGAAGGCAGGTTGGTAGTAATTGTTTTTCCTGCAGTTCTAATTATCCTCTGAAGTCTGTGTCTGTCTTGTTGGGTTGCAGAGCCAAACCAGAAAGTTATAGAGGTACAGACTCAATAATTCCTCTGTAGAACTGTATCAGCAACTCCTTGGGCAGTTTGAGCTTTCTGAGTTGGTGCAGAAAGAACATTCTTTGTTGTGCTTTTTTGATGACGTTTTTGATGTTAGGTGTGCATTTTAGGTCTTGAGATATGGTAGAACCTAGACATTTGAAGGTCTCTACTGTTGATACTGTGTTGTCTAGTATTGTGAGAGGTGGTAGTATGGGAGAGTTTCTCCTAAAGTCCACCAACATTTCTATGGTTTTGAGTGTGTTCAGTTCCAGACTGTTGTGGTCACACCACGAGGCTAGTTGTTCAACCTCCCATCTATATGTGGATTCATCATTGTCTTGAATGAGACAGATCACTGTTGTGTCATCTGCGAACTTCAGTAGTTTAACAGATGGATCGTTTGAGATACAGCGATTGGTATATCAGAGTCTTGGGGGGGGGGGGTGCTGTGCTAATTGTACAGATATCTGATGAGATTTTGCTTAGCTTCACCTGCTGCTTCCTGCCTGTTAGGAAGCTTATGATCCACTTAAAGTGTGTTCAGGTACCGCTAGCTGGTTTACCTTAGTTAGAACAATGTCTGGAATGATGGTGTTGAATGCTGAACTAAAGACTACAAAGAGGACCCTTGCATAGGTCTTTGGAGATCCAAGATGTTGTAGGATGTAGTGCAGAGCCATATTAATAGCATCATCTGTTGATCTATTTGCTCGGTATGCAAATTGCAGGGGGTCTAACAGCGGATCCATGATGGTTTTCAAGTAGAACAGCACTAGCCTTTCAAAGGTTTTCATAACTACAGATGTTAGAGCAACTGGTCTGCAGTCATTCAGTTCCTTGCTGGTGGGCTTCTTTGGCACTGGGATGATAGTAGAGCATTTGAAGCAAGAAGGAACATAGCACATCTCTAGCGATTTATTGAAGATACGGATGAAGATGGGGGCCAATTGGTCAGCACAGACTTTTAAACAAGAAGGAGTTATCTTGTCTGGGCCTGGAGCTTTTTCTGGCTTTTGTCTGTGAAATAGGTTTTGCACTTCCTTTTCTGTGATCACTAAGGGTTGTGAACCCAATGGGATGGGGTCAGTTGTAGGAGGTTTGGCTGTTGTTGGTGTATCTGAGATGGGGTCAGTTGTAGGAGGCTTGGCTGTTGTTGGTGTGTCTGAGATGGGGTTGTAGAGATAGGTGGCTGTAGTTTCCTTTCAAACCTGCAGTAAAACACGTTCAGGTCATCTGCCAGTTGTTGATTTCCTTCAGCCTGGGAAGTAGGTTTGCCATAACGGGTGATATTTTTAAGAGTTTTCCACATGTTTGCTGGTTCATTTGTTGAGAACTGATTCTTTAGCTTTTCAGAGTAGCTTCTTTTTGCTGCTCTGATCTCCCTTGTTAATACATTTCTGGCCTGATTGTACTGCATTTTATTACCTTTTCTGTAGGCTTCCTCTTTGGAACGACGTAGCTGCCTAAGTTTAGCTGTGAACCAAGGTTTGTTGTGACTGTATATTCGCTAGTTCCTGGTTGATACACATAGGTCTTCACAGAAGCTGACATATGATGAGCTGTGAGATCATCTAAGTCTGCAGAGGTACTTTTGAAAACACTCCAATCAGTGCAGTCAAGGCAGGCCTACAGCTTTTACTTTGCCTCCTCAGTCCAGGTCCTCACTGATTTAATTGTTGGGTTTTGTGGTTTTAAGTCTTTGCCTGTAAGCAGGTACATGCAGTCTTTGCCTGTAAGCAGGTACATGCAATGATCAGAGTGTCCCACAGCTGCTCATGGTAAAGACTGATAAGCATCTTTTAGTGTTGTGTAGCAATGGTCTAAAGTATTCTTGCCTCTAGTGGGACAATTGACATGCTGAAAGTATTTTGGTAGCTTTTTCCTTAAGTTTGCTTTGTTTAGATCTCCCAAAATAATGGCCGGTGAATCGGGGTATTTGGCTTCAGCCTCCATAATCTGGTCAGCAAGAGTTCGTAATGCCTTCTTTACACAGGCTTGTGGGGGGACATAAACAGCAATTAGTACAAATGAGGAGAACTTGCGTGGACAGTAAAATGGTTTACAGTTGATAAGTAAAGATTCTTAAGTTTTCATCACAGAATTTATATATTATAGTTATATCCTGAGACCAGCTGTTGTTGATATATAAGCATAAGCCTCCTCCCTTCTTTTTACCTGATGATTCTGCAATTCTGTCTACTCTATGTATCTGAAACCCGGGAATTTGCATGCTGTTGTCATCAATATCATCATGTAACCAGGTTTCAATAAAGCATAGGGCAGCTGCGCTGTGAAAGTCATAATTGCATCTGTTTAAAAGGAGTATTTCATCCATCTTGTTAGCAAATGAATGTAAATTTGTCAGGAAGATTGAAGGCAGAGCAGTTCTATTTCCCCTATCCCTTAGCCTGTTCAAAATTCTCACCCTTTTACTTTGTCTCGGTTTCCTTTGGTTTTTTTTTTTTTTTTTTGGTAATCCATAGCTCTGGGGAATTTGCTTCTTCCTGTGTTAGAATCTCCTTTGTGTTTGTAAATGGGGTGGTAGTGGTGTGAGATCACAGAAAGCTGCTCCTTAGAGAAATGTTGGTTAATTCTTAGCAGATGGTCTTGTAAGTATGAAATCCATTGTGAATTGCAGAGAATAATAAAAAATGAAGAAACCATTAGAGAGCATTTCACTAAGGCAGCCTTCGGCACGCCATCTTGGATCATATCATATCAATCCTTGAAAAAGATTTATGCCTTTCTGAAAAAAATGGTATATTCTCTGTTATAACCATTTTTATATCTCCATGAATCTATTAGTACTAAATTGTCCATCATCTCAAAAAAGGTCTTTGGCAGTTTATCCTGGGAGGGTTTAATCCCCTTAGTGGATATTCTATCTTTTTTAAACTAGCAGATATAAATTCCTCCCCTAATCATTTATTAGTTCAGTATTTCATATTTTGTTTCTTAATATGTGTTTCTTGAAGGCAGGTTATGTCAACATTTCCTGAGGTAATGAAATATTTTTTTTCCATGCTTGGATGGGGCACTTCCCCCATTAATATTCCATGTAATAGACTTCATTTCCATCTTTAAGCAAAGTAGTAGGTTTCTGTACAATTATCTTAGCTGAACCTTCTTCTTCCATGCCAACTTTTTGAGATTGTTCCACCTCTAGTTTTTTTTCTATATCCATTTCTTCAACTGGATCTGAGATTAGTTTATGTCTAATCAAGAAATCCTTGTTTTTTTCTATAGAATTCAGTCTAAATATTTGCTCTTGATAATAAGTATCACTCCTTCCAGTTTATCCCAATGGAATATATTTTTTTCTCTTCTTCAAGATGTCAGTAAGGAAAGCATAAGCTTTCCTTTTTCTCAAAATTCTAACTGGAATTTCCTTCAGAACAATTATATCCACATTTTCCATTCTCAGTTTATGTTTAAAGTGGCAGTCCAAAACATAATCTCTTGTTATTCTTGCAAGTGAATTACGAGAGTAGTTTTCTCGTCATGGCAAATCTGGAGTTTACTCTGTATACTTTTTCTAGATCTTTATCAAGAAGATTTTTTTCTTTATTAATTAACTGACCCAAACACTTAAGCAGCCTTAGTCTGATATCTTCTCCTGGTTGTTCAGGAATTGCTCGGAATCTTAATTAAAATTCTTTAATCTGAGATTCCAAAATTGTTCTCTCTTCCAGTTCAGCTTCACATAAAGTATTTGTCTTCTCCAATTTGTGCTCCATAAGATCCACTTTATTCTTCACCTGTTAGTTATCTGCATTCAGACATTGAATTTCCTCTTGGAGTTCCCTTACAAGAGCATCAATCTTGGATGCAAGCTTTATTCCCATAGATTAAATGGACTCATGTGTTTTAGCTGTATATTAATCCATAAAGAGCCCTAAAAGTTATATTACTTTTACCTACTGTAACGCTCTCTACATGGAGCTCCCCTTGAGAAGCACCTGGAGGCTCCAACTGGTCCAGAATGCAGCCGCGCGGGTGATTACAGGAGCGACATGGCGCTCCCATATAACACTTCTCCTGCGCGAGCTGCACTGGCTCCCGGTGGTCTTCCGGGTACGCTTCAAGGTGTTGGTTCTCACCTTTAAAGCGCTCCATGGTTTAGGGCCAGGGTATTTACGAGTCCACCTTCTACTACCGATAACCTCCCACCGGCCAATACGTTCTCACAGAGAGGGCCTCCTCAGGGTTCCGTCAGTCAAGCAATGTCGGCTGGCGGCCCCCAGGGGGAGAGCCTTCTCTGTGGCGGCACCCGCCCTCTGGAATGAGCTTCCTCCCGGAATACGACTGATCCTGGATCTCCGCACTTTCCGTAAGGCCCTGAAGACGTTTTTATTTCAGCAAGCCGGCCTAGCCTAACTAGGTTTTTATGGGTTAGTTTTTAATTGTATAGCTTTGGGGTTTTAAATTGGGGGCCAATTGATTTAATTTATTTTAGCTATCTTAACTTTTATATTGTATGTATTTTAATTTTGGCTGTTCACCGCCCTGAGTCCCTAGGGGGAGAAGGGCGGTATACAAATTCAATAAATAAATAAATAAAATAAATAATATACCTCCTGGTAATCTCAATTTTTTCTGTGTTCTTATGGGTTGCCATTTTGATAATGTGTAGCTGAAATTAATTTTTTTAAAATTAAAAGTTTTAGAGTTATAGATTTGTAGCATAAAATTCACTAGGTTTAATAATGCTAGTGAGACATTAAAAAAAATTAGCAGTACTATCGTCTTTTGGTTCCCTCTTGTGTAAATCAACAGTGTTATACAAAAAAGAACCAAAAAGCTTAAGCTTTTAAATCAAAAGTGTTTCACCTGCTCCTCACAACAAGCACAAAACACCATTTGAGCAAACTTTACTTTAAACTCAGAAAGAAAGTTCTGCAGAGTCAGCTAGCTGAATAAAATCCTCTAGAAAATTTAAGTCAAAAATTTTCAAAGATAGCTTCCACAATGCTTTAGTTTCTAGTAGTTTCCAACTTCTTTATTTTGGCTCAGATAGCCCAACTCCTCCCTCCTCACCATCTTAAAGTCACAAAGCCTCAAAAATGATGATAGTTCCACAAAAACGAAATGGCAAGCTGCAACTAGAGAAAGCCTCTTTCAGCATGAAAGGTAAACATACCAAAAAAAAACAAAAAACATGCTAGTGCCTGAGAAGCGGTGGTACCCTTTATTGTCCATTAAGAATGGCTGGTTCTTCCACAGTAAATTTGTATGTTTTCCCCACCCCAGCCAGGTACTTACTCAATTACTGTATTTTTCAGAGTATAAGACACACTGGAGTATAAGACACATCTTAGTTTTTGGGGAGGGAAATAGGGGGAAAGAAAATCTGCCTACCAGGTATTAATCTGGCTAGTGTGGACATTAGTTGACTCACTGGTTTTGAGGTTGGGGCTGGTTGGGGCTAAAAAACAGCTTCTGAAGCACAGCTGATCATCAGAGGGAGCAGCAATTAGAAAAGCAGGCAAAGCGCAGAAGATCGTTTCGCTTGCAAGCACCGCATTGGGGCTGAAAAACAGCTTCAAAAGCACAGCTGATCATCGAAGGGAGCTCCAGTGACTAAAGCAGGTGAAGCACAAGGGGTAAGAGATGGCAGCAGCTGTTCCGGGTAGCCATTTTGGGCACCGTGCATCGCATTTTCAGCCTCCAAACACATCGCGTTTTCGGGCAACAATCGGTGGCGATGTGCTTTGGTGATCCCTGCAGCCTTGAAGAGCTCTCAAATGGAGCATTTGGAGGCTGAAAACACAACACGCAGAGCCCAAAAACACAAGCCATTGTCGGTGGCAATCTCTGCAGCCAGGAGGAGGATGCACGGAGGCTGAAGGGTGGGGGCTGGCGGATGGGCAGGGTTAGATTCTGAATATAAGACGCACCCAAATTTTCAGCCTCTTTTAGGAGGGAAAAAACTGTGTCTTATACTCCAAAAAATACGGTACTTCTTCTTTAAGAAGCAGTCTGAGGGTGCCCAGATACACAGGGGAGCAAAAGGGTTAATTTCCAAAGCTTCCACTTTCCCAGGAAGGATTCTTCTGGTTTAGAAAACACTGTGGAGAGTCTGTAAACAAAGATCGAGAACTCTGCTGCATCTAAGGATGGATAGTTTCACCAGAAGTCAAGGGATTTTATATTAAAAAAAGGAAGCCATGATTTCTTCTTAAACAGAAGAGCCTCCTTCATAGAATGACATTAAATATAGTTTCAATTGCTTGCTCTTATTGTTTTGCATTTTTTGTCCCTGCAATATACTTGTCTCTAATCCATGATATAATAGTTTTAACTGTGAAATAAGGATGAGTGAAATGAATTGTTCAAGCTGCTTTAGAAACTCAGAGAGATTTTCCTGAACATTTATCTACATCCCGTTTTTTGTGTGAAAGCCAGTTAATAACAGTGTGATGTTTTAATTACAATATTCGTAGCAGCAATCCAGCAAGACTTAATTTAGTATTTAGTATTAGGTATTTGAAACTGGCAAGCCTGGCCTTATGTTTTGCCTGAGAGATGTGTTTAGTTTTATGTAGCATCTGACATAATAATATGTCTAATCTGAATTATTAAAAATTAAAAAAAAAACTTTAATTTTTTGGTTACTAGAACTGGACTCCATGCACCCTCTTTCAGAGACAAACTCCTAAATCAGCACTCAGAATTTGCTGTGTATTGAAGGAAAATGATAATATTTCTGACTCAGAATATGAAACTTGAACCCAAATTTTGAGAACTAATGGGTCCCTCTTTCCTCAATCCTTAGGCGGAAAAGAAGGGAAGAATCAAGAACACCATAAAACATAGTCTTGGTGTTCTAAATCATTGACTCTCTTAAAATAGTACCTGAGTAAATTTCTCAATATAATAAATACCTTTGTTACTATTCCATAACTATAAACTCTCATTTATTGAGGATTTCCTAACTCTTATTGAATCATTCATGTGTATAATGTAACATTTCTGTCCAGGTGTCAGATCCATGTATCTGCCATTCTTCAGGGGGGAGGGAGGAAGCTGGTTCTTGGTACATTTACTTCTTATTTTCCTTCTATGTATCCCATATACTGCTCTACATTCTTGTATAACCTTTAACCTGATTTATAACCATTGCCTGGCACCTTAGCTGCCTGGCAGTTTTCTCACCTCTTGGGGAATGTAAGGGGAGGGTGAGCCATGTGGGCTACATCATTGGAAGATGGCCCTGAGAAAGTTTTCTTATCTTTTTCTCAGAGTGGCCAGTACAATAACATCTTCACACCTGCGGATTGGCTGAACCACATCAGACTATTGGGAGGGGTCTTTAATTTCCTTTATTATAGTTGTATGCCCTGAGGTATCTCAGACCCTGCTTTGATTCTGCCCTGCTTTCACCCCTTTTCAATAAAAGGTTTCAAGAGTCTTTACTTTCTTGAATAAGGGGGAGGGGCTGGGCCTTACATAAAGCAGGCTCTGCAAACATGGTCAACCCAGAGAGGAAAAGTTTTTTTTTTTTTTTTACTTTCTACTCTACTGAAGGGACCTTGCAAACCATGTCCAAACAAAGCAGCAAGAAAGGGGAGACTGAGTGCTTGGAGAAACTTTGACAACTACCCAACCCAACACCAGCTCCATATGCCCCATCGAAGATATCGAGCCTGTCCTAGAAAGCTCCATGAAACCCCGATGATTGATCGGAGTCTGGAAGAAGGACAGTTGGGATGGGAGAACCAGGGGAGTCATCCTCATCTGTGGTAGCCAAAAACCGGGGTGGAAAATGGAACTGGAGGCCCTATCTGATCAGGAAGAAATGATTGAGGAGTCGCTGGGAGATGACCGACTGAAGTGGCACATCAACCAGCTCGTGATGGAGGCCCTAGAGAACCTTAACGTCTGAGGGGAACCTGGTTGACAGCGGAGAAGAGCAAGAGAATTGCCAGCCATGTAGGGCGCTCGAACTGTCACCCCAGACCCAGCTGTAGCCGACCAAGCTGCTGGAGCCACTAGAGC
This sequence comes from Pantherophis guttatus, assembly GCF_059756535.1. Taxonomy (NCBI): domain Eukaryota; kingdom Metazoa; phylum Chordata; class Lepidosauria; order Squamata; family Colubridae; genus Pantherophis; species Pantherophis guttatus. The sequence goes on from NC_142067.1 coordinate 66,793,497, forward strand.
AGCAGCCATGCTGGAGATCCCACCTTTCGTTGCATTGGCTCAGGCAATTGTCCCCGGCCAGCCCAGAGGACCCCAACTGGAGAAGAAAATCCCCCCAGGTGTGAAATTTGATGGGGCCCCCAGAAGTTGGATTTCTTCCTAGCCCAAATCCTCACATACATGCAGACAAAACTTCCCAACCCAAGGGTCATGAGTTTAAGTCATCACCCTCACCTTGGAAGGGGCAGCAGCCAGATGGATGGTAACTCTCCACAATGCTGATGCCCCGGAGCTACGAAACTTCGACCGTTTCATGACAGCCATGCAACACCGATTTGAAGACCCCCTCACTGATGGCAAAGCCCGCAATCGCATCAGAGTTGTAAAGCAAGGTCACCAGCCAGTGGCTGAATACACCAAGGAATTTTGCGACTTAGCCTGCCAAGTGGACTGGCCAGAAGACATACTAGTGAGCTGGTTCAAAGATGGACTGAATGATGACCTATACATTGCCTGCCTGGTCCGTGGGGCCCCTAACTGCTTGCACGAATGGTACCCAATGGCAGAAGAAGCTGAAATCGACATGACCCAAAACCAGTACTGCAGTGGCAAAGTTTGGAGAAGATCCCCACCCCAGGGGAAAAGGGAACCCTTCAAACCACAAAATGCTTTAGTGTTGAGACCATCAGGCTGTTTTAAGTGTAGAAAGGAGGGACACCACGCAACAGTGTGCTGTTCAAAAACTCCCTGTCAAGTTTCCGAAAGATGCCCTAATTAATTCATGAGCCATGATCCAAACTTCAAAGGAAATATATTCATTTATTAGGAGCACCATTCCGGCAATACTCGGATGCAGTTAGGACTGATCCTACGTAGATTTACATTCCCCTATGACCCTGTCTCTCCCCTCCTCTCTGGCCATGTCATAAATCACATTCTCCAATTAACCAATTGGCTGGCTGTGGAACCTAACACCCTCCTTCTGATTGCGGTCAGAAAGAATGTATGGAATTCACTTCAGTTCTCCCTCCCTCCTGCTCATGGCAACTTGAAAGCTTTGCAAGTTGACATTCGGCTCCCCTCACTTCCTGAGGGCGACCTGCACAAAGCAGAACAATTTGAGTACAGATGCAGAGTTTAGGGATATGACCCCCCACCAGGCTTGTTTGGATTTTCTGCATGAAATTTGGCTATAAGGCGATCAGCCTGGATGTTTCGACTCTTTACCCAAGATGCCTCTGATAAGGGGTAACCCTTCCACTTGATTAAATATTGGAGTTGCCTCCTGTGCCACCTCGAATTGAGGATCTGCTGCACCTCATCATGGGTCTGGCCCCCTATGACCATGAGGCCTGGGGGCTCACGGGGTAGTGGCCTCAGGGTTGATCCGACCACGGGTTTTAAGAGGCTACTATGGAATACCGAGTGTATCTTCCCTAGCAATTGGGGCAACTTCAGTTGCACTGTGACTGGGTTGATTATCTTTACTATGGGGAATGGTCCTATAAATTTTGGTCCCCACTTGTCTAGCCATGAGAGTCCCAGTATGACTGGATCTGTCATTTTGAGGGCTATTATGAATTGAATTACTTTCCAGTGATCCGCTAGCTCTAGCCTCACTGGTTCAGTCAGGTGAGTGGCATAGGCTCCCCCCATTAGGGACCCATCAACCTGTTCGAACCAGATTGGGTGGGTCATTCTTTTTGCTCTGATCCCCAGTTTCAGGACTATGGTTAGGTTGATCAAGCATCTAGTACAGCCTAAGTCTATCAGGGATTGAAAGGCCCCCTGGGTCCCTGTTTTGGGGGCTGTGAGGCATATTGGGAAAACGAAAGGGTGGACTGGTTCCCTCACCATTGGGTTGTTTTTACCCTCGTCCTCGCTATCATAGGGTTCTGGCAACTGGTCATCGTTGCCTGGTGTCCCCCCCCCCTTTCGGCTGGGTGGGAAGGGACCTCTTCAGCCTGGAGGGCCCTCCGGGATCTGTTGGTTGCTCATTTGGGACCTCGTTCCAGCTTAGTAAGCTTTTTTATTGCGGTCAGAGACCAAATTAATATACACATAGAAGGGGAGTATATTTTACAAATATAAATAGATCATGTACACCATCTACTGGCCTCGTTTAGGTTTAGGTTTAGGTTTTATTTGATTTGTATACCGCCCTACTCCCGAAGGACTCAGGGCGGTGAACAGCCAACAATAAAATACATAAATACACAAAATTTAAAAACCCGATAAAATCAAATTAAACTTTTTGGCCCAGACAAATTAAAATACCCCAATAATTTAAAAACAGATTAAAATTTACATATTTTAAAAAGGGAAGAGATCAGGCCAAGCCCGCTTGATGGAATAAAAAGGTCTTCACAGCACGGCGGAAGGAACGCAGATCCGGGATCCTCCGTATCTCCAGGGGGAGCTCATTCCAGATGGTAGGTGCCCCCACAGAGAAGGCTCTCCCCCTAGGGGCCGCCAGTCGACACTGTTTGGCTGACGGCACCCGGAGGAGTCCCTCTCTATGAGAGCGTACTGGCCGGTGGGAGGCTATTGGTGGTAGTAGGCGGTCCCGTAAATAACCAGGCCCTAAGCCATGGAGCGCTTTAAAGGTGGTAACCAAAACCTTGAAGCGCACCCGGAAGACCACCGGGAGCCAGTGCAGCTCGCGCAGGAGAGGTGTTACATGGGAGCGCCATGTCGCTCCCATTACCACCCGCGCGGCTGCACTCTGCGCCAGCTGGAGCCTCCGGGTGCTCCTCAAGGGGAGCCCCATGTAGAGAGCATTACAATAGTCCAGGCGGGAGGTGACGAGGGCATGAGTGACCGTGCGTAACGAGTCCCGATCCAGAAAGGGACGCAACTGGCGAATCAGGCGGACCTGATAAAAAATCCTCCCGGTCACGGCCGTCAAGTGCTCTTCTAAAGACAGCCGTGAATCCAGGAGGACGCCCAAGTTGCGAGCCCTCTCCGTGGGGGCCAATGATTCGCCCCCAATAGTCAGTGATGGCGTCAACTGGCTATATCGGGACGTCGGAAACCACAGCCACTCGGTTTGGATGGGTTGAGCCTGAGCCTGTTCCTCCCCATCCAGATCCGTACGGCCTCCAGGCACCGGGACATCACTTCAAGGGCATCGTTGGGGTGATCCGGGGTGGAGATGTACAGCTGGGTGTCATCAGCGTACTGATGGTACTCCACCCCGAAACCACGGATGATCTCGCCCAGCGGTTTCACATAAATGTTGAACAGGAGAGGTGAGAGGACCGACCCTTGCGGCACCCCACATATGAGGGGCCTCGGGGTCGACCTCTGTCCCCCTGTCAACACGGACTGCGACCGGTCAGAGAGAAAGGAGGAGAACCACCGCAACACGGTGCCTCCCACCCCTAACTCTTCCAACCGGTGCAGCATGATACCATGGTCGATGGTATCAAAAGCCGCTGAGAGATCTAACAGGACCAGGACAGAGGAGCACCCCCTGTCCCGAGCCCTCCAGAGATCATCAACCAACGCGACCAATGCCGTTTCCGTGCTGTACCTGGGCCTGAAGCCCGACTGGAACGGATCCAGATACTTCGTTTCATCCAGGTGCTGGGGAAGCTGTTGCGCAACCACACTCTCAACAACCTTTGCCAGACCGGACGATAATTTACCAACATTGCCGGGTCCAGGGAAGGCTTCTTGAGGAGAGGCCTCACCACCGCCTCTTTCAAGGCGGCAGGAAAGACACCCTCACCCAGCGAAGCATTTATAATCCCCTGGAACCAGCCTCGTGTCACCTCCCGAGAAGCCAGCACTAACCAGGAGGGACACGGGTCCAATAAACAAGTGGTCGCGTTCAGTCTACCCAGAATCCTGTCCACGTCCTCAGGGGTCACAGGATCAAACTCATCCCAGATAACATTCTCAAGACCTGCCCCAGTCCCTCCCCCTGAGACTATCCAGTCGGAGTCCAGATCTTCCCGAATCTGAGCGATTTTGTCATACAGATATTGGACAAAATCCTCGGCTCTACCCTCCAAGGGGTCCTCCCGCGCTTCCTGGTGGAGCAGGGAGCGGGTCACCCTAAACAGGGCGGCCGGGCAATTATCTGATGACGCAATAAGAGCAGCAAAATAGCTACATTTCGCTGCTTTTATCGCCACTAGGTAATTCCTAATATGAGCTCTTACCAGTGTCCGGTCAGATTCAGAAAGACTGGCCCTCCAACTACTCTCTAGGCGTCTTTTCCGGCGCTTCAACTCCCTCAGCTCCTCAGTGAACCAAGGAGCTAAATGAGATCGGCGCCGGGTCAGAGGCCGCAAAGGCACGACCCGATCCAGAGCTCCAGCGGCCGCCCTATCCCAGGCGGCCACTAGGTCTCCAGTCGAGGCGTGTGCCAGAGCCTCAGGGAATGGCCCAAGCTCCATCTGGAACCTATCCGGTTCCATCAGGCGCCTGGGGCGGAACCATCTTACCGGCTCCGCCTCCCTGCGGCGGGGTGTAGCGGTTCGAAGGTCGAGATGAAGGAGAGAGTGATCAGACCATGACAAGGGCTCGGTGACTATATCCCCTATCTCGAGATCACTCAACCACTGTCCAGAGACAAAAACCAGATCCAGCGTGTTTCCCCCCGTGTGGGTAGGGCCATGAATTAACTGGGTCAGGTCCATGGCTGTCATGGAAGCCATGAACTCCCGAGCCACCTCAGATGCCTCACCAACGGACGGCAAGTTGAAATCCCCCATGACCATAAGCCTAGGGGTCTCAACCACCACCGTGGCGATGACACTGAGTAGCTCGGGCAGGGCTGCTGCCACATGGCAGGGAGCCAGGTATGTGATCAGCAAACCCATCTGAACCCCGTGGCCCCATTTCACAAGGAGGGATTCACAGCCGGCCGTCTGAGGAACAGTGGCCTCCCTCGGTCTCAGACCTTCGTTAATAATAATCGCTACCCCCCCGCCCCTACCCTGCAACCTCGGCTGATGGAATGCACGGAAACCTGGTGGGCACATTTCAACAAGAGGGACCCCCCCCTCTTGGCCCAACCAGGTTTCCGTAATACCTGCCAGGTCCGCTCCCCCCTCCTGAACAAGATCACAAATGAGGGGGGCTTTATTTACTACAGACCTGGCATTGCATAACATCAGACGGAGGCCAGGGCCCTGAGGATCTGCGCCACCTGGAAAACGAGTGGGGCCGGAGCGCGCCACCGCTCGAAGACAGCGGGCGCGCGCTCCCCTAACATGATATGGCCCCCTGCTCCCGCCATATCTACCCCTCCCACCCACGGTACTGATGGTAAAAACCTTATCTGGATGAACTTTATCCCCCCTCTTGACCCCGGGCCCCCCACCCCCCATGCCGTGCTCCACAGCCTTACCTGGCCCTCCCCTTAGTGGGTTATCCCCCATACCCACGGCCTTACTTCTGATCCAACCCTCCCCACCCCCCGGAACCCCTTAAGACATTTGCTAAAACTTTATCTAAAAAAACCCTCAACCCCCTCTTCGTGACATGCCACCTCTCTGGGTTCCAAAGCCCGTTCCAGCTATGTCCTGGGTGGTGGCTCTGGCCTAGGCCTTGGGGCTGGGGTCATGCACAAAGATACCATGTGGCCCTTCCCACACATCTGTAGCACTTCAGCAGGCTTCGAAGGAGGGCTGGTTTCAGGTCAGGTTGTTCCCTGTCTTTTGTGTCTGGTTGCTCTCTCATGTTGTTGGTGCGCAATCCACTGTCGACTTTTATTGTTACTCAGAACCACTCAGAGAGCTGGTTTGGGATGTCCAAGTAAGCAGTTACCTGGGCAATTTGATTGTCCAGGCTTGTTCTGAAAAAGTGCACTAGCAACCACTCTGGCAAAGGGCGTAGCCTCCCAACAGCTCTCCTAAATTCGTGGATGTGATCTTTAATGGGACGGCCCCTCTGCTTTAGATAGCTGAGCTCATCCTCTGCATACAGGTCTTCCTCTGCCTCCTTGAATCTGGCCTCTAGCAGTCATAGGAAGTCATCTACATCTTGCAGTTGGGGGGCTCTCCTCTTGTGGAGGGCTGCTAGCCATTCCCTTGCTTCCCCCTCTAGCCCCTCTGCGATGGTATTCACCATAGCTCTGGGGGATGGGTAGAGGTGTCCATAACATTCTAGGTGGATCTCAGCTGAGTCAAGGAATAGAGCTAGCTGGTCTGAGTCCCCATCAAACTTTCCTCTGAATTGGGGCAGTTCACTCAGCACTGCTCCTCTCTCCCCCTGTTGGCCTCTATATGCTTGCATTTGATGTAACTTGCCCTCTTCCTCAGCTCTAGTTTGGAGGGAGAGAGGGGTTTGTCTGCCCTGGGCAGCCTGCCTGCTGTGTGGGAAAGACACTGATTGCGGCTTTTTTCTGATGGGTGAAGAAGGGGGGCTGTGCTTCTGTCTGCTTCTCCTCACTTCAAAGGGATCCACTGCTCCTCCCCTCTCCTTTGGCCTGCATGACGGCCCCTCATCGGGAAGGGTGGCTTGGTCAAATTTCTTCCTCGGCTGCTCTCTGGAACTCCCTAGGGGCTTTGGAAGCCTGGCTTGTTTCCAGTCCAACCTCCATTCCACTCTTCCCAGCTCGCTCAGGGGCCTCCCCTTTTTCAGGGCATTGGGGTGGGGAAACTCGACTTCAGCTGCCTTAGAGATTAACTCCCCCCAATACTCATCTTTTCTTGCTTCCGTCGCTGAAGCAGGCATCTCAGCTTTGATGTCCGAGGGAGGCTGCATTGTGGCTGCAATTAGGCTCTCTTCAAATAGCTCGTCTCCAGCCATGGTTGCCTGATTTTCCCTCCCAGCACCCAAGATATCAGGGAGCTGTTGGAGAGTCCAGGGTTCAGGAAACCTGGTAATCTTTACAGATTTTTAAAAGCAGTCCTAACTGTCTGTCAAGTTTCCAAAAGATGCCCTAATTAATTCATGAGCCATGATCCAAACTTCAAAGGAAATATATTCATTTATTAGGAGCACCATTCCGGCAATACTTGGATGCAGTTAGGACTGATCCTATGTAGATTTACATTCCCCTATGACCCTGTCTCTCCCCTCCTCTCTGGCCATGTCATAAATCACATTCTCTAATTAACCAATTGGCTGGCTGTGAAACCTAACACTCTCCTTCTGATTGCGGTCAGAAAGAATGTATGGAATTCACTTCAGTTCTCCCTCCCTCTTGCTCATGGCAACTTGAAAGCTTTGCAAGTTGACACTCCCGCTTGAAAGCCAGACCGCCCATCCAGAGGGAAGCCTGCCAAAGCCACCCCAAGGGGGAAAGAAACCTCCCTGAGAAGTCGAGAAGCCATGGAGTTCCATTCTCCCTCAGCCCCAGAGGAAGGAACTCGGGCACCCCAAGGAGATGACCTGAGCCCATCTGAAAGCAATCTGGAAGACAACCCACTGGTAAGCAACCTGATCGAACCACTTACCCTACCCCTAAGACTGTTTATCCCCAGCTGAGAGAAAGGGGAGGAAATATCAACCTTGCTGAACTCAGGATGCACCCCGTGCCTAATCAGCCCAACCCTGATGGGGAAATTAGGAAGCCACCTAAGAAAAATGAAAACCCTCATCGCTTTCTGCCAGCTAGATGGGACATTGGGGGGGGGCAGCCATTTTTGCTACCAAACCATTGCAAATAAACATGGGAAGCCATGACAGAACCCTCACTTTTATAGTACCACCAGGAATGGAGTGGCCACTAATCCTAGGACTCACGTGGCTATGAAAGTGGAACCCTAAAATTAATTGGAAGCAAGGAACCATAAAATTTCAAGGGCATGTAACATTTGCAAAATACTCAGAGGGAAAAGGGGGCAAGAAAACAACAATGCCCACTTATCCTGCCCCAACCCAAGATATCCCAAAAGAATACCAGGACTTAGCTGAAGTGTTTAGCGAAGAGGCGTCTGATGAACTCCCACCCCATCTTGCCACCAACTGCACCATTGAGATTTTACCAGGCGCTAAACTCCCAAAGCCAAAAATGTACTGCATGTCTCTCAGAGAACTAGACCTGAGAGCATTCATTGACAAGAATCTAGTGAGGGGATTCATCAAGCCCACCCGACCAAAAATAGCGGCTTCGGTACTATTCCAAGAAAAGAAAGATGGCACCTTGTGCCTCTGCATGGACTATAGAAATTTAAATACTGTCAGCATGGAAAATGTATACCCACTCCCCCTTATGAAAGATATGCTGGTACACCTCTCTAAAGGAAAATTTTTCTCTAAACTGGACCTGCGAGAGGCATACTACCAATTAGAATAAGCCCTGCTGGGCTGTTACCAATTTAAAGTGCTCCCTTTTAGACTACAGGGATCCCCAGCCAATTTTATGCAATTAATTAATGAGGTGCTCCATGAACATTTATACAAAGGGATCCTGGTGTACCTGAATGACATTTTAATCTACACGGAAACCAAGGTGGAACAAGTAAAATTAGTCTGAGCAGTCCTAAACAAACTCCAGGCCACCAAACTCAATGCAAAACTCTCTAAATGTGAGTTCTATCAGGAGATAATAGACTACCTTGGGTATAGAATATCCCATGTGGGGATAGAAATGGACCCACAAAAAGTGCAAGCTGTCATTGATTGTCAAATCAAGCCTTACACCAGGATTTGAGGCAAAATACAATATTATTTATGCAATAAAATTTGGAAAGAACATTGTATATCAACTAATTCTTTCAAGGTACTGAATATCAGTTTTTTTCTCCTGAGACTAGTTTTTTTTTTTTTTTTAAAGTTAGGGCTCATATAACATATAAAGAAATAGTGAGGTTTGTTTGGGCTTATCCTAGTATATTAATCAAGTAATTAGAAAGATTGTAATAGTATGTCCCCCTTTGTATAATGCTTACAGGCCACGTTTTGCAAATTCACATGTAACATTAAGCCAAGATTTTAACAGAAGATTTTTGAATGAGCCACTGTCTCTGGATCACTTCATAACCAGATTGCCAGTTCATAACAAGCAGATAATTATATGCCAATCTTAGAAATTACTAATAAGTAAATAATTGTATTTCTGAATCATCTGTATAGATATTAGCATATGCTTTCCTTTTAATAATAATTTCTAAGAATTTTTATTCTCCATTGAGAGTGGAGACAGCAGCCAGGATGGGTAGCAGCAGCCAATCAGCATGAAGGACTGAGTCTGTCAATAATGCTAAGTCCCGCCCTTGTTGCCGGGTAGACCCGCTTTTGACTCAGTCCTTCAGTTTGGATGGGCGTGTGGGTCTTAGCTCTTCCTTGTTTCTGGCTATTTTAGCTATAATTAGGTTTTTTCTGGCTTTTTGACTTCGGACTTCTCGACTATGATTTCCTGGTTTTTCCCTTTATCGGTTGGCTGACTCTCGGACTGTTTAACGACATCGTGTATGGTAGTGTTGGACTTTATTACTTTGTCGAATGGCTGGGGGTCCTCGGTTTAGTTTTGCACCCCTCGGGGTGGCTCGCTTTGCCTAGTGTGAAGGTAGGGGCGCTGAGCTGCCTGCTCCAGCATGCCTGACTTTTTTTTATTATTATTGAAAAAGTTTTTCAAATACAAATTTCCCCCCTCACTCCCTAACCCCCCCTCCCCCTCCCCTCCCCCCATGGCTTCTGCAAGATGAAATCCAAATTAATATCACATTATATAATACTTTACCACCCTTTTACACCACCCCCTATGTGCTAAACATTTCTTTCTAACATTATTATTATGTCCCCCGCAAACTATACGTTTCAAACAACATTCGGCTATGAAACTATATAATAAATCCTGATTTGGCATTTATTCTACTCATAATCCACCCCCATATGTATATCTCTTAACTCAAATCTTTTAAGTATATTAATATCTAAACATAACATCCCTTTTCCTGAACTAAGCAATCAGTAACATTACCTATCACCTTGTACCATATCAATTTTATTTCACCCACTATCCTACAGGTCTACCATACATAATATATTTAATATCTTTATTCTTCTGCCCATATCACTAAAAGATATTTCCATATATAAATAAAACCCTCAGATGACTTTAAATTTGTATTCCATATAGTATCTTCTGTAATGTCTTTCAACTAGATTGTTAATTCCATCGACCCTGTTAGGGTAACATCAAGTCCTGCTTCCAACAGTATATTCAGTATCTTCAATTACCATCTGCCCCCATCATTAATAAGTATTTCTGTATATGAGAACCCCCCCCCCCCGAGTGACTTTATATTTATATTCCATATGGTATCTTCTGTAATATCTTTTGTCTAGATTATTAATTCCGACAACCATGTTAGGATAACAGCCAGATCATCTGCATGCCCCTATTCCATAGTTCTCTTGCCTTATAGCTCAACATATACATAATCCATTTTTCAGAGAATCCAAAATAGAAAGTTCCAATCCGATCTATCACAGGCCATCTTCCACATCCCCAAAACACCAGCACTGCAGAGATCTGTTATTCTTCTCAAAATAGTATAAGTCTGTAATTTGCCTCAGCTATATTTTCATGTATCAGCCTTCTATAAATCCCGCTTATTATATTTAATTGTCTCTTAAATAACTGGCATAATCTGTTGGCTAAGAAAGAATTGTAGTTTAAAATTTTTTAGTTTTGTAGAACCTGCTTCTTCTTTTCTTAACTTGTTGTGGTTTAGATCTCCACCTTGGTTGCCCTTCTAGAACTTGTATATCAGCTGATTGAGTTACATGCTGGTCTTTAACTTGATAAGACATCAAATCAAGATCCGAAGCCGCCTTTCTTGTATTTATAGGTGATCCAGCTATAGCCTCTGAAGGAGAATCCAAAAGCGGCTCATCCAAAAAGCCCTCTATAACTTGTCGTTTTTCCATTACCTCCATCTCCATCTGCTTAGCCTGAGTTTCAATCTCTTGTTCATTTTGCTTTTCTTTATCCCCCTCCTGTATTCCTGACACTGATGACATACGTGGAGATGTTGGGCCCATTTTAAAAACCTTGTAGTAAAATTCTTCCGCTTTTTCAACAGTGTTTAATTGATATCTTTCTCCTTGATATCTCAATATTATACCAACTGGAGCATCCCACCTAAATGGGATGTTTTGTTTCTTTAGTTCAGTCACCAAAAATCCAAAGTCCTTTCTATCTTTTAACATCTTGGACGGCAGCTTTTTATATATCCAGATCTTCTTTCCATTCATTTCTAGAGTGGAGTTAAAAGACTTTTGCACAATATCATTTCTTATTCCTTTATCAGTAAAATAAATCACCACATCTCTAGGCAATTGTCTTTGCTTTGCCACCCAAGAATTTACTCTGTAGGCCTTATCAATCTTACAAAATACTTCTTCAGAGCTGACCTTTAAGATCACAGCCAGAGCTTCAGCAGACATCTTTCTCAGGTCCTCCCTGTTATTTTCCTGTATTCCTCTCATTCTGATCACAAATTCCATGGATCTAAATTGCATCATTGTAACTTCATTTTCAATCCTTTGCTTTATATTATCTGCATTGTAGGTCTTGTGATCAGCTTCCTTCATTTTAGACTCTACTTCTGAGCTATTTTCTTGAATCATTGTCAAATCATTTTCAATTCTTTGTATTATCAATTGTATTATTCAATTCTTGTATTATCCAGATTATGAATCTTATAATCCGCTTCCTTCATTTTAGAGTCTATTTCTAAATTGATATCTTTATCCATCTTTAGAATTACTTCTGAGAAGCTTTTCAAAGCTGTTATAATATATTGCTTCAGGTTATCATACATTTGTTGAACCAACTCTTTAATTTCCTGTCTATATTTTTCAAGATTCTGGTTCATAATCTCATCATGTCTTGCCAACTCCTCCACAACAAATTCCTTTAAAACTTTAAAACCATTCTTCTGCATCTGCGAGCTCAAAAATTGCTCTTGTGATTTATAAATGGGGGAGCCCCCCCCCACAGCTTGGTTGTCTGGCTTTGTCAGTTTTAACGCCATCCTGCCACACAAACAGACTCCTTTTAAAGAAAAACTCTTCTCTCCACACAATATCAATATCAAGTCTCTAAGAAAGGAAGAAGCATGAAACAGAAATTTTCTCTTCCCTTGTAGCCAGCGTTATTGCTTCAGATACTTTGTAGCAAGTTAAACCATTCAAACGGAAAGACTTTCGCTTTCAGCTTTCTTCTCAAGCCTCAGCCAGCCGCCATTTTAAACTTTTTTCCCCCTTTTCACTCTTTCTTCATCAATCATAGGGTTGTTACAAATACTTGCGGTTTAGAGTCCCAAATCCGGATATCATCCTGCTTATTCGAGCAATCTGTTAGTTTTCGCTAATTAGGTTGGTCACATCGTCTAGTTCTGCAAAGCGCAGAGTCCTCCCGCAGCCCAGAGCAGCAGCGAGCTGGATAGGGAGTCTCATCCTGCTTCCTCCCCAAGAGTAGAAAAAAAACTCTGGGGACTTCGCAGAGTGCTCTACCTGCTCTCGCCGGCTCACTTCACATTTCCTTAAGGAAACGGAGTTTTTCGAGCCGCCTCCCAGTTGTAAAGGCCGCTCTTTACGGGCAGCAGGAGTGGCGGTCCCAAAAGACCGTCTAGCGACGACGGAAGCCAAACCAGAAGCCACCCAGCGTGCCTGACTTTTATCGCCCCTTTTCTAGCCTTCCTTTTACAAATTTAGTCAGTGAAATTGCTTTGTTGAAGCAGCGGCGGCCATTTTGATTCTATTTCCACCCCGCCTCACCAAGTGGCTTCGTTATAGCTGTGGCGGCCATTTTGACTGTCTCCATTACTGACCTGGCTTCGAAGTAAGGGCGGTGGCCATTTTGAATGTGCTTTTTTTCGCCACAATGATCCTCAGCTTTATTTATTTCTTCTTTAGAGACTTTCGGCTTGCTTTTTATTGCTGTGGCTGCCGCTTATTGTAATTTGGCGCCAGCCCTCTACCTGGCGCCAGTGGTGGGATTCAATTTTTTTAACAACCGGTTCTGTGGGCGTGGCTTAGTTGGGGTGTGTCTGGCTAGCTGGTCATGTGACCGGGTGGGCGTGGCTAGCTAGTCATGTGACCAGGTGGGCGTGGCTATCTGCATAAGGACTACTCAGAGGGCTGAAAAAATTCATTTCTGATTGGTCCTCATACTTTTGACCGGTCCTCGCACTTATGACCATCCTCACATTTATGCCCGTTGCGGCATTCTTAACAACCGTGTCACTTATTTCTCTTCATCATAGTGACAAGCTAGAGCAAAAACGTAAATTGTGAGGACAGTCGTAAGTTCGAGGACTGGTCAAAAGTGTGAGGACCAATCAAAAATAACTTTTTCAGCCCTCTGAGTAGTCCATATGCACAAAAGGACTACCCAGAGGGCTGAAAAAAGTGATTTCTGACAGGTTCTCGCACTTTTGACCGGTCTTCACACTTATGATTGGTCATCATTTATGCCCATTGTAGCATTCTTAACAACCGTGTCACTCATTTCACAACTGCTTCTCTTCACCATGGTGACAAGATAGGGCAAAAACATAAAATGTTAGGACAGTCGTAAGTTCGAGGACTGGTCAAAAGTGCGAGGACCAGTCAAAAATAACTTTTTCAGCCCTCTGAGTAGTCCATATGCATAAAAAGATATAGCAATAGAGAGGGATGAAGGAAGGGAAATTAGAGTAGGAGTGAGGGTAAGAGAGGGAGGGAGAGAGTAGGAGAAGGAGAAAGGAAGAGGAAGTAGGGAGGAGAAGAGGAGGGGGGAAAGAGAAAGTAAGAAGGAAAGAAAAGAGAGGAAAATTTGAGGAGAAAGATTGCTGTACAATAAAAAAGATGAAAGGGAAGAAAGGCAACCCCAAACAAATATAAAGATATTAAGATAAAAAATGAATTGTTAAACTTTAAAGTATAAAAGAGAACAAATATGAATAAATAGCAATGATTAGAAACACACATACAAACATACAATGTATTTTCTTCGAACAGAGTATTTGGCCGGTTCACAAATTTAAACAGTGTTTAGTCATTTCAATTAAATTTACAATTTCTATATTCCCTTTTTGCCATATTTATTCCTCATCTATTTTTTTTAAAAAATATTATCCTTCATCCTCATCTCTAATCTTAATCAAATTCAATTTTTCCCTTCTATTCTATTCCCCTTCCCATTGTCATCTAGTTTTACATCCATCCTCACATTGGTTAATTATGTAATATTACAGTTGTTTAATACAAATTCAACATTTTAATATAAATCAATTAGTTATATAACTATCTTTTTTGTATATTAATCAATATGAACATGAATATTCCAATTATTTTCATGCAATCCAATTTCTTACAAATCAATTAATTATATTTACCAATAATAATAAACCAAATAATTTCCCCCATATATTCCTCCAAACCACAACTTAACCATTTCTGCTTTCAACACAATATACAATTAATAGTATCTCAATTATTACAATTCCCTAGTTAAATAGAGCTTTTTTTCTTTTGTCTTTTAAAATCTTGAACTCTCCTCTTTTGCCCTAAATTTCCCATTGTTTGCACCTACCTTTTTTGGTGAGGAGAAAGAAAAAGAAATCTCTCTCCCTGCCTCATTTTGTCACGTTGCAGCAGAGCCTGCTTTACTTTCAGTTTCCTTTTTGCTAGGGAAAAAAAATCTGCTCGAGCACTCTTTGCAGCAAGCAAAGAGCTTGCAAAACAAGAGCTTTCAAAGGAGCCTGCAAAACAGCTGAGAGCGAATCAGCTGAGAGTTGGAGGCCAATCTAATCATGCTAATTAACCTATGCTGAAACTGAAAGAGGCTGTTTTTTTCTTGCTGTTTGCTTGCAAGGAGGTAAGTGCTGTGAGGCACACTTAGCCTCCCCGTCGCCCCCCTTTGCCTCTAGCATCCCTCTTGCCGCCCCCCTTGCTGTTTACCGCCCCCCTAAGGCATCCCACCGCCCCCCAGGGGGCGGTACCAGCCACTTTGGCAACCACTGGCTTAACTACTTAACAACCGGTTCTACCAAAGTAGAATCCCACCACTGGGTCTACCAATTTATATTTGCAGGTGTCGGTCTACTCATTTCTTTTCTTTTAACACTGATCAGCTGTAGGGTGGCTCTTCAAAGCCCCGCAGCAGCTGCGAGACTAATAAAATTATAAAAAAACACCGAACCATTTGTTAAATTGCTGGCTCGCCCACCCCTCGCCCAGTGGTGCGGAGGGGCAGGGCAAGGGGCGGGACGAGCCAGCAATTTAACAAATGGTTTGGCCGAACCCCCTAGAACCGGCAGAATCCCACCACTGCCTGGCGCCATGCCAAAAGTCCTGGCAATGTCTAAACACGGCCATAGGGCCAGTAATACTGCCAATGATCAATCAGACTCTGAGTCTGTTGTACAGCCTTTAGCCCGGGAGGCCTCTCAGGAGCCATCCCTGGTTACACATTCGGCTTGAACCCATTGCAAGTCTCACAATCATGGCCTAACTTTGAAAGCTGAGAATAGGCGGGACAAAGTCTTGACCAAACTTTGCAATAAGGCCTGTGCTACTCTTATTTGTACGGTTGCTAAGCCTTCTTCTGTGGTGGAGGTTCCAGTCCCTGCGACTGTTCCAAGGTCTGTCACACCGGATCAGCTGTCTCTTCAGGATTGTCCCGTTACTGTCTCCACAGCTGACCTATGGGGCTCTGATGCCGCTCCCCAACCGGTTTCCTCAAATCCGGAACCATTGCAAAACTCTGCCTTACCTCCTCCTGCATCCATAGTTACTGCGCAGGTTCCTAGTCAGTTGTCTCTGGAGCAACT
Organism: Pantherophis guttatus; assembly: GCF_059756535.1. Taxonomy (NCBI): domain Eukaryota; kingdom Metazoa; phylum Chordata; class Lepidosauria; order Squamata; family Colubridae; genus Pantherophis; species Pantherophis guttatus. The sequence continues at coordinate 66,809,204 of NC_142067.1, forward strand.
TCAACTTATGATTGAGGCTACAGTGCAGAAGTCTCTGGGCACCCGTTCCTGTCTCCCCAGCCAAGCGGGATCTGTGGGGTCCTCCTTTTCGGTTTCTCCGGAGCAGACAGTCCCGGAGGGTGCTCAAGCCAGGGGTCCAAACTCTCCGATGTACTCTCATTCTAGTCAGCTGTCGAGTTTTGCGGATGCTGAGAGCAGTGACTCAGGCCTGTCGGTTGATGAGAATCTTCCTCTGGACCAACCTGCCTTCTCTGGTCTGTTCCCACAGTTCCTATTTAAATCTCTACTTTTCAAAGCAGTCAATATGGCTCGTTTGTCTTCTCCTGTCGTGGACCCTCCTCTTCAGCTGGGTCTTTGGATCCCATGTTTGCCGAACCTGTCAGGCCTGTCATGGCTATACCTACTCCACCGCTCTTCTTAGATGTAGTGAAGCGGCAGTGGTCTTCACCAGCGGCGGCTGTCCTTCCATCTGCCAACGACCGTAAGAATTTTCAAGTTGCTACCGAATTGGACTCACTTTTACAAGTTCCCTCTGTGGATGCCCCTATCGTTGCCTTGCTGCTGAATGTCAACGTTCCAGGTGATCTCGATGAAGCCCTTCGCCCTGACAAGCGTCGATCGGACTTGGTCTTGCAGAGGGCACATCAGGGATCCGCTTGGGCCATCCAAGCAGTGACCACGGCTTCCTTCTTTAACCGCACCACCCTGCTCTGGTTACGGCAACTGCAGGAAAAATTGTCACCGGACGATGTACGGGTCAAGCAAGACCTAAACAAAATTGTTGCAGCCCTGCAATTTTCAGGGACTCCTCTCTAAATACTGCCCGCTTCGCTTCTAAGGCGCTTGCCTCTTCTGTTGCTGCCCGCCGCTTAGTCTAGCTGCTAGACACAAGTGGCGTCTCACCTCTGTTCCTTTTGGGAGGTCCCGGTTGTTTGGAGATACCTTAGAACTGTTTTTCACTGAAACTAGGGACAAGAAGAAAGTGTTGGCAGCTGTGTTCCGTAGGGGGGAGTCCCGCTTCTCCCCTTATGCCCCTTGTTCTCAATTTCGAGGTACTGATGGGGGAGGGTCCTCCTCGTTTGTTGCACCTCAGCCTTTCAATAACTTTAGTAGACACCGAGGGTCTCAAGATAGATCAGTGCCGGGTAGACCCTTTGTTCCTAAACGGCCCTTTCGAGGGGGAGGAGGTCATTCCTACTGGCGCCGGTGCTAATTGCATCTCAGGCCCTCCCATAGGCAGCAGATTGGCTCTCTTTGCTGCTGTTTGGGAGAAGTCCACTTCCGATAGATGGGTCCTGGCCACCTTACGATCAGGGTTGGCCATTGAATTTCTTTCCCCACCCCCAAGCACCTTTGTTTGCTGTCCGCTTTCTCGTGATCCTGAAAGAAGAGCGCTTATGTACACTGCGGTTCAGCATCTTCTTTCGATCAGGGCTATCCAATTCGTTCCTCCTGACCAATGGGGGATGGGATTCTATTCCCGGGTTTTTTTGGTGCCTAAATCCTCGAGGGGGGGTGGAGACCCATTCTGGACCTAAAACGTTTAAATCAGTATGTCCTATACCGGAAATTTAAGATGCAATCTTTGAAATCCATCCTCGACGGTGTTAGGAGGGGCGATCTCCTCTCTTCTATAGATCTTACAGAGGCCTATTTACATATTCCAATTCGGCATTCTCATAGGCGTTATTTGAGATTTTTTTATGGGGGGGGGGGGTCATTACCAATACAGGGCCTTACCCTTTGGTCTTTCCTCTGCCCCCTGTACCTTTACAAAGGTATTAGCAGCTTTGGCTGCTTCCCTCAGGGTTCGTTCGGTTAAACTCCTCTGCTACATGGACAATATTCTCGTTTTATCCTCTTCTCCCCAACAGGCTGTCCAGGATGTCCAGCTCACTCTGGAGACATTGGCTTCTCATGATTTTTCTATTAATCTTGAAAAGAGCCATTTGGTTCCCTCTACCTCCCTGATCCATTTAGGGGCTCTCATTGATTCAGTGCAGGGGAGGGTCTTTCTATCTTCAGAGAGACAGGATAGTCTGCAGGAGTTGATATCTAGGATTGAGAGGTGCTGGGCTGTTTCCCCATATGTTCTTTCTCAACTTCTGGGAAAGATGATATCAGCCATAGCCATTGTTCCCTGGGTGCAGCTCCACGCCCGGGAGCTTCAATGGTTTCTCTTACCTTTGCAGAAGGTGGGCAGAGCTACATCAGCCAGGCCGGTTCCCATTCCCTCCGCAGTTTGCAGGTCTCTCAGGTGGTGGAAGTCACTGGCTCTGTTGGCGGGTTGCCTCTTTCTCGAACCTCAACGGGTGGTGGTCACCTCGGATGCCAGTCTTTGGGGCTGGGGTGCTCACTGCCAGGGTCAGCTGGCTCAGGGGACGTGGACTGACTGAGAAGCTCTTCATCCAATCAACTGGCTAGAACTGCAGGCTGTGTTTGTTGCTCTCCAGGCATTTCGTCACCTTGTGTCTGGGGCACACGTTCTGGTGCTCACGGACAATGTTATGACCAAGGCACATTTCAACAAGTTGGGAGGCACCAGGTCGAAATCTCTGTTTTCCGTGGCTCTGAAGTTGGTCTCTGGGCGGAATGCCATCTCAGCTCCCTTCGTGCAGAGCACATTTCCGGAACCAACAATACTCAGGCGGATTGGCTGAGTCATCAACAGGTGGACAATGCAGAGTGACGACTTCACCCTCGCGTCTTTCAGGAACTGATTCATCATTTTGGCGTTCCTGTGATAGACCTCTTTGCTATGCACCTGAATGCTCAATTACCCCGCTTCTTTGCCAGGTACCCGGAGCCTCAGGTGGTCACCATGGACGCTCTTCGAACCCCTTGGCCGGGGGGTCTGCTGTACGCTTTTCCTCCAAACTCTCTTCTTCCCAAGGTCATCCACAAGATCCTGTCAGAACGGGTGGAGGTGGTCCTGTTGGCTCCCCACTGGCCTCGGAGGCCCTGGTTTGCGGACCTTGTGTCACTTTCAGTTGCCCCTCCTTGGCGCCTTCATCTCGAGCTGGACGTCCTCACTCAGGGTGCCTTGAATCATCCAGACCTGCCTTGCCTCGATCTGACCGCTTGGCAGTTGAGCGGCGCTGTCTGAGTGATGCAAACATTCCAGGTGACATGATTCGGACTATTCAAGCGTCCCGCCATCCTTCAATGGACCGGGTTTACTCGGCTACCTGGCGGGCGTTCTGCTCGTGGTGTGCTCGTCATGAAGTGCTCTTCAGGCTTCTATTGTGGATGTGTTGGTCTTCCTGCAGGAGGGCTTCTCAGAGGGCCTTTCGCCTAACACCTTGCGGTGCCAGGTGGCGCCTATCTCCTCAGTATTTAACTGTGGTTCTCTCTCATCCTTGGCACAACATCCTCTGATCCGCCGTTTCCTCCGGGGTGCTTCTAACATGTCTCCTCCTGTGTTGCACTGCTATCCTACTTGGAACTTGCCATTGGTGCTGAACTCGCTTATGGGTCCTCCTTATGAACCTTTGCAGACGGCGAGTCTCCGGTTGCTATCCTGCAAGTTTGCCTTCTTGGTGGCCATAATCTCAGCCCACCGTATTTCAGAGATTGCCGCCTTGTCAACTTGTGCTGATCTTTGCGTGTTCCACACGGACTGTGTGGTGCTCCGACTGGACCCTACCTTCCTTCCGAAGGTCAAGTCTGTGTTTCATCGTTCTCAAGAACTCATTCTACCTAATTTCTGTCCCAGACCATCTCAGCCTCGTGAGCGCTGCTGGCACACTTTGGATGTCAGGCGGGCTCTGCGAATTTACCTGAAAAGGACTGCTGTGGTCCGTCGTTTGGAGTCGTTGTTTGTGTCCTTCTTGCCCGTTTCCCTGGGTCTCCGAGTGACTTCATCTATGATTGGTCTTTGGATCCGGCAGACCATTGCTTCGGCTTATGACTTCCATTCTCTTCCGCGACCTGCACATGTGACAGCGCATTCCACCCGCAGTGCATCTACGTTGGCAGCCTGGTCTACTCAGGCTTTGTTGCTTGAAATCTGCTGGGCGGCTACATGGATTTCACCTGCTCCCTTTATTCGGCACTATAAACTTGACACATTTGCGTCAGCGGAAGCTGCTTTTGATAGACAGGTGTTGCAACAGGTTGTTTCCGGGGAGGATGTTTCGCACCAGCCTGGTCCCACCCAGGTTTCGGGACAGTGAACTTGGATATGTCCCATCCTGGCTGCTGTCTCCACTCTCAAAGGAGAAGGGGCGTTGGTCCTACCTGATACGCTCCTTCTCGTTGAGTGGAGACAGCAGCCAGACCCTCCCTTTGGTGTTTTGCCAGTCTGGTGGTTTCTGTCTTTGCTTCTTCTGGACTTTGTTCCTCGTCTCCCACATGCCGAGTCTCTCTCCTCAGGTCTTCGCCAAAAGTGGGTCTACCCGGCAACAAGGGCGGGACTTAGCATTATTGACAGACTCAGTCCTTCATGCTGATTGGCTGCTGCTACCCAACCTGGCTGCTGTCTCCACTCAACGAGAAGGAGCGTATCAGGTTGGACCAACGCCCCTTTTGGTAAATCAGTTTGGAAAGGTTACACATATATGCCTTAGCCAACCAGCATAAAACAATCACAGAAGTGTAACTATATTTTACTTTTGAGCATATTAGTGAATATTATATAGCAGTGATGGCTAACCTTTTTGCCATCGAATGCCAGGAAGGGGGGGCAGGGGAGGTTTGCACGCACGCATGCCCACACCCATAATTCTATGCTCCCTGCCCCATGCATGCGTGTGCAACCACCCTCCCCCCTGCTCCTGGCATGGGATGGCCAGTAGGCCTGTTTTTCTTTCTCACCTGGCTCCAGATCTTCTTTATGCATCTGGGGAGGGTGAAAACAGCCTTCCCCACCCACTCGGAGGCCCTCCCAAGGTCCAAAGCGGCCCATTTCCCAACTTCTGGTTGGACAGGAAGTGACATTTTTTGCTGTCCCCAGACTCCAGAGACTCCTAGAGTGGTTAGGCATGCGCACCGGAGCTGAGCTGGCGTGCCAGGTGACATGGCTCCGTGTGCCACCTGTGGCACGCGTGCCATAGGTTCGCCATCACGGTTATATAGCTTTGGATGGAAAAGTATCTTTTAATCCACTCAGTGAGATTCCATCCTTTGTTCAACTATACAAAGTAGTTAATATTATAGAAATAACAATAAGAGGCCAGTTATTTTTCAGGAGCTAAGTTTAAAGCAGAGATCTTGCTGCTCCTACAAAAAACTACCCTGTGGGATGCCCTGAGATGCTAAATTTCATATGCTAAATTGTTCACATTTAAATATGCCAGCATACTTAGACTAAGTTAGATTATATTGTGTGCTCAAGTGACACTATCTCATTCATTTTTTATTGATTATGATAGACAAATATTACTTGAGATCAGTGGTGGGATTCAAATAATTTAACAACTGGTTCTTCCTAATGATTTGGTAGGCGTGGCTGGGGAGGTCATGTGACTGAGTGGGCATGACCAATGCTACATCACTCATGTGGGTGGTGCCTGCATGGGACAGGCAGGGTTGGGGAAGGAATCCAGAGGTTTCCAGTGGGTGGAGTGGGAAGGAGGGGCAGAGGAAAGAAAGAAAGATCCAAGCTGTTTGTGTGCATGTGCGTGCGTGCATGCATGTGTGTGAGAAAGAGAGAGAGCACACCACCGCCAGCCCTGATATAACTCTCTGAGATTGGATCAGATCTCTCTCACACACACATTCTCTCTCTCTCTCTCTCTCTCACACACACACACACACACACACACACACACATACACACACACACACAGGTTAAATCGGATCTCTGTCTCCGTCCCTCCCTCCCTGCTTTAGGCAGGCTTAGAAAGTCTGCCAGGCCCGGCATGCTGTGGATGCCCCTTGCTCGCCTCTTTGCCTGGCTCCCCTCCTCTGTGGCCTCCTCGGTGCTCACTGCCATTCTTGTGTGGCATTCTCTCCTCAATGCTAGCAGCTACCGCTGCCCTCTTCTCCCTCTCCATCCAAGCTGCTTGGTGATCCTGTATGAAGAAGGGAATAGCAGCATTAGCATACAGTAATGGCAGCACACAGGAACGCTGCCCCCTTCCCCCTCTCCCTCCCTGCTGCTGGGCAATCCCATGCGAAGAAGGGGGCAGTTTAGCTTGATGCAGGCTTCCTCCCCAGGACCCCATCCGTTTCCCCCACCGACAGCTGGACAAACCTAGGTAATAAGTCTCCCCTCACTGGCACCCAGCTTCAATGACAGCAGGCTTGGAAAGGGCAATGTGGCTCCGCCTGCAACAAGCTAGACTGGAGAAAGAGAGCGCAAGCAAGCCAGCAGCATTTCCCTCCGACCCGTGCATACCTTGGCAATGGGACTGTTTCTCTCTGCCCACTTTTCCTGTTTTGTCTGCTGGATTGGCTCAAGGGGACGAACCTAGCTTTTCTGCCATTGCAGCTAGAAAACTCAAAGCCAAGAATGAATGTTTGTCTTGTAGCCAGCCTGGGTGCTGTATCAGCCCCCTGCAAACTCGAGAAGCCCGGCTGAAGTTTTGTACACCACTTGCTGAGAAGCCGGGACTCCCAAAGACAGAGGGAGGGGCTGGAGTTAATAGGTGGCCAAGCTAAGTACCTGAAGGACCCCATCCCATCATCAGGAGACCTATGCTTCAGCGAGCAAAACTTCAGCTGGGCTTCTCAGCAGACAATGGAGTTTGCAGGGACCTGTGCCTGCCTTACTAGCACCCAAATTGGCTACAACACAAGCATTCATTCTCGGCTTTATTTGAGATTCCTAGTTGTGATAGATAGCAAACAGCCCGAAAGGCTGATGAGCCTCACCATGTCCCTCCCACTATGGCCCTTTGGCCGAGCACAGCAGGCTGTAGGTTTTCCCATGGGCAATGCAATGGCCCTGGGGTAATGTAAAAAAACTCAGCAACTTACCTACCTAGCCGCGAAGGCTTGGGAGCGAGGAAGCCAGAGAGTATCTGGGCCGTGAGTGCCACATGGTCTCCTGGAAAGCTGGCAAGGGAACTGGAGAGCAGCTGGGCCGCACGGGCATGAGTTTAGGCTACCGGCGAAGGCTGGTAAGCAAGGGAGCCAGAGAGACTAACACGAGTGACCAAAGCAGATGAGGCAAGAAAAGGAGTGGATATAAGGGGCAGGGTGGGGCCAGCCAATGGTGGGATTTGCCAGTTCGCTGAACTGCACAGAGAATTAACAACCAGTTTGCCCAAACCGGTGCCAACTGGCTGAAGCCCACCTCTGCTTGAGATACATTTGGACTAGAAAACACATTGCAATTAGCTTAATTAACTTACATGTTTCTTTAATGCTGCATGATAATGAAAAAATATTTATCAGACTCCATTAGTCTCCAAAGTTCTATAGATAAATCCAACTGGGTTAAAAAAAATAATCATTTATTTTCAGATAGAAAATTGATGAAATATTATAATTAGAACAGTAAAAACTAGTGCAAACTGAAAACATAGAATAAAAAGGAGTAAAAGGTGCAGAAAAGAAAGGAAAAAGGAAAAAAACAGAAAATAAATTAAAAATCAGAATATTGAAAAGATAGACAAAAGAAATATATTGAAAGGTTACTTCCCACCTTCGTCACAAGTATAAACAATTTTAGTAACTTATCATCTTCTCTCAAAATACAGCAAATTATCTCTTCTTCCCACATTCTATCTCTTATCTATAAACAAATTTATAAATATTGTTATTTCAGTACTGTTTTCAGCAAAAATCCATTTATGGTTACCAGAGAGAATATATCTACTGTATTTTAACCTCGATCAAATAAAACAACTTCATATTCCTTCCTTTTACTTTTATCAATCTTTATTGTTAGTCCCTTCAAATAATGTTGAAGATATTTTTTTTCCATTTTTTCTTCCTTTGCATGAAATTCTTCAAAACTTTTAGCAGGCCTCATTCATAAATTAATATAGGATTTACAGGTTGACAATGAAATTTGTAAGAGTAACAGTATAACAGAGTTGGAAGGAATATTGTTGTAGGACTTGGTCTCTAGCCACATCTTTTGCCCATCCTTTTTTTGGGGGGAAGCTTCAACAATCCTCTCCTTACTATTTTCACCAAGTTGTCCTGTAAAGCCTCCTTTCTCTTGAAAATCCAGAAATAATCTTATTATCTACATCATTTTCTTGACTTAACGTGTATATCCCCTTTATTTATTATTTATTATTTTGTTTTCCAAAATTTATGTTTTATTTTTCAAAATGCCCACTTTGACTTCATTTTGAATTACCTCAGCACAGAGTTGTCCTTTAAATTTTTCAAGATTATTTTTCATCTCTATTTTTAGCTCTTCCTTCAGATCTCTTTTAAAGCATACATTCACATAGGCAGTTATTAATGCTGTTATTGTAGGTATAACCTTATTTTTCAGTTTCTAAAAGTTCTATTGAAATGTCTCAAATGTGATAGTCTTTTCTTTAATTTCTGTAGGTTGCTTTACCTTTCTAATAATTGCTATTTCAACAGGTACTAAAATAGAAATGAAAGGTATTGTATAATTCTTTTTTTTCTTTTCATCTTATATCCTTAAAATTTGATCTCTTCAGACACTCTAATTCTATGGGCACATGGAATGTCTCATTCATTGAATTCATGTATTGCTTTGTTTTGCAAAGTCTGCCAATTATCTTTCCACTGAAACTATAAATAGTCTGAATTTCCATGAAGGTATTTAATTTATATAATTTTTAAAATGCTTTAATAAAAATCCTAATATTTCAAATTTAACTACCCCCTTAATGCATTTTAATCTTTTTAAGGTTAAGTTAAATGGCAAACTTAAGCTTTTTTCCATTAATCATAAATCTTTTACATTATTATTTCACTCTTTGTTTTAATCTGGAATGAAGTGTCACTTACTGAAAGCTTTTTTAAAATAACTACAATTCCAAAGCTCTCTTTGAATAGTTTTTTTTTTTTTTTAATTTGATTTATATGCCGCCCTTCTCCGGAGACTCAGGGCAGCTTACAATGCGTTAAGCAATAGCCTTCATTCTTTTGTATGTTTTATACAAAGTCAGCTTATTGCCCCCACAAACTGGGTCCTCATTTCACCTACCTTAGAAAGGATGGAAGGCTGAGTCAACCTTGAGCCTTGGAGAGATTCGAACCAGCAGAAATTGCAGGCAGCTGTGTTAATTACAGGGTGCACTAAACCCCTGTACTATCAAGGCTCTTTTATAGTAATATAAAATATTACATACAAAATATAATATAGTAAGCATGCTTGAATAGTAATTCAAGCATGCTTAAGAAAGTGAGGTTTTAGTGAAACCAGTGTTCTTACAGGGTCTGCTGCAGCTATGAATTTTATGTCTTTTCAACTCATTCTATAGGACAACTTTATAACGTATAGTTTCACACTAGTGAATAAAAATGTAAATAACATATATAACACTAATTTTTTAAAAAATGTAATGCAGATTGTTAACACATCATAATTTGTATACATTCTCAAACCATATTTTCAATGCATCCTATTTTATGGATTCTATTCCTTTTTTCAAAATTGATTCCAGTTAATATCAATAATATAAGAGAGGTCTGGTTTTAGACACTATTTTGTGAGATTTACTTTTCTTGTTAAACATATTTAGAATAGAGTCAAATGTACATCCCCCAAGCTCCCCAAACAATGTTATAGAAGTTCTTTCCCTAGAAGATGTTCTGTTTGAATAGAAAACAAAGAATTGGTTTCACCTCAATCCTTTTTTTTTTCTTTGTTTCTTTTAAACTAGTGATCCTTCCGCAGGTTTCACCTCAATCCTGATAAGATTGAGTAGGTGAGGTTTTAGTACCACATCCCACCAATATAGAGATTTTCCCTTTATTAATATTGAACAGGATTGCATCCCTCCAGACAGAGTCAGTGTACAATTTTAGCGTTCTCCTGGACTCACAATTCGTGCCTGAAGAATAGGTGGCAGCTGTGGCCAAAGAGCTTTCACACAAGTAGACTTTATACACCACTTGTGCCATTCCTAGACCAGGAGAAAGTGCTCAGAATTGCTCATGCCTTACTCATATTTTCTTTGAACTATTGCAATATACTAAATGTAGAACTCAAGAGCGTTTGAAAGTTGTAGCTGGTCCAGAATACAGTGGCGCATGACGTTTAATATGCCCATGTAATAACATTGCTATGGCAGCAATGATACTGGTGGATTTTCAGGTGCAATTCAAAATTGCTGATTGTCATCATTAAAACCTGCTTGCAATGGGCCCATATACAGGGATCAGTTCTCCCTAGTGATTTCTGCCTATTCCACCACTTCTGTCAGAATGGTGTCTGAGTACTCCTGTTATATGTTATGAATAATGTTATATGATGGGCCCTAGGAGATGTGCCTTCTCTGTCATGGAATACTCTCCACTCCCAAATATCCCCACCAGGTATCTCCACCTCTATCAGTCATTTGGAAGGGTATGAAGAGGCTTTTGTTTCATTGTAGTGAAAGGTTTTGCTTTTCTATGTCTTTGCTTACTTAGCATCCAAAATATCTTTGGATATTTTCATCATTGGCATCGTTCAGTCTCAAGAGACTATGGTATTGTGCTCTAGAAAGAGGTCCTAAAACAGCATCTAGTGTGACTAAAAAGGCCAATTCGAGAATGGCAATCCCTTCCACACTGAGGGCAGATACATTCTGTCCCCTGCCCAGCTCCCAGATTTCACTGGTTCCAGGACTGCCTCTTTGCCTCAGCCTGCCGAACAAGTGTCTCTTCGAATTGGAGAAGGCCATGCTGCGTCTTTAGCCTCCAAGCTGAATGATCGGAGGTCAAGGTTTCCCAGTTGTTAATGTCCATTCCCAGGGCCTTTAGGTCCTTCTTGCAGATATCCTTATATCGCAGCTGTGGTCTCCCTCTGAGGCACTTTTCCTGCACTAGTTCTCCATACAGGAGATCTTTTGGAATTCAACCATCAGCCATTCTCACGACATGCCCCAGCCAGCATAGACGTCACTGTTTCAATAGTGTATAAATGCTAGAAATTCCAGCACATTCCAAGACTGTGCTATTTGGAACTTTGTCCTGCCAGGTGATGCCAAGAATTCGTCAGAGACAGCGCATATGAAAAGTGTTCAACTTTCTCTCCTGCCGTGTATAAAAGGTTCAAGACTCACTGCAGTACAAGAATATGCTTAGGACGCAGGCTCTATAGACCTGGATCTTTGTATGTTCCGTCAGCTTCTTATTAAGCCATACTCTCTTTTAAGTCTGGAAAATGTGGTGGCCGCTTTACCAATACATTTATTCAGCTCAGTATCTAAAGAGAGAGAGTGTCCGAGATAGTTGAGCCGAGGTACACAAAGTCATGGACGATCTGCAGTTCTTGTGCAGAGATTGTAATAAAGAGAGGTGAATCCACGTCCTGACCCATGATTTGTGTTTTTTTCAGGCTGATTGTTAGTCCAAAGTCTTGGCAGGCCTTCCTAAAACTGTCCATAAATTGTTGAAGGTCTTCAGCAGAGTGAGCAGTGACAGCAGCATCATCAGCAAAGAGGAAATCCCGTAAGCATTTCAGCTGGACTTTAGACTTTGCTCTCAATCTAGAGAGATTAAAGAGTTTTCCGTCTGATCTGGTCCGGAGGTAAATACCCTCTGTTGCAGTTCCAAAAGCATGTTTCAGCATGACAGCAAAAAAGATCCCGAATAAAGTTGGCACGAGGACACAGCCCTGCTTCACTCCACTTCAAATATCAAAGGAATCTGAAGTTAAGCCATCAAAAACTACAGTGCCCTTCATTTCCTCATGAAAGGACCTGATGATGTTGAGGAGCTGAGGTGGACATCCAATCTTGGGGAGAATTTTATAAAGGCCATCCCTGCTAACCAAGTCAAAAGCCTTCGTAAGATCTATGAAGGCTATGAAAAGTTGCTGTCTTTGTTCCCTGCATTTCTCCTGCAACTGTCTAAGGGAAAATACCATGTCAGTAGTGGACCTGTTGGCTTGAAATCCACACTGTGATTCTGGATAGACTCTCTCAGCAAGCACCTGGAACCTCTTCAGTATGACACGGGCAAGCAGCTTCCCTACACTAAGAAGAGAGATGCCACAGTAGTTGTTACAGTTACCCCGTCACCTTTGTTCTTGTACAGTGTGACGATATTTGCATCCTTCATATCCTGTGGTATTCCACCTTCCCTCCAACAAAGACAGAAGATTTCATGCAGTTCAGTGGAGATGTTCTCTTTGCAGCACTTCAGAACCTCGGCAAGAATGTTATTTTTCCCGAGTGCCTTGCCAGAGGCAAGGGAATCCAGAGCCCCATTTAGTTCTTCTAAAATTGGTTCACTGTCAAGCTCCTCCAAGACAGGCAGGCACTCAATGTTATTTAATGCTTCTTCAGTTACCACATTTTCTCTGGAATATAACTCAGAGTAGTGCTGCACCCAGCGTGCCATCAGCTGTGCTCGGTCCTGGATAACGTCACCTGTAGCAGACTTCAGAGGGGCAGATTTCTTCTGTGTTGGACCTAAGGCCTGCTTGATGCCATCATACATCCCCTTGATGTTGCCTGTGTCAGCTGCTATCTGGATCCGAGAGCAAAGCTGCAGCCAATAATCGTTAGCACATCTCCTGGCGGTCTGTTGGACTTTGCTACGAGCAGCTCACAGAACCTGTAGGTTGCACTCACTGGAACAGGCTTTATATGCAATTAGAGCTCTCCTTTTTTCCTCGATGGCTGGCGTCAACTCCTCCGAATGGGCTTCAAACCAATCTGCTGTCTTTCTGATCTCCTTACCAAATACTGACAAGGCGGTGTTATAAATAGCATTCTTGAAATATTCCCATCGTTCAGATGCATTTACTTCAGCTGGGCCTGGGAGAGTTTCCTTTTTGCTTGTGCAAATTCCTCCACTTTGCCCTGATTGTGGGTCTTGTTGATGTCAATTCGTAGTCTTCCTTCCTTCTTCGAGTGATGCAATCTCTTTGTTTGCAGTTTTATTCTGCTGCACACCAAGGAGTGGTCTGTATTGCAATCAGCACCCTGATAGCTGTGTGTAATTGTAATATTGGGGAGGTTGGAACGCCTGGTAAGAATCAAGTCAAGCTGGTGCCAATGCTTCGATCTTGGATGTCTCCAAGAGACTCTGTGTTGAGGGTTTGTTTTAAAGTATGTATTGCTAATGCAAAGACCATAGTAGCAGCAAAACTCCAACAGTCGTTGTCCATTTTCGTTCATCTTTCTGATGCCGAACTGACCTAAACAAGTGGGCCAAGAACTATAATCAGCTCCAACTCTGGCATTAAAATCAGCAAAGATAAACAGTGGTTCTTTCTCAGGGATTTTCTTGATAGTAGCAGCCAGATTGTCGTAGAATTTGTCTTTGGATTCTACTGAAGATGATAATGTCGAAGCATATGCGTTAATAAGAGTAACCAGCCCTGCTGATGAATGGAGCTGCAAGGATAGAATTCTTTCACTTCCTGCAGCAGGTGGAATAATGGATCCTAGTAGGGTGTTTCTGACCGCGAAGCCAACCCCATATTCCCTAGACTCGTTTGATGGTTTTCCCTGCCAGAACAATGAGAAGTTTTTCTCCTTAATAGATCCCGAGTCTAACAGTCTTGTCTCTTTGAAGAGCAATGATGTCCATCTGCAGTCTGCTCTACTCCATGTCAATGGCAGCTGTCTTACGTACGTCATCTATCTCTTGTAAATTATCAGACAGGCCAGGGGTCATTGTTCGAACTTTCCAGGTGCCCAACTTTAGGGCTAAAGTTTTCTTATGTTTGTTGCATGGTGCAAAGTTATCGATCTGCTTGTCGGCTTTGACCCTAAACCCCATGCACCCTGTGAGGTTAACAGACCGTGGTGGGCAGCACCTTACTGGCTGGGGGCTGCCTAGCTTAAGACAGATGGTAGCTGCCCAATGAGGTACAATGACCTCTCCCACCGACGAAAGTGGCCCCTGGCGTCACGCTCTGCACCAATCAAGCAAAGACTTATAACCGGTAGCTGCCACTTCCCATGTTGTTTCAATGCTGTATGCAAAGCTGGAGTGTCCTCTCCAGACCACGAGGCCTGGGTAGATTAATATGGAAGATAGACTGTTACCCAAGCAGCAGATCCCCCCTCTCCATGTCGCTGAAATACTCCAATGGAACGGCAAAGCCGATACAATTAATTCCAGCTGTGTCGCAGGAGTTACCAGAACATGATTGTTACCAGAACACGAACTGCTTCCAGGACTCCGGCTCCAGATTTGCCTCAAGGTTGACTCCTGAAGACTTTCCCATAGATGGATATAGCCACAAGGCAGTATAAGTTTGAGATTGGCATTTTCCTTCTCCTACATAAGTTGCCTTCCAAGGCTAGCGGACACCATCTAACCGGTTTTTCCCATGCACACAGCTAACAAGACTTCCCACTTACACTCAATCAAACAGCCACTCTCCCCTCCCCCTAGAAGCAAGCAGATTCATTCATGAGGTGAACTGGAGCACTTTTCTCTCTGCAGTCACATGATTCACTCATTTAAACAGACACTTCCCTTCCCCCTAAAAACAAGCAGATTTACCCATGAGGAGAGCTGGAGAACTTTCCTCCCTGCAGTCACATGATTCACTCACTCAAACAGACACTCTCCTTCCCCCTAAAAACAAGCAGATTTGCCCATGAGGAGAGCTGGAAAACTTTCCTCCCTGCAGTCACATGATTCACTCACTCAAACAGACACTCCCCTTCTCCCTAAAAACAAGCAGATTTACCCATAAGGAGAGCTGGAGAACTTTCCTCCCTGCAGTCACATGATTCACACACTCAAACCGATACTCTCGAAAAAGTCCAGTCTGGAGCCGCGGTGCCACAGTTGGGGAAATAGTGGGCTCTGACAAGCTCGCAAAACCCCCGACTGACAAACCACCGTCCGATCAGTCTTCGGAGCATCCCCCATCTTGCAAGGATGGGGGGTGAAGAGGAGCGCCTCAGTGTGCCAAGAGGAACAGGCAAGTTCATCGGAGGCCAGAGGGAATCCTCAAAGTCAGCGGTGGGATTAGGCAGCCATGGCAGCAGACCGGGACACAAGATCGTGCAGGAGAGAAGTAGAAGAAAGAACAAGTATCTCGAAGCCGGGTGAGTGACACCAACCCAGGCAAAACAACAGGATTATTTCGGGTTTTTGAAAAAAATAAGACCCCAACTTTAAATAGCGGCTACAGACCTGTGGGGCTTGAAGATCAAAAAGAAAAAAAAATGGAAATAAAGACCCAAGACAGACTTTGTTTTAGTAAATTTGGAAGAATTGGCTTTTAACAACTTAGAAAAGTGACTTTTATTTTCTTATTTGGAGTGGATTGGAGAAATTATCTTTGGGAGTTTACACCTTTGAAAGTTAATGAAGCTAATGAAGAAAGACAGACGGATAGCTAAATAATTGCCATGGAGTTTGCAGTGATTAAGCAGGAGAGTGGATTGAAAAGATTTCCCTTTCCGTTTGGAAAAGAAACTTTTTAAATGGCTTTTTACTTTGGATTAGTTTGAAATTAACATTAGATCTATGGAATTTGGAGATCTCTATTCTCTCCTGGACGATTTTAAGAAGAAAGAAGGAATATTTTGGACATTTGACAATGGAAATTAACAAGCTTAGCAAAAAAAAAAAAAAATAGGTATGGCGTAGGAATAAAAGACAGGAAGTTGATGCATCACACATGGAACTGACATTATAAAGCATTAAAGGGACATACAAAAATTTTTAAATTGAACAGATGAACTTTGAAATGGAACATTTATGGACAGATAGAAAAAGAAAGAAGAGGAAGAAATAAAGTAGAAAAATTGAAATGTAACTAAATTGAAATGAAAAGTTTAAAAGCCTAAAGGTATATATGATTTTTGGATAAAAACAGGAGGGCTTTTGGAATAATAAAAATAGAAAATAAGAGATGGCAACTGAAATAGAGGATGATATATAGGTGGTTAAAACAATAAAGAAGAGTATATTTTAATGTGAGACAACTTTAAGAAAATTTACTGTTTGATGTAATATGTTTTAATTTTAATATGCAAACAAATGCTAGATTGGTGATTATGCTTGACTAAGGTTTTATTGAACAAACTATAAGATACACAGATTTTAGCAACAAACTGTGATTTAATTTAATATATGCTGGAAATGATGATTATTATGAAATATATTGAGAATTAATTTGAAAGAGCATGTTGGGAAACTGACACAAAATAGATAACTATATTGTAAGAGAAAATTAAAATAAGAGGGATGGATACCAACTAGATAAAAGTTTGAGACTCGGAGGAAATACGTTGGAAACTAGTTAAAATGCTGGAAATCAGCCAAACACTTACAGGAGAGTTGGAGGAGACTATGCTGGAAATCAGCCAAACAAGAGTGGGAGCCCTGGAGGGGACTATGCTGGAAATCAGCCAAACATAATATGCTGGAAATCAGCCAATAATATGCTGGAAATCAGCCAAGCAAATAGGAGGAGAGTTGGAGGAGATTATGCTGGAAAATATGGTGGAAATTAGCCAACAATGGTGGTAGGCTTGGAGGAGACTATACTGGAAATTAGCCAAAAATAGTTGGTGCTCTGGAGGAGACTATGCTGGGAATCAGCCAAACATAATATGCTGGAAAACAGCCAAACAATAGAGGGAGGTACGGAAGAAAATATGCCGGAAATTAGTTTAAATAAAACATGTTTTTGTGATAAACCTGTGTAACATGAAAACTGTAATAGATGATAAGTGTTTTTAAGTGTGTTTAAGATACTAAGATTCAAGGAAAAGGGTCAAGAGATCAAGAATTAGATAGAATTTTGTTTTATAAAGTGTAATAAAAATGGAGCTTTATTGAATTTGAAATTAAGATTTGTGGTGATAAAATTGTAAGGTAAATAATTAGAATAAGAGGTTAGAATATTGTTAAAAAATATTTTGACACTGATGGTAAAAGATACAAGGTGAAGAAGAACAAGATAAAATCAGGATTGTTATATAGATATAAAAATGAGCGAAAGTTAGTTTGAAATTAAAATTGTATTGATATAATGGATTTGTTTAGGTGAAGATGCTAGACTTTATGTTAAAATCTGTTTTTTTTTTTTTATGTTTTGAATTTCTATCCATAAAAGATGTAATGGGAAATTGAATGGAGCTTGTTAAAGGAATGTAAGCGTAGTAACCATCTATGACCGGATTGAGACTCTGTTCTTGAAAGTTATATTTTATGTTTATGTTTGAAAAAAAGAAAAAATATTTACAAAAAAAAATGGCACTCCCCTTCCCCCTAAAAACAAGCAGATTTACTCATGAGAACTTTCCTGCCTGCAGTCACATGATTCACTCACTCAAACAGACACTCCCCTTCCCCCCTAAAACAAGTAGATTTACCCATGAGGAGAGCTGGAGAACTTTCCTCCCTGCAGTCACATGATTCACTCTCCCAGACACTCAGACATATTTTATAGGCTATCAAAAATAAAAAAGACAAAAGAAATAATGAAAGCCCTCACCCCAACCAACAACAACGAGAATATCCTCTATTCAGTGGGAGAACAGTATTCCAGCACTTGGCAGAATAGATAGTTCTAATAACTTCCTGAACATCATTAGGATTGGAGCCATCCAGATTGCAACTTGTATTAAATTCCATTACTGGTATTCTCTGGAGAAAGCTGTTTCTGAAAAAGATGCAGCAATAAGATTATTCATTCCATTTTTCTGAAGAAGACAATGCCAACTGATCTCAAAAAGAAAAAAAATAATTATGCAGATTAAGTGTATAGTTTATGTGAACTGCTATTTGTAAAAATGCTTGCCATGAATGACAGTTGCATTGAACTACTTTTTCCGAAATCATTTTATTATATAAATATATACATAATCCTTGTAGTGATATATAGGTGCATTTTTTACTCATTGTAATTCTCAGACGTATTCTTGCAGTTGTGCTGGCATATTGCTACCTGGACTTCAGACTTGCATGTTACTTTTGTGTTGCTAATAAAACTTGGTCCAATTAAAATTGTTATGTTCATTTCATTGATGCCCATTTACTTAGAAAACAGAGAGATTTAGTGTTAGGCCGCTATCAGACTTCTTGGGCAGCTATATTTGACTCATTCATATTTTTACCTGCACTGTGTATCAGCATTTATATCTTTGAAACTGTTAATTTTTTGTAGTATTTTTACAGAAGGTGTTCTTCTACAACCAAGAGTTATTAAATATAACTTAACTGATAAATCCTATAATATCCCTGACATGCTAGCATAAACCTTTATAAGTCAATTCATGCTGAAAATTAATTTGCTAACATTGTGTTTTACAACCTATTAGGCATTTATCATGTACTGGGACTGAAAAAAAACCCTAGAACAGATTCTCTCTCTCTTATGTATGCACACATAACTTTATACCTTTAAACAAAAAGACACCATTATATATAAAACACTCACCCTAATCTACTTCAATAGTTTCCCATCAGTAGTCCTTGATGATGGATTTGAAAAAAAACCACTTAATGAAAGACCTTACTGTAGGGTCTCCTGCTTGGGCGGGAGGTTGGACATGCGCGTGCCGGCCAGCTGATTTTTGGGCCTTCTGGGGCCACCAGAAGTAGGGAAACAGGCTGTTTCCTGCCTCTGGAGGGCCTTGGGGGGGGTGGGGAAGGCCATTTTCACCCTCACCAGACTCCTAGAGAGGCTCCGGAGGCTGGGGACAGCAAAAAATGGGCCTACCAGGCCATCACGTGCCAGGGGCAGGGGGAGTGGGGGGTCATATGCGCTGTGCAGGGGCAGCGTACATAGAATAATGGGTGTGGGCACATGTGCATGTGACCCCCCCACCCCCCTTCCTGGCATGCTATGGCAAAAAGGTTAACCATCACTGACCTACAAGGTCCCTTCCAACTCTGTTAATCTGTTAAGGCTGCACCACTTGCCTAGTATTGTGACTGAATTACTGAATCAGTATAGATTCCTGGGACAAAATGACAGTAAGTACTTTGCAGACATAGCAGCATAAACACTCTGTCAGCTTCAAAATGAAGCTGACAGGGGCCATTTTCTTGTTCCTCAGGTGCCACAGTGTAGGGAGGGGGGAAGGAGGATGGAATGCTTTGCTAGACACAACACAGAGTTTTCTCATGGAAACCAAGTCATTTCTACAGGTGATGGATAAGGTCGGGGAGGAGTCCCTGGAGAACCTGCCAATTAACCTAAGTGGCCAACATGCCCTGTGACATTTGGGGAATAGGAATATTTCCTATTTTAATTATACTGAAACCGTGGGAAAGATTTAGAGTTGGTTTTACACTTGACTGTGCCAATATGATGTACCCAAAAAAGAAGTTCTTTGAGGAAGATTCCAGTCTCAGAGTTCTGATTTGCTTGGGTTCATCAGTCGGAGTCTTGACACACTCTGTTTCTCCACAGAATTTTTGTCAGGAATAATACAAGGATGATAATAGACATAGAATACTATGAGGAACACCCGAACAAAGAAATGGCATTGGTCTTTGTCGACGCCCAAAAGGCATTCGACAATCTTAATTGGCAATTTATGAAACAACAAATTATCCAAATGGAATTCGGATCAAATTTTGTCAATACGATATCCACAATCTATCAAAAACAAAAGGCTAACATATTATTGAATGGATTAACTAATCCATATTAACTAAGCCTTTCCAAATTAGAAAAGGGGTCCGACAAGGGTGCCCTCTATCCCCACTTTTATTTATTTTAGCACTAGAAGTACTCTTGAGAAAGATTAGGAACAATAATGAAATAAAGGGTTTAACAATCAGAAAAGAGATATATAAGACACAGGCATTCGCAGATGATGTGGTATTAATCATGGAAGAACCATTAGAATCAGGCACTAAAATTTTGGAAGAATTGGGCAATTACGGGGAGATAGCAGGCCTTAAATTAAATAAATCCAAAACTAAATTACTAACAAAAAATATGACAGAGGTAAGGAAAAAAGTACTGGAAGAATCAATGGAGATCCAAACCGCCAAGAAGGTAAAATACCTGGGGGTGTGGATTTCATCAAGGTGCTCGGCCCTCAGAGAGGATAATTATTTACCATTGATTAGAAATATTAAACAGGATCTAGAAAAGTGGGGAAGACTACAGATATCATTATTAGGTAGAATTGCGGCAATAAAAATGAGCATATTACCCAAGTTATTGTATCTATTCCAAATGGTCCCTGTTAAATTAGATAAAAAAATTTTTTGGGAACTCAATAGCATCATCAGAAAATTTATTTGGGAGGGAAAGAAACCAAGAATAGCAATTAGGAATTTACAGGACAAGAAGGAAAGAGGGGGTTTCGGATTACCTAAATGGGAGTTATATCAAAAAGCTGCAAACCTAGTATGGCTGAAAGATTGGGCAACCCTGAGAAATAAAAGACTGTTAACTTTAGAAGGGCATGATCTCCAGAAGGGTTGGCATGCATATCTCTGGGATACTGGGAAGAAGATAAAAACTTATTTCCATAGGCATAAAATAAGGGAGATCTTGATACAAATATGGGGAGAGATGAGACAGAAGCACTATAGGAAAATTCTGAGATGGCTTTCCACCATGGAGGCTATAATATATCCAAATGTATTAGAAATGGGTAAAACGGTCAGATACAATGAATTATTAGATGGGGGAGGGAATCTTAAAACAAGGGAAGAATTGATGGAACAAGGTATTTCTATAGACTGGTGGCCATATAACCAAATTAAATCCAGATATAAAAAAGATAAGGAGGAATTTGGCATTGAGACGAGCATAAATGGATTTGACAAGATATGGATGGGTACGGATGACAAAATTCTAGCTAAATTATATAATTACTTATTGGAGTATGATATGGCAGAGGAAGTAGTTAAAGAACCGATGTTAGCATGGGCCAAAAATATAGGACAGAATATAAATCTGAACGAATGGGATTCAATATGGAATAATAATCTTAAAATGACAAAGGCGACGGCTTACAAGGAAAACCAATACAAGCTGTTTTATAGATGGCATATGGCCCCAGCTAGGATAGCGAAGATCTACCCCAATTCGAGCCCTAAATGTTGGAAATGTGACCATCAGCAGGGTACTTTCTATCACTGCTGGTGGACATGTAATCAGGCACAAAAATTCTGGAGGATGATATGGATGTGGATTAGAGAAATAATAAAAGAAAATTTTGATTTCGAACCAAAAGCCTTTCTCCTGGGAATTTTGAAAACTGAATATGCAAAAAAGAAAAAGTATTTAATTATACATATTCTGACAGCCGCTAGAATTTCCTTTGCCCAGTATTGGAAAGAAAAACAAATACCATCTCAAGAACATGTTATTGGAAAAATATTGGAGTGCGCCGAAATGAACAAACTGACTTCAGAAATTAATGACAGAGAAGATTCAGAATTTTATAGCATGTGGGACATGTGGTACGAATGGATGGGGAAAAGAAATAAAGAAGGAAATAGAGATTAAATATTAATTAATTAACAAAATCCATATGACTAGTATTACATTTAGTCTTAGAGATTTGAGCACTATTATCTTTAAGTGTTTTGAAATTAAATCTAGCTTTAAGAAACAAGACTTGTCTTTAATAAAAGACAAGTAATAATGCACGTAGATGTATATATGTATATAATTGCACCAATGAACCGAAAATGTACTGAATGTATCACTATATGTTATAATAAAAATAAAAAAATAAAAAGAATTTTTGTCAGTCTTGGCACATGACTTCTATCTATATGTGTCTGGAAACAAAGAGAGAATGGACAGTATATAACTTATATCAAGGAAAAGGAAATGCTTGGATGAAATAAAGAAGGCATACTCAGGTTTCTGATCTCCGTCACTTGTGCTTCTATACCATAAGGCAAAACAATTGAAGAAGGATCTGTTGAATCTAAGATTATTCTCTGTATGCTGCATTTTATTGCTCCACGGTGGACTGATTTATGCATCTTTAATATGATTAAAGTTCTTCATAGCCTTGAAAATTCAAATGGATTATTCTTAGTGAAAATATAGTCACAGATTAATACAATTTATACCACAACAGCATAATTAACAGTATAAAATTCCATATTGTTTCTCTAAAATGGGATTTCTTCCTGCCTTTAAATTGTTTAAACCTAAACATTTAATAGATATCATCTGTGTTTTTGTTTGATATTTAACTTTTATTAGATAAATTTTTACAAAATATTTATCTGTAGAAGATGCCACTCTTGTTATTTGTAGTTCTCTTAACATTTGGGATTCATTTCTCAAATGTTTGAGACTCTGTATGTGTGTGTGTGTATATATATACATATATACAGTGGTGGGATTCAAGTAATTTAACAACCGGTTCTCTGCCCTAATGATTTCTTCCAACAACCAGTTTGCCAAACTGCTCAGAAAGTTAGCAACCGGTTCTCCTGAAGTGGTGGGAACTGGCTGAATCCCACCACTGCATATATACACGTGTGTGTGTGTAATTCTGAAAGTAACGTTGTGCTTTCTTCTTTTCCCCAGGTCAGATCTCTTCAATTGGGACGATGTGGTTTATCAACAGTCCGCTGTGCAGCGATTAGATCATGCGTTCAACATAGCTAAACAACACCTGGGAATTGAGAAACTCCTTGATCCTGAAGGTTTGTGCAAATAGGATTTTATGTATATATAGGTTATTTTTTCACATAGATGATTCAAAAAAAGATTTATATTTTTAAATAGATTTTAGATATATTTTACACCTTCATTTTCAATGTTTTATTGTACAGGTTTCATTTAGTGCAGTGAGCCTTCAGAATTTAGTTCACTCTTTGTTACTCTCTTCAGGATAACAAACTTTAAAGGATTCAAAGGATGTGGACTAACGTTATAGTCTTATAATTCACTTTTTTAAAATATAGCCAACATGTTATTTTTTATTTATTGTTATTATGCATCCAACTAAAATAAGTGCTATTCTTCACAGGTTTTTACGAATACGAAGTCTTTCTAAAATTCCTTAACACTTTTAAAATTATGCATTTAAGCATTGCAGATCGTGTTTCATAAATCTTTATTTTTATACACATTTCACTTTTTCTATGTCTCATTCAGGCACAGAATTTTATAAGTATATATTGGTTTCTTGTTTTCCCCAGAGTTCATGTTTTTCTTATGTGGTGCTTATTTAAAAACATAGAGAGTCCAGTTTTTCTGGAATTCAAAATTGAATCCTTATTTTCTGATAAAGCAGGAAAAAAATGCTTTCTGCACATTGCTGGCTATTGTGGGAACCAACATTGTTTCAAGCCAAGTATATTTTATGTATTCTCCTTAATATTTTATTTCTAAAAATAAAGATACAAAATCAGCAATTACATCTATTTATCTCAAACTTTCATTTTTTAGATTGAAATACAAACAGGGAAATTTCATCAAAATAAAAGTAAAAAAGCCAAACACCTATTCTGGAATTTTTGAGTCATAATTCCAAGGTACACAAAGCTTCAGATTCTTCAATCATACTTTTGATTTGGTATGAAGTCATATTGAGCAGGTTCAAAAAGTCAAACCTAATTAAAACTGTTTATAAATTAGGCCTAAGCAAAATGTTGAATATTATTTTTCTCTAATAATAGTGGCATGATTCTAAAACTAAAAGAATCACACATAAATTTGAACTTTTCTTGACTTTTATCCAAATATTCAGAATATTTTACAAAAAAAAATTGGCATGTTTTCTTGTCTCAATAAGACAAAGATTTTCAGCTGCTTAAAGAACTGTATTCAACATGCTCTAAATTTTGTGGTGTTACATTTTTAATATGTGTTGTTAATAACCACAATTTTAAGAGAGATGGTAAATGGAGCCTGTCATTACCTTTTGGCTTGACAGTATGAGGCATTATAACTGTTATGTATGTATCTATTTTGTGCGGGAAATTCAAATGTTCAGTGAATGCTGATTGGTTCTTGGTTGCTTCTGAAAAGTATATAAAGAGGACTGTTGCCTGTGTTTCTTTGCTGAAGTCTCACCCTGAATTAAAGAGCTGTTGTCACTAGCCTGCTTGTGCCTCTCGTTATTCCCGCGCTACAACATTGGTGACGAAGGTGGGATTGAGGCCACAAGAAGCAAACTAAAAGAGCTCGGACTTCCAGCCAGGGTGACGAGTGGACTACGGAGACATACTGCGATGTCTGCCTACGTCCCGCCCAAACCTTTTGATCCGACCCGAGAGAAGTGGGGATCGTATCTGACCGGGTTCGAGTGCTCCCTGGAAGCAAGCGAAATGCAAGGGCTCTCCATGAACCAGAAAAGAGCCCTGTTCCTAAGCCACTGCGGGCCAGACGTTTTTGAAATGGCCGAGTCCCTCTGCGAGCCAACCCCAGTCCAGACGGTCTCCTGGGACGTCCTTCAAGCAAATCTGAGAGCCCACTATGCTCCAGTTCATTCTAAATTTGTACAGCGCTACGAATTCCGGCAACGTGTACAAAAAGAAGGAGAACCGGTCAGCGCATATGTGGCCGCACTTCGAAAAGCCGCAACGCATTGTGATTACAGAGACTTAGACGACGCGCTACTTGAGCAATTGATTTGCGGTGTTAGAGACACTCGGTTACAGAGGCGCCTTCTGGCCAAGCCAGACCTAACGCTAGCCAGCGCACTGGATGAAGCCTGAGCACACGAATCATCAACGAAGGCTTCTGAAGCGCTGCAGCGACCACTATCAAGCAAAGACAGCCTGAAAATGGCCTCCGTCCACAGAGAGGAGACGCGAACCAGCACAGAGGAAGAGTCGGACGATGACGTCTTCCATACAGAAAAGAAAAAGAACGAGCAAAGCCGCTACCACGAGAACTGTTCTAGCTGTGGTGGGGATCATGAGAGACAATCGTGTAAATACAGAGACGCCATTTGCAGGCGTTGCGATAGAAAAGGCCACCTAGCACGAGTTTGCAGAGCTCAATTTCCGCGTAGTCGCAAGCCACGTGACTACCGCGACCAACCAGAACCGGCTCGTTCAAAACAGCCAATCAAAGATGACGGCACGAGAAAACGGCGCGAATCTCAAAAGCGAGAGACCTACAGCACAAGAATCAGCCAAGCCAGCACAACCGACGATGAAAAAGTCTACACAAAAGTGGAAATCGAAGGCAGACCGTGCGAAATGGAAATCGACACTGGGTCTACACTATCGATCATGTCCTGGACAACACTCAAAGCGCTCCTGCCTAAGTTCCAGAAAGCCCAGCTGTCCCGACAGAAAGTTCGCCTCCTCAACTACCAGGGAAACCGAGTTCCCGTTGAAGGCGTGGGCATGTTCCGGGTCACCTACGGCGATTTCCAGAAAGAGCTGCCCCTGACCATCGTAAGCAAGCCGCTACCAAGTCTCCTGGGCATGGCATGGTTTCGAGCCCTTGGCATGGGCTTCACGGACGTTCACAGCATCGGCGGGCCATCCCTCAAAGAAACCATTCTTCATGAGTTTCAGGACATTGTCGAAGAGACTCTAGGGGATACGTGGGGACCCCGATCTCTTTTAATTTAGACCCCAACGTAGCGCCAATCAGGCTGAAAGCAAGACGGGTTCCATTTGCTTTAAAGCCCAAAATTGATGCAGAGCTCGACAAGCTCATTAAGCAAGGGGTGTTAATTCCCGTTGATCACACTAAGTGGGAAACCCCAATAGTCACGCCAGTTAAATCAGACGGGTCAATTAGAATTTGTGCTGACTATAAGTGTTCGATCAATAAGGCATTGCAACAGAGCGCCTATCCCGTTCCGATTGTCCACCATCTACTACACTCCCTGGGGCCTGGCAAGCTATTCGCAAAACTAGACCTTGCGCAGGCGTACCAGCAGCTGCCAGTAGATGACGCTATGGCAGAATCACAGACCATAGTAACTCACAGAGGTGCCTTTAAATGCACCAGACTACAGTTTGGGGTTAGCATCGCCCCAGGGCTCTTCCAGAGTACCATGGAGCGCCTTCTACAAGGCCTCCCAGGTGTCGTCCCTTATTTCGACGACGTTCTAATTAGTGGCCAAGACGAGACTCAGTTAGGACAGAGAGTTAGACAAGTCCTAACCAGATTCAGAGAAGCGGGGCTCAAACTCAAATGAGCAAAATGCAAAATAGCGGTTCCATCAGTGGAATTTTTAGGTTACCGAATCGATGGCACAGGCATTGACCCTACAGAAAGCAAAGTCAGGGCCATCCAGAACGCGCCCACCCCTAAATCGAAGCCCAAACTACAGGTCTTCTTGGGGCTTCTTAACTTCTACACCATGTTTTTAAAACACAAAGCACTATTGCGGAGCCACTGCACAGGCTCCTCGGAAAAAACGTTCCCTGGGTATGGGGCAAACGAGAAGCGGCTGCATTCAACGCAGTTAAAAAACTTTTGTCTGAGGACAGTTTCCTCATCCAATACAATTCTGAACTACCTCTAGTGTTGGTGTGTGACGCTTCCCCCTTTGGCGTAGGCGCAGTCTTAAGCCATAGACTGCTGAACGGGTTAGAGGCGCCCATTGCCTATTACTCTCGCACTTTATCTAGTGCTGAAAGAAACTATAGTCAGCTAGACAGGGAGGCATTAGCGGCTGTAGCTGGGGTCAAAAAATTTCACGAGTACTTGTTTGGCCGTACTTTTGAACTCATTACGGACCACCAGCCTCTTTTGGGACTTTTGGCTGGAGATAAACCAACCCCGGCTGCTCTTTCTCCCCGGATGACCAGATGGTCCATTTTCTTAGCCGCCTATTCCTACAGATTGCTCCACCGGCCGGGCAGAACTCTGGGACATGCTGACGCCCTCAGCCGGTGCCCCTTGCCCGAACTGTTGGACAACCCGACCCCGGAAGCCCCAGTTTTACTCATTGACATTGTATTCCCGGGCCCCATTTCTTCAAGCGAGGTGGCAAAGGCTTCTGCCAGAGACTCTGTTTTGCGCACTGTAATGGGCTGGGTAATGCGGGGTTGGCCTACCAAGGTGGACAGTGGGGATTTTCAATTGTACTTTAACAAGAAAAATGAACTATCCATGTTGGGGGGTTGCTTATTGTGGGATGACAGGGTGGTCATTCCTTCGCAGTTAAGGCACAGGGTTCTAGAAATGCTGCATGAGGGACACCCTGGTATTGTTCGCATGAAAGGCCTAGCTCGTAGCTATGTTTGGTGGCCACATCTCGACCAAGACGTCACTGAGTGGGTGGGGAAGTGCAGGCTCTGCCAGGAATCCCGCCCAGATCCTCCTATAGCTCCCGTTCGGGAATAGGAAAAACCAAAGGGACCATGGGGGAGGATTCACATCGATTTTGCTGGACCATTCCACGGCCAGAACTTTTTAATCATTGTAGATGCATATTCTAAGTGGCTCGAGATTGCCTTAATGCCATCTACCACTTCTGAGGCCATAATCAAAGTACTCAGAAAACTGTTTGTAACACACGGGTTGCCGGACACCCTGGTATCCGACAATGGGCCCCAATTCACGGCAACTCAATTTGAGGGCTACCTAGCTGAGTTAGGCATAAGGCATGCATTATCCGCTCCTTTTCACCCGGCTTCGAATGGCCTTGCAGAGAGATTTGTAAGAACGGCCAAAGAAGGCCTTTCCCGGCTCGATGCAGGGGACTGGCAGGCTAGAATAGATGAGTTCTTAGCTGTACAGCACGCCACCCCGTGCCCCACCTCGGGCCGCAGCCCAGCCGAGCTTTTAATGGGCCAAAAGCTAAGGTGCATCCTCGATCGATTGCATCCCAATTACTCCCCCGATAACTTCAAGGGGGAAGGGGGAGGACTAAGGCAATTCCAAGTGGGAACACCAATATTTGCCAGAAGCTACACCAACGGGCCCTTGTGGGTAGAGGGAACCATCGTAGGAATTACCGGTCCAAAGTCATACACAGTTGATATAGGGCATGGTAAAATTTGGAGGAGACATATAGATCAGTTGCGTAAACGATTACAACACGAAAACTCAGTTACTGTAAGTCCTAACTATCAAAGTCTTCCTGACACAGCTACCTCAAGCCCGAGTAAGCCGGAATACTTATCTGGCAACCCAGAGTTCCAGCGCCGCCCCAGCGAGTCGACACTCCCAGCCGGGGATAGCCACACCTCTGGAGAAATCCAGGAGGTTCCATTGGCGGAGCTGGGAGAGATGGGAGGTCCCTCCGACCGGCTCGACGCCTCGCCAACAACTGAACTGCGCAGGTCAACCAGGACTAAGACACGCCCTGGTCACCTGCATGATTTTGTATGTAAATATGTAAATAGATAGGATAAGTGCCTTCTGGGAGTGGAGGGGTGTTATGTATGTATCTATTTTGTGCGGGAAATTCAAATGTTCAGTGAATGCTGATTGGTTCTTGGTTGCCTCTGAAAAGTATATAAAGAGGACTGTTGCCTGTGTTTCTTTGCTGAAGTCTCACCCTGAATTAAAGAGCTGTTGTCACTAGCCTGCTTGTGCCTCTCGTTATTCCCGCGCTACAACAATAACCATTAAAGTTGTTATAGTATTTTTAGTATAAAAGGAAGTACTTACTTTCTTACATTCATTGATTCCAGCCATAATTATACAACCCAATAGCATACTCTTATTCAGTAACAGTTTTAGCTTAGAATCTTGAGAAAATAAGCATTTTTGGCACCTGTGAGATGAGACTAGGTATTTTGGAGGATGCATGGAGTTCATTTTTGACATATATTCACTTCAAATTACCTAAAACTACTGAACAGACCAAGAAAAAAACACAGGTAAGATAGTAGATGAAGGTTGGCTGTATTGAGTCTTCACAGGAAGATATTTTAAAACAAAACTGAAACAAAAAACACTCCTTCTCTTCATGAAGACACAGAAGCATACATCTGCCTCAGCTTTATTCATATAGTAGGGGGAAACGTTATTTTCTATTTCATTTCAGCTTCATTAGACTATTTCAATCTTAGCTGCTATAAAAAGAATAAAAAAATTAATCAAACAATATAATTAAGGACAAAGAAAAGAAAAATAGTATTTAGAAAAATGAATTTTATAAGTTTTCAATAGTCATAATTGCCAATAAAAATAGCATAATAAGGAAACATCTGTTAGAACATGTTGAATATTTCTAAAGACCATAAGCTGACTAGCTTAGTAGCCTTCTTTCTGTGCTGTAATGATGGAGTCTGATTTCAGTTTTTGAGAAATCAAAGCAATTCAGAATAATTATATCCTAATTATATTGCATTTCTATCGTCTTGTCAGTTGTCAGTTAAGTATTCCAGCAAACATTAGAACATCCTATTAAGCCCCATGTGAATTGCTGATAGGATTAATGGAATTTTCATAACACTAAATACATAAAATTATTTTCTTTGCTGATTTTTAAATATTTGCCTCTTCTTTTTATTTAACAAATAATGCAAATGGTATTAACATAGAAGAAATTTAAATTTATCAGTTGATTTATCAGTCAATATATATAAAAACCCTTTATGTCCTTTGGTGGTGGTTGTGGGGGAATCAACTGAGCCTAGCCTTGGCAAAAATGTATTCACCACTGCTGTCAATCTCACAACTCACCCTCACTGTCTGAGAAAATAGTCCCTTTTATATCTATGGAGATTCTCAGTCATGGTTGCCCCAAAGATGCTTTTTTCAAGAGGCAACTGGATTTTCTGGTTTTTCTTTAAAGATGTTTGCTTCTCATCCAAGAAGCTTCTTCAACTCTTGAAAGCACCTTTGGGAGTCCCTTTTATAAATTACCTAATGCCCTTGGCTGGAAGCATCTCTGCTATGTGTTTCAAACTATATTCCCAGTAACTCCCACAAAAGACAGCCAGTGATGTGTTGTATAAAATGCATGGAGATATAGATTGGGGATATTTGAATTAAAAAAAATATATCAAATTTAAACTTAATTGAAGATTTCTCCTAAGACAAAATATTTGTTCTGATTCAAGGATTGGCTTGCAAAATGCTTTTCAGAGCCAAATGAAAGCATGTGTTGATGGAGCTAAGTAGTGTTGTTTTCGGCATGTTGCCTAACAACGGAGGCGCCGTTCCCTGATTGGCTGACGCAGAAGCAGCCACAAGGGCGGGAGAAAAGGTGCTAGTTGATTGGTGGTTGAGTTTGACAGCCGGCATATATAAATGCTGTCAGGTGTTTGTTGCTGTTTGTTCAGTTCTGCCTTTTGTTAATAAAATAGTGTTGTACCGATTGTCTCGCCTCAGCCCATATTTAAACCGGGAATTTAGCACTGGCGACGAAGTGTAGAGTCAGCTACGAACCCCTTTTCGCTCTCCCCATGGCTTGCTGTCACAGGAGTATGGCTCCGCCTACATTCGCCCCGTACGACTCGAATGCCGAGACTTGGGATGCCTATGAGGAGAGGTTTGAATGTTTTCTGGAGGCTAATGACTTTACCTATTTGTCTAGCAGCCATAAGAGGGCTCACTTTCTAAATTCCTGCGGGCCTGAGGTGTTTGCGACTGCTAGGCCTTAATCGCTGCTCAGCCTGTGCATACGGTCTCCTGGGACTTGCTGAGGGAGAAACTTAAAAGCCATTATGCCCCAGCCCCCCCCCCGCATTGCCCACCATTTTAAATTGCAACAAGTATTGCAGGAGGAGGAGGAGCCTGTCAATAAATACATGGCTCGTCTCCGCACCACTGCCCTGGACTGTGAGTTTAGAGATCTTGATGATGCCTTGGTAGAGCAGCTGGTGTGTGGGGTCAGAGACATTAGATTACAGAGACGACTATTGGCGAAGACAACTTTAGATCTCCCAACTGCTCTTGAAGAAGCCCAAGCATATAAAATGTCTGACAAGTCCACTGCGGACATACGTAAATATCATTCCCCTGCTAGCCAGACTGCAGTTGTTCATATGCAGGATGTCCGATGACACCTCCATTCCCGCTGGGAAACACCTATAGTGATACCCATTAAGCCTGATGGTTCCATAAGAATCTGTGCCGATTTTAAATGTACGCTGAATAAGGCTCTACAAGCCAACCCAGTCCTGGTTGTCCAGCATCTCCTCCACTCCCTGGGCCCTGGCTCGATCTTTGCCAAGCCCAACTTGGCTCAGGCTTATCAACAGCTCCTGGTGGATGATGTTCAGCTGAAGCTCAAACCATCATAACCCACCGGGGAGCTTTTAAATGCCGCCGCCTGCAATTTGGCATTAGTGTGGCCCCTGGGCTGTTCCAAAATTTAATGGAGCGTCTATTGCAGGGCCTACCCGGTGTTGTGCCCTACTTCGATGATGTGCTCATCTCTGCATCTTCTCGAGATGAGCTCATCAGTCGAGTATGGGCTGTCCTCTTACGTTTCAGGGAATCTGGCCTTAAATTGAAGAAAAGCAAATGTATGATTGGCATTCCAAACGTGGAGTTCTTAGGGTATTTGATTGATGCCAAGGGTATACATCCAACCCCCCTAAGGTTGCAGCTATTAAGCAAGCTGCGACACCCACTTGTAAAGCAGAGTTACAAGCCTTTTTGGAGCTCTTGAATTTCTATAGTGTATTTTTACCTCATAAGGCCACGGTGGCTGAGCCCCTACACCGATCACTGAACAAGGACACACTGTGGATGTGGGGTCCAATGCACTCCAGGGCTTTTCAAGCTGTGAAGGACTTGCTCACATCTTCGGCTGTTCTTGTGCAGTATAGCTCAACTCTGCCCCTAGTGTTGACGGCTGATGCCTCTCCTTTTGGGGTTGGGGCCATGTTAAGCCATAGGTTGCCAAATGGCTTAGAGGCCCCCATGGCTTTTTACTCAAGGACCTTGTCCTCTGCAGAACGCAACTATAATCAACTTGATCGGGAGGCTTTGGCAGCTGTTGCCTCCATCAAAAAATTTCATGACTATGTCTATGGCCACCATTTTGAGCTGGTGACAGATCATAAGCCCCTCTTGGGGCTTCTAACTGGTCACTGACAAACGCCACAGTTCCTAACTCCCAGGATGTCCCGTTGGATGGAGTTCTTAGCGAACTATTCATACACCCTGGTTCACCATCTGGGTAAGCTCATAGCACATGCTGACGCACTCAGCCATTACCGTTTGCCTCTGTCTGTGGTTGACCCTGAGCCGGCACCGGCTCTGTCTGTCCTGATGGTCAATGAGCTAGGCACCCCCTTGACTGCCACCGATATCACTGCTCACTCCTGCCGGGACCCTGTCCTGTCTCAGGTCTTGGACTGGGTGGGCAGAGGATGGCTGTTAGGGAAGGTGGGCGAACCTTTCGTACCCTACAAAATCCATCAGCAAGAATTATCAGTCCACCTGGAATGCTTACTATGGGGTCATAGGGTAGTGGTTCCCCCCAAGCTGCAGACGTCGATTCTGCAGCATTTACATGAGAGTCATCCTGGCATAGTCAGAATGAAAGGTCTCCAATTGTCCAGAATGCCAGTGATCAAGGCCGGTGGCTCCTGCCTCCCGCCCAAGGGAGTGGAAGATTCTCAGGGGGCCATGGTCACGTATCCACCTGGATTTTGCTGGGCCGTTCTTGGGACGCACTTTCCTTATTGTGGTGGACGCCTTTTCAAAATGGGTGGAGTTGGAACTAATGACCTCGACCACGTCTGAGGCAGTCATCCGGGTGTTTCGCAGGTTATTTGCTACCCAGGGCCTCCCAGATGTGCTGGTGACTGATAATGGACCGCAATTAACGTCTGCCACCTTCCAGTTATTCCTAGCTAACCTAGGAATCCGCCATGCTCAGGTAGCACCGTTTCATCCTGCAGGAAATGGTTTGGCCAAATGGGCAGTGAGATCTGTCAAGGAGATGCTGGCCCGACTTAAACCCGCCGATTGGCCGGAGAAAGTGGCCATTTACCTGTTGGCTCAGCACACAACACCGTGCTCTACAACAAACAGAAGTCCGGTGGAATTGCTTATGGGTCGCCACCTGCGAACTATGTTAGACTGGCTACATCCCACATATCCGCTGGAAAACACTCTGGTTGGGTGTCAGACACCTCGGGCGTTTAAGGTGGGAGACCTGGTCTTCACGCAGAATTTTGGGGGTGAACCGCGTTGGCTGCCAGGGCAAGTGACTCATATAACAGGTCCCTGCTCTTACAGAATCCAACTTGACGATGGCCGAATGTGGCGGCGACATGTGGATCAATTGCATGGCCGAACTCCACCCCAAAGCCTAACTAACGCACCTGGCACTTCCCTGGCGCACCAGGACGAGCACCTGCAGTTACCAGCACCAGTTATTGTTCCTCCGTCCGATACCCCTGGCCCAAAACAACCTTCAATATGCTTACCGGATGTGTCTGCACCAGCGGTTGCCCCAGGAGATCCACTGGCCTGTCCACCGGCAACTGAGGAACCGGACCCGCAGCCGGCTGTTCCTGTGTTGAGACGATCAAGCCGAGTGTGCATGTGTCCGTTTTACTTGAAAGATTACGTGTGCACCAACCAGGGGTGAAGGGGTGTTGTGTTTGGCATGTTGCCTAACAACGGAGGCACCATTCCCTGATTGGCTGATGCAGAAGCAGCCACAAGGGCAGGAGAAAAGACGCTAGTTGATTGGTGGTTGAGTTTGACAGCCGGCATATATAAATGCTGTCAGGTGTTTGTTGCTGTTCATTCAGTTCTGCCGTTTGTTAATAAAATAGTGTTATACCGATTGTCTCGCCCTAGCCATATTTAAACCGGGAATTTAGCAGGTATATCTTTTCTAAATGACTAAACTGAAATTGTCCACAGAAGATAATATTATAGTCATTTCTTCCTGGTGTTCTTCTTTCCTTATCTATTAATGTTATCTTTATCTTTCAAATATTTAATGATGGCACAGAAATCTATTGCTAAAAGCAATATAAAACTGTTATGTTACATTTCTTTGAATATCATACACTGGTTCAATAGTAGTTATTCCCAGATTGAAAGAGTAATTATTCTCAGATTAAAAGAACATTTAAAAATCATTTAACTTTTTGTCAGGCAGAACCCGGAAGCATCACGGCGAGACTGGTTGGGAAAATACCAGGCTCTAACGAGCCTGGCGAAAACCCAGCCAGACGAATTGCTGTCGGGGGGTCTTCAGACTGAAACTGTCCTGTAGGGACAGTGAAGAAGGAGAGGCATCTCGTAGGGTAAAGAGGAACAGACAAGTTCTTCAGAAAGCCAGAGAAAACTCTTCGATCCAATGGCGGGGGCGGTGGTCATTGTGAATCGCCATGAAGCTGGGGCATCCGGAATAAGAATCGTGCAGGAACGAAGATTTGGACAGAATACTGGTACCGGGTGAGTGATTGGCTACCTCACAGGTACAAAAGGAAAAAATTGGAAGCATTAAAATTACCCCGGTGTGGAAAAAGCGGCTAAATAGCGTCAAGGGGACATAATTGATGGAGAAGAGAGAAAGCGGAAACACTAAAGCCCAAAAAGGAAACGTATATTCAAATTTTATTTGAGGATATTGAATTTGGAGAGACTAATTTGATTACAAGAAAAAGAAAAAGAACCCCCCCCCAAAAAATTTTGGGAACAAGAATTGGATATAAATGAACTTGAACTTTTAAAAGAAGATTAAAGGAGGGAAAAAAGTCTGCAACAGAAAAACCCGGCTAAAGATTTGAAATTGAATTAAATAGAAGTGGAATTTGGACTTTGTAAATTTATATTGGACTAAAAACTGATTTGGTGTATACAGAAGAAGAAGAAGAAGAGGAGGAGGAGGAGGAGGAGGAGGAGGAGGAGGAGGAGGAGGAGGAGGAGGAGGAGGAGGAGGAGGAGGAGGAGGAGGAGGAGGAGGAGGAGGAAGAATTGAGATTAGTAAAGTCTGTGAAAGCAGATTCCAAACAAAATGGATACTCTTTCTAGTTGCTGATTGAAACTGTGGATTGTAGAGAGACATCTTCAGGAGAAACAAGATCATTACAACATTGAATCTTTGTTTTTGTTACAAAAGATAATAACTGTGAGAAAAGACCTTGAACTTTGAAAGGAATAACAGTTGTGAGGATTAAGGAAGACTTGTCCGTTTGTAAGCAATTTGACTTTGATGATTAAAAAAGGAGGGTTATAACGTAATTTTAAATTGGAAAAATACTAACTTAGAAAGAACAAAAGATGCAGGGGCTTCGGAAAATGATGTACCTTTCACTGAAAATGGACAAAAGGGAAATGACTATAATACTGCAGGGAAAATTGAAATCTGATGACTCAAAAACTGAGTTAGAGTACATCCAAGTTGACAAGGAAACAACAAATGGGAAGCAAGAAAAAGAGATTATTAACAAAGAAGAAGAGAAAGATGAAGAGAAAGATTATGGAAAATTAAATGATTATGTGGGTAGCAATAACAAAAAGGAGAAGTTTAAAGATTACATTGGGATTAACAATGGAAAAAAGAGAAAAAGGGAAAGAGACAAAGAAAGAAAAGAGGGTGGTACAGAAAAAAAATAAAAAAAATTAAATGATTCCACTGGGATTAACATTGAAAATACAGGAAAGAGGGAAAGGGGATGGAAAATAATGGGAAATGCAAGGCAAAATAGAAGAGCTTATGTCTTTAAAAATGATTACATTGGGTTTAACAATGGTAAGATAAAAAAGAGAAAAGAGATGGGAAATAATGGGAAATATAGAAAAGAAAAAAAGGGGAAAGAAAAAGAAAAAAATAGAAAGGGAGAAAGAAGAAACAGGGATATGATGAAAGGAAGGTTAGAGATAAGATGTAATTATGATACTTTAAATAGTTTAAAATAATGGAAAACTAATGGATGTATGAATGAAATGAAATAAGTTTTAGAAATATGTTTTATTTAAAATTGGAGAAATTGTAACAATTGAAATACTTTTAATTGAGTGGTTGGAGTTCATAAAAGGACAAGTTCTAAAAATATAAATAAGACAAACTAGGGAAATTACAATAATTGGAATACTTCTGATTATTTAATTGAAATTCGATTTAAAAAGAAAATAAGGGGAAATGATATTGTATTATGAATTAATTAGATTGTGGTAAAAGTAGAAATGATTAAGGCGTGGTTTGAAATATATATTTTTGACAAAGTATTTGAAAATAAGAGATAAAATTTAAGGAAACAATTTGGGTTTTTTAGTATTATATAAAAGGGGGGGGAAACATTATATAAGTAACTGATTTTTATTAAGATGTTGGAGTGTATTATTTGGAATAAGATTTAAGAAAATGTATGATATAAAATGTTTTTGACCTCTTATTTTAGTAGAAATGATTAAGGGGTTTGAAATATGTATTTTTGACAAAATATTTGAAAATAAGAGACAAAATCTAAGGAAGCAATTTGGTTTATTGTCAGTATATAAAGAGAGGGGAAAAACCTGTCATACAAGTGATTAATTTTTATTAAGATGTTGGGAGTCTATTATTTGGAATAAGATTTAAGAAAATTTATAGGGATAAGATGTTGTATGATTGGAGTCTATAAAAGGACAAGCTCTAAAAATATAAATAAGATTAATTAGAGAAAACTACTATATAGGTAACTGATTATTAAAATATTGGATTGTATTACTTGGAACAAGATTTAAGAAAATGTATGGCATAAAATGTTCTGGTTTATTATTTTGATATTAAATGGATGGTTGTAACGTTAGGGACTATATTAAATGAGATTTTAAATTTAAGGGGTTTCATATAGAGATGAAGGGAAAAATGAAATTTGGTGAAGATTAGAGCTAGGATGAATGGACAATATGGATTCAAAAAAAGGAAAAAAAGGGAGAAGAAGGGAAAATATTATGGCAAAAGGGAATATATAAATTATATTGAAAAATTGTTTAAATTTATGAACCAGCCAATACTCTGTTCAGAAAAAAAAAACATTGTTTGTGTGTTTGTCTGTGTGTTAAAAAATAAAAAAAACTTCTTACAAAAAAAAACTTTTTGTCAGAAGATCACAGAAAAATGTTCTTTAATTTAATAGAACTTGTGTCATAGTTCCAAGTAATACACCCATAGGAAGCAAGACTCTGAGGCAGGTAGGTTCCTCAAAGAACAGTTTTATTGAATATATCATATTGGCACAGTTCTGGTGAAAACTGACTCTGAAGGTTCCCACAGTTTTCACCTAATTAAAAGTAAAAGTTTTTCCCCTTCCCCAAACATGGTCCAATCAGGTTGCCGTCTGGTTGCCTGATAATGTCGCTCTTCCCTTTGATCAGGTGTGAGAATGTCCCTTGGTTCACAAGAGAAAGTATTTTGTTTTGACTACAAACCCCAGCTATCTCCAGTCCCCCCTGCCCCCCACCATCCATAGTCATTAAGCACATATTCTAAATTTAAGTTTAACCTGTTGAAATATAATCTCTATATGATTTTCAATTTAGGTAACTTATTAAATTTAATTTCTTGTTTAGACATTCTAAATGTTAGACATTTCTTCTCAATGAAGTTAGACAATGTTAGACAACTTCTCCTCAATCAATGATTACTGACCAATGATAATGGTCATCATATAAGAGATTGCAACTTGGAATAAGTGGAATAAATGGGTTAAAATGCATCAAATAAAAAAAACTAGGGAGGGAAGAGAGATGCTAACAGAGGGGGCAAATGTAATGTGGAAGAAAGTGCTCAGACTTTATGGAGCAAATTGATGAATACTTGAAGGAAACTCATAAATAAAAAATGTATGTTTATTTAAAAATCAATACGTTCTGATAAAAATGTGCATCATAAAATTTGAATTGATATTTAGAGATCTGTCATTGCCCATTGTAATGTAACAAGTTTCTTGGTTGACTTTGGTGGCTCTTGCTACATTCTGCCTGTGTCAAACTTGGAAAATAAAAGTTCTGGCTTTCCAAGAAACTGATCAGAATTGATACGTCACATGTAGCAATCTCTCCTCAGAATTAGGAATTCTTAGGCACTTTGGACTGCTATGTCATCCATTTTTCAATTGTGGCCAGTCTAACCTGAAATAAAGCATTGGGCTTGGCTGGTGAAGTAGAGAACAAGGGTCAGGCAGATGAATATAAAATAATAAACTAGTCTACTAGAGCTAATTAATTCTCCAGTTACTTTGCCATGCTTTCCTTTAACTCTGGAGACAGGAGGAAATCATTCCAGCTTAAATTTACTTGCCCTTCCACAATGCAGACTGATTGTACACCTGGAATTTATAACAATAACATCTAAATGCCTAGTATTTTCTTCTTCACAACTGTAATAACTGGCAACAGTCTAAGTCAATGCAAGCAATTACTTTACAGTACGATAAGAATAGATAGAATAGCCAAAACTAGCTAATTGTGTGGCCAACCATTATAAGTAATAATAGATAATAAAATTACTTCATTAAAATAATATTGCATCTACTTTCATAGCCCAAATAATTAACTTAATGCAATTCAAGGTGTTTGTTTTCTTTAGCCTGAGTCATGCAGTGAAGCCATATTCCCAATTATGCTTAATTTTATTCCTATTCTAATTTATAGAATAGGAATAAATAGGGATAAAATTATAAATTAATTCTATAACATTTTACAATTCTTGGATTCTCCCTTGAATAATCTTCAACTTTAATTTTGATATTACAGTATTTAATATAAATACACATGCATCGCAGAACTTTGAAGAAGTTCATTTTTTTCTGATTTTGACAAACACTAATAGACAGTGGTGGGATTCAAATAATTCTGTGGGTGTGTCTAGGTGGGCATGGCTAGGTAGTCATGTGACTGGGTGGGCGTGGCTGGTTGGGTCTCATGTGACTGAGTGGGCATGGCCAACTCTACATCACTCTAATTTTCACCACTAATTTTGTCACTTTGTCAAAGAATACAATAAGATTAGTCTGGCATGATCTGTTTTTGACAAACCCATGTTGGCTTTTAGTTATTACTTTGTTTGCTTCTAGGTATTCGCTGATTCATTGCTTGATTATCTTTTCCAGAATCTTCCCTGGTATTGAGGTCAGGTTGATAGGTCTGTAGTTTCCTGGATCTATTCCCCCCCCCCTTTTTTTTAGAAAAGAAATCACAACAACACAGATAAAGAAACCTATTTTTGCATAAAGTTCCCTTGTTAGAATAAAAAAGATATTTTGTTGGAATAAAAGCCTTTTATTACTAGAATGAAACTGTAATGTCAAATATTATTGCTACCACCACAATATATTCCTTATCAATAATTAATTTGATGTGGCTGTTAGATTCACAACATTACCTTCTTAATAACATTTCTAAATGCTAGTAAACCTGATGTTACAAATAATAGTTAATTGATATGTACATGTTTATATGTATGTGTGCATTTACCCAAGCAATATCAGTGTAATTTTATACCTGTATCTGGATTTAAATTTGATTGAATTCACTGGAACTTCATTCCATGTAATTATGTTTATGGCTACAAAGTGAGGTTGCAATAATTAGCAATTCCTTAAGTGAGTGGATTGTGATTATGTATTCAGAGTTAAGGTAGTCTTGCTAAACCAGGAGCTTTCAAATAGATTGTTGGGGAAGTCTGGTAATTTTAATCCAATACATCTGCAGATCATCAGGTGGTGAAAAGCTGCCATAGATTAAAACATATCTTATTGCAAACCAATAAGAGCCATAATACATAATAAGCCTGGTCAACATTCATTCATCAAACAGAAGGAGTTTAATGACTATATGAACTGCCTTCTTCTGTAGAAACACTATTCATAAAAAAGGACTGGGTCAATTTTAAAATTGATATTTTTAATTCATGAAATGTATAAAATGTTGGTGATTATTAAGTAACATCAAATATTATTTTAGATACATTGAAGCAAAAAACAAAACCTGAACTTCTAAGAGGGAAATAATTGTAAATTTACTAAAGTGAAATTATGAGGACTAGAAAAGAAATTCAAGCAATGTGATTGTTACTCTTTCCTGTCTAATAAATATATTAAAAAGGACAAATGACAGTGCTAAAGTGTCAGTTGAAATGTGGACAAATGCTCCCAAAACTCCCAAAAATGAATTACTCTTTATTCTTTATTACTCTTCATAATATCATCCACTGATACTATTTATTTTATATTCTATTAGCAGTGGTGGGATTCAGACAGTTCAGGCAAACTGGTTGTTAAAATTCTGCCTGGACCTTCCCCTCCCTGCCCACCCCTCCCCACTCCGCCCCGCCACTCCTCATCTCTTCTGCCAAGACGGGTGGTGAGGGGCGTGCCCGAGTGACGCTCCTGTGCCGATAAAACCTTACCTTCCCCTGTGGAAAGATTGCGCGCGCGCACGCACACACACACGCACACATATGTTGGATCTTTCTTTCCTCCCCCCCACCGGAGATCTGTGGATTCTCTCCCCAACCCTGCCGATCCCATATAGGCACCACCCACATTCTGTAACAACTATAAAAATTCATTTTATGTTAATTAGATAAAGTGAGCTATGTGTGGAAAAGAGAATAGAATAGAATAGAATAGAATAGAATAGAATAGAATAGAATAGAATAGAATAGAATAGAATAGAATAGAATAGAATAACAGAGTTGGAAGGGACCTTGGAGATCTTCTAGTCCAACCCCCTGCTAAGGCAGGAAACCCTACACCACTTCAGACAAATGGTTACCCAATATCTTCTTTAAAACTTCCAGTGTTGGAGTATTCACAACTTCTGGAGGCAAGTTGTTTCAATGATTAATTGTTCTAACTGTCAGGAAATTTCTCCTTAGTTCTAAGTTGCTTCTCTCCTTGATTAGTTTCCATCCATTGATTCTTGTCCTGCCCTCAGTGCTTTGGAGAATAGCTTGACACTCTCTTTTTTGTGACAGCCCCTGAGATATTGGAACACTGCAATCATGTCTCCCCTAGTCCTTCTTTTCATTAAACTAGACATACCCAGTTCCTGCAACTGCTCTTCATATGCTTTAGCCTCCAGTCTCCTAATCATCTTTGTTGCTCTTCTCTGCACTCTTTCCAGAGTCTCAACATCTTTTTTACATCGTGGCGACCAAAACTGAATGCAGTATTCCAAGCGTGGTCTTACCAAGGCATTATAAAGTGGTATTAACACTTCACATGATCTTGATTCTATCCCTCTGTTTATGCAGCCTAGAACTGTGTTGGCTTTTTTGCAGCTGCTGCACACTGCTGGCTCATATTTAAATGGTTGTCCATTAGGACTCCAAGATCCCTCTCACAGTTACTACTATTGAGCAAAGTACCACATATACTGTACCTGTGCATTTTATTTTTCTTGCCTAAATGTAGAACCTTACTTTTTTCTCCATTGAATTTCATTTTGTTAGATAGCGCCCAATGCTCAAGTCTGTCAAGATCCTTCTGTATCTTAAGCCTATCTTCTAGAGCGTTGACTATTCCTGCCACCTTGGTGTCATCTGCAAATTTGATGAGTTCCCCATCTATCCCCTCGTCCAAGTCATTGATGAAGTTGTTGAAGATTACTGGGCCTAAAACAGAACCTTGGGGTACTCCACTGCTTACTTCCCTCCATGTAGATGCAGTTCCATTGAGGACTACACATTGAGTGCGATTGGTCAGGCAGTTACGAATCCATCTGGTGGTGATGCTGTCTAACTCACATTTTTCTACTTTATCTAGTAGTAGATTATGGTCTACTTTATCAAATGCCTTACTGAAGTCCAAGTAAATTATATTAACAGTTATATCTGGTCCACTAATTTTGTCACTTTGTCAAAGAATGCAATAAGATTAGTCTGGCATGATCTGTTTTGTTTGCTTCTAGGTGTTTGCTGATTCGTTGCTTGATTATCTTTTCCAGAATCTTCCCTGGTATTGAGGTCAGGTTGATAGGTCTGTAGTTTCCTGGATCTATTTTTTTACCTTTTTTGAAGATGGGAACTACATCAGCTCCTTTCCAGTCGTCTGGCAGTTCCCCGGTGCTCCAGGATCTTTGATAGATATAGTTCAGTGGTTCTGAGATCTCATCTGCCAGTTCCTTCAGAACCTTGGGGTGTAATCCATCCGGTCCTAGTTATTTGAACTTGTCTAGGGTAGACAGGTGTTCACTTACCACTTTCTTCCCTGTTTTAACTTGTGTTTCTAATTTATTTTTTGTGGTGCTATTTTTGATAGGTTGGACTGTTTTTTCCCTTTGTATAAATATAGATGCAAAAAATAAGTTAAGTAGTTCTGCTTTCTCTCTGTTGCTTTGTCACTTTCTTGCCACTTTCTCCCAGCAATGGACCAATTGTTTTCTTGAGTTTTTTCTTGTTTTTAACATGTTGGAAGAAGCTTTTTTTAATTATTTTTTACTTTTGTCGCAAGCCTTTGTTCATTGTGAGCCTTAGCTTTCCTCACTTCATCTTTACAGGCTGAGGCTATTTGCTGATATTCTGCCTTAGTTATTTGCCCCTCTTTCCACTTTTTATACGTGTCCTTTTTGTCTTTCAATTTGTCAGAGAGTTCTTTATGCAGCCATGCTGGTTTCTTTTGAGAGCTGTTATTTTTCTTCTTCATTGTTATTGTGCTAGACTGGGTTTTTATAATCTCACTTTTCAAAA
The DNA here is from genome assembly GCF_059756535.1 of Pantherophis guttatus. NCBI lineage: Eukaryota > Metazoa > Chordata > Lepidosauria > Squamata > Colubridae > Pantherophis > Pantherophis guttatus. Next base: position 66,851,686 of record NC_142067.1, read on the forward strand.
TTTCCCAAGCTTCTTGAGTTGTTTTCTCCTTGAGGATTCTCATCCATGGAATCCTTCCCAAGCGCTCTATAAGTTTATTGAAATTAGCTGTCTTAAAGTCCAAGACTCTAGTTTGACTTTGTTCTACTATTTGTGCTTGCATAATGTTGAATTCCAATATTGCATGATCATTTGCCCCCAAGGTTCCTGTAGCTTCAACACCTCCTATCATTTAATCTCTGTTAGTGAGTGTTAGATCGGCGCAGGGAAAGAAAGACGCGACCAGCAGTGGTTCCTTCAGAACCTTTTATTCAGCTCAATAATAGGAATAGGACTGGCGGCTGTGCTGCCGGGGCTCTTTTTATACGCTCTGGCAGACCCAGCCGCCCAATGACAGATGTTTAAATCTCCTGCCGGTGGACCAGCCAATCCACCGGCGGATGTCCTTATAAGGACATAACACTCCTCCCCTCCTAGTCCGAGAAATGTCCATCAAAGTCAATCAGTGATACGTAGTCATGCAGGTAGGCAGGACGCCTGGTGGATCTGGATGACCTGCGCAGTTCACTCTGAGCTTCACCGCCGACCTGGGCAGGTGGGGCTTCTGTCCTCTCCGGTCCCTGGTCCAGGGTGGACCGGAGTCCAGCCGTCAAGTGTGCGGGCCCTGTCCCAGCACCTCCGGCCGCAACATCTGGATCTACCTGGTGTCTCTGGTCTTTTCCCTGACCGGAAACTCGGGAACCTCACGGCTGGACATCGCTGACGATCGGTGGGTGCCGACTGATGTCCGGTAAGTCCATTGGTTTTCCTTTACTTCTCTGCTGATGTTGGGGTTGCAGCTGCTTCTGCTGATGTTGTTGCTGTTGTTGTTGTTGTTGCCTCTCCGTCTGCGTGTCGGCTTGTCGTGGCGGGTGGCCGACCCCACCAGGGGGTCTCCCGCCTGTCTTGTTGGGCCCGTGCAGGTCGACTTCGCCGGGGTGGTGTTGGTCGACCTCGCCTGGGTGGTGTTGGTCGGCCCTGTCGGGGTGGTGGCGGTGGTCCCCCTCACCGGGTGGTTGTAGGCCGGCCCTGCCGGGGCGTTGTATGTCTCCCTCCTTGCGTTGTCCCCGGTCTACTGTGCGGTGGCTCAGGTCTCCCTCACTGGAGTGCTGTGAGATGACCTTGCTGGGGGGGTTGTGGCGCTCCCTCCCTGGGTTGTCCCCGGTCTACCTTGTCATCGAGGTGGAAGTCTCCCTCGCTGGGGTGACAGCTGGACCCCTGGTCGGTGTGGTGCGGACTTCCCTCTGTCTATAGGTACCGGTCTACTTCTCCCGATCACCGATGGCTCGCCTTGCTGTAGTGGTGCTGGTCTATCTCGTCCGGGGCTGGTGGGCCTACCTCGTCGGGTTGTGGCAGGCCCACCTCGTAGGGTTGGGGAAGGCCTACCATGCAGGGTTGAGGTAGGCCCACCTCGTAGGGGCGTGGCAGGCCTACCTCATCAGGTGTGGTAGGCCTACCTCGCCAGGCTGTTGCAGGCCTACCTCTTCGGGGTGTTGTAGACCTGCCTCGTTGGATTGGTTTTGACCCGTCTCCCTCCACCTTTTCCAGAGCTGGTCGATGTGACGTCTACAGACCTGTCCATCTTCCAGCTCTACTCGGTAGGGCTTTGGGACGGTTGTGCTCTCTATTCTCCCCTTCAGCCACTTCGGAGAGCTGTGAAAGTTTAGCGCAAACATCGGGTCTCCCATGGCGAAGGCGCGGAGCAGGCGGCTGGCCGTTGCTGTCACCTCTGGGTTGTACTGGGGGTGTAGCCGGTCCAAGGGTGACCTCAGTCATCTGCCCATCAACATTTCAGCCAGACTTTTTCGGGTGGTGGCATGCGGCGTGATGTGCTGGGTGAGGAGGAAGTTGTCAATTCTTTCCTGCCAGTCACCCGTGCCCATCTTGGTGAGTGTCTCTTTGGTCAGTCTCACCATTCTCTCCGCTTGTCGGTTTCCAGCTGGCCTGTAGGGGGCCGAGAGGGCATGGTGGATGCCCCGTCCGGCCAGGAACTCCTCCATGGTCTTGGAAGTGAGTTGCGGTCCGTTGTCCGAGACCAGGACATCCGGCAGCCCGTGCATTGCGAATAGGCGTCAGAGTGCCCTGATGGTGGCTTCAGACGTGGTAGATGCCATGGGGATGACCTCCAGCCACTTGGAAAACGCGTCCACCACTATCAGGAGGTACTGCCCTTGCATCGGACCAGCGAAGTCAATGTGTACCCTTGCCCAGGGGCTGCTAGGCATCTCCCATTCCGACAGCTGGGCTTGGGCTGGTGCTGGGCGCACTTCCTGGCACGGGTCACATCTGGCGACCCATTCTTCGATGTCTTTGTCCAGGGATGGCCACCAGATGTAACTCCGTGCCAGTCCTTTCATTCACACGATGCCAGGGTGCCTGTTGTGCAGCGTTTCCAGCATCTTTCATTGCAGGGAGCTGGGAATCAGCACTCGGTCTCCCCATAGCAGACAGCCTTTCATTGTGGACAGCTCCTTTTGCTTCCGTGCGAATGGGCTGAATTCTTCTGCCGGTTTCTCAGTTGGCCAGCCTCGCAGGACCCAGGAGGTGTTTGAGGATGGGGTCCCTCTGGGTGTGGGCTGCCACGTCAGCTGATGTCACTGGGCAGTCTCTGTCAGCGTCGATGTGGAGCAGGCTGAGCGTGGGTGCGGGGTCTTCCACTGGCTCCTTGGATGGGCATCTGCATTTCCGATGGATGTTCCGGGTCTGTGGATGAATCGATAGGCGTAGCCAGCCAGGAATATTGCCCAACATGTCATTCTGGGTGACATGAATGACGGGGTGGGTTTGTCCCCGGCCAGGAGTCCCAGTAGTGGTTTGTGGTCCATTACAATTGTAAAAGTCCTGCCATATAAGTATTCGTGGAAGCGTTTTGTGTCCACCACGATGGCCAGTGCTTCTTTGTCCAGCTGGCTGTAGTTTCTCTCGGCGCTGGACATGGTCTTGGAGAAAAATGCAATGGGTGCTTCTGTGCCGTTGGGAAGTTGGTGGCTGAGGACTGCTCCAACTCCATAGGGTGATGCATCGCAGGTCAGCAGTAGTGGTAGCGTCTCATGATATTGGATGAGCATGCTGTCTGAGGAGAGTAGCCCTTTGATGGTCTGGAAGGCTGTTTCCTCTTCCTTCCCCCATTTCCACGGTACCACTTTCCCCAACAGGTGATGGAGTGGCTCAGCAGCTGTGGTCTTCTGTTTTAAGAAAACGCTGTAGAAGTTCAGCAGTCCCAAGAAGGCCTGAAGCTCTGCTTTATTTTGGGGGGCTGGAGCTTCGTGAATTGCTTTTACTTTAGATTTGGTAGGGTGTATGCCAGTGCCATCTATGAGATAGCCCAGGAACTCAACCTCCTGGATCCCAATGATGCATTTGTCTCTCCTTACTCTCAAACCCTTCTCCTTAAAGCGCTGGAGAACTTGCTTCAATTGCTCAAGTAGCTGGGTTTTAGAGTGTCTGGAGATCAACACATCATCGAAGTACGGCACCACCCTTGAAATGCCTTGGAGAAGGCGTTCCATCATTGATTGGAAAATTCCAGGGGCTGCGCTTACTCCAAATTGGAGGCGGTTACATTTAAATGCGCCCCTGTGGGTGACAATTGTTTGTGCCTCTGCAGTTTTTTCGTCAACTGGCAGTTGCTGGTAAGCCTGGGCCAGGTCCAGTTTAGCAAAAATTGTCCCACTCCCTAGTGAATGCAGCAGATGTTGCACCACTGGAACTGGGTATGCGCTCTGCTGCAGGGCCTTATTGATGGAATATTTATAGTCGGCGCAGATGCGCACACTTCCATCATGCTTCATGGGGGTCACAATGGGCGCCTCCCATGTCGCATGATCGATTGGCTCCAGGATGCCTTGGGCTATCAGCTTATCTAGCTGAGCATCTACTTTGGGCCTCAAGGCAAACGGAACTCTGTGGGGCTTAAGCCTAATTGGTGTAATTGCCTTATCTAGATTAAAGGAAATGGGCTTTCCCACAAATTTCCCCAGCTTACCATCGAAGACTTCCTTGAACTCTTCGAGGAGGGTGTCGAGTTCATCCCACCAGATTTGGTTGATCCCTTTGATTTCCAGCCCTAGTGGCTTGAACCACTCCATGCCCAGCAGGGTCGGTCGGCTGTGGTCGACGATGGTGATGGGGAGGTCGCCTTGGAATTCACGGTAGGAGATCTGTAGTGAAGTTCTTCCCAGGACTCCGATCGGGTTTCCTCCAAAGTCTACTAGTCTGGAGCGCAGGGGCTTCAGGTCTTTTTTGCTGATGCCGGGTTTGATGCGCTTGAGCTGCTTCCAATCCATGATGGAGTAGATAGAGCCGGAATCTACTTCCATGGTGCAAGGAGTCCCTTCCACGTGCACGGTCACGTGGCACTTGGTGGCAGAGTCGTTGTCATCGGAAAAGTCGATGGTCGTCTGGTGGACTGCTCTCCTCCGGTTCCCGTCGCTCTTGCCGCGTCGGGACTGGTAGGAGGACCATCTGGATGATCTCGCATTGTCCTCCCGATTTTCACGTGGCCGGTGGCTGGATGGCTCTGGGACTGGCTCTTCGGCTCTACAAGCTTCAGCAATATGACCCCTCTTGTTGCAACGTCTGTAGGTCGCATCCCTCCACTTGCAGTTAGCCCTGGCATGGTCTCCTCTGCAGCTGGCGCAGTGCTGCCCCCGGTCACTTTTTCGAGTGGTTTCCCACTTTGGGGGTCTGGAGACTTTATGGACGGTCTCTTCTTCCTCTGAGTCCGATCCAGCTGTTGACTCTTCCGTGGATGACTGTGGGGATCTGCGGATTTTGTGGATCCCCTTTGCCCGGAGCATCGCGGCTGCCGCTTTTTCGGACATTTCGGCAGCTGTGGCTTCCTCCACGACATCCTTGAGCACCAGCTTCTTTCTGCTCAAGAATTTCTTCTGCAGGGCCCTGTCCCTTATGCCAAAAACAATGCGGTCACTGATTGCGTTGTCCACATTGTCAAACTCACAGTTGGCAGCTATTTGGCGTAGGGCGGCCATGAATTCCTTGATCGATTCACCTTCTTTTTGATCTCTCTGGTAGAAGGTGAAACCATTTGCCACCGGCATTCCCGTCGGTGCATAGTGGTCCTGCAGGATTTGTTGCAGGTCAGGCCACAGCATCTCCTCGATGTCCCTTGGCGATACGAGGTCAACGGCCATCTCCAGGACTTCGGTGCCGCAGTGGGCTAGGAATAGCCCCCTTCTCCGGTCATCATCTACGTCCTTGATGTTGTTGCCTCTCAGGAACTGCCAAAACTGGATCATGTAGGATGACCACTTCTCCCTTCCTGGCTGGAAAGGGGTGAGGGTCAGCAGCGCGGTCTCCTGTGATGCCATGGTCTGGTAGATCGATGTGTGACTTCAGCTCAAAGTGATCAGCTCTTCTTTGTTGGCTTCGTGCCACGAGGTTCGTCGCTTGGTTCTTTTAATCCTTCATCGCCAGTGTTAGATCGGCGCAGGGAAAGAAAGATGCGACCAGTAGTGGTTCCTTCAGAACCTTTTATTCAGCTCAGTAATAGGAATAGGACTGGCGGCTGTGCTGCCGGGGCTCTTTTTATACACTCCGGCAGACCCAGCCGCCCAATGACAGCTGTTTAAATCTCCCGCCGGTGGACCAGCCAATCCACCGGCGGATGTCCTTATAAGGACATAACAGTGAGAATTAAGTCCAATATGGCTGATCCCCTTGTTCCCTTCTCTACTTTTTGGGAAACAAAGTTGTCTGCTAGGTTTGTTAGGATCTTCCACTTGGTGCAGAGTTTGTCTCCCAGTTGATGTCAGGGTAGTTCAATTTCCCCGTTACTATTGTGATGTGCTTCCTACCTACCTTAGTTAGCTGACTAGCAAAAAGTTCATCTATTTCCTCTGTTTGGTTGGGTGTTCTATAGTATAGAACACCCTTGGCTGTCAGCTTGGCTGTCTCAGGAATTCTGGGAGTTGAAGTCCACAGGTTGTAAAAGAGCCATAATTGCCCACCCCTGGTATAGACCTATGGCAATGTCGTTTTCCCCCCTTTAATATTGACCCAAATGCATTCAAGATAATTTTCATCATTGTTGTGCTCTATTTCTGTAGAGATGTAGTTATTTCTTATATATAGTACAACTCCACCTCCTCTTTTGTTTGGTCTATTTCTTTTAAATAATTTAAATCTCTCTAGCTGTATGTTCCATTTGTGGGTTTCATCCCACCAAGTTTCCATAATGGCAACAATATCATATCTGCCCTTATTTACTTGAATTTCTAATTCACCCTGTTTATTCCTCTGTGCATTGGTGTATAGACAGGTGAGTCCATTTTGATTGACCCTGTGTTTACTGTCTACATAACCTGTGTTGTGCCTGGCTGTCCCTACTTTCTTGCCACCTGTTTGATTAGTGCACATGGTATGGCACTCACTATTAAATGCTTGGTTTTGCTTGACAGCAAGGTTGAAAATCCTTGATAATCCGCACAAACATCTATATTACATGCACTGATAATTTTAGATTGCTGGGGACAGAAATGTTCTGTATCAATTAATTCTCTGTCCTCACTGTTCAGTTTAAATATTTATCCAGAAAATCTGTGAATTTAATGCCAAGTAATTCAGTCCCTTTCTTTGATGGATGCAAACCATTTTGTACAGTTTTTCATTGGCCGAGCTGCAGACATCATGACTAATAAAACCAAAGCCTTCCCTTCTACACCACTCCTTTAGTCACACATTAAACTCCGCTACATGCTGGCCTTTCCCTTTTTGTTCCTTATATACTGGTAAAACCTCTGAAAAGATAAGCCTACAACCTATACTACTAAGTTCGTACCCCAAGCTCTGGAAATCATTTTGCACAGAAAGTACATCTTTTTGGGACAAATCATTTGTGCCAAGATGTATAATAGCATCAACATCACAGTCCTTACTGGCATTCTTGACTATCTTAAGAATACGCCTCTTATCTCTGCTGGCAGTAGCACCTGGCAGACACCTGGCCTCTTTCAAAACCTCCATATCCTTTCCTAAATTTACATCCCTTACAATTGAATCACCAATCAGAAGGTGGCTTCTCTTTTTGGATACCTTGCTCTTCTTGTGTAACTGATGTGTAATACCTGATTCACACTTTCCCTTTTCCAAAGTAAGTTCTTCATCTCGGACCATGATCCCCTGCTTATTTGAGTTATCATTATCACAACTACCTTGACCTGTCACTTTAGTGTTCCTATTAAGGTCAGCAAGAGCACTGTATCTGTTATGCTGGGACACAGCAAAAGCTTTGTGTTTATGGTTCACAGCTCTCACCCTGCCAGATCCCACAGTTGTCCATACTGCCCTTCTCCTGCAGGATCTTTGTGGTAGAGCGGGCTGATAGCGCGGCAGCACAATAGAGCGGAATGGCTGAATTGGGCATTCTGCTTTGAGAGCACAGATTAGAGATTCTAGATAGGTAATCTGTCCATGTATACTAGTAATTTACAAAGAGGACAATATCCAAATTTGAAAAGAGTACTGCGAAAGAGCTGCAAAACAAATATTACACTGAACTAAGATGGTCAATTTGAAATAAATAAAATCACAATCTCAAGCACATTAACCCTGAATGTATTATTGATATTTTTGGTTTATAGCTATATGATTTGCCCGCCGTTAGGGGCATGGGGTGCTACCTTTGTCTTCTGTACTCCATCTCGGTCTTCCCCACTCACAGCCAGCAGTTCTGCCCACCAGCCTCTGGGAAGTTAAAATGCAATGGAGGCAGGTTCACTCTATCTTTGTCCTCTGTACTCTCTCTCTCAGTCTCTACTTCTGGCAATGCTTTGATTTCTTTGCCCTGGGTAGACCTTTGCAGTTCTTCCAGTTCTGTTTCTGTGAATACTTTATTTCATATTATAAAACCTTGATCTGCTAGCCTCTTTCTGTTATTTCTGTTTCTGGATGTTCTTTCCAGAACTGGTGCATTCTTTCAGATATCTTCTTCTTGGTGGACTTGATTTGTAATAACAAATTATTTGTTTTCATTATTTGTGTATTTGTGATGGGGAAATAATTTTTTCCCAATAGTCCTGCAACTGCTGACCCTGGTTGATCAGCCAAGGGCTGATTTTTGGACAACCTCAGCAATGGAAAAGGTATACCTCCCAAAATATGACATCACTTAATAAATGAGATCTGGAGAATGAAGTTCTGTCATATCTTACCAGATTAGCAGAGATAATTGAATGTAGTCAGTCTGGCAAATCATTGAGCTCTATGCCATGAAGAATTTTTTAAATGACTACCACAATCTTGAATTGCAACTAGAAGCCCACTGGCAATCAGAGCAGCTCATATATAGTAGCAATGGTGTTATACATACATACAATGCATTCAGAAAGTATTCAGACCCCCTTCACTTTTGTCAATTTTGTTATGCTGTACCCTGATTCTATAGTTGTTGAAATTCATTTTTTCTCATTAATCTCCACTCTGTCCCAATAATGACAAAATGAAAACAGAATTTTAGAAATGTCTGTAAATTTATTAAAAAGAAAAAACTGAAAGATCACATTGACATAAGTATTCAGACCCTTCACTCAGTACTTTGTTGAAGCACCTTTGACAGCAATTACAGCCTTAAATCTTTTTTGGTATGACAAAACAAGCTTCTGGATTGGGGGAACTTTTGCCATTCTTTCTTGCAAATCCTTTCAAGCTCAATCAGGTTGGATGATGACTGTTGTTGGACAGCCATTTTCAGGTTGTCCCATCCCCCCCCCCCCCGAGATGGTTAATAGAGTTCAAGTTGGGCTCTGGCTGGGCCACTCTAGGACATTCACAGAGTTGCCCCAAGCCACTCCTGTGTTGTCTTGGCTGTATGCTTAGAATCGTTGTAATGTTTGAAAGTGAGCTTTCAGCCCAGTCTGAGGTCCTGAGTGCTGTGCAACAGGTTTTAATTGAGAATATCCCTGTACTTTGTTCCATTCAGCTTTTACTCAACCCTGACTACTCTCCCAGGCCCTGCTGCTGAAAAACACCCCCACAGCACAATGCTGCCACCATGCTTCACTATTGGGATGATATTGGGCAGATGATGAGCTTTGCCTTGTTTCCTCCAGATATAATGTTTCAAATTGAGGCAAAACTGTTTAATGTTGGTTTCATCAGACCAGAGAATCTTGTTCCTGACAGTCTGAGAGTCCTTCAAGTGCTTTTTTGCAAGTTCCAAGTGGGCTTTCATGTGGAGAGGCTTTCGTCAAGCCACTCTGTCATAAAGCACAGATGGGTGGAAGGCTGCAGTGATGGTTGTCCTTCTGGAGCTCTGTCCCATCTCTACACAGCATTTCTGTTGTTCAGTCAGAGTGACTATCGGGTTCTTGGTCACCTCTCTTACTAATATAAGTGAATATTAATGAGAAAAAAATGAATTTCAACAGCTGTAGAATCTGGCTGTAGCACAACAAAATTGACAAAAGTGAAGGAGGTCTGAATGTTTTCTAAATGCACTATACCAAGGTTTGTCCCAAAGGTGGTTTTTCAAGAGGCAACTGGACTTTCTGGCTTTTGCTTGAAGACATTTCACTTCTCATTCAAGAAGCTTCTTGGATGTCCAGTTGCATGTTGAAAAACCACCTTTGGGACAACCATGACCTGGATGACTGAGAATCTCCATAGACATGTACCAAGGTATGTTCATAACTTCTTATTCTTGGCCAAGTTTAGCTTCCAATAGATTTCAAGGACAGCTCCAGGCAGACTGTGTTGCATAATCCAGACAGTCACCAAGACATGACTGTTCTTGAGTAGGGCCACCTGATACACAACTGTGAGTACATACACAATGAGCACAATTGTGAGTGCATATACAATGAACACAAAATAGATTTTTTGCAAAAACCATCTAATCCATGGTTACAACTCAGTCTTCAATCAGATACTGTGTATTTAGAAAGGCACCCAAATTGCTCACTAGAACAAATTGAAATTGGAACTGATATTGAAGTAACAAACACAGAGACATTTTCATTTGCAAGACACAAGGTGTCTTGTCAAAGTTCTGATTAATAGAATGGAATAAAGCTGGAAGGGACCTTGGAGGTCTTCTAGTCCATCCCCATGCTCAAGCAGGAGAACCTGTACCATTTCAGACAAGTGACTGTCTAATTTCTTCTTAAAAGCCTCCAGTGATGGAGCGCCTACAATTTCTGCAGGCAAGCTGCTCCACTGGTTAATTGTCCTCACTATTAGGAAGTTTCTCCTTAATTCCAGATTGCTTCTCTCTTTGATTAGTTTCCAACCATTGTTTCTTGTCCTGCGCTCCAGTGCTTTGGAGAATAATTTGATCCCTTCTTCTTTGTGGCAGTCCCTCAAATACTAGAATACTGCTATCATGTCACCCCTCATTCTTCTTTTCTTTAGACTAGCCAAACCCAAAACCTGCAGCCGTTCTTCATATGGTTTAGTCTCCAGGCCTTTGATCATCTTAGTTACTCTCCTTTGAACTTTTTCCAAAGTCTCAACATCTTTTTTGTAGTATGGTGACTAAAATTGGTTGCAGTATTCCAGGTGTGATTTTACTAGGGTTTTATAAAGCGGCACTAATATTTCACATGAACTTGATTCTATGCCTCTGTTTATACAACCCAGGATTGTATTAGCTTTTTTGGCTGCTTGCTGCAAACTGATGGCTCATATTCAAGTGATTATCCATTAAGACTCCAAGATCCCTCTCATTGTTTCTGAGCTGGGCCTCACCTAATCTGTACTTATACCTTTGATTTTTCCTGCCTAAATGTAATACTTTGCTTTTCTCCACATTAAAATTTATTTTGTTGGATAGGGCCCATTGTTCAAGTTTGTCAAGATCTTTTTGGATCCTGAGTTTGTCTTCTGGGGTGTTGGCTATTCTTGCCAGTTTAGTATCATCTGCAAATTTGATGAGTTCCCCTTCTATTCCCTCTTCTAAGTCATTAATGAAGATATTGAAGAGTACTGGACCTAAGACGGAGCCTTGTGCTATCCCACTGCTTACTTCTCTCCATGTGGATATAGTACCATTAGGGACTACTAATTGAGTATGGATTGTCAGCCAACTACAAATCCATCTGGTGGTGATTCCATCTATTCCACATTTTTCTAGCTTACCAAGAGGTAGATTGTGGTCTACTTTGTCAAATGCCTTATGAAATCTAAGTCTATGTCCACAGCATTTTGCTGGTCTACTAATTTAGTGACTTTATCAAAAAATGAAAAAAGATTGGTTTGGCATGATCTGTTTTTAACAAACCCATGCTGGCTACTAGTTATAACTTTATTTGCTTCTTGTTGTTCACAAATCTGTTTTTTATTATCTTTTCCAGGATCTTCCCAGGTATTGATGTTAGAGTAATTGGTCTGTAGTTTTCTGGTCTGTTTTTTTCCCTTTCTTGAAGATGGGAACCACATCAGCTCTTTTCCAACCCTTAGGTACTTCCCTGGTGCTCCAGGATTTTTGAAAGATATGGTACAGTGGTTCCGAGATGATATCTGCCAGCTCCTTCAGAACTCTGGGATGTAATCTGTCAGGTCCCAGTGATTTATATTCATCTAGGTCAGATAGGTGTTCTCTTAATGTTTTCTTGCTTATTTTAATTTTTATTTCTAGTTTGTTTTTTACAGTAGTTTTTTTGGTACGTTGGACTATAATTTCTTTTTGCATGAAGACTGATGCAAAGAATGAATTAAGCAGCTCTGCTTTCTCCCTACTGCCAGTTACTCCCTTGCCATCTTCTCTCCTACCTACTGTTCCCTTGACTTTTTTCTTGTTATTTATATGTTCAAAGAAACTTTTTTATTACTTTGACTTTTGTAGCAAGCCTTAGTTTGTTCCAAGCCTTTGCTTTCCTGGCTTCATCTTTGCATGTTCTGGCTATCTGCTGATAATCAGCCTTAGTTATGTGTCCCTGTTTCCATTTTTTGTGCTTGTCCTTTTTATCTTTCAGTTTGTCAGAGAAATCTTTGTGCGTCCATGCTGGTTTCTTCTTGAATTTCTTGTTTTTCTTTTTCAGTGGTATTGTACTGGACTGGGCTTTTATGATCATATTTTTCAGAGTTTCCTATGCTTCTTGAGTTGTTTTCCCCTTTAGGATTTTCATCCAAGGAATCTTTCCCAAGTTCTCTCTGAGTTTATTAAAATCAGCTCTTTTAAAGATTAAGACACTGATTGGATTATTTTCTATTGCTTGTGTTTGCATTATATTGAATTCCAGTATGACATGGTCACTTTCACCCAAAGTTCTGGCAACTTCTACTCCTTCTATCATTTCTTCTCTATTTGTAAGAATCAGGTCCAGTATAGCTTTACTTCTAGTTTCCTCCTCTACCTTTTGGATGATAAAGTTGTTGGCTAGGTTGGTTAGGAATCTGTTTGATCTCACACTTGCTGCGGAGTTTGTCTCCCAGTTGATATCTGGATAGTTAAAGTCTCCCATTACTACTGTGGTATGCTTCCTACATACATTTGTTAACTGGTTGACAAAGAGTTCATCTATTTCTTCTAATTGATTGGTTGGCCTGTAATATACACCTATGGTGATGTCACTTTTTCCCCTTTTATATTGACCCATATACATTCTGGAGGGGTTTTATCTTTGATCATGTGCATTTTGGTAGATATGCAGTGGTCTCTCACATATAGTGCAACTCCACTTCATATTTTTGTAGATACGTTTCTTTTGAACAATTTGTATCCATTCATCAGTACATTCCAGTCATGGGTTTCGTCCTACCAGGTTTCTGTAATGGCAACTTTTCATACCTATCCTTGTGTACTATTGCTTCCAGTTTGCCCTGTTTGTTCCCCAAGTTTTGAGCATTTGTATATAACCAATTAAGACTTTTCTGTCTGTCCTTGGATATGGTTCCTGCATCTACTAATTGTTGTTTGGGTTTTTCTTTTTTCCCATCACTCCCTACCTCATTGTTTGATTTGTTTTGTTGAGATTTATGATTGGTTTTGTATTCTAGAGATTCTAAAGATTGGTCACCCTCCTCCCTCAATTTTACTTTAAAGCCCTTCTGATGAGTTGGGCCAGTCTTTTTCTGAGTACATTTCCCCTGGCTTTGTGAGGTGCAGCCCTCCCTTGCCAAGAGTCCTTCTTTTAGGTAATGCAATCCATGGTCCAGGAAACCAAAGTTTTCTTGGCGACACCAACCCTTTAGCCAATGATTTCTTTCTAAGATTCTTTTTTCCCTCAATGGGTGTTGACTTTTTGTTGGGAGTACTGATGAGAAAACTATACAGATACAGATTAACAGAGTTGGAAGGGACCTTGTAGGTCATCTAGTCCAATTCCCCCATCCAAGCAGGAGACCCTACACCATTTCTGACAGATGGCAGTCCAGTCTCTTCTTGAAAGCTTCCAGTGATGAAGCTCCCACAACTTCTGAAGGCAAGCTGTTCCATTGGTTGATTGCTCTCACTGTCAAAAAAACTTCTCCTTATTTTCAGGTTGAATCTCTCCTTGTTCAGTTTCCATCCATTATTCCTTGTCTGGTTTTCAGGTGCTTTGGAAAATAGCTTGACCCCCTCCTCTCTGTGGCAGCCCCTCACTTGTGCTCCTAGCTCCTTAACTTTACTGCCTAGTTACTTATAATCTCTCAATATTGTTCTCAGGTTAATGAACCCAAGCAAATCAGAACTCTGAAACTAGGATCCTCCTCAAAACTCTTCTTTATTGAATACATCATATCAGCACAGCTTCAAAGGAAAACCAACTCTAAATCTTTCCTGCAGTTTCAGTATAATTAAAATAAGAAATACTCCATGTCACAGGTCATGTTGGCCAATTGGGTTAATTGGCAGGCTCTCCAAGCACTCCTTTCCCAGCCTTATCCATTGCCAATAGACCTTGGTTCTCAAAAGAAAGTTCTCTGTTGTGTCTAGTAAGGCGTTCTAACCTCCTTCCACTCTTCCCCCTCTGTGTGGCAACTGAGGAACAGGAAAATGGCTGCTCCCAGGTTTGGTTCAAAGTTGACAGTTGGTTCTCCCCTAGTGAGTGAGAAGTTTCTGGAAAATACCAAGTAAAGTCAGGTTAAATTTTCACTAACCACCCCTGCCATTCCCTGGCTGTCCTTTTGGCTTTTGTGGATTTTTCTCATGGAATTTTCTGATCAACCTATCTGCTCTTACATTCTGACTCTTCACCCAAGTGGCTTCAGAGAGGGGGTAACCCTTCCACTGTACTAAGTACTGTAGCCTCCCCTTATACAGCTTAGAGTAGACTCTAAGGGGATGAATTCCACCCCTGTGGCCATCTTAAAAGAGGTAAAGGATGACTTCCAGTTGGTGCTATGGGGAACCAGATGGGGAAATAGTAGGCTCTTTGGAGCCCCACGAAAACCCTGTCTGCCAAGCCCCCGCCAGCAGGTCTTCGGACCTCCCCTGTCCTGTAGGACAGGGGGCATGAAGAGGGACCCCTCGGTCGGCCGAGAGGAATGGGCAGGTTCCTCAGGGCCGGAGGCTTGCCCTCTGCACTGGCGGCGGCAAAGCGGCAGCCATGGCGACTGCCCTGAAACCGCGGCAACCGGGACACAAGAATGCACAGGAGGAGAGGAGGAGAAGCGGAGAACAGAGCCGGGAGTTTGTTTGCCGGGTGAGTGACCATCAGCCCAGGCGGGAACTGCCCATGGACTCTGGATTAAGATGAGTCTTTGCCCCAGCCTTAACAGCGGTTGTGAACTATTGGGGCATAAAGGCAAAAGACCTGTTAGAGAACAACGTGAAATAATGATTTTTTGGAAATGGCTGCATTACAGTGTTGGATATGGTTTTTTTTTTTTCCTTTGTATGGAAAAATGAGATTGGACTATGTTAGAGAGAGAGGAAGGAGAAGAAGAAATAACTATGCTTTTAAAAATAAAGAAAAAAAAGAAGACATGGAGGCAGAGAAAATGGATGCTAATTGGCAAATGAAAGTGTGAACTTCAGACTGACTGCTTGTTACTGATTTACAGACTGCCTGTTACATAAAGGGAGAAACTTTGTTACTTGTCTCTTTAAACTCGACTAATTTGGAGGAAAAAAAAAAAAGAGAAAGACTCAGATTAAGAGAGCCTGATTCTGGATAGACAAATTTGTTTATTGGAGAATTTATTGAAGATCAGAAGGAAGAAATTAAATGGAACAATGGAAACTGAACTAACAGATGTGGTAATAAGAGAAGGGTGTGGCAGCACAAGAAGGACATGATGATACCATATATGGAATAGCCCAGAACTAATTTTTTTTAAAAAAAAGTTGGAACTTTGATGGTATTAAAATGGAGAAGAAATATATTTGGACAGACTGGAGAAAGGAATATTGGAATATATTATGTAACAAGACAACAAATTATTATATTTTGATTTAAATAGATATAATAGTTTTTGGGTGAATGAATAGAGTTAGGAGACATTTCTTTTTTTTTTTTCTTATTATACCATCTCTCTCTATTTCCTTTTTCTATCTTTTTATTTGTTTTTGTTTTTCCTCTTTAATTTTTTTTATCTATTTGATTTTTTTTCTTTCTTTTTTCCTTTGTTTTGATATATTTCTATCCTCTTTCCTTTTCTTAGTTTTTTTTCTCACTATTATTATTGCTGTATTATGATTATTGTCACCATTTTAAGGTAATTACATTATTATTGTCACTATTTCCCATTTTCTATAATTATTATTATTTTTATATAAACATATAAATAACTTGATTAAGAAATGTTTGAAGGAAGAAGCATGAGTTTTGGATGTTCTAATGCCTTTTTGAATTTTAAATCTTTAACAAGTAATATTTATAGATTTAATAATTTGGAAGAAAATGTTTTTTTCTTTTAAGGTGTTGGATGTTAAAAGAATTATTCATAGATTTAATAAACATAGAAAAATGAATTTAAAATGTTTAAAATGATGTTTGTATTAAAATATGAAATAAACAAGTAACAGGAGAAAATTTAGGAGAAAATAAGAGATAAGATATTTGTTGAAATGTATTTTTAAAAAAAAAATAGCAAAAGATACGGAGGAGAATAGATTGAAAATACCATTGGTGATACACTTTGAAGAAATTTGAAGCTAAATAATTGAATAAGAGATCTTGGAGTGGAGGAAAATATAAAGCAAGATTCTGGTGATCAGTGAAAGAAAAGCTGAGACCCAGTCTTACAAATAGGGTAGGAGTGGAGGAAAGCATCATACTGGAAAACAGTTAATGCAAACAGTTAATGCAAATTAAAAATAAAAATAGGAGTTAGGAGCAGAGGAAATATGCGCTGGAAAGCAGTTAAAGCAAAGCTGTGAACTAGCAAAAAATAAAAAGGTAGGCGTGGAGGAGACTATACCTGGGGATCAATTGAAATAAAGTTGTGAACCAGTTAAAAATAGAGGTAGGAGTGGAGGAAAGCATTGCTGGAAGGCAACCATCTGAGTTGTGAACCAGTTTTACATTAGATTTAGGAGGAGTAAAGGAGAAGGTTGGTATGCAGTTAAAATTAGACTGTGAACCAGCCAAAATAATTAAGGTAAGGAGTGGAGGAAGTATTGCTGGAAAGCAGCTGATTAAGATGCGAACCAACTTAAAAATAAACCTAGGAGGAAGTGGAAGAGACATTATTGGAGAATAGTAATTGAACTGTGAACCAGTTAAATAAATGGAGAAAGGAATATTGGAAATTATAACTGGGAAATAGATATTTAAACCATGAATCAGTTAAATAGCTGGTCTAATAGAATTTGAGAATAAATTTGAAGTATTAAGGTAAAATATTTTGGAAGTAATAAAATATAGAAAGAAACGTTGATTTATTTCAAAATTATTTTAAGAGAGGAGGAAAATATTTTTTGTCAAGAATTGGATATCTGTTGTCGTTTAAGAGAGAAAAAAATATAATTTTGAGGGAATGGGTTTTAGGATTGAGGAATATATATGAAATATTAATTGTTAAAATGATAAAGATTTAGAACGGTGTTTATTGTTTAGAATTTTGGGTGTTATAGTAGAATGATAAATGTTTAGAATAAGAATTTTGTCTTTTTTTATTTTTTATTTTTTATTCTTAAAGATTTTAAAATTTGGAACAAAATTGATTGAGGGAATGTGAATAATTGTACTTATTTTAAGCCGGACCAAACCCCTGCTCTAAAAAGATGTATTTTATGTTTTATGCTAAAAAAATAAAAAAAAATTGAAAAAAAAAAAGACGTAAAGCCCATGCTGCTACATACAGTGTTATTGTATGCCACTTCAGCAAAAGGCAATAGGTTAGCCCAATTGGTTTTTTGGACTATAAGATGCACTTTTTTGGACTATAAGATGCACTCCCCCCCCCCAAAAAAAGTGGGTGGAAATGTCTGTGCGTCTCATAGAGCGAATATTGCGGTGGGAGGAGGGGGTTTGGTATGGCACCAATAAGCTGTTCTAGGTGGCAGAGATCGCCGCCACTTATCGCCACCACCCATTTGCCACCAATTGCGCTGATAGGCAGCGAATGGGCAGTGGTGAATGGGCCGTGGTGGCAGCGAATGGGCCTTGGTGGCAGCGAACAGGCAGTGGCAGCAAATAGGTGACGGAGGTGAATGGGCGGCAACAAACGGGCCATGGTGAACAGGCTGCAGCGAATGGGCTAAAGTGAGCGGGCTGCAGCAAATGGGCTGTGGTGGCAGCGGTGAATGGGCCACAGAGAATGGACCACAGTGGTGGCAAATGGGCCATGGAGAACGGGCCACAGTGGTGGCAAATGGGCCATGGAGAACGGGCCGCGGAGAACAGACCATGGAGAATGGGCCATGGTGGCAGAAAATGGGATGCTTGTGGGTTCAAGGGGGTTGCCACTCCAGGATGGTTTTGTTGTGACCTAGGCTTCCTGAGTCATTAAAATACATGAGTAGTCCCCCAAACCTCTTTTATTGCAAGAGCAATTATGTTCATTCACAGCTGAGTCCCAATTAGTTGCAAAAAGTCCTTTGGGAGAAGTCCTTTGGGATAATCACCAACCTTTATTTCCCTTGACACCAAAGACCTATTTGGCAAAGCCATACGGAGTCCAGAATCAAACAGAGATGCTGACTGGGAACAGAATTAACAACATTGCTTTCCTGCAAAGAGCCCATGTGCCTTTGCTCCTCTTTTAAGCCTTATAGGAGGGCCCAATGATCTCCAGGCCTTACTCCCAAGTCATCCCTTTAGTTTTAACTGTTCTTGCCTTCTGGCAGCTCTGCACATGCACGCACTAGAAACAGACACCTCCTGTTCCTCTGCCTCTCTGATGTCCAACTCTGGAGGCTCCGGAGTCTGCGCATAACTACCAGATGGCCATGGCCCCATCTCTGCCCCCAATGCATCTGAGCCTTCCCCAGACTCCAGGACTGGCCCATGTTCCTTCCCAGCCTCCTCATCGTCCAACTCCGCTGCCAGCTCCGCAGGCTGCTGGTGGACCACAACAGGTTTTTACTTTCGCTGGGTCCGTTTCTACCCCCTCGCTCGATACACAATAGCCTATCAAAGCAGTTCTTCCCCGGCCTTATCCATTGCCAATAGAGATGATCTTGGTTCTCACAAGAAACCTCTCTGTTGTATCTAGTAAGGCATTCCAACCTCTTTCCCCCTCTGTGTGGCAACTGAGGAACAGAAAAATGGCTGCTGCCAGATTCGGTTCAAAGCTGACAACATTTTTCTTGCATCTTGGGCTCTATATATTTTCTGTGGTTTATTCCTTTTTTGTAGTATACTTTAGGCTTAATGTGCCACACTGAAACGGTGGTAAATTTAGGAACATTTCATTGTCTTTAAAATCAAATTTGGATTTATATTGTGTCCTTAGCCATGTTTGTTTATCTATGACTTTCTAAACACATCATCTCAGCCATAATGCTGAGCTATAAATACATTTTATTAATTTGGTATCATCCCTATCTTCTGAGATTTCCTCTCAGAATTCTTGAAAACACAGCTATCCTTGATCATATCATACCAAAGCCTACCATATTGAGGTAATTTATTTCACATACCTTATTTTCATCTTTTTTAGAAAAATAAATATTATGTTCATTGAATTTGAGATCAACTCATGCCATTTGTCTAAAGTTGTTTGATTGTGGGTTGGTGAAGTAAAGAATTAATAAATGTACTAGGCATAACTATAAAAATTTGGAAAATTATCAGGCTCTTTGCCACTATCTGTGTGAGATTTAAAAAAATAGCAAACCTAATAAAAAGTGAAACAAAGACCATGAACAAGTAAAAAGCAGATTTTATACATATATATATATATATATATATAATATTTTTGTAATCAGGGTTTCTTTCCTATGTAGATAAAGTCCCCTCCAAATTCCCCTCCAAAAATATGACTCTTCCTCTTTTTCAATAGAATTTAGGTCATCCTGACCCAACTGAGAATGTACCAAAACATTTATTTCCTCAAAACAGGATTTACAGTTTCCTTATCTTTTGTCACAGTTCCGTTATCTTTCCCAGAACAAAATGCTGACCCATGTCATATTCTGATTAATGTTGGAGAGCCAAACTCAGGTTATATAAAACAGTTATATAAAGCATATTACATAAAGGTTAAATATGGAGTTACTTAGGTTATAATTTTTACAGGAATAATTCATTTTTCTCTCAATCTGTGAGATAGATAGATAGATAGATAGATAGATAGATAGATAGATAGATAGATAGATAGATAGACAGACAGACAGACAGACAGACAGACAGACAGACACTGTATTTCCCCAAAAATAAGACCTGTCTTACATTTTTTTGAACCCTGAAATAAGCACTTGGCCTTATTGCCATGAGCTCAAAAGCCTGATTGGGCTTATTATCAGGGGATATCTTATTTTGGGGGAAACAGGGTACTAATTTTGTTAATTTTTCATCGTGCTAATAGGATAATACAATTCGTGGGTGTTCCTCCACTTCCTTGCCTTGAAGTTGAGTCAATCATTTCTTTAGTCTTGCCTCCTTCTACTGCGCCTCCCCAGGTTTTTACTCAGCTTTCATGCAAGAAGAAGCAAGGAGAGGTGCTCCCGAAGGAAAGAGTTTTAGGCTAGAATCCAACTAATAGAGGGAAAATTAATGGTAGCAGAACTGTGAGTAAAAAGACCGGGCTGTCTCTGCAGCCGGGGGGGGGGGGGGAGCTGTTGGGCAGCAATCCCTTAAAAGCATCAGCTCTCAGTCTACTATGGCTTTAAACTGAAAAGCTGAAGCCCCAGGGCATCATTTGAATAATAAAATCTCTGCTCAGTTTCAGCTGAGTACATTCATTAACGGCCATAGAAAAAAGGGCCGGTGCAGTAAAGCTCCAACATGAGTGAATCTGCCTGTTTCCCAGGGAAAAAAGGGGGCAAACATGGAGGATTTCTCTGAGACAGGGGCAAGTGGGAGGAGCAGGGATCCCCTGCTCTAAGCTGAGCCCAAGAAATGAGCTCAGAAGGGCCCAGAGCAGCTGCAAAATCAGCTACACTTGAAATAAGAGGAAAGTCTCTATTTTCCAGTAAGTTCTCCAAAGCAGAGGAGAAAGAGGCTTTGAGGAGGAAAAAAGCCATTGAGAAAAGTTTTGCAAGAGCTGAAAAGGAGGCAGAGCAGAATGGGATTTCCCGCTCTTCAGTATATCAGCCAATAGAGACGGAGCAGCAAGGCATTAGTGCCAGAGCTGCAACACCAGAGGGAGCTGGTGAGTAATGAAACCAAACAATCTTTTGTTTGGGAAAGGATGAATCATTGCTTGAATTACAAGAAAGTTTCAGGACTTTGGAAATCAGTGGCAACCTCATCCAAAAAAGATGAGACTGGCACCGGAGGCTACATACACTCCCACAGCTGCAGGAGCTCGATCTCCTGCACATGTGAATAAGATGAAAGCTCTAATATCAGAGGCTTTAACGCAGGTCATGTCTGAGCAGGAGGATCAGACCAGCCCTATAAATGTCAAGAGAATATCAGAACAGGATTACCCCTTACCAGCAAAGAAGCCAAAGGGGGCCTGGCATTACAAAGATTTAACTTCTACATCTTATCCACTCCTAGTGAGACTTGAATTTCAGGAGGGGAGGAACAAAAGGAGACAGAATTCTCTGATGAATAGAAAACTGTGGAAGATACTATAGAATTTAATGGTCTGTTTCAAACAAGTCTGTTCAAGCTCTTGCTAAGTAAGGCCAAGGCAGCAACTGGCATGGGCACTGACCTGATGACATCTAGGGTAAAACCATCTATGACAGACCCAAAGGATAGGCTTTTTGCAAACCCAATGGTGGAATGCGAGACTGTTCCTTCTCCTGATCTGTTCAGAGAGATGGTGCATGGGCAAATGGTCCAACCAGTGATTTTCCCAAAGCCAAGTGGGAACGAAAAGAAGATCTATAATGTAGAGCCGGAATTTGCAGTCTCTACAACCTCCAACAATTGATGGCCCAGTGGCTGCCTCAAAATCCTCAACCATCCTAGCCAATGAGGCAGAGGAGTGCTTGAAAGGTAAAGACAAGAAGGCAGAGCAGACCCTTCATAAGGTCCAGCAAGCAGCAGCATGGGCAGTCAAAGCTACCACAACTGCTTCATTTTTCAGCAGAGCCGCTCTGATCTGGCTTCATGAGATGCAGGACACGGCATCACCTGGTGATCTCTGATCACAACAGAATTTTAACAAAGTAATAACTACACTGGAACTTATAGCAGACACCACTCTCAATGGCATTAAGTACGCTTCCAAAGCCATCGCAGCTTTGGTAGCTGAAAGATTATTAGTTTGGCTCCGCCATTGGCAGGTGGATGTAAAACATAAATGTAAGCTAGCTTCTGCCCCAGTCAAGGGGAACAAGCTATTTGGCAAGACCATAGAATTAATACTGGTGGAAACCAGGGACAAGAGAAAAAATTTGCCTAAAATATATGGGCACGCCCAGCGGTGCTTCTTACCCTATACATGCAGGCAGTTCTTTCCAGCCTCAGATGGCAGTTTTGGTCACCAGCAGAACCAGAGGCGCCACACATATGGCCAGACCCATCAATTGGACAGAGCCGGATTTAAAGACAAGACAGGACAACAGTTTCCTGGGAGAGATTCATTCCAGGGCTCAACCAATAGGCCTTTCCGATGCAACAAGTGACAGCAAGAGCAATCCACCTATCAGTGGAAGACTGGGCCTATTTGCCGACCAATGGGTGACAATAACAGAGGACGCCTGGGTCCTGAACACAGTAAAGTGAGGTCTAGCACTAGAATGCCTATCCACACCCCTTAACTCCTTCAGAAGGTGCCCAATATCAAGGGACAGGACAAAAAGAAGCATCATGGAGACAGTAGTTCAACATCTGCTGGACATCCAGGCCATAGAAACTGTTTCATAGGACAAACAGGGACAAGGGTTCTACTCACACCTGTTCATGGTGCCAAAGGCTTCGGGGTGGGTGGGGTGGAGAGCAATTTTAAACTTCAAACTATTAAACTGTTACATAATATACAAAAGATTCAAAATGCAGTCCCTCCAGTCACTACCGGGGAACATTCGAGAGGGCGAAATTCCTACGATTCTGCTATGCCGGCCAGCATTACCAGTACAGAGCCCTTCCATTTGGGCTATCCTCAGTGCTCAGAATGTTCACCAAAGTGCTGGCAGTAGTGGCAGCACATCTCAGAACCATTCCGGTTTGCGTCCAATGCTATCTGGACGACATATTGATACAGTCCTCGACAAAGTCCAGGTCAAAGGAGGACTTGGAAATAGCAAAACAAGCACTGCAGAAGCATGGATTTTCTGTCAACTTCAACAAGAGCCAATTGTCTCCAACCAAGTGACTGCTACATTTGGGAGCAGTCATAAATACCACCTCATGCGAGGTGTATTTGTCACAGGAATGCCAAACCAGCATAAAGGCACTGTCAGATCCTAACAGCCCAAACAATGTCTTTGGATCTGCTAATGCAGCTCCTAGGCAAAATGGTGTCCTGCATAGCAATCATGCCCTGGGCATGATTGCACGCAAGGACATTGCAGTGGTTCCTCCTACCACATCCGAGATCAGGCAGGAGCAATGCCAGAATCACGGTGTGGGTTCCACCAAGGGTGAGGCAATCACTTCGTGGCAGACATCACAGGCCATAACCAGAGGATGTGGCCGTGGTGGGATTCTACTGGTTTGCACCAGTTTGGTAGAACCGGTTAAGTAGTTAAGCAATTCGGAGAACCGGTTGTTAGAAAAAAACATCTCTTTATAATTCTGTAAGGAATTTTTGTTTCCTAGCCTAATCTTTATTGCCCTGCTTACAGAAACTGCCTCTCCGTTAACCCTTATTACATTCTTGGCAGTATGCCTAGATTTACTGTCGCTTCCGGTTCCAGAGCTTCTTGGAGGCTTTTTTTTCCCCCTTGATTTTCTTTAAGGGGAAGGGTTGTTTTAAGCTTTTTACACAGCTGTTGGGAGGAAATACTCCCCTGTTGGAGTTCTTCCAGCCAGGGTGCAATGATCAGCACTTTGAAGAAATAATTGAATAACGAAGCAGAAGCTTTTAATGACAAGGAACCATGATGAGTGATGAGTGACATTCAGCAAGGCTTCTTGGCTAGCTAGAAAGATTGACATTCAAACGTGAGTTTACATACCCTTTCTGACTTTTGGTCTAAAACTGGTTTTTGGTGAAGTTTAATTCTGTGCTTGGTGATGTTTAATCCTGTGTTTAGTGATGAGATAATTTTCCCTATTCAGCTTTGTTTGGAAGGAAAAATGTTAATCTCTGTTCCTGAAAAGAAGCAGCTTCGGAAATCTGGCTAGTTCCTGTGTCTATTTGTTCTGGTAATTGGTTTAAAAAGCAACAAATACTCTGTTTGCTCCTTTGCTTCATTCTGGAGAGCTTAAATGACCTCTCTGCTAAAGGGTTTCACTTTAAGAGCAAGAATTGGCTGCTGATAGTTATCATTGCATTTTAACTATTTTAATTCCTCAAAGTGCTCTGGCACCCTGCCTGATTTGTAACTCCAGTTTGCAGGTATTTCTAATCTAATGATTGGTATTTAGGGCAGCTTTTTGCAAGCAAAGCAGCTTTTTGTATTTTTGTACAGGTAATCCTTGACTTACAACAGTTACAATGACACTGAAAAAAGTGACTTATTACCGTTTTTCACACTTATGACCATTGCAGCAAACTGTCATTAGGCAAAGGAGCGATGCCACATGACCATCTGGCCACACCCACCCGGTCACATGAAGCACTGCAGTTGTGAAATGAGTGACACGGTTGTTAAGAATGCTGCAATGGGCATAAATGATGACCAGTCATAAGTGCAAAGACCGGTCAAAAGTGTGAGAACCTGTCAGAAATCACTTTTTTCAGCCCTCTGAGTAGTCCCTGTGTGCATACGGACTACTCAGAGGGCTGAAAATTTATTTTTGACTGGTCCTCACACTTTTGACCAGTCCTCGCAATTACGACTAATGTGAATGACGCAGGATCAGCTATATGAACACTGAAGGGCCCTCCTTATTCACATTATTGTAAGAAAGAAATGTGCTGGTTTGGAAGAACAATACTTGTTTGGAAGATTACACTAAGTCAGCTAAATTACATCCTGGGTAATAAATATATATATATCTTCGGAAGAACCTAGTTGTCAAGAATGTAAGGACATCCATATGGAACAAGAAGTTACTTATTATCAAAGGAAGCCATAAATCTACGCATCAGCGGATACAAAACTAAGGAGGATGTTTAGCTAAAATTATCTCATGTACTATAAATTAGGGCAGGAATTTAGTAATTAGGAAATGTCAATTATCATGTAACGGATGTATGTTAACCATATATGGAAAACTGCTGTGCTAGCAAAATCCCTTGTCTTGGAAAAGTATAAAACAGGGGTATTAGATCTCTTTCCTTTGTTCAGATAGCAAGAACCAATCTGCCTCTGAACCTTGCGCAATAAAAACTGTCTCTGGCTGACCCAGGAATGTTGTTTGGTCTCTTCATTCTACAACACGACATTTTATGTTTTGCACCCTATTTTGTCACCGTGGTGAAGAGAAGCAGTTGTGAAATGAGTGACATGGTTGTTAAGAATGCTGCAATGGACCGGATCCGGGATGTTTCTGATTCAAGCAGATCTAGACGCCGTGACCACCCCAGCAACTCAATTTTAAAAAAGATTTTGGATTGGAAAGCTGGCAGAGCAAATACAGGAGAAACTAAAATTGCAAGTACTAAACTTTAACTACGAAAAGTCTATCACTTCCCTCTGAATTTCTATGGGAGAAAGGGAAAGTAAGATGGTGTTTGATTCTAACGGGGTGTGAAGAAGTGAAAGTTAGATACTTTGTATCTAACACAACATATGTTGAAAGCCCCTGTTTAAAAGAAGAGGATTTTATTTTAAAAGGAGAAGGATTTAAAAATTATTTCTAAAAAAAGACTTGTACCACTTAAGGATTGGAATAATTGATTTAGTTGCTGGAAAAGTATAAAGTGAAAGTTTTATTGGGGGGAAAAAATTGGCTGGCTTTTTTGAAAGTGATGAAGGCTTACCATTATATACATCAGTAAATACACAAATACTGACTGTGGATCTCTTTAAAGAAATTTCAGAATCATTTACCTCCGCATTAGTGGAAAGAATCGAAGGGTTTTTCAAGAAGGATTTTGCTCAAATTCACTACAAAGATACAAGTGAAGATACTGTATTGGTATTTCAGATGCCAAATAATAGTGAGCTGCTGAACAATCCAGTTTAATGTGCCTTTGGAAAACGGAATGGATGTTTTTCAAATTAAGAAGGAAAGGCTGAGAGGTTTGAAGGAGAGTAACCAGGAAATACTGAGAGAGATTTCTCCAGAGGCTTTGATACAGTCAACTGGAAAATTGTCAGGAGGTGTTGGGATTTTTAATATAAGAAGGAGGATTCGAAGTGGAGCTTTACAACTTTTTTTATAAAAATGGACTCTCAGTCACAGTTAAAGAGGTGTGTTTACTGAAAGGAGCTACTTTGCGAAGAGAACAAGATTGTAAGATACAGCAACTTCAGTTGGAAACTCAAGAACTTACAAAAATAAAAGAAGGCGGAGGAATAAGACTGAAGAAGAAGATTCGCAAAAAAGTCAGGAAAAAATGGAGATGGAAAAACTATAACCCTCCTTGTTGGGGAGGATAGTAATAGTGAAAATGAATGACTATACCTGTATTTAGGGATATGATTTGTTTTGAAAAGTTATATTATAGTGAAAATGAATGATTTATTTATATTTAGGGACATGATTTGTTTTGAAAAGTTATATTAAGTAATGTTATGTTTGAACTGCTATGGGCCACTGACCAAACTTTCACTTTTGTCTTGAAGTATATTTCAAGGAATGCTTTGTTGAAGAATTTATATAAACTGATGGGTTAAAAGAAAAATATTGTGGATGTAAAAGTTATGGACAGTGTAGATCATTTAATGTAAGTTTATGGGTTAGAAGAAGGATATTACTTAAACTTTTATAAATTACATTAATGCTATATTAAAGAATGTTTTGTTGAAGAATAAATATAAACTTGTGGGTTATAAGGAAAATATAAGTGGTGCAAGGGTTGAGGGAAGGTTTTTACAATATTTTTTATAGATATTAAATAGTGAAGATGGTATATGATTATATGTAGTGGATTTGTAGAGAAAAAGATGAATAAGTTAATGCAAAGCTATTAAGTAAGGAATGTTTCCAGGAAGAATCAATATAAGTTTATGGGGTAAAAAGTAAAAATAAGGTTTTTACAATACATTTTATTTGAGATTGGTTAAAATATTTTGTTAATGTGTTAATATATGTAAGGGTTGGAGATGTGATGGTTAATTTTTAACTGGGCTCTGATTGTGTAACACTGGAAGAAAGAAGACTTGCTTATTATTGAAGAACGGACAAGAACGAAGGTGGATTGATTACTTTCAAGCAATAATTGGTTTAAATAGTTATATTTAGATATTAACAAGGGGAGTTAAAGTGCAAGAGGGAGATAAATCTATAGATAGTTAGTGTATGGTTTTTTTATTTTTGTTAAATGCTATACCCTGTATTTGCTCTGGGAAGTCTGGGGGGGAGGGTTGGGGCAGGAGGGGGGAGGGGGGAGGGGAAAATATGTGTAAAATTTTTTAAAACTTTTCAATAAAAGAAGAAAGAAAGAAAGAAACATCAATGCCGGAGGAGGAGCTGACGTCGTGACTGAATGGTCGGAGGATTCCTGGGCTCCAGGATCGCCGCCAAAACCCTCGCTGCTGGACGGTCCTTTTTGGACCTCACAGTCTTGTTTTGACTGTGATAGTGGAGGGCACATCCTGATGATCCCAGGGACACTGCAAAGTCCCTGGTTGATCCGGGAGAAGCCTTTTTTCTAGCAACGGGGTGGCAGCCATAGTAGCTGCTGAAGTTGTGACAGCTCCAGAAGAAGAATAGAAGGACAGTGAGTCGATGTGGTCTTATTTCCTTCTTTTTCTTTTTGTATTTATTGTATCTCTCCTGCATCCTTTCTCTAGTTTTTAAGATTGTTCCCCTCTTAATTTTTCCCCTCAATCTTTTCCCATTTCCTTCTTTTCTCTTCTTTTCTGAGAAATATTTCTCCCTCTCCATTTTTATTTTGTCACTATCAGTCCCAGTGTAATCATCTATTTTTTTAATCTTCAATTATTTTCTTTCCAACATTGTGTTCTTGCTTCTAACTTGTTTTTTCTTTTTCCTTTTTTTGTATTCTAACCAGTCCTCTGCTTCTTTATTTCCCTTAAATGCTTCTTGCACCTTTTGAAACATCTCCCTTAGTTCCTCATACTCATACTCCCAATTTTCCATGTTGTCACTTCAAGGAGAAATGATTTTTTAGTTTATTGTTATTTTAACTTATATATAATTCAAATTCAAGTCCATATAATGTCTCTTTTTCCTTTTTTATTTCCAAGTAGTGTCCAATTCAGATATTCATTTAGACCATTCCAATTTCAAACTTTATCCTTTCCAATTCTTTTTGAAGTCTTGCTTCAGCTGTTTAAACAAATACTCCAGAGGTGGGTTTCAGCAGATTCTGACCAGTACTGGAGTACCGGTAGCAGAAATTTTGAGTAGTTCGGAGAACTGGTAGTAAAAATTCTGACTGGCCCTGCCATCTATTCTCTGCCTCCCAAGTCCCAGCTGATTGGAAGGAAATGGGAATTTTGCAATAACCTTCCCCTGGAGTGGGGTGGGAATGGAGATTTTACAGTATCCTTCCCCTGCCACACCCACCAAGCCATGCCCATCAAGCCATGCCATGCCCACCAAGCCACACCCTCAGAACTGGTAATTAAAAAATTTGAAACCAACCACTGAAATACTCCTTTAAAAACTTCTCACAATAATTCCCTTTGTTCTTTCAGTCTTTAAAACACTTATTGCAGTATTTCTTTTCCACCAGCAGATGTCTCTCTCCAATCCACAAATCCCCAGGCAACAAAATATCAATTATAAATCCACAAAGACAACACTTTCTCTTTTTCTTTTAATTCCTTTTATTGTTAAAGAATGCTTTCTCTTAGTTTTCTTTTTCTTATATTGTTTCCAATTTTAAGTCCAGGTAGAAAGTTTTCCTTTTAGGGCTTTAGTTTTAAAGTTCCACTTCGTTTTTTTCCCCCCTTCACTTTGAATTCCCAAGTGCCAATTAGCCGCTTATTTCAGGTTGGGACCCCTTTTAAGCTTTAGAAAGTTTTTCTCCTTACCTGTGAGTTGGCCAATAACTCACCTGGTAACAATACTCTATTCAATCACCATTCCTGCACAAATCTTAGTTCAGTTGCCCCAGCTTGTAGCGGTCGTTTCAATGGCTGCCGCCCCCACCGCCGGATCAAAGAGCTGCCTCCGACCCTTCAAGGAACTTGCCTGTTCCTCTTGGTCTTCAGAGGTGCCTCTCTTTCTTCCCTGTCCCTCCAAGACAGTTTTGGTCTGAAGACCCCCCGACAGCGGTTTGTCTGGCTGGGTGTTTGCGAAGCTCGTTGGAGCTCCGCTATTTCCCAGCCAGCATCGCCGCGATGCTTCTGGTTCCTCCCTGTCCTGTGAATTGTTGATTTGATGGGTGGTGTTGCCAACTGGAGGAGCTAATAACGTGCTTAGATATTTTGCAATGTTGTACGTAACATATTTGGACAGAGAGGATCGCTGGTTTTAGGGGTTAAAGAGGCTATCTATGTCAAAATTGAACTGCTAAGGTGACCCTGATGATACAGATAAACCTCCAGGTGACCTTAACAACCCGCTAAAAAAATACAAACGACCAGCTGTCTGCAAGGAGTATAAATCCTTCCATTCCCCACCATCCAGTCAGAGCTGAAGAACCTTCTTGGATGAGAAGCGAAACGTCGTCAAAGAAAAACCAGAAAGTCCAGTTGCCTCTTGAAAAAAGTACCTTTGGGACTTGAATATTTATATTCATTAAAATTACAGTTACGTATTTCTCCTGTATATCCAATTATGATTGATTATTAAAAGAGAAATCGAATCTGAAATGCTTTACTTTGATGATTAGTATTTTAAGTTCAATTAAGACTAGTCGTGATTTGGGTATTCTTTTTGCTTTGCTTTGTTTTTTTTTTAAATGGGGAGGGGAATAAATCAGCTGAAAACAAGTTTCAAGCATATACTAATGTACCTAAATCAGTAGGAACAAATGTTGGCTTCTTTTAATTTTGTGTTTTTTTAAATTTTTTTGATATAAATAATGTATTTAACTAAAAGAAAAAAAATTATATTCAACTAGATTTCTGAAAGTAATACCCACAGCAGGACCAAAATAAAATATGTGATTATCTATGTAGATAGATAATGCAGTTGTCTGTATTATTCATTACTGTAAAAACCTATAAGGAATTGCAAATATTTTCCCCATTTTTGATGTGACATTTTGAAAATAAAATAGTGTCTTTTTTCTTTTCATTTTACAAACCTTTAATCATTTAGTGCAGGAGTCTCAAACTCAAGGCCCGCTGGCCGGATTCGGCCCACAGGGTGTTTACATCTGGCCCACAGTGCCGGCTTGGAAATATGCTGCCTCTGCCAGCCAAAACAGGGCACAGGGGGGCCATGGGCGTTTTTGGCTGGCAGAGAGCTGCAGGCCATGGAAGCTGAAAATGGGCCATGGGAGGGCTGTGTGAGGCCCCTTTGTGCACCGTTTTGGCCAGCAGAGTGCTGCAGGAGGCAGTGGAGGCCGAAAATAGGTGGTGGGGGCCCGTGCATGCCCCCCTGCCCCCCACTTTGGCCAGCAGAGGCACTGCGGGCCAATCCTTTGATATTTCCAGGCTGGCCCCATGGACAGGAGGCAGAGTGGTGCAGGAGGCAGAGGAACCCCACGGCCCATTTTGGCCTTTTTCATGTTCTCTTTAGCAGCATCTGCCAACTAGAACTAGGTACCCTGCAAGATCTGAATGGTTGTTGTTCAGAAGAGCCAAAAATATCTGGCTCTTCACCCAGGTCTTTGATGTGAGAGAGTGAGCCCCCTCGTATCACTGAATTTGTCATCTTTTATCTTTTACCTGTGATTGATTTAATTGTAATTTTTTTAATTGTTGTGAGCCACCCAGGGTCATTGAGAATTGGGTGGTATATCAATTTTGTAAATTATTACTAATATTAAGTCCTCCTTTAGGGCTGTGTCAGAACTAGTAACAACGATTGATAGACTGTTGGACAGTAAATCTCTCTTTGTCTGGAACTGCTGTTTTGAATGCAAAGGGAAAAAATGCATCTTGAGCATTTTTGCCACAGTAAATTCATGGTGTGTCAAACGCCCACCATGGCCATGCCCCACCCCACGCCCTTGGCCCTCCATGGTCAAACACAACCCTGATAGGGCCCTCAATGAAATCAAGCTTGACACTCCTGATTTAGTGGATATGTGAATTTGGATGCAGTTCTTATCAATATGTTACATCCAAATTCAGTTCGTTTTCTTTTTCTTTTCATCTCTAATTCCAGCTAATTCCATTTCAATTAGACTGATACAATTTCTTCAGTTATTTTATACACTGTACAATATTTCAAATAAAATATTAATCTTGTTTGGCTACCTATAAGATTATTATTATGAATAAGTATTTTTTTGTATTTAAATGTTGAAAGAATAAGAATTATGAATGAGAAAATATGTAGGAATTATGAGCGAATAGGGTTTTTTCTTCTTTTCTTAACTGTTGTTTCTTATTTATTTAGTAAATTGATAAGCCACCCATTTCATATTTATGACTCTGAGCATCTCACAGTTGAAACAGAATAAAAACAGTAAAAAAATAACAACAACCAGACTTAAAAGCAATAAAAAGGACATTAAAATAGCAGTCAAGAAAACTCACAAATGCTTAAATGAGCCATGTATTTATATATTTTGTTTCACTTTGGATGTAGCATTCATTAATTAAATTTTAGCTGGGCCTTGGCATGATCCTTCACAGCTATTCAGTTTTTATTTTACTGTCAATTTAAATGAAAAATGAATTACTGAGGAGCCTCTTTCTATGAAGTCTTATAAACAGTATATTTTTTGTATGTTTAATGTGCACGTGCAGATGTTGCAACAACTTATCCTGACAAGAAATCCATCTTGATGTATGTGACATCACTTTTCCAAGTCCTGCCCCAGAAGGTTACTCTAGAAGCCATCCATGAAGTTGAAACATTGCCACAGGAAGTAAAGCACATTAGAGAACAACAAATCCAATTACATCCACAACGGTTTTCTCAACTGGTGAGTCATATGTTTTTCCACCCTGTTATTTGAGACTAGTGAACAGTAAATTCCTGCAGTTATTTGTGTACTTGTTTTGTGTTTCTTTAAAAGGTAAAGAAACTCCAATTATGAAACCATAAAGTTACTGAACTTCTCTGTAGTTGTTATAAAAATCTGTCATTTAACAATTTACAAGGATTATTACTGAAAATTAATTTGGGTAGAAATGTTAAGATATTTGGAACAGCTGGTGAGATTCTTATTATTTTTGCCCAAGTCTTGATCACTTTTCCCCACAAGCTGAAATATTCTAGACCTATCCATAAATCATTTTTTTAATTATAGTTCTTCTTTTTCAACCTGGAAAAGGTTGCCTTTCATTGATTTCAGATCTTATTTGCATGGATTATATTTTAACTGTTCTGCATGTTGAAAGTGCTGATGTAAAAATGTAGATTTTTGTTATTTTTGTGTTTCATGTAATGTATATTAAGCTTCAATAATATGCACACATTTAAAAAAAACTGAAACAGTAAGGTAAATGCCAGGACACTTATTCTGACATTATTAAGACTTTGCCAACCCAAAATTTTCAGGATTATAATAATTTAGTAAAAGCTACTTGATTTTTTAAATTGCTTAATGTTATTTCATTGTCTATTTGCTTGTTTCTTTTAACAATATGCATATATGAAAAAGCATGAATAAGTGGAAACTATTCATCAGTAGATCTACTAGGGAAGTATTTCATATATTAATTATTTAATATGCTCAGGTCATGTTTGTATAAATTACCATAATTTTTCATTTCTCACACGAAGAAGTTTTCTTTTTAGCCAAATCTAATAGATGCCAGGTCCTATTATATGTTTCAGATAAGCTTCTTTCTAGAATGTGATGTTCTGATGATAATATGAACTTAAAAAGTAGCAGAAGCTGAATAATTAAATAAAGATTCAAATCAAGCATCCCAGGACATATTGTGGTTGAATATTAACAATTCATATGTAAAGTTTTTCTGACAAAATATTTCTTAACTCTTCAAGCAAATTTTCTTACCAACGAATACTTAATTGCTATTTGATGGTCTTTCCATACTCAAAAGAAGATACCAGATGAGACTCTCTAGGCCTTTTGTGAAAATAAAGTCTTTTTCACTTGTGGTCTCAGTCATTTAGAAGAGAGTTTCCCAACCTTTTCGGTTTTGTGGGCCAGTGTGGAAGAAGAGGGGAGGGGCCCAGAAGTGGGCCATGGCCCAGGGGTTGGGAACCCCTGGTTTAGAAAGTGAAAACTTTTAAGTAGCTTACATTGCATATTATGAAGAGCTACTATTTATAGTAGACAAAATTCAAAACAAAATTAGCTAATCTTGTATTTCTTGTATTTAATTTGGTTTGTGATGGTTTGCTATTCACAATCATGATCAGCCATCTCAGTTTAACACTGTAGTTTGCATACTTCCAGAAGTTATTTTGTTTTAGTGATGCAGTTATTAGGTCCTTTTAAAAACCAAACCTTAGAAAAGGCTGAAGAAGTTCCACTATCCTGTCAGGATTTCAGTAAGGTCATTCCCCACACCCCACAAAGGTTTATAAAGGAAAATGTCATTTTGAAAGGAAGACCTCTTTTACTTTGTATGAATACTCATTCTTGTGCCTGCAGTTGAAATGGTAAAAGAGAGATATAAGCACATGAAGTTCTTCCATTTTGACTGTGATAATATCTTTTTGTAATTATTATTTTGATATAAATGTATTCATAGACCATTTCTTGTTTTTGAAAATAGTTATGTCATCTCAGGTTTAGATTTCTATACTAATTCCCAAATTATTTCTTTCTTTGGATGGGCATGCCATTACAAATAAATTTCAGTCCTAGTTAGTCTAACCATTTGTACAATTATATTGTATGATGGGCCTCCCAACTATTTTACACCTTTGCAGAATTCTGAACATATTTATTCACAACCTTTCTGGGTTCGTGTCCTTTTGCTTTAAGTGCATTTAATCACAGAGGTCTTTATTGATGATAGGCTTCATAGTGGGGATAATTACAGGTACTTCAAATATTTTTTCTATTTCTCATTAAACCTATAATGAAAATCTCTGTTTAATTCTTGAGCATTTCTTGAAGTAAGATGGCTGCTGACATTCTCCCCTGAAATATACTACATTTCATCCATTTTGTTACCCACATTCATCCATGTATGTCTGCTTTTCTTCCTAATTTCTTCTTCTTATATCAAAGTCAGTGTAGCACAGGGCCATGTGCACACCCCTTCACCTAAGCCTCGTTTCAAAAGCTATGTGTACACACAAACTGCTTATGTCATGTTCTCTGACCAAAAAGGGAGGATGTTCCCTCCACAGGTCTGTCAATATTATTTTTTTGTTGTGAATAACACTCTTCTTCTAATATGCCTGTGCTTGCTGTGGGAAATAAATGCACCCTTTTTGCTTGTGTCCATTTTAATTTTCAGTGATATTCTTCTTAGGGTTTTTTGTGTTATTTGGGTCAGCCGACTCTTTCTGCTATAAGGCTTGCCTTTTCTAGTTATACCTTCTTTTTTACATTAGATAGTTACTATAAAAATATTAAAAGCCTCAATAAAAGATTAAGTTTTAAAGACATAAATTCAATCCTTAATCCCTTTATAACATAAATCTAAATTCAAAGATATAAATGATTACTATGAACATGGAGGAGATGTTTTGCTTGAGTTTCTTAAACATTTCTCTTTGCCATATTGAATCAGTGCAGAAATGAAATGTCATACATTTGAGGTTGCATTTCTTGAATTGTAGACATCAGGTCATTTGTTCTGTATGAACAGATCTTTTCTCTGTCTCTCTCTCTCTTCATATTGCATATAGTTGTTTTTAAAAGGGATAATTACTTAAGACAATTTTGCATATTTTTACCAAGGATAACTTTAGACACAGATTGAAAACAGATATTGTGATAGCTGTATTTAGGACTTGGTAAATTTAATTTGACAGTAAGTTTGGTGTAGTGAAAAGCATCAAGCTGGAAGCTGGGCGACTGTGAGTTCTAGTCCCACCTTGGGCACAAAGCCAGCTGGGTGACCTTGGGCTAGTCATTTTCTCTACCCAAGAAAGAAAGCAAACCACTTCTGGAAAATCTTGCCAGGAAAACAGCAGGGACTTGTTCAGGCAGTTTCCCAGAATCGGACACAAGTGAACAGAAAAAAAATCACAATATGACTAAAGCAAATTATTCAATAATTGCAGGATAACTCATATATTTCTGCATACATCTATCATTATTATTTACCTTCTGTGGTCTTTATTTTTGATTGTTAGATTAAGTAGTGAAAGAAATTAATTAGTGATAGAAATCACAGCAGATCTGCTTTTCATCTGTTGTTCTACCTGTAGCAATATTAACCCCTGTAGCTATATTAAATACTGTTTCTTCTACCCATTATCAAGATCAGTATTTCCCCATTTTAAATTTACATTATTCTATTTCTTTTTTTTTATCACATTTTAAGACAAATATTTCTGTATGATGTGTAGTAAAATTCATTTATAGCATCCATCTTTTCTCCTAAATATCTTAAAAACATAATTTGATAGGCACCCAGTAATTGTCCTGTTTCCTGAATGGACAATTTCATTCAATGGGGAAGGGAGATGTGAATCTGCCTGGAGATCTCTTTTCTGTAGCATCCCTCAAGGATCTCTATTTCCTCCATTTCTTTTTAACGTCTACATGAAATTACTGAGACAGATTATCCATTAGTATTATGTTTCATATCATCAGTATGGTGATATTATCTAGTTGCATAAATCATCCTAAAAAAACCAACTTATAATATTAGCCCTTCAAGATAGTCTACAATTAGCACAACAATTAAAACTAGCTTTATCTTTACTGTAAGGTTAAATTAACAGAATCTTGTGCTACTGCAAGTACTTCTCCCCACCTTTCCTTTTACTCTCTGGAAAAGTAGGAAGAGTCACTTCTGAAAGAATTCCCATGAGCCTATGCATCGGTGAACTGAAATGTCTTTTGCGTCATGTTTGTCTAATCTGTGACTCCCTTGTCTCCCAAGAACATTGCCACATACCATTGATATGTGATGGGAGTTCTGCTCAATGGTGGAAGGTTGTAATCATCTGTATAGAGAACAAAAGACTCTAACTGAATTCTTTCAACACAGAGTAGTTTTGGGATTGTGAATTAGACAGGTCTAAAGAATTCAGTATTTAATTTTGAATAGAGTTGTAGTCTTCTGATCAAAGGTGCTTCACAATGTGGGGGTTCTCCTAAATTCAACATTCCTGCTTTGGGAGTAGGCAGCAACTACGGCAGTCTTTCGATATCTACTTTTTGTTTATGTTTATGTTTATGTTTATTATATTTGTATACCGCCCTTCTCCCGAAGGACTTGGGGCGGTGAACAGCCAGCAGATAAAATACAAAAAATACAAAATTTAAAACAATATTAAAATCCAATTAAATTAATTTGGCCCACAGTTAAAACACCCCTATATTAAAACCCATAATTTAATAATTTAAAATTAAAACAATTTTAAAAAGTTAGGTCAAGTTAGCCCGGCTTGATGAAACAGAAACGTCTTTAGGGCACGGTGGAAAGTGCGCAGATCCGGGATCCGCCGTACCTCCGCGGGCAGCTCATTCCAGAGGGTAGGTGCCCCCACAGAGAAAGCTCTCCCCCTGGGGGCCGCCAGCCGACATTGTTTGGCTGATGGCACCCTGAGGAGCCCCTCTCTGTGGGAGCGTATTGGTCGGTGGGAGGCTACCAGCGGCAGAAGGTAGTCTCGTAAATACCCAGGTCCTAAGCCATGGAGCACTCTAAAGGTGGTAACCAATACCTTGAAGCGCACCCAGAAGACCACTGAGAGCCAGTGCAGCTCTCTCAGGAGAGGTGTTACATGGGAGTGCCGAGTCGCTCCCATAACCACCTACGCGGTCACATTCTGGACCAGTTGGAGCCTCCGGGTGTTCCTCAAGGGGAGCCCCATGTAGAGAGCATTACAGTAGTCCAAGCGGGACATAACGAGGGCATGAGTGACTGTGCGTAAGGCATCCTGATCCAGAAAGGGACGCAACTGGTGGATCAGGCGAACCTGATAAAAATCCCCCCTGGCCACAGCCGTCATATGCTCTTCCAAAGACAGCCGTGTATCCAGGAGGACACCCAAGTTGTGAGCCCTCTCTGTGGGGGCCAACGACTCGCCCCCAAAAGTATATCAGGATGCCGGAAGCCACAGCCACTCGGTCTTGGATGGGTTGAGCCTGAGCCTGTTTCTCCCCATCCAGATCCGCATGGCCTCCAGGCACCGGGACATCACATCAAGGGCATTGTTGGGGTGGTCCAGGGTGGAAATGTACAGCTGAGTATCGTCAGCGTACAGGTGACACTTTACCCCGAAACCACAGATAATCTCACCCAGCGGCTTCACATAAATGTTGAACAAAAGGGGCGAGAGAATCGACTCTTGCAACACCCCACACACAAGGCGCCTCGAGGTCGATCTCTGTCCCCCCGTCAACACGAACTGCGACCGATTGGAGAGGAAGGAGGAGAACTACCACAGCATGATGCCCCCTATCCCCAACCCCTCCAGTCAGTGCAGCATGATACCATGGTCAATGGTATCAAAAGCCACCGAGAGATCTAATAGGACCAGGACAGAGAAACAGCCCCTGTCCCGAGCCCTCCAGAGATCATCCACCAACATGACCAATGCCATTTCCGTGCTGTGCCCAGGCCTGAAACCTGTCTGGAACGGATCTAGATAAACCGTTTCCTCCAGGTACCGGGGAAACTGTCGCGCCACCACACTCTCAACAAGCTTCGCCACAAAGCGGAGGTTGGAGACAGGATGATAATTTGCTAATACAGCTGGGTCCAGGGAAGGTTTCTTAATGAGGGCCTCACCACCGCCTCCTTCATGGCGGCGGGGAAGTTACCCTCACTCAAAGAAGCATTAATAATCCCCTGGAGCCAGCCTCGTGTAACCTCCCGGGAGGCCAGTACCAACCAGGAGGGACACGGGTCCAGTAAACATGTGGCCACACTAAGCCTGCCCAGAATCCTGTCCACGTCCTCGGGAGCCACCAGGTCAAACTCCTCCCAAATTCTCAAGGCCCGCCTCCGTCACCCCGCCTGAAGCTACCCAGTCAGAATCCAATCCTTCCCGAATCTAAGCAATTTTTATATGTCAGCTGTAACCATTCCTGGACTGGGAAATTTTGTTCACATTCACTTATACCCTAGATAATTGGATCACTGTAACACATTCATGACACCAGACATTTATTGGTATCTCATTATTTTTTGTGACATCAGAGTAACATGATAACAGAGTTGGAAGGAACATTGCAAGTCTTCTAGTCCAACCCTCTTTTTTTGTTATTTTTTTTTATTTTTTAAACAAAACATAAAAACAACCATCATCCATTATAATTACAGAATGTGTGTCGATCGGTTACAATTCTTTTGTGCTTAATCCCATATCCAAAATGTACAAGTTACTTGTCAATTTATTATATCTCATTGTGTTATTATTCTCATTTAACATTTATTTAACAATGGCATTTATCCCCTAAAAAACCATATCATATATTTTATTATTACATTTATTTCATATTTCATACTTCATTTCCATGCTTTCTTATCTAGCCATTGATAAAATACATCCCATACCATATAATATTGCTTGTCTTCCTGTTCTCTAATTTCAAATGTCAATTTACTCATTTCAGCACATTCCATAACTTTCTTAATAACTTTCATCTTCCATAGGTATTTTCTCCTTTTTCCAATTTTT
Organism: Pantherophis guttatus; assembly: GCF_059756535.1. Classification (NCBI taxonomy): domain Eukaryota; kingdom Metazoa; phylum Chordata; class Lepidosauria; order Squamata; family Colubridae; genus Pantherophis; species Pantherophis guttatus. The sequence continues at coordinate 66,890,190 of NC_142067.1, forward strand.
AGCAAATACAATTCTAGCCGCTTTTAAAACATTCATAATTAAATATCTCAGTTCTCTATTATATATTTCTGGTAAAATCCCTAATAAAAATATCTTTGGTTTAAAGTCAATGTGTTTCTTTGTCATTTTTTCCAACCATGTGTGGATTTTAGTCCAATATCTTTTAGCTTCTACGCATGTCCACCACATATGGAAATATGAACCTGGTGTCTGATGACATTTCCAACACTGTTCTGATTTGTTCTTGAACATTCTAGCAATTCTCGTTGGGGGTAAATGCCACCTGTAAAACATCTTGTACAAATTCTCCTTATATGCTGTTGACATTGTCATTTTATAATTTTGCGACCACAATTTTTGCTATTTCTCTAAATCAATTCCATAGCCAAAATTTTTCCCCCATGCAATCATTGTTTCTTTAACTTGTTCTTCTTCCAATTTTACCTCTAATAAATAACCATACAATTTTTTAATTACGGTGTCATAAGAACCTGTTAAAATTTTATCTAGATTAGTCAAATTACTATAAAAACCCTCTGTCTTAAAATCTTTATCATATCTAGAATGTATTTGCATATATGAAAACCAATCCATCTTTATCTCTTGTTCTTCTAATTCTTGCTTTGATTTAAGTTCACCGTTTTCATTCAATAGTCCAACCCTCTTCTCAAGCAGGGGACTGTATACCATTTCAGACAGATAGTTGTCCAGTCTTTTCTTAAAAACCTCCAGTGATGAAGCGCCTACTATTTCTGAAGGCAAGCTGTTCCAGTAGTTAATTGATCTCACTGTTAGGAAATTTCTTCTTAGTTCTAGGTTGCTTCTCTACTTGATTAGTTTCTATCCATTGTCTTGTCTTCTGGTACTTTGGAAAATAGGTTGACCCCCTCTTCTTTGTCAGCCCCTCAAATATTGGAACACTACTGTCAGGAACTGCATTGTATTCCAGTCAACTTCTGTATCTAATTCAAGGTGCTGGTTATCACCTTTAAAATTGTATATGGCTCCAGGTTTGATTAGCTAAGGGAGTACCTTCTTTTGAATTTATCCAATCAAGCCAACTATGGTTAGGTCCCACCAGGTCCATCCCTATAGGAAGCCACTGATCAGCATTAGAAGCATTTTCTTTCTTTCTTTTTTTCTTTCTTTTTAGGTTTTATTGGATTTTTTTTTTAAATATACATCAATATCAATACATGATCAGTGTGGCCTCTGAGTATAATTCATTTTGATACAAACAGCAGCAGCAGCAGCAGCAGCAACAACAACAATAATAACAATAATAATAAGCTGATCCTGCCTTTCTGCTACCAAACAGGCAGATAGGCCGCTTTCCTTCCCCCCATTCCTGATCCTGCCTTTCTGCTACCAAATAGACAGGTAGGCCTCTTTCCTTCCCCCCCCCCCCATTCCTGATCCTGCCTTTCTGCTACCAAACAGACAGGTAGGCCTCTTCCCCCCCCCCCCATTCCTGATCCTGCCTTTCTGCCACTAAACAGGCAGTTAGGCTGCCATGGCTGGGCTTGGACAGCTATCCGGTGCAATTCCTATGGTTATGGGATTATCATCTTTGGATCAGTAGTGGCTTAGCCACTGTGAACCAACCCAGCCACCTACCATCACTAATGATGAGAAGAAATCAACAAAATTCCACACTGGATCGGTTGTCACCCGGGTCAATAAGGACTGCGTCAGATGCTATGGCTCCTGGACATTTGTTGAAAAAGGGCCTACAGGGCTCAATTGTTACTGCTAGAGAACCAGGGCGTGCAACTGCAAAACGACTGAAACAAAAGCGCAAAACTTGGACAACCAAAGAAAATCAAGAAATCATCTAATAGTATTACCAGGCAGAACCAACAGCCAGGGGATTTCCAAAAAGAATGATGCAACTGTGGAAGGAAAACACCCGGAAAGTGACGTAACTGAAGAAAGATTAATGGATCAAATATGCTCCATCATCCATAATAAAGTTTTCACAGATGTGGAAATGCAACATCTAGAAACATTGGCTAAAAAGAAAACAACAAGTAATGATGAACAAGCTAAAGAAACTGCTCCAACACCTCAACAAACTGACCAGCCAGTGGAAGAAACCAACATACAGGATGAAAATCCTCCTGTGCAACAACTCGAAAGTGTAGAGCTAAGTGATCTAGCAAAAATGCTGAAAGAAAATATTGAAAACAACATCAAAGAAAACATAGAAAGAAAAAGACTACCTACCATTTGCAAAGTGCATAGCAAACAAGTGAAAGATCTGTTAACTGCCGTGAACAACATTTTAACTTCCATCCCATCCAGCACACTATATGAAACCAACCAACTAATGTATACCACAGCCGCCATTATAACTGCAGAACTGGGTTATAAAATGCCAAAAAAGAAACCCACTGGAACACCAAAGTGGAAAATTCGACTTGAAAATAAAATTAAAAAACTATGAGGGGATGTCAGCAATCTGAAGTACTTGAAAGAAGGAAAACTAAAGAACAAAAAGCTGAAAAGTAGTTTACACAAAAAATACAACCTGGAAGAAAAAACAATAACAGAAATCATGGAAGAACTAAAACAACATGTAATATCAACAGCAAAGAAAATTGAAAGATATGAAGGACGAATAAAACAATATCGTGAAAATATCCAGTTGAGAAGAAACCCACAACTCTTCTACCAGTCACTTGATGAAAATCGAGTCCAAAATAATGTTCACCCATGTAAAGAAAAAACTTTGAACTTTTGGAAAGAACTGTGGGAAAATCCAGTGGAACACAACAAAACTGCCTCCTGGATCAAAGATATTCAACAACAAACAACATGAAACAAAATGAAAAATATTGTACAACTGACATGGTTGCAAAACAAGCAAAGAAGGTCAAGAACTGGAGTGCACCAGGCCTGGATGAACTGCATGGATACTGGCTAAAACACCTGATCATCCTCCATCATCGCATGGCCACTCAATTTGATCAAATGCTTCAAAATGTAACAAGCAAAGAATGGTTAATAGCTGGTTGAACATACTTGATAATGAAAGATCCAGAAAAGGGCACAGAACCAAGCAACTATCGCCCAATTACTTGTCTGCCAACAACTTTTTACAAGAATACTGGCAAATTCAGTATTCAATCTTCTGATGGAAAACAGTTTGTATCCAGTAGAACAAAAAGGAAATTATAAAAAAAATCAAAAGGAACAAAAGATCAGCTTCTCATTGACAAAGTGATACTAAAAAATGCAAAATGAAGAAAAACAAATTTAAATATGGCATGGATTGATTACAAAAAGGCATCTGACTCATTATCCCACAGCTGGATTGACACCTGTCTGAAAAACTTTGGAATCAGCAAAAATATTTGTACATTGTTGAAAGCAAATATGCAAAAACTTAAAACAGTACTAACAGCAAATGGGGAGAACATTGGTGAAGTCAACATCAGACGAGGAATCTTCCAGGGGGACTCACTTTAACCACTACTGTTCAATATCACATTAATTCCATTGACAATAATCCTACAAAATACAAAATTGGGATACCAAATCTCAAGCCAACATGGCAAGATAAACCATCTACTATATATGGATGACTTAAAAATGTATGCAAAAAGCACCACTGAACTTAAATCAATATTCAACACAGTTCAACTGTTCAGCAGCGACATCAAAATGAACTTTGGACTTGAAAAATGTGCTATATTATCCATGCAGCAGTGAAAAATGGAAAAATAGAAGGAATAGAACTGGGAAATGGCAACATGGTAAAAGCATTAGCAAAGGATGATGGTTACAAATGCCTAGGCATATTGGAAGCAGATAACATCTTGAATGGAAAAGTCAAAGAGTCAACACAAAAGGAATACATCAGGAGGGTCTGCAAAATATTAAAATCAAAGCTGAATGCTGGAAACATAATTAAAGCCATTAATACATGGGCAGTTCCAGTGATACGCTACTCAGCTGGAATCATCAACTGGACTTTGGCTGAACTGGAGAACTTGGACCGGAAAACGTGCAAACTTTTGAATATCTACCACGCTTTACATCCACGAAGTGACATTGACAGGTTGTACCTGCCAAGAAAAATAGGAGGCAGAGGACTATTGCAAATCCATCAAACTATAGAAGAAGAAAAATGAAGTTTGAATGATAAATTTGACATGGGCATGGTTTAAGATGGGAACCATCAAGAAAGAAATTGAAGGTTTAATACTCACTGCTCAAGAACAAGCACTACAAACTAATGCCATGAAAGCAAAGATACAAAAATCCACTGACAATCCAAACTGGCGACTTTGCAACGACAAAGTCGAAACTGTTTCACATTTAATATGTGAATGCAGCAAAATCGCACAAACTGATTACAAAGCTAGACACGACTGAATTGCTAAATTAATCCACTGGTCATTATGTAAAAAATACAACTTACCTGTATCCAAAAAGTCATGGGAACATAAAGTGGAAAAAGTTATAGAAAATGAGAAGGTGAAGATCTTGTCGGACTTTCGAATACAGATGGATTGTCATTTGGAACACAACATCCCAGATATCACAGTTGCCGAAAACCAAAACGTACAATTTATTGACATCGCAGTACCAGGAGATGCCAGAGTCGAAGAAAAAGAACTGGAAAAAATCATGAAATATCACGACCTGGCCATTGAAACTACGTGATTATGGATGAAACATGTAACAGTGATATCCATTGTCATCGGGGCACTTGGTACCATGTCCAAGAATTTTATAAGATACATCAACAAATTGCAGCTTCCTGCAATAACACCAGCGGAACTGTAAAAAACTGTGCTACTTGGAACATCGTACATCTTAAGAAGGTACTTGATTGATACGTAGGATGCTGGCAGCAACCCGCATTAACCATTAGCATCAGTCAATGCTATTTGTGATGCATTTTTGAATGATCAGTTGACTGAGTTTCATGTTTAATGAATAAAGTTAATAAAATAATAATAATAATAATAATAATAATAATAATAATAATAATAATAATAATAATAATAATAATAATGACTATCTACAATGCCATGACCGCGTTGCTAAGATCATTCACTGGGAATTATGCCAGAAGTTTGGATTTGAGTACAGCAAAAACCACTGGGAACATCAGGTTGAGAAAGTTTTAGAGAATGAGAAACTCAAGATCTTGTGGGACTTCAGGATTCAGACTGACAGGCACTTGGTCCACTACACACCTGACATAACAATAGTTGAAAAAAAAAAAGTATGGTTCATTGACATTGCAATACCTGGTGATGCACAGATTGAAGATAAGCAGCAAGAAAAAATCACCAAGTATTGGGACTTGCAAATTGAAGTTGAGCGACTGTGAAAAAGAAATTGTGTGTTGTCCCGATTGTAATTGGAGCCCTTGGAGCAATACACAAAGGGCTACCTCGCTATTTAGAAATTCTAAATTTATCGGACTTGAACATTTTGACTCTACAAAAAACCACCCTACTCGGAACAGTTTACATCCTCCCATGATACCTTAACAGTTCCTAGGTCCTTGGTTAGGACTCGAGCTGCTGAGCTATTAACCAGCCTCAAAGCTGTGAATCTCACCAAAGATTAATAATAATAATAATAATAATAATAATAATAATAATAATAATAATAATAATAATAATAATAATAATAATTACACTAATCAAATTTATATAATCCTAGTATTGATATACATGTTAGATATTCAATATTTCAATGTTCCATTTTAATGCCAATGATATTATTAAGCGTACATACTAATACCATCTTTCAACTTCTAATGCTTTCATCTAATTATTACTTATATTCTATTATATAAAAATTATATCTGCTAATATTCCCTCTATTATTTCTACCTCTATTCTAGCTTCTAATCAGGCCAATACTAATAATACTAATTCTAGTGTTAATACACATGTTTATATTAAGACATAGTCCTTCATTATTTGGTTGTTCAAAGTCACAATACGCCATTCATGTACCAATCATCCTATTATTTAAACATACCTAATAATACCATCTTTCAACCTCCAATCTTTCCATCTAACTATTGATTTATATAAAGATGTGTATTCTTATGTCTTCCCCTATTCTAGTTTTTAATCAGGCCATCATTATATTAGAAAAAAAAAGAAAAAAAAATCTTTTCTATCCATCATCTCTTGCCCGTTTTAATACTTCAATTCTTATTTGTTTTTTAGCTTGCCTCCCATACTCTTCTCTTGGATCTTTGTTTCTATCAGTATCTGTGTCTTTACCATTCAGTCTGAATATTTCTCCCATCTCTAACCTCCTAAGCTGCCAGGTCTCTAGAATGTCCACCCAAACCCCTATCTCCCTTTCATAAGTATCTTCCAGGTTATCTGATTCCATGTTTAACTTTCTTAAAGTACTTTTCCCTTGGTTTATTTCATCAGTCATTATTATCTTTATCGTCTTCTCCTTCTCATCTTCTTGCTTTGTTTACTGGTTTGTCTGTTCTATCTTTTACTCCATTCTTTCTGCTGTCTCCTCTTTCTGGACTCTTTTATCTTCATTCATTATCAGTTGTAGGATATTTTCTGTTTACCCATTTATGTCTTGCAATAGGTTCTTTATCTCTCTGTGATTCTTTGTCATAGTATCCTTAATGATTTGAAACATCAACGCCATTTCTTTTGAAATCTCACTCTTTCCCTCTGATGGAGCATCTTATTTTAGTAAGTCCCACTCTTACTCAATAGGATGGGGTTGAGGGTTGTCCCCGAACCGTGAACTAGCTCACGAGCAAACACACTAGGACTGAAATAAAACTAGCAGAGGAGTCTTGTATAAAAATATACTTTACTTCAAAATGTTTAAAAAACACTATATCTTTAAAAAGGCACATTAATAACAAAGTCTTATCTTGGTTAAATGAAGCCAGGCCATCTCCCTAAATTCCTCTCCACAATACCGAAACAGTCCATAAGAAAAAACTAACATGACATTAAACAGCTTCGGTGTCGATACATCATCGAGGTGGTAGAAGAGCAGCAGCGTAGGCTTCACAGCTAAAAGTCACCTGTGAAAAACAATTCAATCAGCAAACGTGGCTTGAAGCTCCTGGAAGGGAAACTGTCCAGCAGCAACAGTTCAGATGTTGGCTTGTGTGCTTCAACTCAGCAAAAGGCAAGCCGAAATTGGAGACTTCAAAAGGCTCCCAGCTATCTCAACTCACAGTTGCAGCTAGCTCCGTGGGAGTATCTTTACACAGCTCTTCAACTCCTTTTCTGCTGCTATCTCTGCTGCAGCCGTCAGGACTCCTTATCTGAGTTCTCCTCCCTTCTGCAGCTCTGGTCTGGGCTCTGCGTCCAGGTGCTTCAGCACTGGCTCTGCATCTAGGCCTAAACAGTGTCTAGGCCCAAATAGCAAGCAGAAAGGTCCGTGCTTATATGAGGAGTTAACCTGCAATTAACTAGGGTGGGGAAGGCTTGCAGTTAATTGCAAACAGGAGATGGCTTGATTGGATCCATACTGTTTGTAACTGATCAAGTAGCTACAGCAATTCTGAAAACATTCGTGACAAAAACAATATATTCAAGTCCAATGTTGCTCTTCAGAAAGTTCAATAATCATAGTTCTTTACATCTCAGGATTATTAATTAGTTCCATTTAAGTAGTCCAGGCAGCTTCCACAAATCAAAAGTCACTTTACTTTACTTGAGAATCTTCCTTATTCTCACAATAGAGTCTCCAGTAATCATAAAATAGATAGTTATAGAACAGTAAATATCACCACAGTCCTCCAGATGAATGTTGTTTATTTCTTTTATCATAAATCTTCCCTGGCTTGTAGGTGTATGGTATATTTTCCATTCACCAGTAAATGGCACCCTCAACTTAGGCTTCAGCATTGTTTTAAGTCTGATAAATTAATTAATCCAATTTTAGTTCAATTTATGGAAGCAAAGTCGGCTATTCAAGTAGATAGTTCCAGCATTTTATAATGCCTTTCCAAAACAATGCCTACCCAGTTTAAAAATCCAATTTTCTATTTTTTAAAAGGTCTTTAACTTTTCTCCCCTTAGTTTCTTTCTTTCAGGTCTAGGATTTTTCTCTCTGTGGTTGTTCACCACTTTAAGAAATAGTTCTAAGAGTCTCTTTTCCTGGATTTTTTTTCTTTCTTTTAAAGTTAGGATCTAAGTAAAAAGAAGAATCTTCTCACCCAGATCGTCACTGTTCTTCTACAATGCTCCTGCACATTTCTTTGTTGCCTCGGCTGTCCCAGCTTCATGGCTGCCTCTTCTCGTCATGGATGAGAGGGAAGAAGCCCTGGGTCAAGCAGGAGAGTTGCTGCTCTCTGTGACCTGCAGGGTGACCCTCTTTTCTTCACTGGGTGGCTTTAGCTCCTTTCGGAGCCCTCCAACAGGGAGAACTCGGCGCAGGAGCATGGAGACCTGTTCCTCATGTCTGATCTTGCCACACCATCAGCCAGAAGTCTAGAAGTGTACATTTTCAATAGCCATCCCATTCTTTTAACCTCTCTCTTTGTAAAGATTTGCACAGCTTTTTCCTTCTTTGAGTTCAAGAAAATGGTGAACGTTTCTATCTGTCATAGGAGGAAGCTGTGTTATAATTGAAGGTGGATTTGTAGGTGCGTGGCATTTCTATGTTTGGTTCTTATATTTCCTGATTTTTCTAATTTTTAAAATGTGTATTTTGAGTTCTTGGATATTGTTTATGTTCATGCAGTTAGCTTCCCAAAGGTTCTAGGAAGTGGTGGCATACCAGCCCAGTAAATAACTTAAATAGCTAATTATTTTGATCACATGACTGGGGAAGCACTATAATGGCCATAACTTCGGGGACTGGTGGTATATCACTTTTTCCAGCACTATTCTAAGTTGGAATAGTCGCTGAACAAATGGTTGTAAATATAGGCTTATCTGTAACTGAGGAGGTATGGGGGGAAATGCTGAAAGAATAGAAGAAAATGTGTGCAATGCAAAGAAATTGATAATAGGTTTGTGTCCATGTATTTAATTCACAGAAAAGTGCTCCCAGAAGGATATTTTACCACAGTATTTGACAAAGGATTTGTAGGGAAATTGGAGAAGGAGTGTGTTAGAACTAAGTATACTTAAAAAAAAAAAAAGAATTATGTCCTGCTAGTAGTTTAAAACTATCTTGCTTCTTCTTAAAATTCTAATTATTAAGATTCATTCCCCTAAATTAATATAGAAAACAAGTTTCTTGAGTCCCTCCTGACCAAATAGGGTCATTTTCAGCTCTGAGACTAATTATTATTCATTATGTATAGTCTTTTATCCAAAACTATTAGTATACAATAACAAATGTCTCTGGATAATTTTAAGGGGTATCAAAGTACTCAGTGTTGTAGAAATAACTTTAGAAGAATTAAAAGAGTATACTTTATTCTACAGGGTAAAATAATGCAAGTAAGAAACTTGATTTTGGGAATGAAAGCTAATTAGGAAAGTATATGTTTAATTACTTTGTACATCTCCACCCCAGGCCATCCTAACGATGCCCTTGAAGTGATGTCCCGGTGCCTGGAGGCCATGCGGGTCTGGATGGGGAAAAACAGGCTTCGACTCAACCCTTCCAAGACCGAGTGCCTGTGGCTTCCGGCGTCCCGATATAGCCAGATGGTGCCATCGCTGGCTATTGGGGGCGAGTTACTGGCCCCCTCGGAGAGGGCTCGCAACTTGGGCGTCCTCCTGGATGCACGGCTGTCTTTAGAAGAGCATATGACGGCATATGACGAACCTTTTGTCAGGTTCACCTGATTCGCCAGTTGCGTCCTTTTCTGGATCGGGACTCCTTACACACAGTCACTCAGGCTCTTGTCACTTCCTGCCTGGACTACTGCAATGCTCTCTACATGGGGCTCCCCTTGAGGAGCACCCGGAGGCTCCAACTGGTGCAAAATATGGCTGCGCGGGGGATTATCGGAGCGATGGGCCGCTCCCATGTGACACCCCTCCTGCGCGAGCTGCATTGGCTCCCGGTGGTCTTCCGGGTGCACTTCAAGGTGTTGGTTACCACTTTTAAAGCGCTCCATGGCACAGGGCCTGGGTACTTACGGGACCGCCTTCTGCTACCGATAGCCTCCCACTGGCCAGTTCGCTCCCACGGAGAGGGACTCCTCAGGATGTCGTCAGCCAGGCAATGTTGGCTGGCGACCCCCAGGGGGAGGGCCTTGTCTGTGGCAGCACCTGCCTTCTGGAACGACCTGCCCCCGGAGATACATAGGATACTAGATCTCTGTGCTTTTCGCCATGCCCTCAAAACTTTTCTATTTCACCAAGCTGGGCTGGCGTAAACGCCCCCCCCCTTAGATATTTTAATTGTAATGGATTTTAGTTGGGATGTTTTAAATTTGGGCCAAAATTTGTTTAATTTTTTTAATAATTTTAAATTTTGTATTGGATGTTTTTTATTCTTGGCTGTTCACCGCCCTGAGTCTAGCAGGAGAAGGGCGGTATAAAAATTTAATTAAATAAATAAATAATAAATAATTTAAAAATAATTGAAATTTATCTTTAAAAAATGTACTCTTATACTATATACTATATATAGCATATATTTACTCTATATATAAAGTTTATAATTACTATCCTGTATATTGATGAATCTATGATCATTTTTTACTAGGGAAGGAAAGTATAAAGGAAGGAGGAACAAAATCGGTTGTTTTATTCTATATTCTGTATATATTGTGCTTTGTAAAAGAAATAATAAGACAAATTGCACTTCAATGAATTAATGTTAGTATAATTTCTTTACACATTGGACTTCAAAGTATATCAAAACTTTTTGATGATCTGCCATGCCCACTTATCTATAAGGCCAATGATTCAAGTAACATTTTTTTATTCTTGAACAATGGATTATAAGCCATTACTAGCAGTATATTTTATTCCATTTAAAAGCAAAATTATATTTAAAAAGTCTGCATACACAGAAGAAATTATTTTAAAAGAGACAGGGCTACTACTAAATATATCTCTCTAGACCCATATTAGTTCACAACTATTATGTGGAACCTACAATAAGGGAAATTAAGAAGACTCCAGATCGGTTTAAAGTTACCATACAAACTTCTTTATGGAAGTTGCAAATTTACCTGGAACGTGTACATTTTTGCTACCTGAAATTGAAAAAGAAAAATTTGTAAGATAGACAGACCGACAGACAGACCGACAGACAGACAGACAGACAGTATAAATATATATGTGCATGCAGAAATTAGCCAAATACATTAATTGCCATTAATTTATTTTTGCCAATTCATCCTACTTTTTAAAAAGTAGACATCTGGCTCCCCATTATGCTACTGGGAATACAGTGTGTCCTTATGTTCTCCATCAGATGTCCATTCACTCTGCCATCTGCACTTTCAAACAAGAATGTCTCAATGGTTGGGTTCACTAGGCTCTTAAGCTTTACATCAGTTCTGTTGAGAATTAAAAACAAAACATGTCAAAATATGCATTCCAAATGCAAACCATAACACAATCCTAAATATGTTTACTTCTTCACAGATATCATTTCTTGATTCTCTATACACCAATGTTATTAAAAAAATTTTTCCCCCAAACTAATTTCTGTGCCAATCAATTCATATCTCCTAAATATAAGATGTTGTTAAAAGAAATGTGTTTCTGGTTTGGACATCTGTAACTAAAACTCTTTTGAATGGGAAGGAGGAAAAGAACTTTTTTTTCTTTTTGCAAGGAAAATGTTTGGCCTAGTATGTCATAGGCTTTTCCCTTCATGAGGTAAATGTAGGATTCCCCTAATTATTTAAAAATAAAATATGCATAAAATAAAGTCAACCTTCCTTACTAAATTTCTCTCTCTCTCTCTCTCATAAAAATGTTCAATATAGTATGTTTTGTCTTGTGTAAAAAATTGTGATGTAAATAAAACAAAAACAAAAATAGTGATGAAGCTCCACATTCCTAATATAAAGCAGAGAAGTGTCCCTGCCATGAATTGTTAGTTTTATATCTGCCAATCATTAGGGATACATTGAAGCAGAGACAGATATATTCAGCACAAGAGAAAAAAAAAATACTGCTAGAAGACAAACATGACTCTGGCATAACAATAATAATGTAGAAATGTCATTGTTTCAAATTCCTAGTTTATTTAATCTCTAATTTAATACTTGGCAAAGATAATGTTATAAGTTATACCAAAATGTAAAAAATAGAGGAATTATTTTAACTTACAACTGTACTTTTATAAATATTTACAATGTTTATATGCATTAATGTAGCTTTGCATGCAGTTATAGTGTAACTGAATATACAAACTGAGCTCACCACAATTAATGTTCCTGTTTTTAACCAAACATACCTATAACTAAAGCTGTGCATGAAGAATGTTTGATAACTCTTTTATGTTAATATTTATGAGATGGCTTTGTACCCAATGCCAATTCCAACACCTTTGTACAAAATAATAAAAATCTTATATCAGATCTAATTTTAGATGAAACTGATGCCATATGATGTATTAATTATTAAATTAACATGACATTTCATTTATTAATCCAGAAGAAAGTGTACTAGTGAATTTTTCCTTACATACATTATTTATTTATAGCATTTTGAAAGTCAAGAACAGAAGTTATTTGCAACTTCACCCATGAGTTCAGAAACAGACCTAGAAAGCTACCAAACTGAATTAGAAGAAGTCCTCTCATGGCTTCTGTCTGCTGAAGATTCATTGCAAGCACGAGGAGAGATCTCCACTGACGTAGAGGAAGTTAAAGAACAGTTTCACACTCATGAGGTATAAATGAACAATGTCTATTTCAATAATTAACACAAAAATGTCAACATATACTAATTGTTTTTCTATGGTTACAGTATGACACTAAAAATGTAACATTTGAATGATATTTTTATTTCATTGGTTTCCTTTTTACAAAACACTTGAATCACATTGTTAATTTCTAAAAACTGGTTTATTTGATAAAAATTGGAAATTTAATGTAATCTGTAAAATATCCATATGAGTATTTTGTTTTCTGTTGGTAATCATTGTTATAATGATTTTCCAAGGGTTTTATGATGGAATTAACTGCTCACCAAGGACGTGTTGGTGATATTTTGCAAGTAGGCAGCCAACTTTTGGGAACATTTGGAAAGCTTTCAGAAGATGAAGAAAATGAAATACAAGAACAAATGAATCTTCTAAATTCACGCTGGGAAAATCTCAGAGTCACAAGTATGGAAAGACAGAACAAGTAAGTGAATATAAATTGGGATTATCAACTTTGTACTGGGTGAAATTATTGTTATAGTATAAGCATGTCAAAATAATATTGTGTGTTTTTAATACAAATGTATGTGTCAGTGTTCCAACTAACTCCTCAGTGTAATTCAGAACTCCGAGACAAAGTCCATCAAAGTAAGATTTTATTAGAGAAGTCATATTGGCACATCTAGGGAAAACCCGAATCTGAAATCCTATGTTTTCCCCCACCCACACTAAAACTCACATCCTGCCCTGTCCAGTGACATTCACATCACATAGCCCAATCAATCTCCTGTCACAGCTGCCGCCAAACTTTGGTCACTCCCCTCCAGGTGCCAGCAACCCATCCTTGATCTCATGTGAAAGAATATTATTATGACTATACACCCTTTGCTACTCTCCCATTCCCACAGCTCGCCCATCCCCCACTGTGGCAGCCCTGTAAAGTCTGTCCAAAGATGGATCCAGGTCTGACAGGCTGCCTCCCCTCAAGCGATGAGAACATCCTGAAATGAGACAAGTGACAGGGGGTTAGGGGACAAGGGTCTAAACGCTCTCTAACCACCTCTCCCCACCCCCCCAAGAGCTTTGGATTATCAGGGAAATTTTCATGAAACTGCTTCACCAATCTATCCACTTTCACATCCCAGATTTTTACCAAGTGGCCTCAGACAAAGGGTACCTGTTCCAATGGATTAAATATTGTAAACGACCTCTGTGCAATATAAAGTCCAATATTTTTTTTACTTCATAATGGGTTTCCCCTTGTACTACAATTGCCCTAGGAGCTGGTTGATCTCTTGGTCTTATCTGCGAGCTAGCTGCTAGTTTCAAAAAGTTGCTATGAAAAACCAGATTCACCTTCCCTATCAAGCAGGGAAGATTAAGCTGTACAGTTACTGGATTTATTACTTTCACTATGGGGAACAGTCCTAGGAATTTTGGACCTAGTTTCTTTTTTTTTCTTTTCTTTTTTTTAAATACTTTATTGATTTTTTGAAAAAAATTTTTTAAAAAGAAAATATCAAATCTCAGGTAACATCTGAGGTATCGTGCGATTACATATATACATTATATACACATCAAGTATCTTCAAACCTATCATTATTAGAAATAGACATATCCTTATAGTCTTGTTCTATTGTTCCACCATTTGTACCACCTTTCCTGTACTGCCTTAAATTTTGAATTCTCATCGTCTTTAAGAACACTAGTTAATTTTGCCATTTCTGCACATTCTAGGATTTTATTTGTTATTGTCATCTCTGGAGGGATTTGTTTATCTTTCTAGTATTTTGCGAGTGTTAATCTGGCCGCTGTTATAAGATGTATAATTAATTGTATCTTGTCCTTAGAAAGTCCATCTCCCGTCATTCCTAGTAGAAAAATTTCCAGAGATAATTTTATATCTTCTTCCACTATTTCTCGCAGCCAAGTTCGTATTTTTGTCCAGAACTTTTTTGTCTCCGAGCAGGACCACCACATGTGAAAGAAGGTGCCGACCTCCTTTCCACACTTCCAACAAGTTCCTGAGGCGCTGGGGAATATTTTTGCTAATCTAGCTGGAGCTAGATACCATCTGTGAAATATTTTGTAGTGGTTCTCCCTGTAAGCTACTGATTTAGTAAGATTATAGTTTCTATTCCAAGCCTCCTCCCAGTCACTGAAATTTAGTCTGTGGCCAATATTTTTTTCCCAAATGCTTAGTTAATTCCTGGCTATCCCTTCTGCTCTGTCCTCGCCTAATAAGAGATTATAAAATCTGGCTAGCATTTTCTTTTCAATCCCCAGCATAATTTTGTCTAAATTGTTGTACTTCGTCTCTATACCAAATTGATCCCTATCTTTTTGATATCTAGAGCTTATCTGCATGTAGCTCCACCAGTCCAAATTAAAGCCTTGATTACTTAGTGTTTCTCGTGATCTAAGAATACCATTTTCATCTAATATATCTTTGTACGTGCCAAATTTCACTATATCCCTTTTATTAGTGGTAATCAACGCCTCCATAATTGAGAGCCAAATCGGTACTTTCGTATAAAATCTTTGTCTAATTTCTTCCCATGTTTGGATCAGGGTCTCCCTTAATTTGTGTCTATGGAAATATGAATTCTTTTTGTTCTTTGGGCCCCATAAATAAGCATGCCAGCCTGCCTGTAGATCGTGGCCTTCTAGCGTCAGGATTCTCTTGTTTTGTAATGAGACCCATTCTTTGATCCATACTAATTTGGCCGCTTTCTGGTAAACTTGCCAATCGGGTAATCCGAAGCCGCCCATGCTTCTTTTCCCTTGCAGTGTTTTATATGCAATTCTTGCCTTCTTCCCTTCCCACAAAAAGTCTCGCACCTTCCTTTCCAAATCTAGAAAATATTTTTTATCAATATTCACTGGAATGGTTTGAAATAGAAATATAATTTTGGGGAGAATATTCATTTTAATTGCTGAAATCTTACCTGTGAAGGACAGTTTTAGTTTCTTCCATCTATCTATGTCCTGCTTTATTTTTTGTAGTAATGGACTATAATTGTCCTCTTTTAAGGAGGAATACCTTACAGTGATCCAAATTCCCAGATATTTTATTTTCTTTGCTATTTGAAGTTCAAGGGACTTTTCTAGCCGCTTCTTATTTGTCTCTGTCATATTTCTTGCTAAAATTTTAGTTTTGGTTTTGTTAAGCTTAAAGCCAGCAACTTCTCCATACTGTTATATTTCCTGGAGTACTTTGGGACCAGATTTCAAGGGATCTTCCATTATTAAGGCCACGTCATCGGCGAAGGCTTGTATTTTAAAAATTTCTTTCTTAATTTGTAATCCTTTGATTTCTTTGTTGTCTCTAATCTTTCTAAGTAGGATTTCCAGCGCCATTATAAAGAGTAGAGGGGACAGGGGGCATCCCTGTCTAACTCCCTTTTGTATCCAAAATGTCCGTGTCTTATCCCCATTTATTAATATGCTCGCTCTCTGTTTATAATATATATTTTCGATCATCTTTCTAAAATTTGTCCCGAATCCCATCAAATCAATTTGGTTAATCATGAATTTCCAATTTAAATTGTCGAACACCTTTTGGGCGTCCAAAAACACTAACGCCAGCTGTTTTTCCGGGTGTTGTTCATAGTATTCTATAACATTTATTACCGTCCTCACGTTATCCCTCATTTGCCTCCCTGGGAGGAATCCTTTCTGATCACTATGAATCCAGCCATTTAGGATTTTTTTTAGTCTCTCCGCAATTATACTGGTAAATAATTTGTAATCTGAATTTAACAAAGAAATCGGCCTATACTTTGCTATCTATTTTGGATCAGCACCTTCTTTCAATATGAGGGTAATATAAGTTTCTTTCCAGGAGTCTGGGATTCTTGTACCAACTAGTACCTCATTAAATATATCTAACAATTCTGATTGTAATTCTTCCTCGAATTTTGCATAGATTTTCCCCGGGAGACCGTCTGGACCTGGTGTTTTGTTCTTCTTAATTTTGGCAAGAGCCAGTTTGAGTTCTTCCATTGTGATTTTGTTATTTAACATTTCTCTCTCTTCTTCCATTATCTGTGGCAAGTTAGCTTCCATCAGGTATTGTACAATTTTGTCTGGGTCGATCGCTTCCTCTTTATATAAGGCTTCGTAAAATTCTCTCGCTCTTTCTAACTTATCCACTTCTTTTGTCAAGATGTCTCCATTAATGTCTTCTAGTATAAGAATTTGATTTTTTTCCTGTTCTTTTTTTAATCTATATGCCAGCCATCTTCCCGACTTGTTGGACCTAGTTTCTTGGTAGATAATCTTAGTCTAAGATACTTAGTGGACAGATATACCCGGTCTCCTGGTCTCCCACTCCCAAGGGGGCTTGAAGAGATTGGTGTTTGTTCGCCTGACATTTGTCCGCCTGACGTGGGCACAGTGCATGCACATTGGTGAACCGGTAGGGAAGGTAAGTAAATTTCATCCCTGCTGAAACCTCCCTAGAAAAAAAAAGGCGAATGTTGGTGATAGGAGATTCAATTCTCAAGGGAACAGAATCAGCCATCTGTAGACCAGACAGTCAATCCAGAGAGGTATGTTGTCTCCCTGGAACAAAAATCAAAGATGTGGCTGAGAACCTAACCAAAATAAAAAAACCCCACAGATTGTTACCCTTTTTCTACTACTACATGAAGGGATGAATGACACAAAAAACAACTTGAAAACAATATTGAGTGATTATGAGCAGCTAGGCAAGAAAGTTAAGGAGTTAGATGCACAAGTATTTTTTTTCATCTGTACTGCCAATGAAAGGTCAACATCCGGTAAGAGAACAAAGGATTCTAGAACCACTGGTTAAAGGGTTTGTATCACCAAAAAAACTTTGGATTCCTGGACCATGAGCTGCACTACCTCTGTGATGGGTTTTTGGCAAGGGATGGGCTGCACTTCACTAAGACTGGGAAGAATGTTTTCAGAAAAACTGGCTCAATTTATCAGGACGGCTTTAAACTAAAATTGAGGGGGGAGAGTGACCAATCTTCAGGATCTCTAAGACCTAATTCCAAGCAAAAACCCCTAGAAAACAAGTCAAATAATGAGGTAAGGAGGGATGAGAAGGAAGACAAACTCATATACTAAATAGGAGTCAGACATAAAGATCTCAAGTGCCTATATACAAATGCACAAAGTTTGGGGAACAAACTGGGTGAACTTGACCTATTAATACATGAAGGTAGATATATAATATAGTTGGAATTACAGAAACTTGGTGGAATGAAACCCATGACTGGAACATAATAATAGAAGGATACAAACTGTTCAAAAACCCCAGACCCCATAAAAGAAGAGGTGGAGTTGCACTGTATGTAAAGGACCACTACATTGCTATGGAAATGCAGGAAACAAAGACGAAAACCTCCTAGAATGCAAATGTGTCAATATAAAGAGGGAAAAAAAGGATGAAATTACCATAGGTATATACTACAGGCCACCCAACCAAGCAGAAAAAAATAGATGTACTTTTTGCCAACCAACTAACAAATATACGGTATGTAGGAAACACACTACAATAGTAATAGGGGACTTCAATTACCCTGACATCAATTGGAAGACTAATTCTGCACTAAGTGAGAAATCAAATAGGTTCCTGACCAATCTAGCTGACAACTTTGTTGTCCAAAAGGTAGAGGATGGAACTAGAGGGACAGCCATACTGGACTTAATTCTTACAAACAGAGAAGAAATTATAGAGGGAGTTGAAATTGCAGGAACCTTGGGTGAGAGTATATGCCATACTAGAATTCAACATAACACAACCACAAGCAATAGAACATAATGATAGCAGAGTCTTAGATTTTAAAAGAGTTGATTTTAATAAACTCAGAACTTGGGAAAGATTCCTTGGATGAAAATCTTAAAGGGGAAAACAACTGAAGAAGCCTGGGAAACTCTGATAAATATGATCATAAAAGCCCATACCAGCACAATACTATTGAAAAAGAAAAACAAAAAACCCAAGAAGAAGCCACCATGGCTACACAAAGATCTCTCTGACAAATTGAAAGACAAAAAGGACAAGTACAAAAAATGGAAAGAAGGACACATAACTAAGGCAGAGTATCAGCAGATAGCCAGAATCTGCAAAGACGAAATCAGGAGATCAAAGATGTGCTCAGAATAAACAAAGACGTGCAACAAAAGTCATATAAATGACAATAAAAAAAATTAAGGAAACAGTCGGTCCACTAAAGAGAGAAGACAGGCAGCAAAGAGAAAGCAGAGCTGCTTAACTCATTCTGTGCACCGGTCTTTACGCAAGATGAAACTATAGTTCAACCTACCAAAAACCGTAACTGTTAAAAGACAGACTAGAAATAAAAGTTAAAATAAGCACACACAAAAAAAATAGTAAGAGAACAGTCGTCTGATCTTTATGAATACAAATCATTGGGACCTGATGGATTACATTTGATTTAATTTAATTTAATTTAATTTAATTTAATTTAATTTAATTTAATTTAATTTAATTTAATTTAATTTAATTTAATTTAATTTAATTTAATAATTTAATTTAATTTAATTTAATTTAATTTAATTTAATTATTTAATTTAATTTATTAAATTTATATCCCAGAGTTCTAAAGGAGTTGGCAGATGTCATCTCAGAACCACTGTACCACATCTTTCAAAAATCCCGGAGTACCGGGGAACTACCAGAGAACTGGAAAAGAGCTGATGTGGTTCCCATCTTCAAAAAAGAAAAAGAAAAAAAAAACAGACTAGGAAACTACAGATCGATCAGCCTAACATCGGGAAGATACTGGAAAAGATAATAAAAAAACATCTGCCAACATCTAGAAATAAGTAAAGTAATGACAAGCAGTCAGCATGGGTTTGTTAAAAACAGATCATGCCAAATCAATCTCATTTCATTCTTCAAAATAGTGACTAAATTAGTAGATCAGCAAAATACTGTGGACATAATATACTTAGACTTCAGCAAGTCATTCGACAAAATAGACCACAACCTACTTCTTGGTAAGCTAGAAAAAAGTGGGATAGATAGCATCACCATCAGATGGATTTGTAACTGGCTGACAAACCATACTCAAAGAGTAGTCCTTAATGGTACTACATCTACATGGACGTAAGCAGTGGAGTACCACAAGGTTCCATCTTAGGCACAGTACTCTTCAACATCTTCATAAACAATTTAGATGGGGGAATAGAAGGGGCATTTAACAAATATGCAGATGATACTAAGTTGGCAGGAATAGCCAACACCCTAGATCAGGGGATTGCTACTTTAAACACTCAAAGAGCCATTTGGACCGGGACTTTCCGCTGAGCTTCCTATGGTATTGGAGTTGAGGAACACGAGCTCCACAATCCCGCTCTGAGCTCCCCCATCGGGCAGCTCCAACTAAGCCATAGCCACCCTGGATGGGTGGTGAAGTAAAGGGGACCACCTTGCAGGTCGAGGAGAGCCTCATCTCTCCTCCCTGACTCAGAAAGCCCCCTCATTCGAAAATGCAGTGCAGTGGCAGCAAAAATGGCTGCCATGAAGCTGGAGCAGCCAGAATAATAATAATAATAATAATAATAATAATAATAATAATAATAATAATAATAATAATAATAATAATAATAATAATAATAATAACAACAACAACAACAACAACAACAACAACAACAACAACAACAACAACAACAAGTTAATCTTTAGTGAGATTCACAGCCTTTGAGGCTGGTTATTAGCTCAGCAGCTCGAGTCCTAACCAAGGACCTAGGAACTGTTAAGGTATCATCGGAAGATGTAAGCTGTTCCAAGTAAGGTGGTTACCGGATCTCGCCAGATCGCAACAGCGAGATCAACGGCCCCAGGCCTGTCGGAAAAGCCAGGTCTTCACCACTTTTTGGAAGGCCATTAGGGTGGGGATGGTCTGGATCTCAGGAGGTAACTGGTTCCAGAGAGCTGGGGCAGCCACAGAGAAGGCCCTTCCCTGCGGACCCGCCAGCCGGCATTGTTTAGCTGACGGGACCCGGAGGAGACCAACTCTGTGGGATCTTACCGGTTGCTGGGAGCTATGCGGTAGAAGGCGGTCTCGAAGATAACCTGGCCCTGAGCCATGTAGGGCTTTAAAGGTAATAACCAACACCTTGAATTGTGACCGGAGACCAATAGGGAGCCAGTGCAGCTCGCGGAGAATTGGTGTAATGTGGGTGTACCTAGGTGCACCCATGACAGCTCGTACGGCTGGGTTCTGGACCAACTGTAGTCTCTTTTCAAGGGTAGCCCCATGTAGAGCGTGTTGCAATAATCTAACCGTGAGGTGACAAGGGCAAGAGTGACTGTGAGGAGAGCCTCCTGATCCAAGTAGGGTTGCAATTGGTGCACCAGCTGAACCTGTGCAAAGGTCCCCCTAGCCACAGCTGACAGATGTTGCTCTAATCTTAGCTGTGAGTCTAGAAGGGCACCCAAATTGCAAGCCCATTCTGAGGGGGACAATTTCTCTCCCCACCCCCAGAACCAAGGATGGACAATCAACATAGTCTTTAGGAGGCAATACCCACAGCCACTCGGTCTTGTCTGGGTTAAGTCTGAGTCTGTTGACTCCCATCCAGACCCTCACAGCCTCCAGGCACTGGCACATCACATCCACTGCCTCACTGAATTGACGTGGGGTAGAGATATACAGCTGGGTATCATCAGCGTATTGCTGATACCTCAACCCGTATTGTCGGATGATCTCACCCAGCGGCTTCATATAGATGTTAAATAGGAGGGGAGAGAGGACCGAGCCCTGAGGCACCCCGCAAACGAGGGGCCTAGGGGTCTCTTTATCTTTATCTTTATTTGATTTATATACCGCCCTACTCCTGAAGGACTCAGGGCAGTGAACAGCCAAATGATAAAATACATAAATACAAAATTTAAAAACAGAATAAAACTGAATTAAACAATTTGGCCCAGACAGATTTAAAACACCCCAATCAGAGGTCGACCTCTGTCCTCCTACCAACACCGACTGTGACCGACCAGAGAGATAGAAGGAGAACCACCGTAACACGGTGCCTCCCACTCCCAACTCCCTTAGTCGTCCCAGAAGGATACCATGGTCAATGGTATCGAAAGCCGCTGAGAGGTCAAGTAGCACCAAGATGGGGGAATGACCCCCATCTCGGGCTCGCCAGAGATCATCCATCAGCTTGACCAAGGCAGTTTCCATGCTGTAGCCAGACCTGAAGCCAGACTGAAAAAGGTCTAAATAATCCGTTTCCTCCAATGACCGCAGGTGCCACCCAAGACAGTGCAGGAGCGAAGAGAGCAGTGAACAGAGACTGTGTTGCTGGGTGAGATTATTCTTTTTTCTTTAAAGTTACCCCAAGGATAAGAAAAAATCCTAGAGAAGAGACTCTGAAAATAACTTTGCAAGTGGCGGAAAATATTTTTTTAATAGAGATTTATGTTGAAAAGTAAGTTGAGAGCACCATCTACTGATGGAAGGAAAAATGACTCCTAGACTCCTGGAAACTTACAGGGATTCTGAGAAGCTAGAATAAAAGACTAAAAATACAGAGTAGACTTAAAGAACTTGGAAAATATTTTGGACTAACAGAGTACTGAGTAAATGCTGGGATTGACCCATCTGGATAATTGATTTTGTTTTGAAAGAAATGGAGATTGAGTGAAATAAATATCTGCTGGAAAGAAGGCAGTGTGGGAATTTGAGAGGAGGGTCTTATTTATCAAAGCATACTCCCAGGATCTTGGACTCTCTGGTTGCTGGATTCGATTGAGGCATGATTGTTTACCCTACGTTTATTGTCATTATGGCAGGAGTTGAAGGAACAGCTCTGGAAATGAGAGAATTTCTTAATGAGATGGCCTTGGTGTTCCAAAATATTTTGAACTTAATTGATGGTATGGATCAGAAAGCGGAGCGTGTTTTGCAAAGAATGGGAAACAAAGAGCAAAATGTACATGAACTGGTGGAAGCAACAGAAAGATTGGATGAAATTGACCACTTAAATCAGCAAATAGAACAAGAACAGGGAAAAAATATGGATCAGAAAAATCAGCAAATAAAGCAACAGCTTGATGAACAGGAAAACCAGATAAAGGACAAGCAAAAGGAATGGGAAGAACAGGAGGATTGGCCACATCAACAAATAAACCAAGGACTGGAGCAAAAAAGGGGACTGGCAAAACAGCTGACAAAAGAAGAAATACTGAACAAAACAAAACAGATAAATCAACAATTGAAGAGGCAGGAAGATACTTTTGATAAGATTAGGATATGGGCAGATAATTGGGAGAATTGGCAGTACAAGATTCTACTGGGAGAAATCTTTAGAGTGAACAAAAAAGAGATAGATGAAGATAGAGATAAAAATGAGTGTGGGAGTCGAATTTAAAAATGGATAAGAATTGAAGTACTAAAAAAGAGAAGAGAAGATGGGTAAAAAAATTGCCCTTTAAATATTAAAGTAACCTATTATAAGCTAAAGAGGCAGAAATAAAATTAGATAGGGGAAATATTAAAATATAAATTGTTTATAGAATGAATAAAAATCAAAGATTAGAAGTTTACAGATGTTAGGTATTTTTTAATGTATATTTAAACAATGTAATGGGATTATATAAATCTGATTAATGTGATAGAGATAATTAATAATGTTAATGTGAATTGGATCAACATGAATGATACCTAGTTAAATTTGTTCATACTGTTATTGTGAATTGGATTAATATGAAAAAATGGATAAGAATTGAAGTACTAAAGAGGAGATGAATAAATAATATAATGAGGATTATATAAATTTGATAAATGTGAGAGATTATTAACAATGCGTGAATTGGATCAATATAAATGAAACTTAGTTAAATTTGTTTGTATATAATAGAGAAATGTTTAGATAGAACAAGAAAGATATAGATGAAGGTAGAGATAAAGATGGGGAGTTAGGCATTTTTTGAATATGTATATTTGAACAATATAATGAGGATTACTTAATTTGAGAAATGTGATAGAGATTACTAATATTGTTATTATGAATTGGATTAATATGAATGATACCCAGAACCAACTCTGTCCACATACAATATAAATGTATAATTAAAATAATAATAATAAAAAATATATTACAAAAAAAAAGAGCCATTTGGACCTGTTTCCCACAGAAAACACAGGAGCCAATAATTTAACACCTGTTGTGACTGGGTGGGTGTGGCCAACTTGACATCACTCACTCCCACCCAGTGACATGACCACCCTCCAGCCACACCTACCTAGATGATCTAATATGTTCCGGCCGAAGATGAACGATTCTGAGGCGAACGGGAACAGCAACAGTAATGTTTATTCAACTCTCTTCAATATACATAACATGCCGAAACTCCCGCGCTTGACAGCTCCCTTTTATACCCGGAGCTGTCATCTTCCAACCAATCAGAGAATAGGTAGTAACTAACTTGGCCACTAGGGACTGACTGTATTTGAATATTCAACACTCCTTCTCACCCAGCTTGCGCATGCGGACGTCACTCGCATGCGTAATCACTCAAATATGCTGGCCTCCTCCGGACCCGCCCTGATCGCCTGAGCTCCACCCCCTCGTCTAGTACAGGCGGTGGATTTGAATTGCTACTCTCGCTAGATTTACCGGACTGCCCGGGACCGGCCTCCCCCAGTTGGTCCCCATCGACAGGTACGTCGTCCGCTGGTGTATTGGACGGGATTGGGGTTTCTGCTCTGGCCGCGGCCAGCCTTGAAGGCTGTTCGCTCATGTCCTCCCTGCTGTCCTGCCGGGGAATTAACACCCTCCTAGCCCGCAGTTGGTCTTTATGACGCTTCCAAATCCTCCCGTTATCCACCTCAACTTGGTAGGAACGCGGCCCCACTACTCCTACGACCGTTCCAGCCAGCCATAATGGCTGACCCCCATAATTACGGGCGTAAACCATGTCTCCCACTAGGAATGGTTGGTACCTACTGCGTGAATCCAAAGGCTTGCTTGGGTAATAAGAGGGGTGTATTCTGTCTAACAGGGTGCGTAATTTGCGGCCCATTAAGAGCTCGGCAGGGCTTTTATTTGTAAGTTGACAGGGAGTCGTATGCTGAGCCATTAAGTATTCTTCTATTTGCTCACTCCAACTCCCGTGACCCAGCTTCTTAAGTGCATCCTTAGCGGATCTCACGGCGCGTTCCGCAAAACCATTACTAGCTGGGTGGAATGGCGAAATTAGACAATGCCGTATCCCCCGGTGCGCCAGGAATGCCTCGAACTCAGTAGATGTAAATTGGGCACCGTTGTCAGACACTATCATATCTGGTAACCCATGGGTGATAAATAGTCGGCCTAGTGCCCGAACAATGGTCTCCGATGTGGTGGAACGTATGGGTAACACCTCCACCCACTTAGAAAAGGCATCTGCTACCACCAGCAGGGACTGTCCCTGTATAGGGCCAGCTAGATCAATATGTAACCTAGACCACGGGGCCCCGGGATCCTCCCACTCCCGAGGCAGCTCCTTGGCCGGCATAGGTAGCGCTGCCTGGCACTGTGAGCAGGCTGAAACCCAGTCAGTGACAGTCTTATCCAATTGTGGCCACCACATGTAACAACGACCCAATGCCTTCATGCGCACCACCCCCGGGTGACCCTGATGTAATTCTTGTAATAAGGATTGTCGTAGAGGGGGCAGAATCACGACTCTATGACCCCACAACAGGCATCCGGCTTGCGTGGACAACTCGAGCCTTCTCGTAAAGTAGGGCTGAAATTCCTGGGCGAGCGGTCCTTGCGGCCAACCCCTAGCCATCCAGTCCAAAACCTGGGCTAGGACTCTGTCTTTGGTGGAGAGACGAGCGACGTCCGACGCTGTGACTGGCAGCGACGAATCAGCAATCAGGAACACCGAGGATACAGGAACAGGGTCAGCGAGCAGAGCTGGAATGGGGCAGCGGCTCAAAGCATCAGCGTGAGCAATGTCCCGGCCAGGGCGGTGAACCAATTGGTACGTGTATGCAGCCAGGAACATGGAGTAGCGAGTCATGCGGGGTGACATAATTTGTGGAGCTTGCCGGTCACCCGCCAGAATTCCTAGAAGGGGCTTATGATCGGTGTATAATACAAAGGAACGACCATATAAGTAATGGTGGAAGCGTTTGACCCCTGCCACTAGAGCCAATGCTTCCTTATCTAACTGTGAGTAATTACGCTCAGCAGGAGCCAAGGTCCTGGAAAAATAGGCAATGGGCAGTTCCTGGCCAGAGGGGAACTTATGGCTCAAAACCGCCCCCACCCCATAAGGGGAAGCGTCACATGCCAGAGTAAGTGGGAGGTGAGGCGAAAACTGTTGGAGGATGGCGTTAGATGTTAAGAGGCGTTTTACAGCATGGAACGCCGCAACTTCCTTTGCTCCCCACCGCCAAACAGCCCCACGGTCCAAAAGGCGGTGTAGGGGCTCTGCGACCGTTGCCTTATGTGGCAGAAAAACCGCATAGAAATTTAACAACCCCAGAAATGCTTGCAGGTCGGCTTTACCGCGAGGGGCTGGTGCATCCAAGATAGCGGACGTCTTGGCAGCCGTCGGGTGAATCCCGGCGCCATCGATCAAAAACCCCAAGAACTCTACCTGCCACACTGCAAATTGGCACTTGTCTTTGTTCACTTTGAGCCCGGCGTTGCTAAATTTACGAAGGACCCAACGAAGCCTATCCCTCAATTCAGACGTGCTGCTCGCTGAGATAAGGACGTCGTCAAAATATGGCATGACACCGGGGATCCCGTGCAATAACCTCTCCATCAGGCTCTGGAATATCCCCGGGGCTACACTAACTCCAAATTGCAGACGACGACATCGGAACGCCCCCCGGTGTGTCACAATTGTCTGGGCCTCCGCAGTCTGGTCACGCACCCATAATTGCTGGTATGCTTGGGCCAGGTCCAATTTGGCGAAAATTGAACCCCGGCCCAAGGAGTGCAGCAGATGCTGCACAACGGGGACAGGATAGGCGTGTCCCAAGAGAGCCTTATTTAAGGTCGCCCGGTAGTCTGCGCATATGCGGATCGAGCCATCCGCTTTAATGGGCGTCACAATAGGTGTCTCCCACCGTGCAAATTCCACCGGTTCTAAAACCCCTTGTGAGATCAACTTATCCAATGCTGCATCCACCCTTGCCTGTAATGCGAAAGGCACTCTGCGTGGTTTCAATCTCCGAGGGGGAATCCTGGGGTCAAGGCTAAACGACACCGGGGGCCCGGTATAACACCCTAACTTGCCATCGAAAACGGATGGAAATTCCTGGATTAGCATGTCCAATTCAGATGAGCGGATGGCATGCACCCCTTGCAAAGTGAGCCCCAACGCCTGGAACCAGTTTAATCCCAGCAAACTGGGCAACGGAGCTTCCACGACAATTAGAGGCAGGCGGCCAGAAAAGTTCTTAAAATTAACACAGAAACGGCCACACCCCACGACGGCTATTGGTTTTCCTTGAAAATCTTTCAACTGTAAGTGACAAGGGGAAAGACGGCTCTTGGCCATCCGCGGTACCAGTCTTTTGACAGTGCTCCAGGACACGATAGAATGGGCGGAGCCAGTGTCCACCTCCATCATGCACGGCTGGCCCTCGATATATACTGTCACGTTAATCTTGAGATAGGCAGCCCCAGGTGGATCCAGATGTACCATGTAAATTCCCCCTTGCTCTCGATTCCAGGAAGGGCGACCACCCGGATCGGCTGCTCTTCTGCCAGGAACTCGACGACTGGCCCTGGGGGGGGGCTCTCCGCAGGTCTAGGCGCTCTGCACACCCTCGCAATATGGCCCCGGCGAGCACATCTGCGACAGACCACATCTTTCAATCGGCACGTATTACTAGAGTGACTACCCCCACAGCAACTGCAGTTTCCCCTCGGCTGCCTGGCTTGCCCAGCAGGGCGCTGCGCATCTCTAATTTGATCCACCTCGGGCTCCACACTGGAATCGTATTCATCACTCCCCTCAGCCGCATTGTAGTTAATGGGCTCGCCTTTAGGCTTGGCGGTCTGATGTCCCCGGGGCAAGTCAGCTAGAGATAGGGCAGCTAGCTCCGTGGCACACGCTTCATCCAGGGCTTCTTGAAAGGATAACTCAGGCTTGGCAATGAGTCGTCTTTTAAGGTGCTCGTCTCTCACCCCACTGACTAATCTGTCCAACAAATAATCGTCCAAGTCCACAAATTGGCAGTGTCTGGCCAATTTTCGTAGCGCCGCAACGTAGTGACTAATTGACTCCCCCTCAGCCTGATCCCGATGGTAGAAATGTTGGCGGCGAGTGATGCATGACGGAGCTGGAGCGTAGTGTTTTTTTAATTTTGACATGAACTCTTCCCATGTCCCCGCATGAATTGATTGTGGAGCCATGAGGGTCATAGCCGTTTCAAACATTTCTGAGCCATAGAAGCTTAAAAAATAGGCTCGCTTCCTCTCGCTAGACAACTCCCTGTAATCATTTGCTATCAGGAAGCAGTCAAATCTGGCTACAAACGCCTCCCACGATTCCATCGAGGGGTTAAATGGGGCAAAGTTGTGTGAGGACGCCATTCTCCGCCCCCTCTTATTCGAGTGTCAACTCTCTGTCTCCCCGTTACCGCCGGGCACTTCAAAACCTCGGAAAGCCTCACTTCCTCTTTTCACTGCCTCCAGCCGGCATATCCCATCCTCGTCGCCACTAATATGTTCCGGCCGAAGATGAACGATTCTGAGGCGAACGGGAACAGCAACAGTAATGTTTATTCAACTCTCTTCAATATACATAACATGCCGAAACTCCCGCGCTTGACAGCTCCCTTTTATACCCGGAGCTGGGTATACCCAGGCACTTCAGAGAAACATCATCCCAACAGCAGCACACTCACACAGGCATGCATACACATCCTGCAACTCAGTCCAAGGTGGCCAGAAAATATAGTCCCTGGGCACCCCTGAAGATGCTTGGCAGGCAAAGTATGGGATGACACACACACCTCTCCCACCCATCACGAAGGCAGCATCTGCTGAATCCTTGCAAAACTGGGCAAAGGCAGAGAGAGGGGAGCAGACGGAGCCGAATCGAGCTGAATCTGCCTCTCTGTCTCTGTCTCTCTCTTGCTGCCCAACAGACTGTAGCAGGAAATGGCTGGTGGCTACTTCTGGCCTTTGGTGGTGCTGGACATGTGTCCTGCTCTCCGCCCCGAGATACTGGCTCACCCCACGCTGTGGCCAATGCCACTGCTGTTGCCAGGGGCAAGTGGGTCAGGGTTGCATTGTGGCTCCGCATCATAATGGGAAGAGGAGGGGACTCTGTCTCCCCCATTGTGAAGTGTCCTAAATTTCACTGTGCTGCATAAGGTGCTGTGAGAGCAGCAGGCAGGCCATGGAGGTGGCAACAGCACCGGCGTTGGCAGCTTCTCTCTGCAGCAGAGGGGTGAAAGGAGGGAGCTGCAACAGAGGGTTAAAAGAGCCACATGCGGTTCAAGAGTCACGGGTTGCCTACCCCTACCCTAGATGATAGGTTCAAGATCCAGATGGATCTTGACAGACTTGAACACTGGGCCCTATCTAACAATAAAATTCAATGTAGAGAAAAATAAAATCTTAACACTTAGGCAAAAAAACCAAAAGTAGGGTTAGGGTTAGGGCTGCAGGAACTAGGCATGGCTAGCCTACTGAAGAGAAGGACCAGGGGAGAAATAATAGCAGTGTTCCAATATTTGAGGGCTGCCACAGCACCAAAGCACCTGAAGGCCAGATAAGGAATAATGGATGAAAATTGATCAAGGAGAGAGTCAACCTGGAAATAAGGAGAAATTTTCTGACAGTGAGAACAATCAACCGATGAAACAGCTTGCCTTCAGAAGTTGCGGGAGCTTCATCACTGGAAGCTTTCAAGGCGAGACTGGACTACCATCATCAGAAATGGTGTAAGGGGGTTGGACTAGAAGACCTACAAGGTCCCTTCCAACTCTGTTAATCTGTGATGTGAGAGAGAGGGGGAGGAGGGGAATTAGTTACTCTTTGTTTTAAGGCTTCCATTAGAACGGAAACCTTACTACAAACAAAGAGTTCCTGTTTATTTGTTGCTTCCTTTTAATAAGTAAAGACATCTGGGAATTAAGACATTATTGCATTTAAAAATAGCATGTAATTTTTTTATTAAACAGTATATCTGTTACATCTTGTTCAGGTATGTTATATTAACTTTATAATAAAAAGTAATATGATTAATTATACAAAAACTTACCAACTTTCTTTAGACTATTATTAATGTACTTGTATACTATGTTGCAGAAAGATATAAAGTGATTTATAACACATCTTCTTCCACAATCAAAATAGCTGGCTACATGCTGCTTCTTACCAGGTTGGCTGGGGAAGTCCTCTTAAGAGCTTTAATTTATCTAATGCTAAACCTAATCAAAGTAATATCCATTGATGGGACTTCTGGGGTGACATCACGGTGGTGCGGTACAGGAGAACGGGACTCCGCTCTTGCTGTCCAATTTTTCGTGTCTGGAGGCCGGCAACAGCAAAGTTGGACCTTTGCTATCCCCTCTCTACCTCAGCGGTAGAGAGGGGATAATCCAGGGGTGATGGGGAGAAGAGCGATCCCCCCGTTGTGGAGGGTGGAATCCCTGAAATCCAGCACAGAAGAGACCAGCTCTTATGACTAGGTCTGGAGGCGTGATGGCCTGATTGAATGTCGGAGGAAGAAAAAAGTGAGAAACAGCAAGAAGTATTGATGGAGAGTGCCAAAACAAAGTGAGATACTGAGTTACTTCTCTAAATTGGTGGAATCTACAAACAAGTAATCAAGTGAGTCTCCAAAGTGGGAAGAGCAACTCCTTAGCTGTGGGAGTGGAAAAAGAAGCAAGACAGAATCAGCACAGAACCGGTAGAGAGTGAAAGCGATTGCAAGCGGCGATTCGAATGACTGTTGTGTTGGAAAATTGTTTAGATCTCTGAGACTAAAGTTGTGGGATACGTGTTGAGAGTTTTTTTTTTTTTTGAAAAAAGTTTTTTATTTTTATTTCTTATATACATATTGTAAATGTACATTCTCTTATCCATAATTGATCATATATACAGTATACATATTTTTTTCTAATGAAAGCATAAAAATAAGACATTTTAATTACATTTGGGGTTGCTCTTCTACCATCTCTTTTCCCTCTTTTCATAACAGACCTTCTTCTCCTTCCCCTTTCTTCCATTCCTCTCTCTCCCTCCTCTCTCCCTTTCCTCCTCTTTCCTTTCTTTCTCCTTTGTTGTGCAATATTTCCCTTATTTGGTATATGAGCAACTCCAATTTTCTAATAATATATACTTCCTTTTCAATTTCTTTCCCATTTTACCCAATCTATCATTTCATAATTGTACATTTATATTTATAATCTTCTTTCTCCCCCCCATCCCCCTTTTCCATTTACTCTGGTGTCATCTGAGTTTCTATTTCTTTTTTATCTTTTCCCTCATTTAACTTTCTATTATCTATATCATTTATCTATCAACTTTTATTCATATTTCTTTTCTACCCATATGTAGAATCTTTCCCATGTCTTGAAATACACCAATTCCTATTTATCTTTTATTCTTAGCATCAATCTGTTCATTTCCGCACAGTCTAAAATCTTTTTTATTACTTCACCTTCTGACGGAATTTTCTGTCTTCTAATTTTGTGCAAATACAATTCTTGCTGCTCTTATTATATGTATAATTAAGTATACTTCTTCTTTGCTATATCTTTCTGGCAAAATACCCAATAGAAAAATCTCTGGTTTTAATTCTATAGGTTTATGTAACATTTCCTCTAACCATATCTGTATTCTAGACCAATAGTTTTTTGCTTCTGTATATGACCATCACATATGATAATATGATCCCAGCAAATGCAAACATTTCCAGCATTTAGCTGATTTATCTTTAAACATTTTTGCTAGTCTTTCTGGTGGCATATGCCATCTATAAAACATTTTATATAAGTTTTCTTTATATACAGTTGCCATAGTCAATTTATAATTCCTTTCCCATAGTTGTTGCCATTTCTCTAATTCTATTGCATAACCAAAGTTTTTTTCCCATGTTATCATTGCCCCTTTACTTCTTCATCTTCTAATCTAATCTGCAGTAGATAATTATACAACCTTTTAATCATTTTTTCATCCTTTCCAGTCATTATCTGATCCAACTCTGATTCCCCCAAATTAAAACCATATTGTTTCAAATCTTTATCATATCTTGATTGTATCTGCACTCGTGCATACCAATCAATCTCAATCCCTTGTTTTTCTAAATCTTGTTTCTAATCTTTTTAAAATCTGTTTTAGTTCTCCCTTCTCTGTTAAAATGTCCTTATACTGTATCTAACAATATTGTCCATGTTTATCATATTTGGATGTGTCAATGCTTCTATTGTTGAAAGCCACATTGGTATTTCCATATAATGTTTCTCTTTCACTCTCTCCCATACTGTTAACAAGCCATTTCTTGAAGTATCTCTGGAAGTATCCATGTATCCTATTTTTTCCGTATCATAAGAAAGCACGCCAGCCTAGTTGCAAATCATGTCCTTCCAAAGTCAATAGTCTTGTATTTCTCAATGCTATCCATTCTTTAACCCAGTTTAACATCACCGCTTGATAATAAAGTTCCCAATTTGGTAGACCAAAATCTCCTCTAGGCCTAGCGTCTTGAAGCAGTTTAATATTAATTCTTGCTTTCTTTCCTTGCCATATATATTTCCACATCATTTTATTGAAACTTTCAAAATATTTTTTTCTCCAGCTTTATTGGAATTGTTTGAAAAAAGAACAAAATTCTCGGTAGTACATTCATTCATTCAACGCTATTCTTCCCATTAATGATAGTTGTAGATTTTTCCATTTTTCCAAGTCTATTTCAATTTGATTTCTCAGTTTATAGTAGTTATCTTCCTTCACTGTGACACATCTTGAGGTTAATTGGATGCCCACGTATTTCACTTTCTTCACTATTTGAATATCGAATTTTTCCATTAATTGCTTTTTTTGTTTTTCTCTCATATTTTTAACTATAATTTTTGTTTTATCTTTATTTTCAATCCAGCTACTTCTCCATACGCCTCTATTTGCTTCATTAGCTTTGGGCCCGTTTCTATAGGTTCCTCCATAATAAATACTAAATCATCCACAAATGCTTGTAGCTTGTAATCTTCTCTTTTAATTTTCATTCCTTTTATTTCTTTATCTTGCCTTATTTTTCTGTTTAAAATTTCTAGGGTCAAGATAAATAACAATGGAGATAATGGACATCCTTGTCTAGTTCCTTTTCTGATATCTACTTTCTCTGTCATTCACCATTTATTATTACCTTTGCCGATTGTTCTTTGTATATAGTCTTAACCATATTAATGAATCTATCACCAAAGTCCATCTTTTGTAATTGTATAGTCATAAATTGCCAATTCACATTGTCAAATGCTTTCTGTGCATCTAAAAATAATAATGCCATTTGTTTCTCTGAATGTACCTTATAATATTCCAATATATCCAATATAATTCGTATATTGTCTCTAATTTGCCTTTTAGGCAAAAAACCATTTTGGTCTGGATGTATGAGTTCATTTTCAATCTTTCCACCATAATTGATCTAAATATTTTGTAGTCTGCATTTAATAGTGAAATTGGTCTATAATTCTTTATTTCTTGTAAATCTGTTTCTTCTTTTGGTATCAGAGTTATGTATGCCTCCATCCATGAGTTCGGCATCTTAGCTTCTATTAATAAGTCTTTAAATACTTGTAACATTGTATCACTTAGTACATCTTGCAATTTTTTATATAGCTGTACTGGTAGTCCATCTGGTCACGGAGTTTTTCTATTTTTCTGCCTTTTAATTCCCTCCACCAATTCCATCACTGATATTCTTTCTTCTGGTGCTTTTTTGAATCTTTCTGGTATTTTGGGAGTCATTGCCTTTTCCAAATATTGTTCTATTTTCTCTTCTGATATCTGTTCTTGTTGATATAATTTCTTATAATATTCCTTAATTATTTTTTCTTTTCCTCATTTCAATGACATATCTTCCCATCTTGATCTAGTAATTGAGTTATCAGTTTCCTTTCTTTTTCCTTTTTCCTTTTATATGCCAGCCATCTTCCAGGTTTATTTGCATTTTCAAAAAAAAATTGCTTTGTTGATTTTATTTTCCTTGCCAAGTCTTCATTCTCAATTAAATTCAGTTTATGTTTTCCCAAATCCATTAAATTTTTAATTTTTTTTGTCTTGTGGGTTTTTTGCAATTCTTTCTTTAATTTCTTATACTCCTCTTCCAATTTCTTTTGAGTTTGTCTATTCTGTTTATTTTTTTCCCCGTATGTCATTATCAAGCCCCTTATATATGCTTTACTAGTATCCCATATGTTTTGTAATTATGTATCTTCTTTTCTGTTTTCTGTAAAGAAAAAAGTCAATTCTTTTTCCATATATTGTATAAAGTCTTTCTCATTTAATAAGCTTTGATTTAATGTTCATCTCATTCTCTCTTGCTTTTTTGTCCTTTCCATATCATCATTATTGGATTGTGATCTGCCCATATATTTGCTTCTATATCAATCTTGTCTATCTTGGATATTAAATCTGTGGACATTCACATCATATCTATTCTTGACTATGACGTATGTCTATTTGAATAAAATGTGTACTTTTTCCTTTAGGTTTCTTTTTCTCCAAGCATCTTGCAGGCTTAGTTCATCTACCTTTGTATAGAATGCTTTTGGAAGTGTCTTCCTTGGTTTTTTATTCACTTTTGTAGATTTATAGTCTAACTCATTATCAACAATCACATTAAAAACTCCTATTATGCAAATATCCTCATATTCATGTTATAGTATTTTCCGGTGTAGTTTCACATAAAATTATTCTTGATTTTCATTTGGAGCATATATACCCACAAGTAATATTTTTTGGTAGGTCGTTACAATTTCTACCATTAATATTCTTCCTTCCTCAGCCTCAAATATTTGTTTGGATTGGATTGTCTGTTTAATGTAAAATACTACTCCTCTTTTGCTTTGAGAAGCCAATGTTGTGTACAATGTCCCCAATTTTATTCGCTCCAAAAGTTTTTTATGTTGCTTTCTAATATGTACTTCTTGTAAGCATATAATTTCTAATTTTAACTTCTCTAATTTGTAAAATATTTTTCTTCTTTTTATTGCCAAGTTTAGTCCATTTATATTCAAAGATATTGTTTTAATTTCTTTTTCCATTTCTTATTTATTTATTTGTTTTGTCAATCTAGTCATTCTTATCTCTCTTTGTTCTTTAACTTCTTTCGCCCTTACTCCTTCTCTTAACTCTCTCTCATCTTGTTCTCTCGTTATCTCTCTTGGCTGTTCTTTCTTCTCCTCCTGTTGTCCATCCCCTTTTTCATCTCTCAATCTTTCTTCCTCTTGAACATCTATGTGTTGTTTATAAAATAACTCTGCTTTCTCTATTGAGTCTAATCTGTATCTTTGTTCTTGCCAGTTCACCAATATTCCTTCTGGAATCAACCATCTAAAATTTATTCCTCTCTTTATCAAACATTTTGTAAGAAATTGATATTCTTTTCTCTCACTCTTCTTGGAATTTGTTTCAGTGCCACTACTTCTCTCCCTTTGTGCTTTACCATCGTGTTTCTCATCATTTGCAATATCTCTGTTCTCAATGTTTTCTTAGTAAATTTGATGTGAATTTCTCTAGGCAAATTATTTTTCATCACATATCTTGTATGCACTCTATATATCTCATCGATCCCATTTAATATCCTTTCCTTACTTTCTTTTTATTACTTCTGCTAATATCTCTGCAATTTTCTCTGCTAAATTTTCTCCCTTTTCTTCTTCAATATTTTGGAATCTTAAGTAATAATCAGCTTTAGCCATTTCCAGAATTATAATAGTTTTTTCCTGATTTTTATCAGTAATTGTAACTCTATAGTCCATCTCTTCAACTTTTTTCTCTGTTACTTCTGCTTTTTCTTCCATTTGCTGCAATCATTGTTCATTTTTCCCTATCATCTCTTTAACTTCTTTCAATTCTCCTTCCATTTTTTCATGCTTCTTTCCATTTTTTCTTTTTTATTATTATTATAAATTTTATTATAAATTGAAAACAAAAAACAAAAACAAAAAGAAGACGATAACAAAACCAGACCACATACATACAACTGGGGTCGATTCAACCCCCATATACATACAATTCCTAAATAACATTACATATCATCATTTTACATCTTCGATTAAATTTTCCACAATCCATCTTCCATTTTTTCCATTCTCCCATCTACCTTGTCTAATCTTGTCTTGAGAGCTTCATATATAATCTATAGTATATTTTTTAATTCCATGTTAATTTTCTCTTGCTATGATGCAGTTTCTGTTGTCTTTTGCCCTGTGGTGCCTTGATATTGATGGTGATGACAAATGTTGTGTTTTCTTCATCTTGTCTCTTCAAATCACACCACCAAGTTTGTAATCCAAATAATCCAATTCATAGGTTCCAGCTGTTTCTTTATTTAAATGCCAAATTCAGTTTCCAGATCTGCTCCCAAATCAATCAGATTCTTCAGGTTCTTGATACCCTAATCCACATAGGCTTAATCCATATTAAAAAAAGGTAGAAAGATTATGAAAAACCATCCAAAAAGTCAAAAATGAAAAAAAAAAAAAAAAAAAAAAAGGAGAAGCCAAGTCAGAACAAAAATAAAAAATCCACCAATAAAAAATTCCGAAGCAGGATATTCACTCAAAATGTCCAACCAAACAATTTAAAAAATAGAAAAAGTATAAGATATAGTCTCATAAAAAAAATGGAAAGAAAACGGAAAAAGCAAAAACCCTTCCAATCACAAAAATAAATAAATAAATAAATAAATCCAGGAAGCAAAGACCTCTACAAAAAAAAAAAAAAAAAAGGTACACAACAAAAGAATAGGAAAAAAAAGGACAAGTTGGAGAAGACAAAATAATATTCCAAATAATACTATTGCAATTAATGTTCCAAATAATACTATTGCAAAATCTTCCAAAATTTAAATCCAGCAGGCAAGAGGGGGGAAAGGGGGGGGGAGAAAACAGAAAAGAGACAGCCCAGCTTTTCCCTCTTCTGTTGCAAAATCACAAGACCACTTCTTATCAAAAACTTCTTGGCATGTTGAGAGTTTCTGTAGGTGGTGAACAGACTGGAAAAAGAAGAAAAGAAAGGGTCTTCTTAATGACAGAGATGGAGAAAAATGAAGAGAGGAGACAGTGACTGTGCAAATTGAGGGAAGCTGTCATCTTGAATGTGGAGAATGGGGAAGTTGCAAAGGAAGTAGAGAGATCAAGGAATAAAGAACTTTGGTGATTCCAACGAAGGACTTTGGATTGGGCTCGTCTATAATCAGCTTTGCATATTGATTACTCAAATACTTTTTATAGTTTAAATACTTTTATATAATTTAGAGATATTTATTACTGTGATATTTAGATAGAATCTTTAGCTTTAAATTTTTAATATTTAATATTTTATTTTTTTTTAATTTTAATTTTTTTAAAATTTGATTTATATGCCACCCTTCTCCGGAGACTTAGGGCGGCTTACAGTGCATTAAGCAATAGCCTTCATACTTTGTATATTTTATACAAAGTCAGCTTATTGCCCCCACAAACTGGGTCCTCAATTTACCTACCTTAGAAAGGATGGAAGGCTGAGTCAACCTTGAGCCTGGCAAGATTCGAACTTACTTTAATTGCAGACAGCTGGTGTTAAATTACAGTGCTTTAGTCTGCAGAGCTATCCAGGCTCCTGGATATAATTTATTAAATATATATATGTGTGTGTGTGTGTGTGTGTGTGTGTGTATGTACACACTTAATATAGATTTATGCATATTTAAAACAGGTCAAACTTTATAGTTACTTCATTTATTACTGCATATTTGAAAATTTACGTAGTTTAAAATAGGAATTAATTAACTTCTAATTAATTAATTGTGTATACTAATTTATGTATTTATATAGATTTAATATATAGCAAAAATACTGTAATAGAGTATTCAATAACCTATATATATTTACTTTTTTTCCTTTCTTTTTAATATAATTAAATCAGGATAATCCATATTAAATTTATAACAATAATAATTATAACAATAATAATTTATAATTGTGATTTATATATACAACTGTATATAGAAAATTGATATTAATTGTTGGATATAATCAGTGAATTACATAACATATTGTTAATTATCAGTTACAAAAAGGGATATAAGCAGGGGCAGTGACTAGGAAAAGACCTATTAGAGTGAAAGATTAGAAACATATGGTACTGTGGAATAACCTTTCCAAAAAGCTAAAGATGTCAAACACATTTACAGTTACCAAAACTGTAAAGAAAACAATGCCAACGATAGCCTCTCCAGCAGGTCAGAAGTCAACAACAGACATGTCAAGCAGTGAAAAACCAGGATCTGCACTAACCCTACAAAACATGCAAGCCACATTAAATATGATTCAGGAGGTAATGATGAAAATACAAGAATCAATAAATAACAAGCATGAGGAAGTGAAAGGTGAACTAGGTGAAGTGAAAGAAGATATAAAGAAATTGGACGATAGAATGGGGAAGATTCAGGAAACAATAGCCAAAAATGAGCAGAAGATAAAAATGGTAGAAGCAAGAACAGAATAAACTGAAAAGAAACTGGAAGCAAAGGAAGAAAGGTTGACAGTAGCGAACAGAGATCTGGAGGAAGCAGTAATCCATCTAGAATTGGAAAGATCCTCATTTTACTTGAGATTCCAAAACATAACAGAGATTAAAGAAGAGGATCTACCAAAATTTATGACAGAATTATTAGCGGACTCATTGCAAATGTGAATTGCAGAACAACATTGATGAAATATAGACTTCCTGTCTGGCTTCCGGCGCCGCCAGATGGTCCTCCGTGACCGCCAGCCCCGTTGCCTGTAAAGAGCCGCCTTTACACCTGAAAGGCAGCTCGAAAAACTCCATTTCCTTACGGAAATATGAGTCAGAGCAGGCGAGGGCAGGTAGAGCCCTCTGCGAAGTCCCCAGAGGCTTTTTTTAACTCTTGGGGACGAGCAGGTTGAGGCTCCCTATTCCTGCTCGCCGTCACTCCGGGCATCGGGAGAACTCTGCCTTTTTTGCAGAGCTAGGTGCTGGAACCGGATTAATCAACGAACCTAACAGATGGATTTATTAAAAAAGATGAGACTTGGACTTGGGACCCTAAACTGCAAGTATCCTTAATGAATTTATAAGCATTTCAGAGTGAAAGAGAAAAAAACTTTAAAATGGCGACCGCTGAGGCTTGGGAAGTAGAAGAAAGCCAAAAGTGAGAGTCCTTCCATAATAGATACAAAGTAGCGGAATATATAGTGCTGGCTACAATTTGGAAGAAAATAAGTTATTGTAAGTTCCTTTCTTCTTGGAGATTTGTACTTGATCTTGTTTGGGGGAAAAAAAAGAGTTTGTTGGCAGGATGGCGTTAAAACTTATAAAGCCTGATAGACAAGCAGGGGGGGGTGCTCCCCCACTCACAACTGTTTGAACAAGCTTTGAGCCTACAGACTCTGCAGAATGGTTTTAATTTAAAAGAATTTCTTCAGGAGGAAATGGCAAAATATCATGAGACTGTGAACCAGAAATTTGAAAAATTAAGGCAGGAAATTAAAGAAATGATACAACTAAAGTATGATAACTTGCAACGAAAGATTGTAACAGTGACTAATGGTTTTTCAGAAGTTGTTATAAAGTTGGATACAAATATTAAATTACTAGAGTCTAAAATGGAGGAAATTGATGATAAAATTTATAATTTGGACAACAAAATACTAAGAATTGAAAAGGATTTAATAAATATTCAAGACAATAGTTTAGAAGTAAAGTCTAAAGAGGAAGCTGGTCACGAGACTTATAATGCAGAAGATATAAAGCAAGGGATTGAAAGAGAAGTTGTAATGATGCAATACAGGCTTACAGAATTTGCGATCAGAATCAGAGGCTTACAGGAAAATAACAGTGATGACCTAAGAAAAATATCTGCTCAAGTTCTGGCTGGGATCTTAAAGGTTCATCCTGAGGAGGTATCCTGTAAAATTGATAAGGCCTATAGAGTAAATTCTTGGATTGCAAAGCAAAGGCAACTGCCTAGAGATGTGGTGATTTACTTTACAGATAAAGAAATAAGAAATGATATTGTGCAAAAATCCTTTAATTCTACTCTACAACTGTATGGGAGAAAAATTTGGATATATAAAGAATTGCCGCCTAAGATGTTAAGAGATAGAAAGAAATTTGGACTTTTGGTGACTGAGCTAAGAAAACAAAATATTTTATTCAGGTGGGATGTCCGAGTGGGTATAATATTGAGATATTAAGGAGTAAGATATCAGTTAAATACTGTTGAAAAAGCAGAAGAATTTTACTACAAGGTCCTTAAAAAGCAAAATCAACAAGAGACAGAAACTCAAGAAAAGCAGAAGGAGATGGAAGTAATGAAGAAACAACAAGTCACAGAGGTCTCCACAGATGAGCCGCTTTTGGATTTTCTCTCAGAGGTCTCAGCTGGACTATTTAATATAAGAGAGGCAGTTCCGGATTCTAATGTAATGATTTATCAAGCCACAAACCAGCATGGAAGTCAATCAGTTGATATACAATTTACAGAACCAGAAAGATTTAAGCCACAAAAGCAAAACCCACAAGATCAAGTTATAGATCAGCATGAAAACCAAATAGTCGATACACAATCTACAGAAATGAATTCAGGATGGAGATCCAACCCACAAAAAGTCAAGAAAAGAAGAAATAGGTCTCACAAAAACAAAAACTTTTAAACTAAACAACAGTGTAATGCCAGTTATTTATGAGAGGACTGAATATATGAAAAGATAATGGGCAAAGTATTGGTTTATTTTATCCTGAGGAGAGTGACAGATCTCTGCAGTGCTGAACTTTTGGGATGTGAAAAGGGCCTTAAATCGAATGGATTGGAAATATCTTTTTCGTTTTTTGGATTTCTTGATAAATATATTACGTTTATGCTGAGTTAAATGGCAAGAGATTTACTGGATTGGGGCACACAGAAGATCTGGTTGTTACCCTATTATGGTGGTTGGAATTAATAATCTGGATAAAAGACACCTCTATAGACATTATATGGAATATAAATATAAAGTCACTCGGGTGGTTGTTGTGTTTTTTTTTTCAATATGAAGATATTTGTTACGGATGGGGGCAGATGGTAATTGAAGATTGAAGATACTGAAAATAATGTTGGAATTAGGATGCGATGTTACCCTAACATGGGCGATGGAGTTTATCATCCAGCTGAAAGACATTACAGAAGATATTATATGGATTACAAGCTTAAAGTTTTTTTTTTAGGATTTTATTTACATAAGGGAATATTTTTCTAGTTGAGTGGGCAGAAGAATAAAGATATTAAGAACAATTATGGTAGTTTTGTAGGAAAGTGGATGGAGATAGGTTAGGTTATTGATTGTTTAGTTTAAAGAAAAGGGATATTATGTCTAGATGTGAATATATGTAAAAGATTTGAGTTAAGAGATGTAACGATGGGGGGAAGGAAATGGGTAGCTGAACTGAATAAATGTTAAATTAGGATTTACTATATAGTCTTATAGTGGAAGGTTGTTTTGAAATGTTATATTAATATATATAAAAGATTTGACTTAAGAGATATACGTATGGGGGGTAGTAAAAGGGTAGATTATGAGCGGAAATCGCTAAATTGGGAGATATAATAATATTATTATGTTAAATTAGGAGTTATTAGATAATGTTATAATAGAATGTCACTTTGAAATGTATAGTATAGTATAGTATAAGGGGGATATGATAATTTTATTAGAAAGAAAGGGTCAGCATATGGAGATGGAGTAAGTGGATGGTAAAGTATGATATAATCTGTTATGAATTTGGGTTTTATTATGAAGAAGTCACAGGGGAAGGGGAGGGTGAGGGGGGTTAGGGAGGGGGGGGAAAGGGGGAAAATCTGTAGAAAAACATTGATGAAATATACAGAGTGCATACCAATTATGCACAATGACGTAGATTACCCTGTGAAATACATGTAAGATTTGCAAAAAAAGCCGTTAGAGATGAAATCTACAAAAGAACAAGAGACGACCAGTTGATCTATAAAGGAAAAGAAGTCATAACCCTCAAACAGTTACCAAAGAGAATTAGAGAGCAAAGAAGGAACTTCCAATTTCTCTCCTCACAATTGATAAAAAATAAAATAATGTTCCGTTGGTTGATACCTGAAGGCATGCTAATATCCTGGCAAGATAAGAAAATAAGAGTTGACACCATAGATAAAGCCCAGGAATTTTATGAACATTA
This sequence comes from Pantherophis guttatus, assembly GCF_059756535.1. Classification (NCBI taxonomy): domain Eukaryota; kingdom Metazoa; phylum Chordata; class Lepidosauria; order Squamata; family Colubridae; genus Pantherophis; species Pantherophis guttatus. The sequence continues at coordinate 66,932,340 of NC_142067.1, forward strand.
CATATAGGAAGAATTGGACAGCAGAGAGGAGTTAGAAACAAGAGGAGCAACAGATGGAGGAAAAAGAACCAGACAAAGAAGTGAGAGAGAGGACGGATATGGAAGATCCGGAAAGAGAAGGAGCGAGGACAAGAAACCAAAGGGAAATAAAACCAAGGAGAGGAACAAGGGCAACAAACAAGTAATAGAATGGAGGAAGAAATAAAATTAATATCAGTTAATATAAATGGATTAAACTCACTTATAAAAAGAAGACAAACAATTTCTAAACTTCAAAAACAAAATATGGGTATCACATGCCTACAGGAGGTTCACATCAGAAAAAGAAAAGTTGGTATCCTGGAATCTCCCAAGCTAGGAAAACTATATCTAGCCTTGGCCGAAACAAAGAAAAGGGGAATCGCAGTATACATAAAGGAATGTTTAAAACCCAAACAGTTATACACAGATGAAGAGGGAAGAACATTATTAATTGAAGTATCAATAAAACAAAAAAGAGTATTAATCGCAGTCATATACGCACCAAATACAAATCAGAAAGAATACTACAGTAAATTACACAAACAGATAGCAGAATTAGAGTTGGACAATGTATGTTTACTAGGGGACTTCAATGCGGTAGTAAATCCAAAGAAAGATTATAAAACAGGCAAAAAAAAAAATCATGAAAGGAGAACATTACCAAATGCATTTTTTGAAATGACCCAAGAATTAAACCTAAAAGACATATGGAGAGAAGTCAACCTGCAGAAGAACCAATATACTTTCTTTTCCAACCCTCACAATTCATGGTCCAGGATGACATGGTGTGGATGGACCTGGAAATGGAGAAAGATATAGCAGAAATAGAGATAGCATCAAATATGTGGGCAGACCACAACCCATTAATAGTTAAATGGAGAGGAGAAGCAAAAAGGAAAGGAAGATGGACCATGAATCAGAGGGTTGTGAAAGAAAAGAACTATGTCCAATATGTAGAAAAAGAACTAGCAATTTTTCCTAAGGGAAAATTGGAATGAACATACAACCACTCAAAATTTATGGGACACAACCAAAACCTATGTGCAGGGCTTAACAATAGCATATACAATACGAAGAAACAAAAAGAAAAAGAAACAATATGTAGAGCTCCAGGGGAAACTGGAGAAATTAGAATCAAAAATGCAGAAAGAACCCCAAAACCAGGAAATCAAAGAAGAAAAAGACATAATCAAACATAAATTACATTGAATTACACAAGAAGAAGTGGCCAAAAAAACTAGATCAATTAGACAAAACTATTTCGAAAATGCCAATAAACCAGGGAGATGGCTGGCCTACAAATTTAAAAAAGAAAAAGAAAAGAAATTAATACAGCAATTAGAGAATGAAGAAGGGACGACACACTACCAGAAAGGGGGGGGGAGGTATATCAGTAAGATATTTTCAAACCCTGTATAGTCAAGAGAAAATCTTGACCGGAGGCACTAATAACATTTATTCCCAAAGATAACACAGAGAAGCAAAAGATCCAAAACTATAGGTCAATCTCGTTAAATGCTGATTATAAAATATTTATGGCAATAATGGTGGAAAGAATTAAAAATAAAGTAAACAAAATTATACACCCAGACCAAAATGGATTTCTACCCAATAAGCACATAAAAAACAATATTTATTTATTTATTTATGTAATTTATATGCTGCCCTTCTCCTAAAGGACTCAGGGCGGCTTACAAAAGGAACATAAAAAATTACATAAACATTAAAATCAGTTTAAAATTGATTAAAATAAATTCAAATTCAATTTTTTTTAAAAATCACCCCTACGGATTCAGCCCATTTGGTGAAAAAGCCACGTCTTCAAATCACAGTGGAAGGAGAGGAGGTCAGGGGCTGTCCTGAGGCCGGTGGGCAGCCCATTCCAGAGGATCGGCGCTCCCACAGAGGAGGAGGCTCTCCCCCTGGGGGCTGCCAGTTGACATTGTCTGGCTGACAGCACCCTGAGGAGGCCCACTCTGTGTGAGTGCACTGGACGATGGGAGGATGGCAGGAGATGATCCTGCAGGTACCCCGGGCCTAAGCCATGTAGGGCTTTATAGGTGAGCACCAGCACCTTGAAACGACCCGAAGAACCACCGGTAGCCAGTGCAGCTCGCACAGGAGAGGTGTCACACGGGAGTACTGAGAAGCCCCCGTAACAACCCACGTGGCCGCATTCTGGACTAACTGTAGTCTCCGGGTGCATCCCAAGGCAGCCCCATGTAGAGGGCATTATAGTAGTCCAACCGAGATGTAACAAGGGCATGAGTGACCATGGCAAGGGCATCCCGATCTAAGAAAGGGCGCAACTGGCGCACCAGGCATACCTGTGCGAAGGCCTCCCTGGTCATGGCTGTCAAATGATCTTCTAAAGATAACCATGAGTCCAGGAGGACACCCATATTGCGGACCCTTTCTGAGGGAGTAAGAACCTCTCCTCCCATCACTAGTGACGGGGCCACTAGATCGCGAGATGCCGGTATCCACAGCCACTCAGTCTTGGATGGGTTGAGTCTGAGTGTTGTGGCTCTGTTACCTGAGCCTGTGTCATTGGCAGGAGAGGACTCCGAGAGTGAAGGAGAGGAGTTGGCAAGGCCTCCCACTCCAGGACCCTCCTCTCTGGCAATGCCTTTGGTGTCCGCTGAAGGGCAAGAGATAGGGCTGGGGCCAAGAATGTCCACGCAACCACAGGTGGACAGTGATGAGGGTAATGAGTCTTGGCTGGATCCTCGGCAGCGTCGCAGAGATAAGCGCGTGCAACAGAAGAAAAGGTGTGCCAGAGATTAGGCTGAGTCACTGGACCACACCCCACAGGGTATAAAAGGGGGTGAGGTGGCCATTCAGACTCTGTGACGGACAAAACTAACTACTATTGAGTCACATTGCATCTTTGGAAACAACATTATCGGCCTTGGATTTATTTTACGAAATGGACAATTCTTGACTGTGTGTATTTTGTTTATTGAGTAAAAGTTCTTGGCAAGCAGCTACTGGGTTGCTGCCAAGCATCTTATCGGAAGAATTGGTTGTCTGCCAGTTTATTTAACCCCCGGCTGTCTGTTTGTGTGCGTGTGTGAGATGGGGATGGAACATCTTGTCCGTCACCCAAAAATTTAACCCATCGTTTAACCACGATGGACCAACAGCTGCAGCAGCAGTTACAACAGCTGCAAGCTGATAATCAGCTCCTGCAGCAGCAATTGGCACAGTTAATTGCCCAATTTGCTTTGGGGAATGCTCCTGCAGCTCTCCCTCCCCCTCCTCCTCCTCCCCATCGGAGATGCCCAGTGAACGTGCCAGATAGGTTTTCTGGGCAGCCGGAGATGTTCCCGGCCTTCATGGGACAATGCCAACTATTTATGACTAGGCCAGAGGATTTTCCGGATGACCGGGCTCGGGTGGCATTTGTGATTAGCTTCCTTTCTGGCTCTGCCGCCCGATGGGCCACACCCCTGTTGCTTCAAAATAGCCCATTGCTCTTGGACTATCAGGGCTTTTTGCAACACCTGCACGTGATGTATGAGGACCCCCTTCGAATTCAGATGGCAGCTAGGAGCATTAAGGACCTCCATCAAGGGAAGCGCCCCCTGCAGGACTATATTGCTGAATTCTGACTTCTAGGCCAGGACTCGGCTTGAAATGAGGTGACGCTGATGGACGCCTTCCAGGATGGCCTCTCAGGCGAGCTGCAGGACGAACTGGTTCGGGTGGAGGTGCCTCAGATCCTCGATGCTCTGGTGACCCAATGCCTGCATATCGACGCCTGCCTCCAATGGCGATGGCCTCGTCGGCCCCTCCAGGAACCACCGGCAGCTTCTGCACCCCCGCGTCCCGCACCGACAGCGCCCCGGGCCATCCCGCGTTTTGTGGCAATGGCTGAGGAGCCCATGGAGCTCGGAGCAGCCAGACCACACCTGATGGCCCAGGAGCGGATGCGGAGACGCCAAGGGGGATTGTGTTTCTATTGTGGAGAGGCTGGACATTTTGCCGCTTCGTGTCCCAGGAAGCAAAGTGGGGCGCTCAAGCCTGTTCCAGAATCTCGGCATGGCCAGCCGGGAAATGGGGCAGGCCCGGTCTAGGGGAAACCCTAGGCAAGGTGCGTGTCAACGCCCCGTCGGACTTAGCGGATGTGGACTGTGAGCCCCCTCGGCACCTGATTCTGGACACCTGGGTTTTGTTGGCCAACCGGTCGGAGGGGCTTCAAGCGCATGCGTTGGTGGACTTGGGGGCCACGACGAACTTCATGGACCAGGCCTTTGTGGCCCATTTTAAGGTTTCCTTGGTTCCGGTGGACTCTCCGTTGAGGGTCGAGACTATTGATGGGCGGGAACTCGTGGCGGGGCCCATCAAATTCACTACCCAGCCCTTGCACCTCACCATTGGGACACACGAGGAGGTGATCCAATTCTACGTGACGGCAGACCTTCACTTCCCATTGGTCCTGGGGATGGCCCGGCTTCAGGCCCACGATCCGCAGGTGGCATGGTAGAGAAACACCATCTCGTTCCTGAGCCTGCAGTGTGTCGACCACCTCCGCCACACCTGTGCCAGCCAGGACGTCTCCACCCCGGCCGTCTCCTTGCCTCCTGAGCTGACGCCCTTCGCTGATGTGTTCAGCGAAAAGGAGGCAGACCGACTACTCCCGCACTGACCCTACGACTGCCCGGTGGACCTGCTCCCCAACGCGCCACTGCCCGCGGGACGCCTGTATTCCATGTCAGAGCCCGAGTTGGCCGCACTACGGGACTTTCTGGACAAGAACCTGGCCCGAGGGTTCATCCGGCCTTCGTCCTCCCCTCTCTCGGCCCTGGTCCTCTTTGTGAAGAAGAAGACGGGGGACTTACACCTGTGCTGCAATTACCAGCACTTGAATGCCATCACGGTGCAGAATCGCTACCCCCTGCCGCTCATCCCGGAGCTGATGGAGAGGTTGTGGGAGGCCTCAATCTTCACCAAGCTCGATCTCCGAGGGGCCTACAATCTGGTGCGCGTGCGAGAGGGGGACAAGTGGAAGACGGCGTTTGGCACCTGATACGGCCACTTCGAGTATACCGTCATGCCGTTCAGGTTGATCAACGCCCCCGCAGTCTTCCAGCACCTAATGAACGACATTTTCCGGGACATGTTGGACCAGTTTGTGGTTATATACCTAGATGACATTTTGATTTATTCCCGGTCCCAGGAAAGCCACCTCCAGCATGTCCGCCAGGTGCTGCAGCATCTGCGGGAGCACCAACTCTATGTGAAGTTGGAGAAATGTTTCTTCTTCCAGACTTCCATAGAGTTCCTTGGGCACATCATCTCCCCCGAAGGCATCGCTATGGACCCGCACAAGGTAGAGGCCTTGTGTAATTGGGAACCCCCTCGTCGGGTGAAGGACATCCAGCGTCTGCTGGGGTTCGCCAACTACTACCGGACCTTCATCCCGGGCTTCGCCACCCAGACCTTGCCGCTGACCCGACTCCTTCGCAAGAAGGTCCCGTTCCAGTGGGGGGCCCACCCCAATCGTCCGTTCGTGGTCGAGACGGATGCATCCAATGTGGCGATTGGGGCGGTGCTGCTACAGGCCCCAGTGGATCGCGGCACTCTTTTTCCCTGCACTTATTACTCACGGAAACTCAATCCTTCCGAGCGCAACTACACCATCTGGGAAAAGGAGTTGCTGGCTATCAAGGCCGCGTTCGAGGCTTGGCGGCATCACCTTGAGGGGGCCCGACACCAGGTGGATGTGCAGACGGACCATCAGAACCTGGAGCACCTCACGATGGCCAGGAAGTTGAACCAGCGGCAGATCCGGTGGTCGTTGTTTTTCTCCAGGTTCAACTTCCACGTCACCTACATTCTGAGCAGCCACAACCAGAGAGCAGATGCTCTATCCCGCAAGCCGGAGTACTTTTGCCCTAAGGAGTCCTTTCCCCCATGGACGGTGCTGCCAGCGGAATCCTTGGCTGCGGTCCAGGAACTGACAGACTTGCGGGCTCAGGTGCTGGAAGCGGAGCACCGGGATGACTGGTCACAACAGCGGAAAGCGGAAATCGGCCCTGTGCCCCCATGGACTTTGGAGGAGGGCTTGTTGAAGCACCGGGGCTGGTTGTACGTTCCCACAAGTCCGCTCCGAGCCCTCATCATGAACCAGTGCCATGACAACCCCGCGGCAGGACACTTCGGTTTCTTTAAAACCCTCAACCTAGTGACGCAGACTTTTGGGTGGCCTCGGGTACGGCACGATGTGCACGCGTACATGACATCCTGTGTGACGTGCCGACAGGCCAAAGCCACGTCCGGCCCACCTCCTGGACTCCTCCAGCCACTGCCAATACTGGAGAGACCATGGGGAGCCACCTGCCACCATCCGCTAAGTTTACGACCGTCCTCATGGTAGTGGACATGCTCATGAAGATGGCACATTTTATCCCATGCTGTGGACTGCCATCGGCCCGCACCACAGCCCGTCTGTTCCTGCAACACATCTTCCGCCTCCACAGCCTGCTGGACAGGGTGGTTTCGGACCGTGGGGCCCAATTCACAGCCCGCTTCTGGAAAAGCCTGATGGCCGCGTTGGAGGTGCAGGTGTGCCTGTCGTCAGCGCATCATCCGGAGACTGACGGGGGAATAGAGAAGGTCATCGGCATCCTAGAACAGTACCTCCACTGTTTCGTCAACCAGCAGCAGGACAACTGGGCCGAGTACCTTCCCCTGGCCGAGTTCAACTCCCAACACACCTCCACCCAGATGACCCTGTTCCAGACAACGTAAGATACCATCAACAGCTTTTCCCGTTGTCAATCTCAGATTCCCCTGTTCCCGAGACCCAGGACTTCCTCTCGGAACTGCAGGCAGTGCAGCAACTGGTGTGTCAGCAGCTGATCCGGGCGAAGGAGGACTGTAAACGGGTCGCCGACCGCTCTCGATGGGCAACGCCACCACTGGAAGTTGGAGATCGGGTGTGGCTGTCCACGAAACACCTCCCCACGGACCGGCCAGTGAAGAAACCGGACCACCGCTTTATCGGTCCCTTCCCCATCGAGGCGATCATCAGCCCGGTGGCCTACTGGTTAACTGTACCACGCTTCATGCAGCTCCACCCTGTTTTCCATCGGTTCCTCCTGGTCCCTGAGGCCCCATCGTGCCATCTCCGACGGCCGTTGCCTGACCCCCCCCCCAGGCTCAGTCGACGAGGATGACTCCACGACATACGAGGTGGACAGCATCCGGGACTCCCATTGGCTGAAGGGCTGTTTCCAGCACCTGATTGCCTGGAAGGGGTACGGGCCCGCGGATTTCACTTGGGAGGATGCTTCCTCCATCCATGCCCCTAACCTGGTACGGGCCTTCCATGACCAGTTCCCGTCCTGACCGCGTCCCGACCGTCAGCCGTGGGGGAAGGGCCCTGCAGTGGGGGATAGGCTCCATTACCTGAGCCTGTGTCATCGGCAGGAGAGGACTCCGAGAGTGAAGGAAAGGAGTTGGCAAGGCCTCCCTTTCCAGGACCCTCCTTTCTGGCAATGCCTTCGGTGTCTGCCGAAGGGCAAGAGATAGGGCCGCGGCCAAGCACGTCCATGCAGCCACAGGTGGACAGTGATGAGGGTAATGAGTCTTGGCTGGATCCTCGGCAGCATCACAGAGATAAACACGTGCAACAGAAGAAAAGGCGTGCCAGAGATTAGGCTGAGTCATTGGACCACACCCCACAGGGTATAAAAGGGGGTGAGGTGGCCATTCAGACTCTGTGATGGACAAAACTAACTACTATCGAGTCACATTGCATCTTTGGAAACAACATTATCGGCTTTGGATTTATTTTATGAAATGGACAATTCTTGACTGTGTGTATTTGTTTATTGAGTAAAAGTTCTTGGCAAGCAGCTACTGGGTTGCTGCCAAGCGTCTTATCAGAAGAATTGGTTGTCTGCCAGTTTATTTAACCCCCGGCTGTTTGTTTGTGTGCGTGTGTGAGACGGGGACAGAGCACTGAGTCTGTTTCTTCCCATCCAGGCCTGCACCGCTTCCAGGCAAAGGGACTTCACAGAAAGGGTATCCCCAGGGTGATCCGGGGTGGAGATGTAAAGCTGAGTATCATCAGCATATTGATGGTACCTCACCCCGAAACCATGAATGATCTTACCCAGTGGCTTCATATAGATGTTAAAGAGCAGGGGGGAGAGAACTGACCCCTGAGGCACCCCACGTGAGGGGCCTCGGGGTGGATCTCTCTCCCCCCATCCATGAATGTATCTATAATGAATGTATTAGAATACTATGAGGCACATCCAGAAAAACAAGCAGCATTGATTTTCATACATGCATAAAAAGTGTTCGATAACCTAAATTGGGATTTTCTTATAAATCAATTAGCAGTAATGAATTTCGGAGATAAATTTATTGGAATGATCAAAGCAATATATTCTAACCAGATGGCAAAAATAATATTAAATGGAGAACAAACAGAAGGCTTCAACATAACTAAAGGGGTAAGACAGGGATGCCCGCTATCCCCTCTGTTATTCATCAATGGAGACGTTAATGTTACAAATTAGATAAAATCAGGAAATAAAGGGACTAAAAATCAAAACACAGGAATATAAAGTGCAGGCCTTTGCAGATGATCTGGTATTTATCAAAGAAGAACCTTTAGAAACTGGGCAAGTACTATTACAAGATATAAACCAATTCGGGAAACTGGCAGGGCTTAAAATAAATAAAGAGAAAACTAAAATATTAATCAAGAACCTAACCAATAGACAAAATGAAGAACTGGAGGAGAAACAGGGAAAGTTAGATTCTTGGGAATATGGTTATCGGCAAAATGCATTATGATAAAAGAAGACAACTACAATAAACTGCTACAACAAATACAAAAAGATTTGGACAATTGGACTAAACTACAGATATCACTAACTGGCAGAATCTAAACAATTAAAATGAATATACTGCCCAAATTGCTTTATCTCTTTCAAACAATACCGATAAAATTAGGAAAAATTTTTTTGGGACAATTAAACAAAATGGTATCCAAATTTATCTGGTCAGGGAAAAAACCATGTATTAACGTTAAACTTCTACAAGATAGCAGAAATAAGGGTGGTTTTGGTCTCCCAGACTGGGAGCTTTACTATCAGGTGGCAGCCTTGACATGGCTCAAGGACTGGGTCCAATTGAAAAATAAAAGGATACTGCCGATAGAATGCCACGATCTCCAACTCAGCTGGCATGGTTTCCTCTGGGAGGGGAAGAATAAATCCCATTCATACTTCCAGAGGCACACAGTAAGAGCTGCCCTATTAAAGATTTGGGGAAAAAGTCAAAAAGAACCATTATATGAAAATCCCAATTTGGTTATCAACGATGGAGGCAATGATATATCCAAATACCACAGATCTTAGTAAAATGGTGAGTTACGCATAACTTTTAGATGAAAAAAGAGAATTAAAATCGGTCCAGGATTTGAAAACGCAAGGAATAGATATGGGATGGTGGCCTTATTTACAAATCAAGACAAGATTCAAAAAAGATCGGGAACAATATGGTATTTATGAGAAACAATTGGAAGTGGATAAATTACTACAAGGAATGGGGCAGAGGGGAATTATCACTAAAATATACAATTTCCTTTTAAGATATAAAATGGAGGAAGAGACAGTAAAGGAGACAATGATTAATTGGGCCAGAAATTTCGGTCATAATATAGAGCTAGAACAATGGGATAAATTATGGGAAAGAAACTATAAATTTACAATGGTAGTAGCCTACAAAGAAAATATCTACAAAATATTTTATTGATGGCATTTGCCCCCAGCGAGATTGGCCAAAATGTTCCCAAATCTATCCCCCAAATGTTGGAGATGCGATCACAAGTCAGGAATGTTTTACCATATGTGGTGGATGTGCCCCAATACAAGGAAATACTGGTGCAAAATCAAGAAATGGCTGGAAGAAATTATGGAACAAAAGATAGAACTGAAACCAGAATTGTTTTTACTAGGAATATTAGATCTGAAAATGGATAAAAGTTTCCATTATATAACACTACACATACTAACTGCTGCTAGGATTGCCTTCGCATAAAATTGGAAATGTACTAATGTACCCTCAGATGAAATAGTAATCAGAAAGATACTTGAGTGTGCAGAAATGGACAAAATGACCATGAAGTTAAAAGAAAGAGAAGAATCGGATTATTACCTTATGATTAGTACCTTATGATTCTTGACAAATGTATCTTTTCTTTTATGTACACCGAGAGTGTATGCACCAAGACAAATTCCTTATGTGTCCAATAACACTTGGCCAATAAAGAATTCTATTCTATTCTATTCTATTCTATTCTATTCTAGTCTAGTCTAGTCTAGTCTAGTCTAGTCTAGTCTAGTCTAGTCTAGTCTAGTCTAGTCTAGTCTAGTCTAGTCTAGTTTGGAATAGAATGTATAAGTGGCTAGAGAACAGAAGCCAAAACAAGAAATAGTTTTAAATTAGTATTGATTAAATATTAACCAAAGTTAATATTTTGCAAAGTTGCGATCTTATTCAGGAGGGGGGAGCGGACCTGGCAGGTATTACGGAGACCTGGTTGGGCCATGAGGGGGGGATTCCCCTTGTGAATATGTGCCCACCAGGTTTCTGAACATTCCATCAGCCGAGAGCTCAGGGCAGGGGCGGGGGGATGGCGGTTATTATAAAGGAAAGTCTTGATCCGAGGGAGACCACTGTTCCACAGATAGCCGGATGTGAGTCCCTTTTTGTGAAGTGGGGTCGTGGAGTACAGATGGGCTTGTTGATCACGTACCTGGCTCCCTGCCGCGTGGCAACGGCCCTGCTCGAGCTGTTCAACGTCATAGCTGAGGTGGCGGTTGGTACCCCCAGACTTCTAGTCATGAGGGATTTCAACCTGCCATCTGTCGGCGAAACGTCTGAGGTGGCTCGAGAGTTCATGGCTTCCATGACAGCCATAGACCTTACTCAGTTAATTCATGACCCTACTCACACGGGTGGACACACTCTGGACTTAGTTTTTGTCTCTGGTCAGTGGTCGAGTGGCCTTGATACAGGGGATATAGTCATTGAACCCTTGTCATGGTCTGACCACTCGCTCCTTCGACTGGACTTTCTAACTGCTGCACCCCGCTGCAGGGAGGTGGGACCGACCAGGTGGTTCCGCCCCAGGCGCCTGATGGACCCTGATAGGTTCCAGATGGAGCTTGGGCCATTTCCTGAGACTCTGGCTCATGACTCGGCTGAGGACCTGGTGGCCGCCTGGGATAGTGCGGCTGCCGGGGCCTTGGACCGTGTCGTGCCTTTGCGGCCTCTGACCCGGCACCAAACTCACCTAGCTCCTTGGTTCTCCAAGGAGCTTAGGGAGATGAAGCACCGGAAAAGACGCCTGGAGAGTAGTTGGAGGACCAGCCGCTCCGAATCCGACCGAACACTGGTGAGGTCTCATATTAAGACCTACCTAGTGGCGATTAAAGCGGCGAAATCTAGCTATTTTGCCGCTCTTATCGCGTCATCAGATAATCGCCCGGCCGCCCTGTTTAGGGTGACCCGCTCCCTCCTCCACCTGGAAGTGCGGGATGACCCCTTGCAGGGCCGAGCTGAGGACTTTGTGCAGTATCTGTATGACAAAATCGCTCAGATTCGGGAAGGGCTGGCCTCTGACTGGGTATGTCCGGACGGGATGACTGAGGCAGGTCTTGAGAGTGTTATCTGGGGGGAGTTCGATCCTGTGGCTCCCGAGGACATGGACAGGGTCCTGGGACGGCTGAACGCGACCACATGTTTATTGGACCCGTGTCCCTCCTGGTTGGTACTGGCTTCCCGGGAGGTGACACGAGGCTGGCTAAGATTGTTAATGCTTCTTTGAGTAAGGGGGTCCTGCCAGCTGCTTTGAAAGAAGTGGTTGTGAGGCCCCTCCTCAAGAAGCCCTCTCTGGATCTGGCTGTTTTGGCTAACTATCGTCCAGTCTCCAACCTTCGCTTCGTTGCGAAGGTTGTTGAGAGTGTGGTAGCACAACAGCTTCCCCGGTACCTGGATAAAGCTGTCTATATAGACCCGCTCCAGTCCGGCTTCTGGCCTGGGCACAGCATGGAAACGGCATTGGTCGCGTTGGTGGATGATCTCTGGAGGACTCGGGATAGGGGTTGCTCCTCTATCCTGGTCCTGTTAGACCTCTCAGCGGCTTTTGATACCATCGACCATGGTATCATGTTGCACCGGTTGGCAGGGTTGGGGGTGGAGGGCACCATTCTGCGGTGGTTCTCCTCCTACCTCTCTGACCGGTCGCAATCTGTGTTGACAGGGGGGCAGCGGTCGACCCCGAGGCACCTTGCTTGTGGGGTGCCACAAGGGTCGGTCCTCTCGCCCCTTCTGTTCAACATTTATGTAAAGCCGCTGGGTGAGATCATCCGTGGCTTCGGGGTGGAGTTCCATCAGTACGCTGATGACACCCAGCTGTACATCTCCACCCCAGGCCACCCCAATGATGCCCTTGAAGTGATGTCCCAGTGCCTGGAGGCCGTGCGGGCCTGGATGGGGAGAAACAGGCTCCGACTCAACCCCTCCAAGACTGAGTGGCTGTGGCTTCCAGCATCCCGATATAGCCAGCTGACGCCATTGCTGGCTATTGGGGGCGAATCACTCGCCCCCACGGAGAGGGCTCGTAACTTGGGCGTCCTTCTGGACGCACGGCTGTCTTTAGAAGATCATTTGACGGCCGTGGCCAGGGGGGCTTTTTATCAGGTTCGCCTGATATGCCAGTTGCGCCCCTTTCTAGATCGGGACTCCCTACGCACAGTCACTCAGGCACTCGTCACTTCCCGCCTGGACTACTGCAACACTCTCTACATGGGGCTCCCCCTGGGGTGCACCCGGAGGCTCCAGCTGGTTCAGAACGCGACCGCGTGGGGGATTATGGGGGCGACGAGGCGCTCCCATGTGACACCTCTCCTGCGCGAGCTGCACTGGCTCCTGGTGGGCTTCCGGGTGGGCTTCAAGATGTTGGTGACCACCTTTAAAGCGCTCCATGGCTTAGGGCCAGGGTACTTACGAGACCGCCTTCTGCCACCAATAGCCTCCCACCGGCCAGTATGCTCACACAGAGTGGGCCTCCTCAGGGTCCCGTCCGCCAGACAATGTCGGCTGGCGACCCCCAGGGGGAGAGCCTTCTCTGTGGCGGCGCCCACCCTCTGGAACAACCTCCCCCTAGAGATACGTACAATAACAGACCTCCGGATTTTTCGTCGGGCCCTGAAAACCTATTTATTTCAACTAGCTGGGCTGGCTTGAGTTAAATTTTAAATTGATTTTAAATTGGGTTGTTTTAATTTACGGCCAAAATATTTAATTATTTTAAACTGTTTTTAAATTTTGTATGTTCTGTTTTTTACTTTGGCTGTTCACCGCCCTGAGTCCTATTTGGAGAAGGGCGGTATAGAAATGGAAACAAATAAATAAATAAAATCAATTATTATTAAATTTAAATTACTGATTATAATGTAAGTATAATGTAGATATTAGTAACTAGTATCATTATAATTGTTATTATGTCATTAAAGTTGTTATAACTGATAGGAAGGCAATGCAGAAGAGCGAATTATAAAAACAGAACATATATGCCGATACGGAAGGCTATAAAACTACTCTACATTGCTATGTTTGTCTTGTTTTTTCTTGTTTTTTCTGTTTTTGTTGTTGTTTTTTGTTTTTAAAGGTGAAAAATGTTTAATAAAAACTATTTTTTAAAAAACAAAGTAATTTCCATTACCACATCTTGTCCTTGGTAATTCAATAAATTAATTGCATTATTTTTTGAAAATTCTAGTGAAAAGAATTGGAATAAATACATTAGATGCTATGAAATTCTCAGTTACTAAACTGGTTTATTCTTAATTCAATCTCCTCTCTCTTTCTCTTTCTCAGTCTTTCCTTCTATGAGGGAAATTATAATTATTTCCACTGAAAAGCCTCCTACAGAAATAAGAATACATAATATATCCTGGGCTTCCTGAATTCAGGACTCATCTGACATTTCCAGCCACTGATTTTTATAGCTTGAATAGAGTACTAGACTCTGATTCAGCAGAAGTCTCTCAGATATTGTATTTGGTGCAGCTATATAAGAATCTTTATTGCAATTACCCTCTGTTAACATGAGGGATGCAGTTCGCTATTATACTCATTGCTGTTTAAATCTATTGCTTCTTCCTCCAGGCTTTCTCACAGTTTAAAGAATTATTTGCCCTGTGCTTCATGGCTTTATAGCTGAGCAGTTATTGTTTGTTGACATCTCTGCCTTGAGAACATCTGGCTCTTGACTTATCTGTGACCCTCATTAGAAGAAACTCTAATGAGAAACACAACATTGCATTAAAAGTAGAATACCATCCAAAGTCACAGCTTAAGGCTAACCCTATTTTATGGTCACCTTTTTATACTCACAAAATAATGGCAATAACATGGTTTTCAACAGTGTGAACAGTTAAATTTCCACGAATATTTTCTGACAGAGGAGAGTCAGTCTGTAACTGCAATAATCTATATATTTGCAATTAGCAGGAGTAGGGAAGTATGGAGATGCATTATAATGTAGCTTTGTCTAATCTATTTTACATTTCTAACAATATTCTCTCAGAACTGGATGAAAATGTTTTCCTCTGGAGTATTAATGATATCACACCTGCTGAACTGCTAGGAAATTATTTCTTAGCAAGTCAGTAGCAACAGAGCATAACCCGTTGAGCTAAATCTTCAAGCAGTATTAAACTATAACACCAACTGCCTTTGCTAGCATAGGAAACTGCTTTCATGAAAACAAACCTAGGAATGTTAGCTGAAGCAATGAAATGAACCTATACAAGAAAAATATGTTAAGAGATTCAGAAATCTTTACTTTATATTACTAATTTTTCATCAGATGACAGGTCTGTAGTTCCTTCAAGATTTAAAAACTTACATTGTTCACCTCAGGGGAGAAATGAGAATTAAAGGGTGTTGATGTTCTTCAGTTTATGTTGGATTGTGTTGTTGACCATTTTTATCTGTGAAATAGTATAGAATGATCAAATGTCTTTTATAGGATCCATTGGGGGGAGGTATTGAACCAATCCAAATAGCTGGCCAATTATAAAATGCTACATTATTATTGTAAGATGGCTGAATATTTAGCACATCCTTGATGTTTTATTCCCATTCATATTCATACAACATACAGCTAAGACACCAGTTTAGCATGTCTTTAACTTCATGGCTGAAGGTAAAAGACTGGTTTTAAGAAGTACACCCAAGTGTCCTAATGTTATCTCTCTCTAGTCTAGTGCTAATCAGCTCCAGGTGTTGATTTTTCAGTATTCTGTTTTATACCTTCCCTGCCTGACAAGATGCTTTTCCTGGATAGATTCTTCAGCCTCACATTTATGAGAATAATGTCTGAAATGAGTCCTTGTTATAAGAATCTCAAAACTGTCTTGCCAGATTTCTAATTATCATCACTGTTTCCAAATCTATATGTGCACATTCACAACAATCCTGAACATTTGAAAAATTAAGATTCTATCTTCCTATTTGCCTTAAAACACCATTTAATTGTTTGGGTGATGGGAAACAGCTGATGGAAGAGTAGAGGTTGTATCTGCAGTTTTCAGTTCATAGAAAAACCAAAGAATAAAAAAGATATTTCAAAAGTCTTCAGCAGAACTTTGGTTTAAGGGGATTGGGGGATATAAGGCCAATTTAGTTCTGAACTAAGCCAATTGAAGTTTTGGATGGGAATTTTCTTTTACTGATGTGACTGTAGGATGAGTGATTTAGAATTGACCCTTCTCCTGTACGCTGCTTAGAGAGTCTAAGCAATGGGTGATAACTTTGTCTGATTGGCCAGCGACTGAGTTGTAATTTGTTTAGTCACACCTCCTCCTTCCTGTTTAGCTCCAGTTTGTTAATTCAGTCGGCCTACAGAGACTTATTCTGATTATCCTCCATTGCTTGGACTTTCTTGCTCAACGCACAGAAGAGGATTATATCTAAAAACCCTTCGTTTCTACTGGGAACGGTTTCTGCAACAGCGCCCAGCCAAGCACCAATCAGCTGAGCCACGGGGTTCCGCGGCGGTGATATTTGCTGCAGAGACGCCTGAATGACACATGGAGCCTTTGATCTCTTCCTCGTTCGTTCTGGAGGTTGCCTTTGTTGCATCAGATCAGCACAGAGAAAGCCGTGGTGCCGGCTCTGCGCTCCTTTATTTGGGCAAGGATCCGTGGTGTCAGATTCCAGCTCCCTGGGCAGGCTGTGGCATTTTTTTCACGCTTAAAACCTTGGTGTAGTTTTGCGCCATTTTGTTTCCCCCCCCCCACTGCAGCTTTTATTCTACTTTGCTTTCTTTTCTTTTTTTTATAATATTTTTATTAATAATTAAAAAAAACCCAACATAAATACATTAAAACAACATACAAAACGGACAAACATCAATTCAGTCCAATGACTGACTTTTAGAAGTTACTACAACGGTGGGTTATTTTCATATTTCTATTTGTATCTATATCTACATTCACACATTTACATGGTTATATATGTATATATATAATTGACTCCTTGTTTACTTCTATGCATTTCTATTGAATAGTCGAAAATTATCTTTATATTCCTATTTTTGCCTCCAGCCAGCTGTACCATCTTTGCCATACTAAATAGTAATCAGTATCGTCTTTCTCTTGTATTTCTTTTGTGAGCTTATCCAATTCTGCACATTCTGTAATTTGAGCTATTATTTTGTCCTCTGTGGGTAACTGTTCAGATTTCCAATGTTGGGCAAAGAGTATACGTGCTGCTGTGAGGATATGGATGATCAGATATTTTATTTCTTTGGTATATTGTGCTGTGATTATTCCCAATAAAAAGATTTCTGGCCTCATTTCCAGTTTTTGTTTTGTGATTTCTTCAATCGTTATTTTAATTTGTTGCCAGTATTGTTTTGCCCTTCGGCATGACCACCAGAGATGATAATATGTCCCTTTCTGTGATTTACATTTCCAGCACATTGGAGACGTATTTGGGAACATCTTGGCCAGGCGCGCCGGTGGGAGGTGCCATCGGTAGAACATTTTGTAAAGATTTTCCTTATAGGGTATAGACAATGTCATCTTATAATTTATCTTCCACAAATTTTCCCACTTATCCAGTTCAATAGTATATCCTATATTTTTGGCCCATGTTATCATATTCTCTTTGACGACCTCCTCTTCTAATTTGTATTTTAGTAGGTACTTAGAAATTTTGGTAATCATTTTCTCATCTGTACTTTGTAATATTTTATCCAGTTCATTTGGTTCATTTTGGAATCTGAATTGTGCCCGATCAGTTTTGTATCTTGATTCTATTTGCATGTATGGCCACCAATCAATGTCTATACCCTGATTTTGTAATTCTTGTCTTGTTTGTAATTCTCCTTCACTGTTCAGTAGTTCTTTATAACTCCTCATTTTCTCTTTTCCCATTCCAAATAAATTTTGTTATTATTTTATTAAGGTCCTTTAAAAAGTTCTTTCCTGGCCAGATTGGGGTTACTTGAAAGAGGTAGAGTAATCTAGGCAGTATATTCATTTTTATGGATGTGATTTTCCCTAGAAATGACAGTTGTAATTTGTTCCACGTTTCCAGATCTTTTCTAATTTGTTTCATTAATTTGTTATAATTGTCTTCTCTAATTGTTATTGCTTTAGCAGTAAGCCAGATTCCTAAATACTTTATTCTCTTTACAATTTGTATTCCTAATTTATCTTCTAGTTTTGTCTCCTGTACCTTTGTCAAATTCTTTGTTAATGCTTTAGTTTTTTGTTTGTTAATTTTAAGCCCTGCGACTCTTCCATATTCCTCTATCTTCGCTAAAAGTTTGGTTCCTGTTATTTCTGGTTGCTCCATTATAAATACTACATTGTCAGCGAAGGCTTGCAATTTGTACTCTTCTTTCCATGTTCTCAAACCTTTTATTTCTGCATCTTTCCTAACTTCATTTAGTAATATTTCCAATGAAATTATAAACAGTAGTGGGGACAAAGGGCAACCCTGACTCACACCCTTTTGTATATCCAGATTTTCAGTCATATCTCCATTAATCATAATTTTGGCCGTTTGGAAGGAGTATACTTTTCTAATCATATGTAAAAATTTGACACCGAAATCCATGGCTTCTAGTTGCAATATGAGGAAATTCCAATTTAGATTGTCAAATGCCTTTTGTGCGTCTAAAAAGATTAAGGCTACTTGTTTGTCAACTCTTTTCTCGTAATATTCCAGGACGTTGATAATTGTTCTTATGTTGTTTTTGATCTGTCTTTTTGGGACAAAACCATTCTGATCTGTATGTATGTATTTATAAATAATTATTTTCAGTCTTTGCGTTATAACCAACGTGAAGAGTTTGTAGTCTACATTGAGCAATGAGATCGGCCTATAATTTTTAACTTGTGTGGGGTCCGTATCTTCTTTGAGGATGAGTGTAATAATGGTTTCGGTCCAGGATTTGGGAATTTCTGCTTCTAATAATGCATCATTGAGAACTTGGAGTAACAGTTCATCCATTGCATTTTGACAGTTTTTGTAAAACTCCGTTGGTATTCCGTTCGGGTCTGGAACCTTGTTATTTTTCTGCTTTTTCCTTGCTTCCACCAGCTCGGACATCGTAATTGGTCTATTTAATGCTTCTCTATGGGACTCCTCTAATTTTGTAATGTTTGTTTTACATAAGTATTCCTTAATGTCTTCATCCCGGATCTCTTCTTTCTTGTAGAGACTTTGAAAAAAATCTTTGACTATACGTTTTTTGTCTAGATTGGTATAGTATATTTGTCCTGTTTCATCCTGCAATTGAAATATTGTTCTCCTTTCTTTTTCTTTTTTCAGTTTATACGCTAACCACCGCCCCGTTTTGTTTGCATGCTCAAAATGTTTCTGTTTTGCTAGCTTGATTTTCTGTGCAATTTCTGTCTGGGTAATCAGATTGATTTTATGTTTAGTAAGATTTAATTTTTCTTTTATTGTTTTGCTGTGGGGTTCCTTCTGCAATTCTAGTTCGTATATTCTGAGTTGTTCTAAGAACTTATTCCTTGACTGTTGTTTCTCTTTATTTATTTATTTTGCCATATACGCAATTGTAAGACCTCTTATGTATGCTTTAATTGTGTCCCAAAGGTTTTGAAGCGATGTCTGTTCTTTAATATTTATTTGTAGGAACATTTTAACCTCTTTCTCAATCATCTGTATGTATTCCTTATCTTTTATTATTCCCGTGTCCATCATCCACCTCCTTTGCTTTCGATGTCCTTTCCATACTATTTTAATGGGGTTATGGTCTGCCCAGGTGTTCGCTGCTATTTCGATATCTTTTACTTCCTCTCTGAGGTCCAAAGTCATCCAGGCCATGTCGATCCTAGACCATGACTGGTGTGGGTTCGAGTAATATGTATACTGTTTTGTTTGTGTGTTTGCCTCTCTCCATACGTCATGTAAGTGCAGTTCATTGATCATGTCTTTGAAAGATTCCGGTAGAATTTTCTTTCTAGTTTTACTTTGTTTGTTACTCCGATAGTCTTTTTCTATGTCCATGATTGCATTGAAGTCTTCTACCATGCAGATAGTTTCGTATTCCAGGTCTTTGATTATATTATGTAGCTTTTTAAAAAAGTCATTTTGGTTTCCGTTGGGTGCATATATAGATATTAATAATATTGTTTTGGATCCTGTTTGTATTTCTATTATTAAGATACGTCCTTCTGTGTCTGCATATATTTGTTTTGTTTTTAGGTGTTTCTTTACATATATTATGACTCCTCTCTTTTTTTGGTCTCCTAGAGATGCATATAGTCTTCCTAATCTTTGATTGTCCAATAATTTTTGATGCTGTCTTTTGACATGTACTTCTTGGAGTGTTATGATATCTATTTCTAGTTTTTGAAGTTTTGTAAATGTCTGTTTTCTTTTGGCTGGTGAATTAAGTCCGTTTATTTTGATTGAAATAAGTTTTAGCTCTCTTTCCATCTCTCTTTATTTATCTATTCATTGTTTTCAGTCTTTTTGTGTTTCTAGTAATTCTTTGCATCTTTTCCCTCGCTCCCTCTCTCTCCATTCTTTCTCTTTCCAATCTTCTCCCCTCTTCTTGATCTCTTTCTTCTTTCTCTGTCCGCTGTTCCTCTTGCCTCTTAAGTTCCTCTTCTTCTCTGCTCTCCTGCTCCTCCTCCAGTACGAAGTGTTGGTCGAAAAAGTCCTGTGCTTTTTCTAAGTTATCAATTCTATATTTTTTGTCTTCCCAGGAGATTAATAGACCCTTCGGTATTAGCCAGCGGAACTTTATTTTAAATTTATTCAACTGTGCCGTTAGAAAGTTGTAGTTCCTTCTTTGGTCCCTTGTCCTTTTTGGTATCTGTTTGAGGGTTAAAATTTCTTTTCCCCTATACATAGTTGTATCCTCTCTCATCCTCCTGTAGATCTCTTCTTTTAAAGATTTTTTTGTAAATCTAATGTGTATTTCTTTTGGTAACTTATTTCTCCGGGCGTAGTTCGTGTGAACTCTATAGATTTCATCTATTCCACTTCGTATCTCTTCCTTGTCCCTCTGGGTCACTTCTGAGAGTATTTCAGTCATGATTTCTCCTAAGTCCTCCTCCTTTTGCTCTTCTACGTTCTGAAACCTTAAGTTGAAGGATGCCTTCTCCATCTCGAGATATGATAACGAGTCCTCTAAGTCCTTATTTGTGGCTGCTTGGTTATATTCCATCTTCTCCATTCTCTTATCCGTATGTTCTATTCTCTCCTCCACCTTATGAATCCTCTGTTCGCTTTCCTCTATTTTCTGTTGTATCTTTCCTATCTTTTCATCCATGTTCCTAATATTATCCTTTATCTCTCCCACATCCGTCCTAAGTTCCTCGTGATTTTTCCTTGTCTCCTCATGATTGTGTGCCATGGTCTCTTGCATTCTATTCCTTCCTTCCTAGATCATCGTTAATACGGAATGAATGTTTTGCATACTAAGAGTGGGGGTTGCTTTATCTTTTTCCGTAGTTTCAACTGATTTTTGTTGTGCTGGAGAGGCCGTGAATATCATCTGGTTTGATGGTATTTTCTTACTTGACTTAGTAATTGTTGCTGAGCCTGTAGTTGCCATTAGTATTTCTTTTGTTATCTTCTCCCAGAGTTTCATATACTGATTACTATTTGGGCTGTTATATTTCTTTTGGTATTTATATTCAATTTATGGCTTTCAGTAATCCCAGTAAGCAATTCTACTTTGCTTTCAAGCTGTGGTGTCAGCTTAGCATGTCTGAAGCCCTAAACTGCCCTCCATACTGGTGTTTTCGTATACCAGGGAGGTGATTTCAATAGCAATTGGCAGCAATTAATAGAGACAATTTAAGGAGGGATTTTGTTGCTGTTTCACAGTTACCTCGTATTTCTCAAAATGGCATCTCGCAGTAGCTCTTCTTGCACCTCTGCCTCTCCCTCCTTCAGGCATCATGCCTCAGAGGTTCCAGCTCCTAAAAAGGGGAAATCTAGGTCTAAAGGGCCCTCTTCCAGATTCCAGCTCTCTGTACAAGCCTCCCCCACAACTGCATCTGACAAAGATCACAACGTGCACTAGAAAAACAATTTGATAAGGCCCAAAAACAGGCAGAGGCTGGTAAGGAACTTTTACACCTGGTTGCAGTAGGGAAGCATTTGATTCCTTAAACAAGGAAATTTTGATTCAGGAATCTCAGCCAAGTCAGTTTGGTTGGTCTCCTACTGCCTCCATTACCAGACAGGAAATTCAGCAGCAGACATGGATGTACCTTTGGGGATAACCAACCCTGAGCCAGGACCCTCTCATCACCACAGGTGTTCCTATGCCTCTGCTACTTTCACGCCCACCATGGCGGGGCTCCACCTAGAGGAAGGCCAAGGCACTGCACTGTCACAAGACCTGTGCGATATGATTGCCCAAACTATTAAAAGGGCATTGATGCTGCCCTTATGCAAAGGGGTTTCTTAGCTCCACTGCCAGTGATAGACCTGAATCTAAGGGCCATTCCATCAGTGGGTCATTCATCAAGAAGATCCTGGAGGAAGGAGCAGAAGTTCTCCTCATAGCTCCTCAGTGGCCCAGACAGACCTGGTTCATGGACTTATTGACACTATCAATCTCACCTCCCTGGAGGATCCCTCCAGACAGGATCTCCCTCAGCCAGGGGGCTGTGCTACACCCGGAACCTCAATGGTTTCAGCTGGCCATCTGAGCCAGCTTGAGAGGGAGATCCTGAAAAAGGACCAATTCTCTAGGAAGGTAATCTCTACCATCCTTGCAAGATGTCCATTGACAACCCGCATATACAGCGCCACATGGAATTCCTTTTGCTGCTGGTGCTCTAGAAAGGTGCTAGCCCCAACATCGGCCTCTATACCTCAGGTATTGGACTTCCTGCAGGAAGGGTTAGAGGCAGGATTAGCGGTTAATACCCTCCATAGACAAGTAGCCACTTTGGCAACTGTTCTATCCTGCGAGGGAGCTTCAACCCTCTCTCAACATCCGAGGATTCATAGCTTTTTAAAAGGGGCTTCCAATCTGTGACCTTCGTCTGTTCACAGATACCCATCTTGAGATCTGTTCCTAGTCTTATAGGCACTAATGTCCTCGCCATTTGAGCATTTGAGTTCCGCCAGCCTCAGGCTTCTGACCCTTAAGGTCGCCTTTCTCATCACCATCATTTCTGCTCAAATAATCTCGGAACTGGCAGCTCTCTCAGTATGGAAGGATCTCTGTATTATACATCATGACAGAGTCATCCTCCACCTGGACTCGACATTCATGCCAAAAATCAACTCCTGGTTCCACTGGGCCCAAGAGGTCATTTTACTAGATTTTTGTCCAAATCCCAAACACCACAGAGAATGCCGGTGGCACACCTTAGATGTACGTAGAGCCCTGCACATATACATCACCAGGACAGCACCTTCAGGAAGACAGAGGCATTATTCATCTCTTTTCACTCCAGGTCTCTGGGCACGAAGGTGACTCCATCCACCATTGGTTGCTGGCTCAAGGCCTGTATTTCTCTAGTTTATGATCATCAGGCTCGACCTATTCCGGGCTGCATTATGGTCCATTCTACAAGAAGTGCAGCCACAACGGCGGCTTGGGCCACTCAGGCCTCTATACTAGAGATCTGCAGGGCAGCTACTTGGGCATCACCTTCTCCCTTCATCAGAAACTACAAATTTGACATGTGTGCCTCTGCAAAGGTGGCCTTTGGGAGACAGGTCTTGCAACAGGTTCTTCCAGTTGACAGCACCCTGGAGGTTTCTACTTCCCACCCTAGGAATACTTAGCTTGGGCATATTCCATTGCTTGGACTCTCTAAGCAGCACACAGGAGAAAGAACGTTGTACTCACCTGAACAACCTGAACGTTCATTCTATATGCACTGCGTGAGAGTCCAATCCCTCCCTAACATTCCAGAGGGGTCCAGGAGAGTCTGTTTTTTCTCATTATAGGTTACATCTTCTCCAGAACCAGACCATTGTTAACAAATTGGAGCTAAACAGGAAGGAGGAGGCATGACTAAACAAATTACAACTCAGTCTCTGGCCAATCAGACAAGGTTATCATCCATTGCTTGGACTCTCACGCAGCGCACATAGAACAAACGTTCAGTTGAGTACAACATTCCTTTCCTCTGAAATTGCCATCCGCAATCATTTAACAGATTAGAACAGATTCATCATTCTAAAATCATCTATACAATCTCAGACTACCATTTATGTTTTGCTGCTGATCCAATTTCTGACTGAATTTCTATTTATCTAAGACTACAACATCCATTTACTCTCTGAAGCTATGTGAAGCTTGACTTGCTAAAATTACTTTTTAAAATAAATAATTCCATTCATTCTTACTTCATCACCAAGAGATTCAGCTTCCAAAAGACAAATTACTGTGGTAGCTTTGAATCTCTCCCTCATAAATATCAACCACATTTGGGATGTTTCGGAGTTTGTTGCAGAAATTAAAGCACACACAAGCAGACTGATGCAGCAGGATTCATTAACTTACTTACTTACTTACTTACTTACTTACTTACTTACTTACTTACTTATTTATTTATTTATTTATTTATTTATTTATTTATTTATTTATTTATTTATTATTGCGATTTATATGCCGCCTTTCTCCCTGGGGACTCAAGGCGGCTTACAAAATGACAAATTCCAATACAAATCACAATGAAATAAAATTAAAATCAGCAACCCTATTAAAAACAGTTTAAAATTATGACAGTGTACCCCAAACGGATCAGTTGAGTTGATGAAAGAGCCACGTCTTCAGCTCGTGATGGAAAGAAAGAAGGTCGGGGGCTGTCCTGAGCTCGGTGGGCAATCCATTCCAGAGGGTCGGGGCTCCCACAGAGAACACTCTCCTCCTGAGGGCCGTCAGCCGACATTGTTTGGCTGATGGCACCCTGAGGAGGCCGACTCTGTGAGAGCACACAGGACGGTGGGAGAGTGGCTGGAGATGGTCCTGCAAGTACCCCGGGCCTAAGCCATGAAGGGCTTTATAGATGAGCACCAGCACCTTGAAATGTATCTGGAGCGCCACCGGCAGCCAGTGCAGCTCACTCAGGAGAGGTGTTACACGGGAGTATCTAGACGCCCCCGTAACTACCCGTGTGGCTGAGTTCTGGACTAGCTGGAGCTTCCAGATGCATCCCAAGGGCAGCCCATGTAGAGGGTGTTACAGTAGTCCAACCTAGAGGTAACAAGGGCATGAGTGACCGTGGCGAGGGCATCCCGGTCTACAAAAGGGCACAACTGGCACACAAGATGCACCTGTGCGAAGGCCCCCCCTGGTTACGGCCATCAGATGGTCCTCTAAGGACAGCTGAGAATCCAGGAGGACACCCAAGTTGCGGACCCTATCGGAGGGAGCAAGAGTTTCTCCCCTGATCATTAAAGATGGAACCTCCAGATCCCGGGATGCCGGCATCCACAGCCACTCAGTCTTGGAAGGGTTGAGTCTAAGTCTGTTCCTCCCCATCCAAACCTGCACCGCTTCCAGGCAGTGGGACATCACGGAAAGGGCATCCCTAGGGTGGTCAGGGGTGGAGATGTAAAGCTGGGTATCATCAGCATATTGATGATACTTCACCCCCAAACCATGAATGATCTCACTCAGCGGTTTCATGTAGATGTTAAAGAGCAGAGGGGAGAGAACCGATCTCTGAGGCACCCCACAAGTGAGAGGCCTCTGGGAGGATCCCTGACCCCCCGCCCAAACAGACTGCAGACGACCAGAGAGATAGGAGGAGAACCACTGTAAGACAGTGCCTCCTAACCCCATCCCCCCGAGCCGCTGCAGCAGGATACCCTGGTCGATGGTATCGAAAGCCGCTGAGAGGTCAAGAAGGACCAGGATGGAGGAACAACCCCCATCCCTGGCCCACCAGAGATCATTGACTAGGGCGATCAATGCCGTTTCCGTGCTGTGACCATGCCTGAAACCAGATTGGTAAGGAAGATAAATGTACAATACCAATATAGATTCTTCTTCAACGTGATAACAGTTACAAGCAAAACACAAGCAGAGCACAGCAGACAGACAAGTTTGCAGCTTCAGAGTTCAGAGCTTAATACCAAGAGAGCCTCCTCTATACATGGCAGTTAAGCTTTTGTACAGACTCAGTTGCCTAAACCAGACCTCTAGCTTAAGTTTCTGTTTCTAAAACAGCCTTCATTGGCTGAGCCGGTTACCATGCCTATTCATTGGCTGACCTTGTTACCATGTCTCCATTCATTCCCCATTGGCTGATTTATTCCAGTCCATGAGTATTCATACTCTGACAGGATGATGAGAAATAATAGGGAAATAAATACAAAATGAAGGACATTAATTGCATTCTGTTCTTTGCATTTACTTATTGGATGGCTAGAACTGAAAGCCTACTAGTGTTCTCAGTATTTTGAGGTCATTAAAAATATGTTGAGTTGTTTTCAACATGCTTTGAGGGACTAGGAAATGAAAAAGAGTAACATATGTATTTAGTTTTAAGAAGAATCCAAACGATAATATTGAGAAGTTTTAATTGTCTAGTATGATTCCAAGTAGCTAAAACTTTTTTTCTAGATTGCATTTGTGACATTTTTAAAAAAAAAAAATTAGAAGTGTTGCTTACAGTGTTATTGTGGGGATAAAATTACAGGAAACCCCCTAGGTAAACTAGCTTTTGTTTCTGAAAAAAAATAGAAACTCTTGAAAGAAAAGTCCCCCTCTTGTTCCTATTTATATGCTTTCTAGTGAGCTTTTGCAATAGTATTATTCATAGTCTATTCATTGTTCCCAAATAGTCTCATAGTTGTATATTCTGGGCAATTTACATTTTTGTTAGTGTAGAATCTTTTTACATTCCATATTTGGCAGAACATCTGTGAGCATGTCTGTGAGCCAAGAATATTGGTGATATAATAATTGAAACAGGATAAAATCTGTCCACCTGATTAGTCAAGTATGAGAGATTGTATTTACTGCAGGACTTCCAAATTCTTTATTGGGTGGACAGCACCTCCCAGGAAGTGCCTCTATTGCTGGAATGTTGACTTTACCATAAGCAAATTTTATTGAAAATGTCATAGTTTCATTCAGCTGGTCAAAGGAGGAGGAGAGCCTTTCCCACTCTTTCTCTAATGGAGAAGAACCCCAACTTCTGAGGCATCAGGTTGTACCAAGAATTGGTCTAAGTGTTGAGTAGCATCAGTGAAGAGAAATGGACTTTGAAATCCTACAACACTACTTGCTATTGAGTAAACTTTGTTAACTTAGAAAATCAGCAAAATAAATTTAATGTTTTAAAACTAGATTTTTAAAGGCTTTAAATTGTTTGTTCTGACATAAGCAACCAAATACTTTGTCAGAGTTTCATATTTGTCTGTAATAAATATTCTAAACCACCTAAATTGTGCTTAGGGTATCTTCTTCCAAGCCTAACTGAAAACTGACAACTGAATTAAGGTTTAAATGGATGATTGGATGATTTTTGAAATGGATGATGGATGAAATGGATGATTTTTTGCAAAATGTCCAGCAAAACAATTTAGAGGACGGACATTGGTATACTAGTCTTGCCTGAACTGGAGTTATTCAAATGAAGTTTACAGCTTCTTCGAGGTTATGAAATTGAACTCAGAAGGCTTTTATTATTGTATAAACCTTAAATGTTATTATATTAGAATTTCACGGTAGGAGTCTCTCTTTTTAATTTTTTTTTAAAATTTTTATTATAAACTGAAGACAAACAAAAACAAAAAGAATACGTTAACAAAACAAAATCACATACATACAACTAGGGTTGATTAAACCCCCATGTACATACAATTATATACCATCATACTACATCTTTGATTAAATTTTCCACATTGCACCTTACACTTGTTAATCTTCTTACATCTAATATTACCTTATATATATTTAGTATAATATATTTAGTATCAACAAATCTATGCTATATGCTTTCCTAACATCTACCTCATGGCATTTTTACTTCTATCCATTTGTACCATTTATCCCAGCTTTGATTGAAGGTTGATTCTTGTCTATCTTTAAGAATATATGTTAATCTATCACATTCTGCACACCACAATTTTTTTTTAATAATCATCTGGTCTGATGGTACTTCTTTCCCTTTCCAAAATTGTGCATATGCAATTCTAGCCGCAGTGGTAATATGTATAAAAAGGTACCAGTCTATTTTCCTTATACCCCCAGGATTTATTCCTAATAAGTAGACCTCTGGTCTCATGAGCCAATCCTTTATCTTACTCCAATAGCTTTGGGCTTGTAAACATGTCCACCATTGGTGGTAAAATGTACCCCTGGCTGCCCCACATTTCCAACATTCTGCTGAAGTTCCAAGGAACATCTTTGTGATTCTTGCTAGTGGTATATGCCATCTATATAACATTTTAAATATATATTTTTTGAAAGACACTGCCATCGTCATTTTTGCATTTCTATTCCATATTGTTGCCATTTTTCCAGATCTAATGTATATCCGAAATTCCTCGCCCAGGCTATCATCGAGTCTTTAACTACTTCATCAGCTATAAATCAGGACAGGAGGAGGTTATATACCTTAGTGATACATTTCTTATCACCTTCCAGGAGGGCCTTATCGAACTCTTGTGGTGAAATAAAGATCCCCCCATTAACTTTATCTTTTTGATACCTTGCTTGAACTTGTACGTATGCCCACCAGTCCAAATTAATTCCCCGTAATTGTAGGTCCACTCTAGATCTAAGGTTACCTCCACCATCCAGCAATTCCTTGTACATCACAGGTTTATCCAAATTATATAGAGGTGGGTATGTAGTCGCTTCAAGTGTCACAAAGCAATATGGGACCTTACTAGACATCATTCCCTTAATCTTATCTCATACCTTAATCAAACATCCCCTTACATAGTGATTCGTGAAATATTTATGCTGTCCTGTCTTGATTGGCCAGAGAAAATAATGCCACCCCTGCTGCAAATTATACCCTTCAATTTTTAATATACGCTTCCTCTTCAGTGTTATCCAATCTTTTACCCAAACCAGGCAAGAAGCTTGGTAATACCGCTCCCAATTGGGGAGCCCCAAACCTCCCCTTGTTTTATGTTCCTGCATCATTTTCCTTTTAATACGTGGCTTTTTCCCTTGCCATATGAATTTCCCAGTTATCTGATCCAGTTTACTAAAAAACCTTTTTTCTCCTCTTGCAGGAGCCGTTTGGAAAAGATATATCCATTTTGGTAACATGTGTGCCTTTATCACTGCCACTCTTCCTAGCAGGGATAGCTGTACTTTCCTCCACCTATCTAGATCCTGTTCCATTTGCAAAATGAGTTTATCATAGTTGTTCTTCTTTATCGAGGAGCATTTTGGGGTCAACCATATGCCCAAGTATTTTACTTTTTAACTATTTGTATTCCCAACACATTCTCTATCTCCATTTTCCGTGTCCCCTTAAGATTTTTAACAAGTAATTTGGTTTTATCTCTGTTAATTTGTAGACCCGCTACTACGCCGAATTCCTCAATACTTGTTAACAAATTTGACCCCGAAGTCATTGGCTCCTCCAATATAAAAACGAGATCATCTGCAAATGCTTGTATTTTAAACTCTTCTTTCCTAACATTGGTTCCTTTTATTTCTTTGTTTTGTCTGATTTGATTTAGTAAAGGTTCCAGAGTCAAAATAAATAATAGCGGTGATAGCGGGCAACCTTGCCTAGTTCTCCTACTTATTTGTATCTCCTCTGTTGTTTCACCTTCAATTAACACTCTTGCATATTGCGCCGTATAAAGTGCCCATATAGCTTGCATAAAACTAAATCCAAAATCCATCTCCTCAATTTGTAATAAAATAAAGTCCCAATTAACCCTATCAAATGCCTTTTGCGCGTCAAGAAACATTAGAACCATTTCTTTGTCTATATGTGTTTCATAATATTCCAATATATCCATGATGATTCTAATGTTATCTCGTAAATGTCTATATGGCAAAAAGCCATTTTGATCTTGGTGGATGTATTCGTTTAAAAAAAACTTTAATCTTTCCGTTAATATTGATGCAAATATTTTGTAGTCCGAATTTAGTAGGGAGATGGATCTATAGTTTTTAATCTGTGTTCGATCAGAATCAGGTTTGGGAAGCAACGTGATATAAGCTTCCATCCATGATCTGGGAACTGTACCTTTAGTTAGTACTTCATTAAATAAGTCTTTCATGTTTAACAATAATATATCATATATCTCTTTATATAGTTCAGCTGGCAATCCATTCGGTCCCGGTGATTTGCCACATTTCTGCTTCTTAATAGCATTTTCAATTTCTCCTTCCCTGATCTCTGAATTAAGAATTTTCTTCATGTTTTGTGGGATTTTAGCTAATTTCAAGTTTCCAAGGTATGCTCTTACTTGCGTCTCCTGTATTCAAAAAATTGTATAATTACCCTCTTTTTCCCTTCCACATTTCCCACGAGAGTTCCCTCTCCATCTTGTAAGGCATCAATTCTCTTTGCTTCTGCTTCTTTTCTTAACCTATACGAGAGCCATTTACCTGCTTTATTAGCGTAGTCAAAAAAATGTTGCCTCCCCCTCTTGATTTTGTTCGCCAGTTCCTCTTGGTCCAATAA
Organism: Pantherophis guttatus; assembly: GCF_059756535.1. NCBI lineage: Eukaryota > Metazoa > Chordata > Lepidosauria > Squamata > Colubridae > Pantherophis > Pantherophis guttatus. The sequence continues at coordinate 66,962,540 of NC_142067.1, forward strand.
TGATAATTTATGCTTAAGAAAGTCTTTTCTCTCTTTTATCTTCCCATTTCTCGGGTCTAGTTGTAATGCCCTCTTTTCCTTTTCTAATTCTTCTAGAATTTTGCCCCACTTTTCTCTCTCTAATTTCCATTTATGCACCGAAATTTTTATCGAATATCCTCTTATAACCGCTTTCATAGTATCCCAAATATTTTGTAGCGAGGTATCCTCTCATCTATTTTCCTCGTAGAAAAGCTTTAGTTCTTTTTTCAATCCCGCGACAAATTCCTCCTCCCTTACCAAATCTATCCTCATTGTCCACCTTCCCCTATACTTTCTTTCTTTCCAGTTTACTATCACTGGATTGTGATCCGCCCATTCGTTTGGTCCAATTTCTGTTTCTACAGTCAATCTTAATATTTCTGGAGTAACCCAAATCATATCTATCCTGGGCCATGTCCTATGTCTAGGGGAGAAATATGTGAATTGGACCTCACCTGGATGTGCAACTCTCCAAACATCTTCCAATCCTAGTTCATCCCGAATTTGATCACATATCAAAGCAGTGTCTTCCTTACCCCTTTCCTGTTTCCCATATTCACCCCCTGGCATAATCTTTAGTGGCATCCATAACTGCATTAAAATCGCCCATTAAGCAAACATGTTCATACTTCAATTCGTTTAGTTTGTTATAAATCATATTATGGAAACGGCATTGGTCGCATTGGTTGATGATCTCTGGAGGGCTCGGGACAGGGGTTGTTCCTCTGTTCTGGTCCTGTTAGATCTCTCAGCGGCTTTTGATACCATCGACCATGGTATCATGCTGCACCAGCTGGAAGAGTTGGGGATGGGAGGCACTGTGTTACGGTGGTTCTCCTCCTTTCTCTCCGACTGGTCGCAGTTTGTGTTGGCAGGGGGGCAGAGGTCGACCTCGAGGCCTCTCATCTGTGGAGTGCCGCAGGGATCGGTCCTCTCACCCCTTCTGTTCAACATTTATGTGAAGCCTCTGGGTGAGATCATCCGTGGCTTCGGGGTGAGATACCATCAGTACGCTGATGACACCCAGCTGTACATCTCCACCCCAGGCCACCCCAACGATGCCCTTGAAGTGATGTCCCAGTGCCTGGAGGCTGTGCGGATCTGGATGGGGAGGAACAGGCTCAAACTCAACCCTTCCAAGACAGAGTGGCTGTGGCTCCCGGCATCCCGATATAGCCAGTTGACTCCATCACTGACTATTGGGGGTGAGTCTTTGGCCCCCACTGAAAGGGCTCACAATCTGGGAGTCCTCCTGGATATGCAGTGGTCCTTGGAGGAACATCTGACGGCTGTAACCAGGGGGACCTTTTGTCAGGTTCGCCTGATTCGCCAGTTGCGGCCCTTTCTTGATTGGGATTCCTTGTGCACAGTCACTCACGCTCTCGTCACCTCTCGCCTTGACTACTGCAATGCTCTCTACATGGGGCTCCCCTTGAAGAGCACCCGGAGGCTCCAACTGGTCCAGAATGCAGCAGCGCGGGTAGTGATGGGAGCAACATGGCGCTCCCATGTAACACCGCTCCTGCGCGAGCTGCACTGGCTCCCAGTGGTCTTCCGGGTGCACTTCAAGGTGTTGGTCATCACCTTTAAAGCGCTCCATGGCATAGGGCCTAGCTATCTGCGAGACCGCCTGCTGCTACCGACGACCTCCCATCGTCCCGTGCGCTCCCACAGAGAGGGCCTCCTCAGGGTGCCATCAGCCAAACAATGTAGGCTGGTGACCCCCAGGGGGAGGGCCTTCTCTGTGGGGGCTCCTACCCTCTGGAATCAGTTGCCCCCTGAGATAAGGAGAATCCATGACCTCAGTGCCTTCCGTCATGCCCTTAAAACCCATCTTTTCCAGCAAGCCGGGCTGGCTTAAGAAGAAATTTTTTAAATTCTTTTAATCGGTTTGTGATTTCTTAAATTTTGGGCCAAATTTATATATATTTTTAACTGTTTTTTAATATTTGTATTCTATGTTCTTATTTTGGCTGTACACTGCCCTGAGTCCTCAGGGAGAAGGGCGGTATATAAATTGGAAATTAAATTAAATTAAATTAAATTAAATTAAATTAAATTAAATTAAATTAAATTAAATTAAATTAAATTAAATTAAATTAAATTAATTAAATTAAATAATTAAATTAAATTAAATTAAATTAAATTAAATTAAATTAAATTAATTAAATATTATAAATTTTTTTCTGGTTACAGTTAGGGGCATATATATTTCCTAGTAAAACCTTCCTTTGGCATATTTTAATTTCCACCAACAAGAATCTTCCCTCTTCATCAGCAAAAAAATTTTTGGGTTCCGAATGTTTCTGTATATATATATCGCAACTCCTCTTTTTTTTTTTTTTTTTGTCAGCTAAGGACACAAATAGATCACCTAATTTGGGACATAAGAGTAAATTCTGGTAACCTTTTTTAATATGTACTTCCTGCAAGCATATTATTTGATATCTCCTCCGCTGTAACTTCATTTGTATTTTCTTCCTTTTATTCGGCAGGTTTAATCCATTAATGTTGATAGATATTAACCGAAGTCCATCTCCTGCCAGTTTATTTATTTGGTTCTTTCAATCCATTTCTTTTTCTGTCTCATCACTATCTGGGATCCCGAGCCCCCAATGGTTTGGTCTTCTCCTTTTTCTCTTAAAGCCTTCTGCTCTTTTATCGTTTCCATTTCAAGCAACTCTTCTTGGCTTTCGCTTTCTACCTCTTCCTCACTCTCTTGCTTATCAGCTTTAAACATCAAAAAATTCCTGCACATCTCTTAGGTCTTCTATACATATCTGCTTATCTTGCCAGCTTATAATCAGCCCATCCGGTAATAGCCATCTATAACGAATCCCCATCTTCTGAAGCCTCCTCATAAGAAATTCATAATTTTTCCTTATTTCTCTTACCCGTTTTGGTAGTTGACTTAGGATAATTATTTCTCATCCTTTATAACTTATTTTTTGATCTCTCTCTTTTTGTAGTACCTCATCACATAATGTCTTCTTGGTGCAGCATACATAGACTTCTTTTGGTAGGTTATGACGTCTAGCATAACTGGTAAATACTTGAAAAGTTTCATCTATATATTGATAAACTTCTTCTCTATCTTTCCCTGTAATCTCTGCCACCATATCCGTCATAATTTGGTCCAAGTTCTCATCTTTATCCTCCGCAATATTCTGAAACTGTATGTAGAAGGCTGCCCTATCCATCTCCATAAATATTAATTCATCTTCCAGCTTCTTATTTTCCCTAGATTGTCTTGTTTCCAGTCGCATCACCTTCTCCTCCACTTTCCCCACTTTAATCTCCATTTCCACAATCCGATCCCCATGTGACATCATTGTCAAGTTCGTCTCTTCCATTTTGACATTCATTTGCCGTAGCTCATCCCTCACCACTGTTACATCTGATTTCAATTCATCTATTCTTTTAGACGTTGTTTCTTGGTTTTTTACTATTGTCGTCATTGTATCTTGTAGTGTTTTAAGAATATCATGAAGATTTGAGGGTATTCCAGTTGCACTTGAGGCTTTCCCTATTGATGTCATTGATGTCATATCTTCCAATGATTTATGTGCCATTGGTGAGGTCGTAACTGGAGATGAGATTGATGATACTGTAGGTATCTTCTTCTTGGTAGTAATTGTGGTTGTAGCCATCTTTGTTAGACAGAAAAGGTTGCTCCACTCTAGCATACAGCGTGTATCTTTATTCTAATCTTATTCTCTTTATCCTGTATGTTACTTTACTTTACTTATTTGCAATACTCTGAACTAGTTATTTTAGCTCTAATCGTCAATTATCAATTCATAAACATTCACAAATACAAATTCATAAATGTCTCAATTAAAAGAGTTCAACAAGATAAACAGATAGTCTATCCAATCTTAATTATGTATATATATATATATATATATATATATATATATATATATATATCAATCACCCATCAACTAATTAATTTAAAAGACTTGATGAATCTAGAAGCTTCTTCCCCCCATCAATTAGGCTATTTATCAAAAAAAAAAAACAATTTAAGTAATTTATTGCTAATAATCATGAAACTTGTTCAACTTCAATCTTTAAGGCTTGAGAAAAGGAAAAGTTGTGAGGGAGAGAAAGAGAAAGAGTCAAATTAGCCCCAATCAATGTGCAATTCCAGTATCAGCCATAAGATCGTGTTCAAGTCTTTTATATCACTAGGAATGTTCAGTCTATAAACTTCCACTTTCCTTTCTTCTCCCAACCGCTCTAATGGAGACTTAGATCATATAGCTGAGTCACCATACTCCTTACTCCTCTTCCACCACTTGACTCAACTCAGTCTGTAGCAATTCAAACAGGTGGGTAGCAAGTAAAAAATCCAATAAATCCAACAGCAGTTCCACGATCACCTTCAGACTGTCTTTGTCCGAACCAGCAGCCCTCAGCGATCATCGGTTAGTTTTCTGCGTTGTCTTCGGCCTCCTCCTCCCTGCCGCTTCCTGATCTCTGGATTAGTAATCAGTACTCAGATATCTGTTCCAATGTAGATAGAAGTAATGCAGTAAAGTCCGATCTTCAATATCAGCCACCAGCCGCTTATTGGTTATAGTATGATGATAGTAGACTTCAGATAGTGGCAGACCCACAGATTAGGGGCACCATATTGGATGCCTTCTTTCAGCGTCGGCACCTCGGGGGGAGTTTCAGGGTTTCCTGAGGGATCCACACCACCCCGCGATCGCCCTGTGATCCCCTCTTCTTTTGCCGATCTAAACATGAACGGCAACAGCCAAATTAAGCCGCCAAACGCCAAAAAGGAAATGGGCATCAGGAGACTCCTTACCTGCTTCCCACTGCTGTGATGTCATACCGGTAGGAGTCTCTCAAGAACAAATTGAAGGGAAAGTAACTTTTGATCAAATTTTATCTTCCTTATGTCACTGGGTATTTTAAAGGTATAAGCCCTGAAGAATAGGAATGGATGTGGAAATTCAATGAGCTTGGGGAGATGATGTCTTCAATTATTTTGGAAGACTGTTGTACAGTTTTAACAAAAATACAAGAGAAGCAAATGTGAAAAACAAGAACTATGTAAGGATAATGAGAGTAATAGAGTTTCCTATCATTTGAGTACTGGGAAGGTACTCATTTGAGTACTGGGAAGGGGTATTGATGAGGCAAAGCAAAAACAAATATTCAGTCAAGAATTCATGGTTGCTGACTTCTTTGATTACAGGAAAGACAGCAAACACATTTATTGCTGACTGTAACCCCTTTATAGACTTTTTGTATGAAACAGAAAAAAATGAACTTTTTATTTGTATTTTTGTTGTTTAGAAAATATTAGATATCAGAAGAGTTTTTTTGTAGCAATAGAGTAAGAAATAATTTTGTACTTGTATTTGCTGAAAAAGAAATTTGAAGTCTCTTCCTATTTCTTTTTATCCTTTCTTTTTGCATTTTATCCTTTCATCTGTTTCTCTTCTTTTTTCTTTTCTTTCTTTACTTTGTATTATTTTTTGTTAATTTTTAATTTTATTCTCTTTTTAAAACTTTTAATAAAACTTATACAAAAAAGTGTTCATGCTTGTTTTGCCATTTCATCAAATTACACACCCACACACCCACACCCCAGAGAGAGAGAGAGAGAGAGAGAGAGAGAGAGAGAGAGAGAGAGAGAGAGAGAGAACTCGGCTGACTTCAAAATGATTGTCAGTTTCCTTTTTGCTCTTTGCCGAATTGGATTTATTTCTGAGTACAAACTCTTAAAAAGTCTTTGTCTATTGACAGCGTCTTCTGTATTTAATATGATTTGTTCATTTTAGTTTCATTTGCATTGATTATAGAAATGCAGCTACAGACTGAGTGTTAAAACAATGATTTGTAATAGAATTTCTAATCAACAGGTTTAAGTTATTCAACTGAATATTCAAGATGTAGCAGATATATTGAATTCTTTAGTTTATTTTTATTCATTTAAAAAAAATATTTATTTCTAGTTTACACCAAGCTCTAATGGATTTACAAAATCAGCAGCTCACTGAGCTATCTGACTGGTTAGCTAAAACAGAAAAAAGAACAGCAAAGATGGAGTCAGAACCTTTGGGACCTGATCTAGAAAGCTTAAAGAAGCAGGTGGAAGAACATAAGGTAAGCTGTAGTTTTCAAGAGCCACATTATTTTTTAGCATTTCTTTGTGTAAATATCAGCACAGTATTATGTAAAAGTAATATTTATATAAAATGAAACATCTTGTTTTGTAATTCTAATTTAATATAAAAAATACCACAATTTTGGAACATTGCATAGAATTAGATTTTATATTAATAAGATAAGGATGTTATAATTTTATTTACTTATTTTTCTTTCATTATTCACATAATAAAAAATATTCTGGAATGATATGAGGAAAGGGAATTGCAACATGCTATTTATTTCAAAATACAATAATAATGTTTCAGATTTTATTATTCCCTTGTTTCTTTCTTTTGCTATTATATGCTTTCTTTTTAAAGTGCTCTAGTAGCGAATCAACACTATTAGTTATTATAATTGGGATTTCTAATCTCATTAGCAGTGCTGTGACTTTGTATTGCAGCCCCCAAGCACAGTAAAGTATTCAAGCTGAGTACCTGCCTTTATATACAAAAGATGAAGTATTTTGAAAAATGAATTTAATTATAAAAGCCACACGCCAGCACATAATGAACAAAAGAATTGGATAAAATGTGCTTCTGTTGTGCATTTATGTTGTAGTCTAAGACATTTTTTTAGACACACACACACACACACACACACACACACACACACACACACACACCATTAACTGATTAATAATAAAGAGCCTTGGTAGTACAGGGGTTTAAGGCACCCTGTTATTAAGCTGGTTATTAAGACCAGCTGCCTGCAATTACTGCAGGGTTCGAATCTCGCCAAGGCTCAAGGTTGACTCAGCCTTCCATCCTTTCTAAGGTAGGTAAATTGAGGACCCAGTTGTGGGGGCAATAAGCTGACTTTGTATAAATATACAAAAGGATGAAGGCTATTGCTGAGCACATTGTAAGCCACCCTGAGTCTTCGGAGAAGGGCGGCATATAAATCAAATTTTTTAAAAAAATAAAAAATAAAAAATAAAATCTCAGGTATACTTTAATAGATACTAATGTTGTGTATGATGCTATCTGTATTTCTACCTTTTTCTTTATTTTTAGCATCATGTATAACTGACCTTCTATGGATGAGATATACTTTTTAATGAAACACTTGATGCTGGAGTTATTTGATAGATTCAAAATTTTGAATTTTTCATATTTCTTCTAGTTATTAAAATTCCCGACAATACATACGTGACCCTAAATCCTATGCAGTCCAAATATTTACCAGTTTTCCATGCATTCTAATTGTAAAGTAGTTAGTCTACTAGTTATGTCTAACATAGATCTGAAATAGCCTTTGGCTATGCAATTTTGGAAGCAGTAAGTTGGCATTAAAATGAAAAACAGAAAATGTACATTCATTGTTACGTGCTTAAGATTCATCCAGAATTTTCTATCATTTCAAGAAAACCTGCTTGTTTATCTGCATTGATAGGTAGTCTCTTTTTATTAATGGTATATCTATGCAATCTAGACCAACAGATGAAGTCCTGTGAGGTTGATTAAATTAAAATATCTGATACATTATGTAAAATATGTATTCTAATGATAAATGCTATATTTTGTTTTTACCTGCTTTTTTGTTTTTTTGTTTTATTTATATTCTAGTGTTTTATATATTTTGCCTTAAAACATTGAGTTAAACATGTCCAAGCATGCAAAAGCTACCCAACAAAATTACTTTGGCTTTGTTTAATATTCATGCAATTAAACTAAAGACTTAAACCCTAATAAGTACATGCCAATTTCTTGGCAGTCATGCAAAAATACTTAGCCATTATCTTCACACAGAATGTATATATGTTTATACTTAGGATAGCTATAGTCAGCTCTAGTTACACCCTTTGATTTTCTTGTAGTTTCCTATTTAGGGACTAACCAGGTCTGGCTATACTTTTATATACAACTTTTCTGATTAGACTTTGCCTTCCTTCCTTTTATTTTTCCACAATATTTCTACTAAAATAGATTACAATTCTACCAAGGCAGGTATTTATGCCTGTTGTAATTAATGGAGATTAATGGCTGGTTTTAACAAAAAATATATCCTTTAAAATGAAGCATGGTTTGGTATCCTGACTCCCTTTGTATAATAAGACTCAGAGTGCAGAAGTCAGTCTATATTCCCTATATTCAAAAAACTAAAACCAACTCCCCCTTTCAACTTGGATCTGTTCTAATAAGTGCAGATTAGCCATATATTATTTGAACCATGAGTGTTTAAAAAATCCTCTAGAAAAGTATAGTTTAGATTAGATTAGATTAGATTAGATTAGATTAGATTAGATTAGATTGACTGAGAGACAGTCAGACAGACATACTTTTTCAGTGCTATACTTTTGAAATACTGCTCCTTAAAATGTATAGAACATAGTACAATTTTTAAACAGTCCTCTAGAAATATATATTTTATTGAGTCATTTATGCTTGTAATAATTTGACTTTTAATGTAACCATAAATGTAAAACACATTCAAAGAGACTGTTCAAGTCTAGATGCTGCATAGAAAATGAATAATAAATAAGGATACTCTATAGTTATACCAAAATGAATGCAACTAAAATTATGTCTCATAGCTAAAAGATAATTATTATTGTAAATTTTAAAAACTGCAATCCTATACTTGTTTTCTCAGAATTTTCCCTGCCTTGGGTGATGCTTATTTCCGGTAAATGTGATAGATTTTCATCTTTTAAAAATTGAGGAAAAGAATAAGACTTTTAAGGGGGTGGATTCATGATTCAATAGCTTTTTTTGAATATTCCATTTGTGTCTTTCTAAGTTAGATAGAAATTTATCTATGTTTAATGTAATAGAAATTATACAAACTATGTTTCACTGTGTGTTTTGGCACAAAGTTTTCAGTGAGGTCTTTGTTATACTGTAGTTGTAACTAATAATTAATGCCTGTCCTTATGGCTCTAAATAACTCAGTTCAAGAAAAGCAAAACAAGCTGTCGTGTTTATTTTTTAACAGTTTTTTCTTTTTTATTATAGATTCTTCAAGAAGACTTAGAACAGGAACAAGTCAAAGTTAATTCACTCACTCATATGGTAGTTGTAATAGATGAAGCTAGTGGAGATAGGGCTACAGTTGCATTAGAACAAAAACTTCAGGTAATTACTAAATTAAGATTGCTATATGATTCCATGCACATTCCTCCTACATCTAAGTTATACTGAAAATATATAATTCTACAGTAAATAAAAAGTAAAAATGTTAATATTGTTTAAAACTGAATTGGTCACTCTAATGTTGGTTTACATTCCATAAAGAACTATTATCCTAGCTACTATTCAGGAGAAAAGTGTCAGACATGTGCCACTTTTATTTCAACACAATTCAGAGATACTTGAATGAATGAATAATTTATGACCAGGAAGAACAAGTATTTTACTTATTAAATCTGAATTGGCAAATATTACCTTTCAAGTGTATTCCTGTACACTTTTATTTTTCACTTGCCCTTTCCATACAATTTTACTAAAAAAGTTCTCCCCTCTAAAAAATGTAATTGACATTACAGTCAAATTTAAAAATATGCACAGTAGGAAAAATCACTTGAATGTACAGTAATGCTATGATAATTTCAGTGAACCTGGGATTATAGTGATACAATAATTGGTTATGATTTATCATAATGTCAGATTTGTCTGTGAATATGAGTGTGTGCTGCCATTAATGTAAGGCCACATTGTAAGAATAATGAATAAATTAGTGAAGCATTGCTTTCATTCTGATAGCTAATTTTGAAACTGTTATAGGGAACAGCATTTTTAAACCTATAATTAACATTTGCTACTTACAATGGTAATTTCTATATTGGTATAGTCTCTTGATTATTGTACTTTCAGTATTTGCATCTTATTAAACTATTGAGACCTGGTTTACTGTGAAAAACCAGTACTGTACTTGTTTGCAAGTACAGTACTTTTCACAGTACTGTACTTGCTTCTAAATCATGCATTTCAGTATTTCAGATACTCTTTTAGTGTTAATCTGAATTTGTATCATTTGACTTGCTGCTGATTGCTAGAATAATGGAGGTTCTAATCCAGTTCTAAAGAATTCAAAATATTTTATTTTGGTCACTGACAAGTTATGTAAGATACACTGATAAATATAAATGTTATTTTTCTAGGGAAAAAAACCTAACAATGAATAGCTGTATTTCCTTCAGGAATTGTCTGAATTAGAATTGTCTCAAGTATAAACTTTTTTAAAAGGAAAGGACAAAAACAGTCCTACTGACTGCATTAATATGTCCATATTTTTGTCCATATTGCTTTCTTGCACACTCTCTTTATGCTTTCTATTCTACATATAATTAGATTTTAACCAGGGTTTTTTCTCCTACTAGTGTCCCATTCAGTTTATAACAAGATCCAACTCTACTTATCTTTTTTTTTTCAGATGAGTATATTTGGCTAGATAATACAATATAGAATGAGTTATGCCCACATGTCTTGTACTTTCCCATCTCACTGGGCTTCTGAAGGGCCATAAATATCTGGCTTTTTAGGAATGCATTTTATAGTGCAGAATTTCAGCTTGCCCCATAGGAGTGCAATGTTGATGTGTGTTGTTATTATTTATGTGTTAGTTATATAATAATAGTATCATCATTGACATAATCACCACCAGTCAATTGCAAAAGGCAGTTTAACTTGGAGCAGCTTACATCCTGTGATGGTAGCTTAAGGTGACCAGATTTTAACATTGGTAAAGAGGGACATTGTGGGCGTGGCTAGCTGGTCATGTGACTGGGTGGGCATGGCTAGCTGGTCATGTGACCGGGTGGCCATGGCTATGTGTATAGGGGTAAGGTGAACAGATTTTAACATTGGTAAGAGGGACACCATTGTGGGCGTGGCTTATTGTGTGGGCGTGGCTTGGAGGCCATGTGACTGGGTGGGCGTGGCTAGCTGGTCATGTGACCGGGTGGCCATGGCTATGTGTATAGGGACTACTCAGAGGGCTGGAAAGTCATTTCTGACAGGTCCTCACACTTTTGACTGGTCCTCACACTTATGACCATCCTCACATTTATGCCCGTGCAGCATTCTTAACAACCATGTCACTCATTTCACAATGCTTCTCTTCACCATGGTGACAAGATAGGGCAAAAACGTAAAATGTGAGGACAGTCGTAAGTTCGAGGACTGGTCAAAAGTGTGAGGACCAGTCAAAAATAACTTTTTCAGCCCTCTGAGTAGTCCATATGCACAAAAGGACTAACCAGAGGGCTGAAAAAAGTCATTTCTGACAGGTCCTCGCACTTTTGACTGGTCCTCACACTTATGACCATCCTCACATTTATGCCCGTGCAGCATTCTTAACAACCATGTCACTCATTTCACAACTGCGTCTCTTCACCATGGTGACAAGATAGGGCAAAAAACGTAAAATGTGAGGACAGTCGTAAGTTCGAGGACTGGTCAAAAGTGCGAGGACCAGTCAAAAATAACTTTTTCAACCCTCTGAGTAGTCCATATGCACAAAAGGACTAACCAGAGGGCTGAAAAAAGTCATTTCTGACAGGTCCTCGCACTTTTGACTGGTCCTCACACTTATGACCATCCTCACATTTATGCCCGTGCAGCATTCTTTACAACCATGTCACTCATTTCACAACTGCTTCTCTTCACCATGATGACAAGATAGGGCAAAAATGTAAAATGTGAGGACAGTCGTAAGTTCGAGGACTGGTCAAAAGTGCGAGGACCAGTCAAAAATAACTTTTTCAGCCCTCTGAGTAGTCCATATGCATAAAAGGATACAGTAATAGAGAGGGATGAAGGAAGGGAAGGGAAATTAGAGTAGGAGTGACGGTTAAGAGAGGGAGGAAGAGAGGAGGAGAAGGAGAAAGGAAGAGGAAGTAGGGAGGAGAAAAAGAGGGTGGGGGAAAGAGAAAGTAAGAAGGAAAGAAAAGAGAGGTGGTAGGTTTGAGGAGAAAGATTGCTGTACAATAAAAAAGATGAAAGGGAAGAAAGCCAACCCCAAACAAATATAAAGATATTAAGATAAAGAATGAATTGTTAAACTTTAAAGAATAAAAGAGAACAAATATGAATAAATAGCAATAATTAGAAACACACATACATACAATGTATTTTCTTTGAACAGAATATTTGGCTGGTTCACAAATTTAAACAGTGTTTAGTCATTTCAATTAAATTTACAATTTCTATATTTCCTTTTTGCCATATTTATTCCTCATCTATTTTTTTAAAAAAACAATATTACCCTTCATCCTCATCTCTAAACTTAATCAAATTCAATTTTTCCCTTCTATTCTATTTTATACCCCTTCCCATTGTCATCTATTTTTATATCCATCCTCACATTGTTTAATTATGTAATTATGTAATACAGTTGTTTAATACAAATTCAACATTTTAATATAAATCAATTAGTTATATAACTATCTTTTTTGTATATTAATCAATATGAACATGAATATTCCAATTATTTCCATGCAATCCAATTTCTTACAAATCAATTAATTATACTTACCAATAATAATAAACCAAATAATTTCCCCCATATATTCCTCCAAACCACAACTTAACCATTTCTGCTTTCAACACAGTATACAATTAATAGTATCTCAATTATTACAATTCCCTAGTTAAAAAGAGCTTTTTTTTCTTTTGTGTTTTAAAATCTTGAACTCTCCTCTTTTGCCCTAAATAATTTCCCATTGTTTACACCTATCTTTTTTGGTGAGGAAAAGGAAAATAAATCTGCTGCCTAATTTTCCAACGTTGCAAGCAAACAGCAAAGCCAACAGCCAGTTTCACTTTCGTTTTGAGCTTGGTTTGCACAAAGAGAAAAAAAAAACTGCTGGAGCAATTTAGGAAGAGCAGAGCCCTGCGCAAATCAGCTGAGAGGGGGAAGCTGAGCTAATCAACGTAGGGCGGCCCTTTGAAGCCCCGCGGCAAGAGTTTAAACAGTTTTTTTCCCTCTAGCCAGCAGCGGGGATTCAGGAGGCAGAATGAAAAATCGGGACTTTTTTAAAACGCCGCGGGACGCGGGACAAATTGTTCAAAAGCGGGACTGTCCCGCCAAAAGCGGGACGTCTGGTCACCTTATGGTAGCTTTAACACCATCAAGCAACATCTACCTATCCCAGGGCCTTGGAAAGGACTCAGTAGGTAGATAAAAATGCCATATCCAGCCAAAATATTTGGCTGATTGTACCAGGGGCGGGTTCTAATTTTTTTTACTACCGGTTCTGTGGGTGTGACTTATTTTGTGGGTGTGGCTTGATGGTCATGTGACAGTGGGTGTGGCTTGATGGTCATGTGACTGGGTGGGTGTGGCCAACTCAATGTAACTCACGTCAAGGAGTGCCTCGCCTGGCCCCTCCCTTCCCAGCCATTCCTTGTCACACCCAGCCTCAATGTATCTATAGTTCTGTAAAAATGTTGTTCACCTTTTTTCAACTTTATTATCTACATACTATAGCTGTACTTTCATGGGGCCACTGAAAGGAGGAAATAGCTCACATGCTTTGCCCAAGAGTGTGATAGGCAACAGGCTTTTAAGGCACTGCCAGAAAGAAGGGAGGGGGCAATGTATTTTCCAAAGTACCAGAAGACAAAACAAGAAGCAATGGATGGAAACTGAACAAAAAGAGAAGCAACCTAAAACTAAAGAGAAACTTCCTGGCAGTGAGAACCAATATAGGTGCAGAAATATTTCAGTCATAATTTCGCATATAAAATAGCCATTCGTGTAATACAACCTGCATATTGTTCAAAACAGTCATTAGTATTATGGCTGATGTTTGACAGCAAGCCTAAAACTCAAAGATCACAAGAGTGCTTCTTTCTCTGTATGTATACAAAACATCACATACCAGGAATAGCATATTAAGATGGATTTATACAACCTGATGTACAAAATAAACACACACATATTTATGCTCTAGACTATAGACATTGAATGCATGTAAATCCCTGAAAAATATGTGGTAGCCCTGGGCAAAAGAAAGGCAGTAAAATGACTCTAGGTGTAGGGACAGTGTAAAATATTAACACATGATAAATAATGGAACAATTAAAAATAATAGCAGAGAGTTTTTTTTCTCTCACTCTCCCTTCCTTCCTTTCTCTCTCTCTCTCTCTCTCTCTCTCTCTCTCCCTCTCTCCCTCTCTCTCACACACACACATGGTCTGGGCACAAAGTATCTGTTGTTACAGAAGTTCTTATTTCTCTCTATAATACACCTGATACTAATTGATACCCTATTTCTCAATTACATAAAGCCTATGCATGTTTACTTGGCAGTAAGGCTACTCTCTTTCAGTGGGATTTACTCCTAATAGATACACATGATTGCAGGCAGACAGCTAGCTCTGTTGTTTAATAGGCTGTAAGTAAAATTTCTACATTAACAAAATTTATACCTAAACAACAAAATATAGGAGCAAAAAATCATAGCAATAGTCTGAGCTATGCTTTTCTTCTTTAAATGGAAGTACTACCCATTTTAACCAGACATTAAGACTCATTAGTTTGGAATACTAATATGGCTTGCACTGAACCTTGACAGTACTTGCTTTCCTTACAAACTAGCTCAACTTTGTTTCCTTTAAATCTTGCCTTCATTACACACCGCCCGCTTCGGACCAAGAGCTCCATTTTTAGGGAGAGTGAACTGGAGAGGGGGGGGGCTTTGCAAATAAAAGTGCAGCAAGAGAAAGGGGGAAAGGCATGCTCTGGATTCCGGATTCCGAGCCTTCCCTGAGCTGGGAAGCCCTCCTTGTTCTCATTCTTCCCAATCCCTTTCCACTCCCGGATCCTTGTCCCCCCCCCACTTTCTTTTGCTTGAAACTCCTTTCAGGGTAGGAGGGAAAAACAAATAAAAACAGGAAGGAGGCAAGGACAGAAAATGGTACATGGAGGAGGGCATTTTTCAGCCGCTTTCTGGGACTAAAAAGTTGAGGGGACCCAAGGAAGCAGCAACCGGCCGAGACTAAGATGCCCCCCGATCCCACCCTCCACCATCCTGCGCTGCCTTCTTTTTCTCTCCCTGCCCCCGCTCTTCTCTCTCCTGGGAAGAAGGAAACTAACCTAAAAAAAAAAAAAAAAAACTCTGCTGCTGAGCAGAGAAAGCAGTAGCTGGGAAAGATGTTGCTACAGAGTTAAAACAACGAAAAAATTGCCCTTCCCCTGTTCCTACCCTTCCTCTTTTTCTCCCCACCAGTTTCTTTTAACTTTGGCTCCGGTGCCAAAAGAGAGAATTCTCTTTTGTTTGTGAAGTCCCCCTCCTTTTTTTCCTGCCCAGCTGGAAAAAAACAGAAGAGGGCTGCTGCTGCCCCTATCAGTCCTAGCACAGTGGCTGCATGCAACACCGGCGGCTTCGGGAGGCACTGGCCCGCAGGGAGAAGGGAGCCAGCACAGCAACCTTTGTAGCCACACAGCTGCAAAGCTTGCCGAGCTCCCCCATCCCCTGCCCCACCTGCCACCCCAAATTGCGCCCCATTGCGAGATGCGCATTTTACCGGAGAGTGGCAGCTCCAGGTCATCTCTCAGCCATTGCGTGCATGGAGTGCGAGGCAACTAACTTCTCGCACTCAGAAGTTTTTCTTTACTTTGCAAGGTTTTTCCCTGCACACAACAACTGAGAGATGACCTGGAGCTGCCAGTCTGCCTCTGCCAGGCGAGCAGCAGAGCGAGTAAGCCACGATCTGCCAGCTTCCTGTAATCTGCAGTTTACTCATGAGCACCATGCTCACAAGTAAACTGCAGATTAGAGGCAGACAGCAGATTGCAGGCAGCAAAAGAAACCACCACCTCCTGCCTCCATGCATCGAGGAGGCCGAGCAGCAGCGGGAAGAACACTGGATGGGAGGCGCAGGAAGTGGCTGCCAGCGATGCCTCAGGTGAAGATGTTGTGGGCGGGGAGGCTCGACCTCCACTTAGGAGCCTCAGTTTACTCTTGAGCACCATTGGCCTTTCTCCCTGTCTCTCCCGGCCAATGGTGCTCACGAGTAAACTGCAGCTAGGATCTCCCGCGTGCTGTCCTCCCTCCCTGTGCACATTGGTCCATCAACTCCTGCTGGTATCACCCCTCCACCAGCTCTCCCTCCCCCACCCACCCAGGCCCTTCGGCCTTACCTTTGCCAGCAGCAGTGAGCAGAAGTACGGGGCTAGATTCTGCAAGTAGTGGCTGGACAGGGCGGGCGAGCATTGGGCGAGTGGGGTGAGCGAGAGGGGACTGGTTTGGGGGCGTGGCCAGCCAAAGGTCACGAACAGTTCGGGGAACCATGTCAAATTTCTGCTAATGGTTCTCCTGAACCGGTCTGAACCGGTAGCAACCCACCCCTGGATTGTACAAACAACCACAATAATGTAGCCATAAAATATGAATGGAAAGATTGTAACAGTATTAAAGGCTAAATAAAAATATCAAGTCTTGTATAAATGAAGTGTAAAATAGTTATTAACTTCTGAATGTTAATGCCATTATTTTAGCATTTAGGAAACCGTTGGGCAACAATCTGTAGATGGACAGAGGACCGTTGGTTTATTCTGCAAGATGTTCTTCAAAAATGGTTGCAATTTATTGAAGAACAGGTTAAGTATATCTATTTACTCTTTGCTTTATAATGTTTAATATGCAGTCTTTCTAATTTTTTTTTTTTAACTTTTAGGGTCTTTTTGATACATGGTTTACTGAAAAGGAAGAATGTGTGACCACTCTGCATACTATCGATTTCAAAGACCAGAAAGAAATGTTGGAAAATCTACAAAAATTGGCTGTATGTTTTTTTTGTATAGTTTCCTCCCAGTTTTCAACATTTGCATCACATATTTCAGCAGAGGACCTGCAAATGACCCAGTCAAGTAACTTTAATTTTGCATACCCTCAACTATGAATTTACAGGTTTAAACTGGTATTTTGAATTGAACCCAGCAAACCAAGGTTCCAGCTGGCAAATGTTCAAGCTCTGGCAACATTCCAACCAACAATGAATAATATCAAATCTCTGTTTTTAGGATTATCGATAAGCAAGTTCACACAGAATGATTTAATAGTTAGCCCATTCTTGTTTCTAATGCTATCAGTTTATAAATGTTATTTTCTGAAATAAATGTGGGTATTCACACAGTGAAAAATGATAAAACATGTGCCATGATATCACATTATCTGTTAGATGTTAGGACACAAATGTCAAAAGACATCTCTTATTTCTGCATCATTGTGATCTGCAGGACATTGCTAATTAGGAGATAAATTTTACTTCTTCTTTATCATCATCATCATCTTAGTAGCTATGATAGTGTACATATTTTTGGCATTTACATGAATGAAATTCCATTTATAATCCTTGTAATTAATACTTGTATGTTTTATCAAATTCATAGTAGACATGAAGTGAAGTCAAGGACTTTATAGTTGGTATGATTTGCCTATACTCTGTACAGCTTTAGGACAGATATTAGCACATATTACTTTATGATCTGCAGCCATTTTTAAATTAAACCAATAATGATTATTTCTATGCTTTAATTTTTAAATGTTGATACAAATAAGGAAAAGAGTTATATTATTTTTGCTGATGATACTTACCTTCAAAATCTGATATCAAAATAACTAAAATAATAACTTACCATATATATATATGTATGTATGTATGTATGTATGTATGTATGTATGTATGTATGTATATATATGTCTTTGGTTATTTGGGTTTTCTCCCGCGTAAAATTGGAAGTGTCTTGGTGACCTTTCGACAAAGTCTCATTCGTCATCTTCAGGCTGGTGTCTTCGGCTTCATGCTTCTAGGAGCAATGTGTGATCGCAGCTGTTTCTTCTTTTTAACTGCCAGTGGGGGTGTGAACTGATTGGGTGGGAGCTTGGCTGTGTTCTGATTGGGTGGAGGTGTGTTCTGATTGGTTGGGGTTTGGCTGTGCTCTGATTGGATGGGAGGTTGGCTGTGCTCTGATTGGATGGGGGTGTGTTCTGTTGGGGTGGGGGCTTGGTTGTGCTCAGGTTAGTCTGAGTTGCAGGGGGATTTGAGCTGGTGAGCTGCATTGCTGTTGTTTGGCTTCGCGTTCGTGGTCGTGCCACATCTTCACGGTGGGTGTCAGTTTGCTTCATGTATGGATTGGAGGGGTTTAAAGTGGTTAATGATGCAGCTGTGGTCTGGCTTCTGGTTTGTGGTCGTGCCTCATCATCGGTGTGGGTTTGACTTTGCTTTTTGCGTGGATGTGTGGTGGTGACATCCTGTGTGGTTTTCGTGAGTGTGGGTCTGGTGTCATTCTTTGTGTTAGGGACTCGTTTGTCAATAAGGGCGGGTTTCCAAATGGCTGGTAGGCGGGAGGTATCATCTTGTTTATTCATGCTGTGTGGGCATTTTTCTATCTTGATGGCTTCTCTGATTATTCTGTTGTTAAAGTGTTCAGTTTTGGTGATAGTTCTGGTCTTTTTAAAGTCAATTTCATGTCCTGTGGTTTTAAGGTGTTGGACCAGGGAAGAAGTTGGTTCTTCTTTTCTGACTGAGTTCTTGTGTTCTTCGATGCTTCTTCAAACCAATTCTTCTGTTGGTTTGTCCGATGTATGTGGTGGGCAGGCGGTACATGGGATTTCATATACTCCTTGATTTTCTAACTCAATTTTGTCTTTGAGGTTTCTTAGGATGGTGGATATTTTTTGGTTTGTGCAGAATGCTGTCTTGATGTTTGTGGAGGATCTTGCTGATTCTGTCTGTGGTGCCTTTTATGTATGGGAGGAGGGCTTTGCCGTTTTCTTGTTCTCTGTCTTGGATTTTAGTGGGGGTTTCTTTTTGGATTAGGTTGGTAATCTTATTTCTTTGGAATCCATTGGATGTTAGTACATTTATAATGGACAAAAATACAAACAAATAGAAAGAGCATCCATGGGATCACCCCTCTCACCTATCATTGCAAACCTCTACATGGAACACTTTGAAACCCAAGCTCTAGAAAAATCTGATCACAAACCCAAACTCTGGCTCAGATACATAGATGACACCTTCATAATCTGGCCACATGGGAAGGAAAAACTGGACAACTTCCTCACACACCTCAACAGTCTACACCCCAAAATACAGTTCACCATGGAAACAGAAGCTAACAACCAACTTCCCTTCCTGGGTGTCTTAATCTACAAGAAATCCAGAAGAAAACACACACAACTGCTATCTGCACGCACTCTCACACCACCACCCAGCACTGATCAACTCTGTAGCCAAGACACTCATCTCCAGAACAAAATGCTTAGCTGACGAACAACACCTAAAAACCAAACTACACACTCTCACTAATGTACTAACATCCAATGGATTCCAAAGAAATAAGATTACCAACCTAATCCAAAAAAACCCCCCCACTAAAATCCAAGACAGAGAACAAGAAAATGGCAAAACCCTCCTCCCATACATAAAAGGCACCACAGACAGAATCAGCAAGATCCTCCACAAACACAATATCAAGACAACATTCTGCACAAACCGAAAAATATCCACCTTCCTAAGAAACCCCAAAGTCAAAATTGAGTTAGAAAATCAAGGACTATATGAAATCTCATGCACCGCCTGCCCCACCACATACATCGGACAAACCAACAGAAGAATAAGTGCACGCATTGAAGAACACAAGAACTCAGTCAGAAAAGAAGAACCAACTTCTTCCCTGGTCCAACACCTTAAAGCCACAGGACGTGAAATTGACTTTAAAAAGACCAGAACTATCGCCAAAACTGAACACTTTAACAACAGAATAATTAGAGAAGCCATCGAGATAGAAAAATACCCACACAGGATGAATAAACAAGATGATACCTCCCGCCTACCAGCTATTTGGAAACCCGCCCTTATTGACAAATGAGTCCCTAACACAAAGAATGACACCAGACCCACACTCACGAAAACCACACAGGATGTCACCACCACACATCCACGCAAAAAGCAAATCCAAACCCACACCGATGAGGCACGACCACAAACCAGAAGCTAGACCACAGCTGCATCATTAGCCACTTTAAACTCCTCCAATCCATACATGAAGCAAACTGACACCCACCATGAAGATGTGGCATGACCACGAATGCGAAGCCAAACAACAGCAATGCAACTCACCAGCTCAAATCCCCCTGCAACTCAGACTAACCCGAGCACAACCAAGCCCCCACCCCAACAGAACACACCCCCATCCAATCAGAGCACAGCCAACCCCCCCACCCAATCAGAGCACAGGCAAGCCCCCAACCAATCAGAACACACCTCCACCCAATCAGAACACAGCCAAGCTCCCACCCAATCAGTTCACACCCCCACTGGCAGTTAAAAGGAAGAAATAGCTGCGATCACACATTGCTCCTAGAAGCATGAAGCCGAAGACACCAGCCTGAAGATGACGAATGAGACTTCGTCGAAACGTCACCAAGACACTTCCAATTTTATGCGGGAGAAAACCCAAATAACAAAAGACCTACATACAAACACCCGCAAAAACCTCAGAAAATATATATATATATATATATATATATATATATATATATATATATATATATATATATATATATATATATATATATATATATATATATATATATATATATATATATATATATATATATATATATTGTCCTGAAGATGCGAGTTCCAGGTATAGTTAAAGAAGAAGCGATAGACATCACGATCTCCGGAACGTTTAAAAGTTTAAAATTTTTAATTTTTAACTTAAACTTAAACTTAAAAATTTAAGTTTAAAATTTTTAAACTTTTAAAGTTCCGGAGATCGTGATGTCTATCGCTGAGCCATTCTCATATCAGACAATGATGAACAGGAATTGGAAGCCAAATAATGAAAAAGTGTAGTATAATGTTCCTGCCCTTATATAACCTTATGGTAAAATTAATATATTACATGCCCTATTATTGAAATAGTGCTAAGATTGCAATAGTTTCCGTTAGCAGGTTTTAATATTGATTATGTTCAGTGGTGAAATGCTACCAGTTCGCACAGGTTCGGGCAAATGGATAGTGATAAAAACTACCAGTTCAGGGGAACCAATAGTAAAGAAAAAGCTATTGGATCATCCGAACCAGTATTTCCAACAATCAGCTATGCCGCGCAATATATATTTGCTAGAAAGCAGGAAATCCTGTGCATGCGTACGCGCACAGCATGTTTTTGGTGTGCAGTGTGCATGCACGTGTGCAGCATGCTTTTGGCACAAACTATGCATATGCGTGCACAGTACACATTTGGCATGCACCGCACATGCGCAGGCAGCAAACCAGTAGCAATCCACGGAGGATTTCACCATTGATTATGTTTTAAGTAATTTGCCTAGAGCTAAGAGAATAAAAGGTCTGTTGCTTTCACCATTTCTGATTAATTACAAATCTAATTCATACTTGCAGAGAAATAACAATCAAAGCCATGTGTATGATTTTGTGTTTTTAAAAATCAAATTTAGATTTGGATTATTTCCCTACATTGAATGTTTCCCACTTCCCTGAATATAACAGTGGCTATGCAATATAATATACCCTGAAATAAAACCAGCTCAAACCTTAAAAACCAAAAACTAAGAGCTCTTTTTTATTTTAATGTTTGAATGTCACATCCATTTCTGTATGCCCTTATATTGGTACCAAAGCAGCTGAAAGAAAAACTATCATGCAGACATATTGGAAAGTGGCCACTGTTATATAAGTGATGGATATAAATAAAAGCAACCACTGCAGTGATGAATATATAGAAAAGCTTTGAAATTAATATGGTTTTAATATGATACTCTTTAGGATAATGTCTGTATAATTAGACATTGACATGTCTGAGGCTTTTTCTTGTGATAAAGCAGAAATGTATATTTTAAAGTTTTTGCCATTTGATTGTTCAGATTAATTAACAGGGATGAGACAGCTGCTTTTAAAATTGCTGCTGAGAGTCCCTATTGACTCACATACTGAGTACAAATTTAATGTTTATTTAATATGTCACAATTGGAGACCAAAAATGGTGACCATCTGTCAGCATAACCTTAAGCATATGTTGCTTTCATTAATTTGACTTCATGCTATGACATGAGAAAATTTTGATAACATAAAATGTTCATTTATCCATATAAAGCCTCAAAGTTTTATATCAGCACAAGCCCCATAAAGCTAAACATCATCCGGCAGTTTACAAACCTTGTCTCTGGGCTATTCAAGTGAGTTTTTAGCAAAGAAAGAGAGACCAGATGGCCTACTTGGACTTAAAAATATATTCCCTGAAGTTTATATATGTAGATTGTACTGTACGCCAACACTTTTACATTTATTTGTAACAAAATTGTCAAGGTGTTTTAAAGGTCTGGAATCATATCAAATTTGTTTTCAATGTAGCACAAATGTTTTGCTGGTAGCAATATTTTATCACAAAAATCATAAAAGAAACAGAATAAACCTAGCACAAAAATGAGGCATAAGAATGCTTATTATAGTGCAGAAACTTAAAGGGGACAACTATGTCCAATAGTTTGCTTTGCTTTATTTATGCTTAGCTAGCATAATAAGGCAGTTATACTTGTTGCTAAATACATAAACTATATGTCTGCGAAATGGAGTGAAGGAATGATTTTAGAAATAGAAGTAGCAAAGACATGATGATGATAACGATGATGATGATGATTTATTAAATTCATGTGCCGAATGACTCTCAAGATATTCTGGGTAGCCATTTGATGAACTATCTATTCAGAAGAGCCATGGTGGCACAGTGTTTAGAATGCAGTATTGCAGGCTTAGTCTGCTGGCCAACTACCAGCAGTTTGGCAGTTCAAGTCACACCAGCTCAGTGTTGACTCAGCCTTCCATCCTTCTGAGATTGGTAAAACGAGGACCCAGATTGATAGGGGCAATATGCTGACTCTGTAAACTAGAGTAAAAGCGTGCGCTCACATTTGCGAACCGGTAGTAAAGGTAAGTGAATCCCACCTCTGCAGCAAAGATATGTTATTTTATATCCAGTCATAGGCCATAACTCATTCTCAACAAACTTTGCTTCTGTTTGAACTTTCTGAATGGGTTTTCACAAATTTACTGAATATCTGTATAGATATCCTAACAACATACCTCACAATCTGAAATTATAGTTTTCCCCTGATTTTTCAGCTTCAAAAGACCCAGGCTGTTAAACAAAGTGTGACACTTTAATTTCCAGTTCATTATTCTAAATTCAATGGGGCTCTCTAAATTAGGATGGTAGTGTGAGTCTCACATTCCAAAAATAATGAAAATCTGAATTAGTTTATATTATTGAAAGATATGAAGAACAAAACAGATATTTGCAAATCTCCAAGGCAAATATTAGGTTACAAGAATTTTATTTTCTAGAATAAACATAAGCAACCTTATTCTTAACAGATGTTGTGGACCAGAAAACTAGAATTCCTCATTATTGGCTAAATTGCATATAGTTCATGATTGGCCAAAACAACTGAGATTGCTTAATTTTATTTTAGACTCATATTGTCCCTATATTCCATCAGATATCATTATATTCTTTTTTGTTTCTATAGATGAAAAGATATGAGGCATTGAGGAAAAAACATAGATATAAAATGTCTTGCCTTTTGATGCTGGCTAACTCATCAGGATGATTATAAAATAAAACTGTTGTTGAGTAACAATCTATTTTCAGGAGTTTTTTCTTATTCTGAATTACTATGAACAAACATAAAGGCATATACACACTGTACCCCATGCCTTTTCTAATTAGTTTGATTTAGTGCCAAGGGTAGTATGAAAATCTA
Organism: Pantherophis guttatus; assembly: GCF_059756535.1. NCBI lineage: Eukaryota > Metazoa > Chordata > Lepidosauria > Squamata > Colubridae > Pantherophis > Pantherophis guttatus. The sequence continues at coordinate 66,986,475 of NC_142067.1, forward strand.
AAAGCTTGCTCAGTTTAGTGATAGTCAAAATCTCTTTCTTAATAATTTTACCAAAACAAGTGTTTACAATTAGTATGTACAAGATATTCTATTCTTCACTTAGTACAATATATTAACAGTATAGGTGAGTGGAGTTTTTAGATAAATAAATGCATACATAGAACATTAGGTCACAATTGGTTGCTAATGAATTGTTGATAATGAATGCTATAGTTTACCGTATATTGTTGTGGAAAGTAATGTCTTACTTTACATATTGTATAATAAGATATCCATTCTAGTTTTTTGACAGGTTATGTGGCATATTTACTGATTATATTAATATAACCAACATATTTATTTCTGGGTGCAGTAATACGATTGTTTCATTTAACATTTTTAAGTTATTTTCATTTATTTTTCAAATACATTTTGGGAACTAATTAGTCTAAAGGTCATGTAAGAATAGCAGCATTACAGTTTGTATGTAGATTAATGATGTGCTTGCATGAACTAATTCTTAATATTAGAGAAAATTTTCATTCATGATAATATACAGTATGATAATAATATATTATAATTATGTAACTCTGAAAAGATTCTTCCTTATTCTGCTAGAGAAAAGATGCAAAAGATAATTTTATAAGGATCAACTAAACCAGGGGTGTCAAACTCACGTCATCACGGTGTCATCATGTATGACGTATTGGAACTTTTTTCCCCTTTGTTAAACCAGGCATGGGCGTAGCCAGCACATGACGCTTCTGGCCCTCAGGCTGTAAGTTTGACAGCCCTGAACTAAACTAACAAAAGCATATGGAAATCTGTTGCTTGGAAAAGAATGCCAAGTTAACTTGTACCATTACTTCCAATAGGTTAATATGTTTTCTTTGCCATGTTACTTTTACAGATCTTGAAAGGAGAATTGGAAATCAAGAGACAATCAATGGATAAACTGAATTCCCTTAGCCAGGATCTCCTCTCAGCAGTAAAAAGTAAAGGATTATCACAGAAACTGGAAGGGTGGCTCCAAAACATTAGTCACCGCTGGGATAGTTTGGCACAGAAGCTGGAGGGCAGTTCTAAGAAGGTTTGTCAAAACTGTTAGCCTGATAGTTAATCATTACCTCCTCATTGTTGAATCATTTCTTAGCCATTTGTTTGTTCTTACATAAATAAATGCTTTATTTTCATCTTGTACATTATTTGTCCCAATCAACTTTCAACTCCATATTCACACAAAGTATTTCCTGTTCTTAAGTGATATTCTTAGCTCTAAATTAAATCACATGAAGTAAACTTTAAACTTGTACATTTGACAATTACTTAATAAAGAGCTAAAATTTGGTCTGCATACTCCTACCCAAACTAAAATCATAGTTTTTGCCTATGAAAAACATTCCAATTCAGTTGTTTCTATCAGATTCCTCTTTCTTCTCCTTAGAGAGAAGATGCATAAAGATGAAAACTTACTAAGCATCCAAGTTCAAACATACTGGAAACTTTCAGTGCAGAATAGAAAATACTGAAACAGTGCAGAACTTAAAGCTATGGAAGGCAGGGAAGCTAGAACAAACAACTAGGCTTGGAAAGAGCCTTGGAATAAGGAGAAGAATGGCAACATCTATATACTACTAAAACTCCTGATGCCATTTAAAGGTTCTTTGTTTGTCTGTTTGTAAAACTCAGTTGGCACAAGTGGTGTATCATAGCATGCAAAAATTTGGATTAAGTTACTTCAGATCTGCTAATTGGTACAAAATCCTGGGCTCATTGTTCCCATGGAATTAAAATTTCAAGAGTCTTCATACCGGTTGTATTTACAAAGTTGTGATCACTGCAGTGTCGTCAAGGTTAGCTATGATCATGTGATCATGATTTCTGATACTTCCTGCCAGCTTCCCATGACCATGCCTGCCCATGGTCATTCTGTTTCTTTGTTTAGGGAAGTAATATTTCTGGAAGCATGACCCAACAAGTCATGGATTATTAGGAAAGTCATATCATGCATCACAGAATGTTTCTTGTGGACTATAGTTGCCTTCTATACATGTGGGTCTCATATTATACCTTCCATTTTATTTAGTTTTGGTCTGGTTGAATGTTATATCTGTAGCTGACAGAGGTATACTTTATTGCTGCAGGACATAAATAATTACAAATTTCTATTTGTGATGCTTTATTTAATGGCTGAAAGATATGGCAACTACATTTTTTCTATTTGTATAATGCTTTGATAGCTAGAACTTTCTAGAACTGGAAGCTTTCAAAAGTCTAATTTTTTATCAAACAGCTAATTGTAACTTGGAGAACTCTGCATATAGAGTATTAGCACGTCCATCTTCAAATCTTTCAAAAGTAGTGCATGAAAGAACCCATTTTATTTGAAATCTACATTTCTGATTGCATTTTCAATAAGCTCTGTTCAAACATGTGATTTTATATAAATATTATCTGATTTGTTATTGATATCCCAATTACTAACTCTAGAATTGTGATATACCATTTTAGTAATTTTGGGAGTTGAACTATGTATTTTATAAGGATAGAGGATTTGTTGGTGTAATGTGTAAACATGCCTGTTCCGAGAAGTAATTGATATAGAAATCATGACTACTACCAAGATAAATTGGTACCTAAAAGCCATGGAAAATTTTCTTGTTAATAATAACTTTATACTTGAAATACTTTAGGCTTACAATAAAACTGTCTCCCTTACATTTTGAGGATTTTCCCCTGAAAGATACAACTCAGTAATTTCACAGAGTATGATACTGCCATAAGTATGAAAATTGCCAAATATAACCTTATATTACCCTATATTGTTAATACTAACATTTCAATATAAAGGTGAAAATGTAACTAAATATGACTCATTGTTTAAATTAATTTAAATTTTTCTACAATTGATTCATTATGATCCTAGGCTTGCTAGGATATAAGTGATTATTTGAGCATATACACTTGTGTATATTTTATTTATTTATTTATTTATTTATTTATTTATTTATTTATTTATTTATTTATTTATTTATTTATTTACTTATTATATTTCTATACCGCCTTTCTCCCGTAGGACTCAAGGCGGTGTACAGTCAAGAAAAATATAGACACACAAACATCATAAAATTGCTAATTAAAATTATTACTTAGTTTGGTCAATTAAATAAAACCCAGAATTAGATAACATTTAAAAAATCATTCACATGTTCGTATGTTTAGCCCCGCCTGTTGGAACATCAGGGTCTTGAGGGCACGGCGGAAAGCACGGAGATCAGGGATATTCCGTATCTCCGGGGGCAGTTCATTCCAAAGGGTTGGAGCCCCCACAGAGAAGGCCCTCCCCCTGGGAGTCGCCAGTCGACATAATTTGACTGACGGTACCCTGAGTAGTCCCTCCCTGTGAGAACGAACTGGTCGGTGGGAGGCTATTGGTGGCAAAAGATGGTCTCGTAGGTACCCGGGTCCTAAGCCATGGAGCGCTTTAAAGGTGATAACTAACACCTTGAATCGCACCCGGAAGACCACTGGGAGCCAGTGCAGCTCACGTAGGAGAGGTGTTACATGGGCGTAATGAGCTGCGCCCATAATCACCCATGCGGCTACGTTCTGGACCAGTTGGAGCCTCCGGGTGCTTTTCAAGGGGAGCCCCATGTAGAGAGCATTGCAGTAGTCCATACGGGAGATAACTAGGGCATAAGTGACCGTGCGCAAGGCGTCCCGATCCACAAAGGGACGCAACTGGCGGATCAGGCGAACCTGATAAAAGGCACCCCTGGCCACGGCCGTCAAATGATCTTCTAAAGATAACCGTGAATCCAGGTGGACACCCAAGTTGCGGGCCCTCTCTGTGGGGAGCAAGATCTCATCCCCTATTGTCAGTGATGGTACTAGCTGACTATACCGGGACGCCGGAAGCCACAGCCACTGGGTCTTGGAGGGGTTGAGTCTGAGCTTGTTTCTCCCCATCCAGATCCGCACAGCCTCCAGGCAACGGGACATCACAGCAAGGGCATCATTGGGGTGGTCTGGGGTGGAGATGTATAGCTGTGTGTCATCAGCATACTGATGAACACTCACCCCAAAACCACAGATGATCTCGCCTAGCGGTTTTACATAAAAGTTGAACAGAAGGGGTGAGAGGACTGACCCTTGCGGCACCCCACAAATAAGGTGCCTCGAGGTCGACCTCTGCCCCCCTGCCAATACAAACTGCGAACGGTCAGAGAGGAAGGAGGAGAACCACCGAAGCATGGTGCCCCCTATTCCTAACCCCTCCAGCCGGTGCAGTAAGATACCATGGTCGATGGTATCAAAAGCCGCTGAGAGATCTAATAGGACCAGGATAGAGGAGCAACCTCTGTCCCGAGCCCTCCAGAGATCATCTACCAATGCGACCAATGCTGTTTCCGTGCTGTATCATGACCTGAAGCCCGACTGGAACGGATCCAGATAGACAACTTCATCCAGGTATCGGGGTAGTTGTCGTGCCACCACACTCTCAACAACCTTCGCAACAAAGCGAAGATTGGAGACTGGACGATAATTTGATAATATAGCCGGGTCCAGGGAAGGCTTCTTGAGGAGGGGCTTCACAACCGCCTCTTTCAAGGCGGCGGGAAAGACACCCTCACTCAGAGAAGCATTTATAATCCCCTGGAGCCAGCCTCGTGTAACCTCCCGGGAGGCCAGTACCAACCAGGAGGGACACGGGTCCAATAAACATGTGGCAGCATTAAGCTTGCCCAGAATCCTGTCCACGTCCTCAGGAGCCACAGAGTCAAACTCTTCCCAGATAACACTCTCAAGACCTACCCCCGTCTCCTCCCCTGGATCTACCCAATCGGAGTCCAGGCCTTCCCGAATCTGAGCGACTTTATCATGCAGGAATTGTACAAAATCCTCAGCTCGACCCTCTAAGGGATCTTCCCGAGTCCAGGCCTTCCCACCACCTGAAGTAGGGAGCGGGTCACCCTAAACAGCGGGTATATGTGTCAACCCTGAAACTGACCTGACAGAAGCCATTTTGAAGCTTCAGTGTTGCCACTGAGGGATAGGGAGGGGGGAATAGCTGGGGTTTTGTAGCCAAAACAAAATACTTTCTCCTGGGAACAAAGGACATTCCCACAGGTGGCCAGAGAGAGGAGGAGTGAAATTACCAGGCAACCAGACAGCACCTTGATTGGACCATGTGACTGATTGTTTAGAAAAGGAGAAAAACTTTTACTCTTAATTAGGTAAAAACCGCAGGAACATTCAGATTCGGTTTTCACCAGACTGTGCCAATATGATATGTCCAATGAAACTATTCTTTGAGGAATCTGCCTGCCTTGCAGTCCTGTTTGCTATAGGCATATTACTTGGAACCCTGACATTAAACCGACTCTCCTAATTTTCTGCTCCAACTGGAGCAGCTCTCCAGGGTCCTGAGCCCCGGCTGCTACCTGGTCTACCCCATGAGCAGGAAGACTCAGGGAAGACAAGATGGAGAAGAGAGGGGATGAGACTGCAGAAGCCTGCAGGGGAACCCTGAGAAGCCTGCAGGACCGTTTGGAGACCCAACAGGTGGCAGAGGTGGTGGCAGAGATTGAGCACCAGGTGGGCACCCAGCTCAAAATCCTCACTGAGTGGCCTGTCTCTGGGGACCTGTATCAGGCACAGGAAGACCTTGGTGGCTGAGGCTCATTCCAGGAGCCAGTGAGGGATCATCCCATGACATCAACCAGGGAGTTGAGAACTACGATCCTCGAGTGGAGGGTGATGGGACCACTGGACCAGAGTGACTCCAGAGACTGGAGATACCAGACCACAGTGCGCAGCCAGACCTTGGAGGAGTTGCTGGAAAAGTTTGACTGGCTAAGCCTTGGCAACTTGGAATACTCACACTGGCCCAAATGCATGGGGTTGATCTTGAACCAGCCAACTTTGATGTTTCCTTCCTGAGGGACCGGTCTACCCCCTCAGTGTCCTGGGTGACTAGCTCGCCACCACTTCCTTTGGCATAGTCAAGCCTAGGACCACAGCAGAGCTCACCAAGATGCCAGAGAGCAGCCAGCCTGCCTGGGCAGCCCCAACTCCCACCAAATTGCCAGGTGCCTGATCCTTCCCAATGGTTGGATTAGGAAAAAAAAGAATAATAAAAATAAAAATGAAAAATAAAATACAAAAATTAAGAAACAAAAATTCCAATCAACCACCTCCCTCAAAAATCAAATTTCCAAATACCCCAACAGAGAGAAAAAAAGAGACAAAAAAAATTCAACTGCCAAAAGTAAAAGATAAAAATGCAAATCCAAGCAACCAAAAAGGGAAAAAAATTCTTCTGACTCTTCCAGTCTTAATCCAATTTCTTGTCAATCTAGTTTTTTTTAAAAAAGCATAGGAAAAAAGGTCCCTAAAAAAAAAAGACACAAAACACAAAATATAGTGCCTTTCATCCACCAGCAAAAATCAAAACACAGAACTTCAAAGCAATCATCAGTCAGTGAGTAATAATAATAAAAGACTAAAAGCCAAAAAGAAAGCCCAAAATCCAGTCTTCTCTTTTGTACATCTGTTTTCTCTATCAGTCTACCAAAATGCCAAGGTCAACTATAGTCAGAGTTTCTTCCAAGTCAAAATCTTTTCCCTTCTGCCACTAGATGGCACTGCAGACTAGCTTTCAAGAACACAGTAAACTTTAAAGCAATCTTCAGTTTCATTTTATCTTTCAAGAACACAGTAAGCTTTTTTTAAAACAATCTTCAAAGTTTTGTTTTCCCAGTTATCATCATTCCAACATTTGTGGGAGCGGATACACACCCACTCTCACTCCTCACTCTCAGCCCGTCTATTCTTATTTAATTTCCAGTTGAATTCAAAGAGAAAAGTCTTTTGTAAAAATCAGAGTCTCTCTCACCTCAATGTCTCACGTTGCTTTCTTGTCATCCTCTTTCATTACTGCCACCACAGCTTCCTAGCAACATCTAAGGTCGCTTTCTCAGCAGCTTCTTCTGGTTCAGCCAGGGAGTTTGTGATCTCCCTATGCTGACCAGTCCATGCTCCCCTTGTTTATCATCCCTTCAGGATGACTTAGGTCACTTAGGACCCCCGGACTGCAGAGATATCTACGGGTCTTCAAGAGATCTTAAAGAATCTGACTTGCTGCTGTGACATTGGCCATGCCTCCAATTATAAATATGAAGAAATTTACATCATATCCACACCCAACAGCAAGTCCCTCATTGACAGAAACACAGAAAACTTCGGAGATGATGGAATTAAGAAATTTTATACAATCACTTCATAATGATTTAAAACAGGAAATGAAAGAAATAAAAGCCATGATTGGGAAAAATGAAGAGAGACTCCAGAAAGTAGAAGAAAAAGCAGAAATGACAGAAAAGAAAGTTGAGAAATTAGAAGAAAAATTGGCACCAACTGAAAAGTCAATTATCCTGTTGGAGATGGAGCATTCTGAGTTTTACTTAAAATTTCAAAATATAGAGGAAGAAAAAGGAGAAAATTTACCTGAAATGATTGCTGAGATATTATCAGAAATTTTGGAACAATCCAAGGAAAAGATCTTAAACAAGATTGACGATGCCTTCAGAGTATACACAATATATGCAATGAGGAACAAACTACCGAGAGAAGTACATGTAAGATTTACAAAGAAGGCAGTGAAAACAGAAATATTACAAGCAGCAAGAAATACAGCACTGAAACACAAAGATAAAGAAATTGTGGTTTTAAGACAAATACCTAGAAGAGTTAGAGAATTAAGGAGAATATCAGTTTCTAACAAAGTTCCTAATATTCAAAGGAGTGAATTTTAGATGGTTAATACTGGAAGGAATTTTGGTGACATGGCAAGAACAAAGACATAGACTTGACTCCATTGAAAAAGCAAAGCTATTTTATCAACAATTTTGTGGACCACTAGAAGAAGACTTGGGAGCAATAGGAGAGACAAAGCAAAAAGATGAAGAAAAAGATAAAGATGAAAAAGCAAAGGAAGAAAGAGCCCTAAAAGAACGAGCGAGATCTAAAGATCCAATGGAACAAAGAGAGACAAGGGCGATGAAGTCAAAATCTAGTAACAAGTAAAACATGGAAGAAGAAATTAAAGCAATATCTTTAAATGTAAATGGAGTGAATGCGGTGATAAAAAGAAACAGAACTTTATCTAAATTAAACAGCTCGAAGGTGCACATTATATGCCTACAAGAAGTACATATTAGAAAACAACATTTAAAATTATTACAATATCCAAAGTTAGGAGTTCTATTTACATCATTGATACAACAAAGCAAAAGAGTAGTGGTGTTGTATATTAAAGAAAAATTAGTACCTAAATTACTTTTTGAGGATAAAGAGGGCAGGATTCTGATGGTGGAAATAAAAATGAACTTTAAACAAATATTTTTGATAGCAATATATGCACCAAATGGAAAACAAGAAGAATTTTATTGGAGATTACACAGAAAAAATTTAGAATTGGACTATGAATATATATGTATAATGGGTGATTTTAATGCTGTAACAAATGTGGATCTGGACTATAAAACAATGAAGACAAATAAAAAATCCAGAAGAATTTGCTGAAATCTTTTTTACAATGATAGAAGAGTTGAGTATTCAAGATATTTGGAGACAAAAACACCTGAAAGAAAACCAGTATACTTTTTATTCAAATAGACATTTATTGTGGTCAAGGATAGACATGATATGGATGTCAACAGAACTTATAGATAATATACAAGAAGTAAATATTGGTCCAAATATTTGGGCGGACCATAGCCCAATGACAATAATATGGAAAGGAAAGAAGAAAAAGACAAGATGGACTTTGAATGCAACAATATTAAATGAAAAGGACTTTCAACAATTTATGGAAAAAGAATTAGAATTTTTCTTTAAAATAAATAAGAAAGAAGATACATCACTTCAGAACGTATGGGATACAATGAAAGCCTATATTAGAGGTTTGGCAATAACGTATTTGGGAAGAAAGAATAAAAAAAAAAGACAAAAACAGATAAGATTGGAAGAGAAGTATAAGAACCTAGAGAAAGAATTCTAAAAAGATATCCAAAATAAAAAAATTAAGAAGCTTATGGAACTGAAAAAACCATAAATAAATGTAAATGAACAGGAATCATTAGCAAACAAATTAAGAGCATTTAAACAGAATTTTTTTGAAAATGCAAACAAACCAGGAAGGTGGTTAGCATATAAATTAAAAAAAGAGAAGGAGAAGAAAATAATAAAATATTTACAAGATGAAGAGGGGAAATTACACTATAGAAATGAAGAAAAGAAGATCGTAATTCAAAAATACTATGGAAAACTTTATTCCCAAGAAAAGATCTCAGAGGAAGCGATAATAAAATATTTGGAAAAATTATATTTACCTAAAATACCAGAACAGGGAATGTTAGAAGACAGAATAACAATGAAGGAATTAACAGAAGCGATAAAAGGACAAAAAAATGGGAAAGTACCAGGACCGGATAGGCTACCAGCTGAACTATATAAAACATTACAAGAAGGGATGAGTAATGTAATATTGAAACTATTTAATGAATTAGTAATGAAGGCAAGAATACTAGACTCATGGAGAGAGGCTTATTTAACACTTATACCTAAAGAGGATACAGACCCACAATTGATAAAAAAACTATAGACCGATTTCATTGGTAAATGTGGATTATATTTTGCCTCAATAATGGCAAATAGATTTAAAAAACTGTTAGATGAATTTATTCATATGGACTAAAATGGATTTTTAAAAGCAAATTAGAGGATATTAAATTAAAAGCAATATGAGGATAATTTTGAATACTTTTGAATATTATGAGACACATTCAGAAAAACAAATGGCAGGGTTATATATATGGTTATATATATATGGTTGACCGCCAGATGTTCCTCCATAAAGGAGGATAACTATCTTCCTCTTTACAGCCAGATGCTCAGAGATTTAGAAAGATGGAAAAATCTCCAGCTATCAATTTTGGGAAGGGTGGCAACCATTAAGATGTGTGTGTTACCCAAATGGTTATTTCTATTCCAAACAGCCCCGGTAAGGTTGAATAAAGAGTTTTTTACAAATTTGGATAGGAGTATATCTAAATTTATCTGGCAGGGAAAGAGGCCGTGGATTAGACTTAAAATGTTACAAGAACCCAAAAATAGAGGAGGATTTGGACTCCCAAATTGGGAGCTCTATCACCAAGCAGCAAACTTGATTTGGGTGAAAGAATGGATGGTCCTACAAAAGAGACGACTTTTGACATTTGAGGGAGCCGGTCTTCAACATGGCTGGCACTATTTTCTATGGCCGGGAGCATCTGGCTGTCCTAGACACTTTGATGATCACTATTTACGTAGGACGCTTGGGTACACTTGGGAAAAGGTTAGAAGAAGAGTATATACAAAAGTTCCATGTTGGATTTCGGCGCAGGAAGCTCAGATTTACCCGACATTGTATAAAGGGGAGAAAACCTTGACGTATGAAGGTTTCTTGGATGTTCAGGGTAATCCAAAGTCACGAGAATTATTAACTCTTCAAGGATATAAGATAGACTGGTGGTCTTATTCGCAAGTGTACTCCAGGTATAAAAAAGATTTACATAGTGAAGGAATCTACAGTAAAAGACAAGAATTGGATAAGATCTTATTAGAAGGAGGGAAAGGGATATTATCTAAATGTTATGCATATTTATTGTCTCTGCAGATAGGACAGGATGTAGTGAAGGATTGTATGATAGCATGGGGGCGAAATTTTGGATATCCCCTTGACTTCCAGCAATGGGAACAGATTTGGTTGAAAAATATGAAATTAACCATGGCCTCCTCATATAAAGAAAACATTTATAAAATGATCTACCGGTGGCATCTACCCCCGGCGAGATTAGCTAAAATGTTTCCCGGGACATCTGCCTGCTGTTGGAAGTGTGGTTACAGCAATGGAACCTATTTTCACCAATGGTGGACCTGCCCGCAGGCGGTTAAATATTGGAAAAAAATACGGCAATGGATTTTGGAAATTACACAGATTAATTTGGAATTAAGACCTGAGATTTTCCTATTGGGGGCAAAACCTTTGAATGTTAAGTCAGATATATGGTTCTTGTTGATTCACATTATCACTGCAGCAAGATTAGCGTATGCGCAGGAGTGGAAAAATCAATACTTACCGATAGATTTGAAAATAATATATAAAATTAATGAGTGTGCGGAATCAGATAGACTAACTAGATTGATCAATGGTAAAAAAGATTCAGAATTTTATAACAGTTGGAAAGTATGGTACGATTGGGTCCAGAAAAGGTGGGATAGAATAGACATATGATGATGTATATATATGATGGCAAATATGTATGTATAAAGGAATGATTTTATACTTATGGACAATGTAAGCATATTATACCATGGTGGCAGGATTGTATATTTTGTTTGTGTATTAGTGTATAGAATATATTAATAAAAATTATATATTAAAAAAAAAGAAGAAAAAGAAATGGCGATGATGTTTCTAGACGCCCAAAAAGCTTTTGACAATGTGAACTGGCAGTTTATGACAGAACAACTGCAGAGAATGGACTTTGGGAATAGATTTATAAACACTGTAAAAACGATTTATGATAGACAATCTGCTAAGATAATGATGAATGGAGAAATGACAGAAAATATTATTATTATGAAGGGCACTAAACAAGAATGTCCTTTATCACCATTGCTGTTTATTTTGACCTTAGAAATTTTAAACAGAAATATTAGGTGAAATGAAGAGATAAAAGGGATAAAAATAAAAAAAGAAGAGTATAAATTTCAAGCTTTTGCAGATGACTTAGTATTCATCTTGGAGGAACCACAAACAACAGGTCCAAAGTTACTAGAACAAATAGAGAATTATAGAAAGGTGTCTGGTCTAAAAATAAAGATAAAATGAAAATTCTGGTGCAAAATATTACAGAAAAACACAAAAGAGAGATAGAAGAGAATCTAGATATACAAGTGGTGGAAAAAAGTTAAATACCTAGGAGTATATCTAACTTCAAGATATGTAACAAAAAAAGAGGATAACTATTATAGATTAAAACAACAAATTGAGAAAGACTTGGAGAAGTGGAAAACCCTTCAATTTATTTATTTTATTGAATTTCTATACCGCCCTTCTCCCGAAGGACTCAGGGCGGTGTACAGCCAGAAATAAAACCATAACAATATAAAAATTAAAAGCAATTAAAACAATTAAATAAATTGGCCAAAAACTCTAATAAAACAACCCATTAAAATAATTAGGCCAGCCCTGCTTGTTGGAATAATAATTCAGGCCCTGAGGATCTGAACCACCTGGGGAACAAGAAAGGCATTGGAGACCGGAGTGCGCAATCGCTCAAAGGTAGCGAGTGCGCACTCCCGAAACATGATATGGCCCCCTGCTACCCCCATATCTGCCCCTCCCACCTACAGTACTGATTGAACAACCCTCCCTGGATTGTCACTAATGGAAAGGATTGCAATAATAAAGATGAATATATTACCAAGATTATTATTTATATTTCAGACAGTACCGATAAAAATTGAAAATACTTATTTTCAACAGCTTAATAAGATAATAAGGAAATTTATATGGCAAGGGAAAAAAGCAAAAATAAGCATAAAAATGCTTCAGGACATGAGACTACGTGGAGGATTTGGGTTACCGAACTGGGAATTGTATTACCAGGCAGCAGCATTGACTTGGATGAAGGAATGGGTTGAATTAAGAAATACAAGACTATTAACCCTGGAAGGTCATGATTTACAATTGGGATGACATGCATTTTTATGGTATGGTAGAAATAAGATACATACATATTTTCATAGACATTATATAAGGAATGCATTGCTATTGGTATGGGAGAAGGTCAAAGATAAATATTATCTGAAAATACCAATATGGTTATCAACAATGGAAGCTTTGATACATCCAAATGTTTTTAATATTGGAAATATTGTTAGATATAAGGAGATGGATTGGTATATGTACTTGCAGATGCAAACAAGATATGAAAAAGATGCTAAATTATATGGTTTTAACTTAGAAAAAACAGAGTTGGGTGGCATACTCATGGGAACAGTGGATAAATTAATTTTAAAAATCTATATTTTTTTACTAGGCATTGAACTGGAGGAGTAGCAAGTAAAGGAAACAATGATAGCCTGGGCAAAGAATTTTGGACATTCAATAGATCTAGATAAATGGCAACTGTTAGGATATGGTGTAAGCCTAACAGGTTGTCCAGGCAATATATGGACAATATATGTGTTCTATGACTTTAACATAGCTGACTTTGTATAAATATACAAAAGTATGAAGGCTATTGCTTAACACATTGTAAGCCGCCCTGTGTCTCTGGAGAAGGGTGGCATATAAATCAAATTAAAAAAACAAAACAAAAAAAAAACATGAATATGTATTCTATGACTTTAAGAAGTACTGCTGAGTCATTGTAATGCTGAGTCATTGTATCCTAATTGGATAAGCTCTGTTGTAACTGTATTTAAGAAGAGAGCTGAAATGTAGTCATTGATGATATGCTACCATCGTGTGTGGAGATTCTATCATCGTGGGTGGATATGCTACCATCGTGATCAGTTACCAGTGTGTATGTGCTGCTGTTTATTACCTACTGCTGTTTTGTATGTAAGAAGATTTTTGTATCATTGGACTGATTTGACTGGCAAAGACTTGGATTGTTTAAAGACTATGAGATTGTTCTTCACTATAAAGTAAAAACTTTGATAAACCAGTTTGTATGTATTTTATTCATCGCTCTCAGCACCGTTTCCCTGTGCTCTACGCTCTGCTGGTTGGTTAACACAACAATATCCTTAACAGCAACAGTTATGGGAAAGGAATTATAAATTAACAATGTCTACTGCATATAAGGAAAATCAATCTAAAATGTTTTAAAGATGGCATATGCCCCCTGAGAAACTGGCAAAAATGTTTAAAGATAAATCAGCTAAATGTTGGAAATGTCACCAGTTACCAGGTTCTTATTACCAACTGTGGTGGACATGTCCAGAAGCAAAAAATTATTGGAATAGAATTAAGATATGGCTGGAAGAAATGATACATCAACGTATTGATTTAAAACCAGAACTGTTCCTATTGGGTATCCTGCCAGAAAAAAATAGCAAAGAAAATATTTATTTGATTATACATATAATAACGGCTGCAAGGATTGTTTATGCACAACACTGGAAAGCAGAGAAAATACCTTTGGAAGGAGAAGTAATTAAAAAAAATTAGATTGTGCAGAAATGAATAGATTGACTCTGATGATTAAAGAAAGAGAAGATTCAGAATACTTTATAAAATCAATTCTTCTATTGGTTAGAAAAGAGATACAAATAAGTAAATTAATATTTGTGTATAAAAATGTCACAATCAGAATATTTTGTTAGTGATGAATTGTTGTAATTGATTTGATGAGAATGAAGACAGAAGAAATAACAAAAAGAAGAACAATTGGAGACAACACTGAGATGTCACACGGAAGGAATGACTGATGTATTAAATGTTTGTTTTAAAAAAACAAAAAAACAAAACAAAACAACAAATTGGCAGGTGCCACCTGGCTGGGCCTACCAACCAGGGCATGGCTGGGTCCAAGCTCAGTGGACCCCCACAGCTGTACCACCACTGCCTCCACTGCCAGCCCAGGCTGCCGCTCCTTCACGTTTCAGAGCTACCTTCGACAGAGACCCAGATAAATGGGCATTCTACATGAACAGGGCGTGGACCCACATTGATTAGTATGGAGGTGACTACCCCCATGATATAGCGATAATCCTGGCCATCATTGACAACCTAACAAGAGAAGCAGCAGAGTGGGTGACCCAACTGTATGACAAAGATGTGTCAGACCTGGGAAGCATCAATGTTTTCCTGCAGGAGCTGAGGACCAGATTCGAGGATGAATCCCAAGCCCAGGAAGCTGAGGAGGAAATCAAGGAGATCAAGCAAAGAGGCTGCCCAGCCAAAGAGTACGTCTGTTGTGGTCTGCCGGTGGCCTGCAGAGCTAGCAGCAGAGTCAGACAGTGAGGAGGTTGGGGAGGAACATGGACCAGTCCTGGAGTCCAGGTAAGGCTCAGACAAGGGCTCTGCATTTGAGGCAGAGAGGGGGCCAGGGCCATCTGGGAGTTATGTGCTGCCTCCAGAGCCTCCAGAGTCAGACATCAGCGAGGCAGAGGAACAGGGGGAGCCTGTTCCCAGTGCGTGCGTGCGTAGAGCTGCCAGAAGGCAAGAACAGTTAAGACAAAAGGGATGACTCAGGAGTAGGGCTTGGAGATGATTGGCCCCTCCTATAAGACATAAAGGAGGGGCAAAGGCATGTGAGCTTTTGCAGGAAGCAACTTTGTTTGTTCTGGTCAGTTTAAATTCTGAAGCTCCATTTTGACTCTGTGCTCCATGTGGCCTTGCAAAGTTAATTGCCAATTAGGTCTTTGGCAGCATGTCAACAGAGATAAAGGAAGCCTAGGACAGAACAGTGTTTGAGAATTCAGAAAGTTGCTGGTAAGCTACAGCAATGATCTGAGCAACTCCTGGTCTACTTTTTTAAAGAAGGCTTGGACAAGGAGCTGCTTCACACTTGCATCTGCCAAGGGGTTCCCGACTGGATCCACGAGTGGTACTGGATGGCAGTGACCATGGACCTCAAGCTCCATTGGCACAAGAAGGGAGGATTGGCCAATAAGAACCTCAAAAGTCAACCTGAATGGTGACAACTCATCCAGTGATCCAGCCCCGCCAAAGGAAAGAGCAGCCAAGGGGAGCCTCTATGATTAAATGCTTCTGATGTGGCCAGCAAGGCCACTGAGCAGCTGAGTACCTGGCTCCAGCCTCTGTTGCACAAGCAAGGACCTCAGAGTCAGCCAAACTGAAAAAACCACCACTAGGAATCAGGACAAAGCCCCTAGCCAACCCCATACACTTCAAGCAAGCTGATGGGTCGCTGATAGGAGGAGCCCCCATCACAGTCCTCACCAAAGCAAACCCATAGGATTACAAATGGGCCAGCACTGGGAGCTGATCCAGTGGCACCAAAAATGACAGAAGCAGTGATTCTGTCCCATAGACTGCTCCATAGAAATCGTACTAGGAGCAAGGCAAAGAGAACTAATAGAATACATTGACACCAACCTGACCTGGGGGTTCATACAGCCATCTAAATCCAGGGTAGCCACCCCAGTCCTCTTTAAAGAGAAAAAAACAGGTTGAATAGGCTCTGTGTTGATTTTAGGGGAACTGATGCCATATATGTGGAAAACACATACCCACTTCCCCTCATGAAAGACATGCTGGGACACCTAACCAAGGGAAAAGTGTTCACCAAGTTAGACCTATGAGAGGCATACTACCGAGTGCAAATTAAGCACACAGCTGTCTTCAACTGTCCCTTAGGGAGCTTCCAATTCAAAATAATGCTCTTTGGCTTGCAGGGAGCCCCTGCAGTCTTTATGCAGCTGATAAATGAGATGCTACATGAGCACCTGTATAAAGGAGTCCTCGTGTACCTGAACAACATTCTCATTTTCACTGAGACCTTGGAAGAGCATGTTAAATTGGTGTGCCAGGTGTTGAAAAAGCTCCTTGTGGCCAAATTATATGCGAAGCTATCAAAATGTGAATTCTACAAGACTAGCCTGGACTACCTGGGCTACCAAGTGTCAAATGAGGGCATAGAAATGGATCCAGCTAAAGTTAAAGTGGTCCTAGACTGGCAACCCCCTCGCACATGAAAACAGCTTGAAAGCTTCTTGGGATTTACTAACTTCTATAGGCAATTCATTCCCTCCTTCACTGAAATTGCCCTGCCCATCACCGAGCTGTTAAAGACTGGAGGAGGCCCTCAGCAACCCCTAAAATGGACTTTAGAATGCCAAAAGGCATTCAAGGAACTAAAGACCCTATTCGCCAAGGAGCCAATCCTCATTGGCCAAGGAGCCCATTCTCCTTTCAGAGGAATACCAACAGCAACTTGCAACCCTGTGCATACAGTTCCAAAAAATTGACAGAGACTGAGAGGAGATGGGTGGTGTGGTAGAAGGAAGCCTGCATGGTCCAATGGGTCCTACTGACCTGGAGACACTTTCTGGAGGGCAGTCATGTCCTGTTTGAAGTGTGGACTGATCATAAGAACCTATAGGCACTCAAAACCCCACAAAGACCCCCCACAAAGCAAGTTTATTGGGCACAGTATTTCAAATGGTTCAGCTTCAAGCTAAAATACATCTCAGGGGTGAAAAACTTCCTGGCAGATGCCCTATCATACAAATCACAGTACAATAGTAAACCCGAGAAGGTGGTTCATGCTATGATTTCCCCCTCTCAGCCTGCCTCACAAGTCATAACCAGAGGGCAGGCCAGATGACAAAGAACTGCAGACAGGGTGGGGAATGACCAAAAAACTAAGGGATGAACTG
Organism: Pantherophis guttatus; assembly: GCF_059756535.1. NCBI lineage: Eukaryota > Metazoa > Chordata > Lepidosauria > Squamata > Colubridae > Pantherophis > Pantherophis guttatus. The sequence goes on from NC_142067.1 coordinate 67,003,920, forward strand.
CCAGGCGACCCATGGTATAGCGACCACAAAGAAGCCCTGTCCCTGAGAAATGGACTAGCCTGGAAAGGCTCAAAGCTGTATTTGCCCAATAGCCTGCAACTCCAAGTACTCCAGCAGAATCATGATTCTAAGCAGGCAGGGCACTTTGGCTATTTGAAAACTCTGCACTTGGTGTGAAGGCAATTTTGGTGGCCAAAGATGAAGAAAGACATTGAGGACTATGTCAAAAGCTATGCCACTTGTGCAGTCATGAAGAAAAGGCCAGGGAAACCCCCAGGGTTGCTCCAGCAGGTGGCAGATCCATCCTGACCCTGGGAGGAGATTGCCATGGATTTCATTTTTGAGCTCCCTGAGAGTGGGGGGAATACAGTTATTTGGACCATAATAGATTTGTTGTCAAAGCAAGCCCATTTCATAATTGCCTATGGCTCCCATCAGTGAAAAAGCTAGCCAGACTGTTCATAAAGGAGATTTATAGATTGCATAGTGTTCCCCACAGGATCATCTCCAATAGGGGGGTCCAAATCACAGCTAAATTCTGGAGGGGGTTCATTAGGTCCATTGGGTCCTTGCAGGGGTTTAGCTCAGCATTTCATCCAAGTACCAATGGGACTATAGAATGCACGAACGCCATGGTGGAACAGTATTTGAGGTGCTATGTGAATTATCAGTAGTCTAATTGGGCAGAGTTACTGCCATTCGCTGAGGTGGCATACAATAAGGCAATGCAGCACTCGTCTGACCCCTTTTCAGCAGCACCGGTCTGACCCCTTTTCAGGTCACCAGTGGCATGGAATTCGTCCCGATGCCTGAACTCTCCAGGGATCCCCCCTCATCCATGTCACTAAATGAATGAATGGAGTCACTGAAAGAGGCATGGAGAAACACTAAGCAGGCTTTACAAGAAGTGGCAAAAATCCATAAAATACAAGCCGACAAATGCTGCAGACCCCAAGTGCCATTCCGTGTGGGGAACAATGAAGAACCTAAAGTTAAAACTCCCTAGCAAAAAACTAGGACCATAGTTCATAGGGCCTTTCCCTATAGTGAAAATAATCAACCCTGTTACGGTACAGCTTAAACTCCCTTGCTTGTTAGGGAAAGTGCATCCAGTCTTTCACAGCAGTTATTAAAGCCGGCAGTAGGCTTTCAGATCAGGCTGGTAGATTGGGCCCTGAAACCAATAACGGCGCAAGGGGAAACAAGGTAAAGAGAATCCTGGATTCTAAATTACATAGGGGCTAGTTGCAGTACCTAGTGCAATGGAAGGGGTACCCACCGAAGCCACCTGGGTCAAAAACTGGGATGTGAAGGCAGATAGATTGGTCAAACAGTTTCATGACAAATACCCCCAGAAACCTAGGGGCCCTCCAGGGAGAGGAAGGGGAGGTTAGGCTGAACCTTGAGTAACCTCTATGTGATTTCTTTTCTTTGCGGGAAGTCCTTTTCAATTAAGGGTTGGGGTTCAACCCTGAAGCTAAGCTGACCTAAGCTGCCACACTGGAGCTGAGGGATAGGGAGGGGGGAATAGAAATAGCTGGGGTTTTGTAGCCAAAACAAAATAATTTCTCCTGGGAACCAAGGACATTCCCACAGGTGGCCGTAGAGAGGAGGAGTGAAGTTACCAGGCAACCAGATTGGACCATGTGACTGATTGTTTGGGAAATGGGAAAAACTTTTACTTTTAATTAGGTGAAAACCACAAGAACATTCAGAGTTGGTTTTCACCAGACTGTGCCAATATGATATGTCCAATAAAACTATTATTTGAGGAATCTACCTACCTCGGAGTCCTGTTTGCTATGGGTGTATTACTTGGAACCCAAACAATATGAATAGAAGGCTTTGGTGCTAAGCAGACAGATGAATGAATAGATAGATGATAGGTGGAACCTGCTCTGAGAATTATGAAAGAGGTAGAAAAAAATCCTTCCATGTCCTGCCTCAGTGAGGGAGAATACCTGCCTTTTATTGTTTTTGTTTTATTTATTTATTTATTTATTTATTTATTTATTTATTTATTTATTTATTTATTTATTTATTTATTTAATTGGATTTATATGCCACCCTATCTCCACAGGACTCAGGGCGGCTCACAACAATAAACAAAACAAACAGATGGTTAAAAACAAAGTCCGTGATAAAATTGACAAAAAATCCAATAAAACTCCATTAAGTTAAGGGCCTTGGTAGTACAGTGGTCTAAAGCACCCTGTTATTAACACAGCTGCCTGCAATTACTGCGGGTTTGAATCTTACCAGGTTCAAGGTTGACTCAGCCTTCCATCCTTTCTAAGGTAGGTTAAATGAGGACCCAGTTTGTGGGGGCAATAAGCTAACTTTGTATAAATATACAAAAAGTATGAAGGCTATTGCTTAATGCATTGTAAGCCACCCTGAGTCTCCGGAGAAGGGCGGCATATAAATCAATTTTTTTTAAAAAAAAAGTTCTATTAAAAACCCCATCAGTCTAGGGCGGCTAGATGAAATAGCCATGTTTTCAGCCCACGGTGGAAGGAGCGAAGGTCGGGGGCCACCCGGAGCTCCAGAGGGAGTTGATTCCAAAGGGTGGGTGCGCCTACAGAGAAAGCTCTCTCCCTGGGGTCACCAGCCAACATTGTTGGCACCCTGAGTAGGCCCTCCCTGTGAGAGCGCACCGGGCAATGGGAAGCTGTTGCTGGCAGCAGATGGTCCACCAAATATCCCGGGCCTAAGCCATGTAGGGCTTTATAGGTGATCACCAGCACCTTGAATCTCACCCGGAGGGCAACCGGCAACCAATGCAAGTCGTGCAGGAGAGGTGTAACATGGAAGTGTCGGGACACTCCCATCACTACCTGCGCGGCTGCATTCTGCACCAACTGAAGCCTCCGAGTGGTCTTCAAGGGCAGCCCCATGTAGAGAGCATTGCAGTAGTCAATACGGGAGGTGACGAGTACATGAGTGACCATGTGTAGGGCATCTCGGTCCAAATAAGGGTGCAACTGGCACACCAGGCGAACCTGAGCAAATGCCCCCCTGATCACGGTCATAACATGATCTTCCAAATTTAACCGTGAATCCAGGAGGACGCCCAAGTTACGCACCCTATCTACAGGGGGTAACACTTCACCCCCTATAGCCAGAGATGGAATATCTTGTTCGAGCCGAGATGCCGGTACCCACAGCCACTCGGTCTTGGCAGGGTTGAGCCGAAGCCTGTTTCTCCCCATCCAAGTCCGTACCGCTTCCAGGCACCGGGACATCACGTCGAGGACATCACTGGGCTGGTTCGGGGTGGATATGAAAAGCTGGGATCATCAGCATACTGATGATACCTCACCCCGAAACCATGGATGACCTCCTCCAGCGGCTTCATATAAATATTGAACAGAAGAGGAGAGAGCACTGACCCCTGGGGCACCCCACAAGTGAGGGGCCTCAGGGCTGATCTCTGCCCCCCCACCAACACCGCCTGTGAGCGCCCCAAGAGGTAGGAGGAGAACCACCATAGAACAGTGCTTCCCACCCCCAACCCCTCGAGGCATCGCAGCAGGATACCAAAAACAAGATTGGGCGTGTGTCCCCCCACATGGGTCGGACGCTGAATTATCTGAGTCAGGTCCGTGGCTGCCATGGAAGCCATGAACTCTTGGGCCGCTCCCGACGCCCCACCCAGAGAAGGCAGATTGAAGTCCCTCAGCACAATAAGTCTGGGAAACTCAACCACCAGCCTCGATAGGACGTCGAGCAGCCCGGGCAGGGCCATTGATATGCAGCTGAGCAAAAGGTATGTAATCAACAGGCCCAACTGCCCTTGAGGGCCCCATCTCATGAGGAGGGACTCACATCCGTCTATCTGCGAAACAGGGACCTCCCGCGGAACCTGGGCCTCCTTAATAACAACTGCCACCGCCCCACCCCTACCCTAGGCTCTCGGCTGGTGCTCTCGGCTTTTTTACTAGAAGACAAAGAAATAATTGTTCTAAGATGGAGGAAAGAATCTTGAAATGGCATCAGGAATACATCTTTTTCCACTGAGTTCTCTAAATAATAACTTCAGTAATAAACATGGAAACAGAAAATAAAATGAAATGCTTGTGAAGATTTAACTGATTTTTTAAAAATCTTAGTTTAAAAAAAACATTTGCTTTTTCTCTGGTGAAGTAGCTATATTAAAAGGGGGGCAGGAGTATCCAAATATGTATATTTGTATAATTTGCCTTATACAATTAATCCTTTGTATTTTTTGCTTGTGCTTTACTTGGTACAAAATGTGCTACAATACATTCTGTTTGAGTTTGCTTCTCATTTTAATATTGACTTTTTCATGTCTTATTCACCTAGCATGAGTCAGATAAAACAATTTGGTTGCAGTACAATACAGTGTTGTTTTGTTCTGAAGTTCATGAACAAGAAAGAACAATTTCTTTTTATTTTCTATTACCACTCTAAACATCTTAATTAAAGCCTTTCAGGTAATGTGTGACCTCTGCTTCAATACTTCTCACAGATTTCACAAGCTGTTGCTGCTACTCAAACATCACTAACACAGACCACAGTAATGGAAACTGTGACTATGGTGACCACCAGAGAGCAGATCCTGGTTAAACATGGTAAAGAGGAGCTCCCACAAGTGCCACTTCCCAAGAAGAGGCAAATTGTTGTGGATTCAGAAATTAGGAAAAGGTAAGAACTGAATAAATGAAGACGCTTTTGTCAACAAAAAAAATTGAAACCATCAATACTTAATATGTTTAATGTTTATTTTTTTAATTATTAGGTAGGTAGGTTTCGTTCTATGGAGAATTTTATAATAGGGATGGACAGCTTTTGTAATTAATAAATGGAAGTTTTGTTTTCTACTTACAGAAACTTTATCTGAAAGGTTTTGAAGCAAATACAAATTTTGTACCAGATTGTTATTTACTATACTATTTATACTTTACTTTTTATTATTTAGATAACTACTGCAGGCATCAAAAATTGCACAGTCAATAAATTGCCACAGAATTCCCCCCTAACAAAACAAAAACAAAAATGATTGCAGAGATAAAGAATAATTTTCAAAAAAGTCAAAATACATTATTTATATATTATATATTTATCCCCTTTTTCAGAGTTATAATTGCATTTCATTTTCAACAATCCTGTGGTGAAGATTGAGTTGAGAAAGAGCCCCATATCTGTCAGTGAGCGCTTTGAAAATGTCTGAATACTAACAAGCCTGAAAAATAACCTCCCCTCCCCCCCCAAAAAATTGACTTGCTGCACAGGCATTAAGCTAACCTCAGATCAGAAAGCACCATCACGAAATCTCAAGGCTGTAGGCTAGACTAGGAAATTGAAAAAAAAAAATTGCAGAGGGGAACATGCTCATTACTTTTTATTTCCAAGCTTTAATATTTTGCTGTGATAGGTTATTTCAGAAAAATATATCCTTCTAACACAATATATGTTATCACTAACATATATTCAGTGGTGGGATTCAGCCAGTTCGCATCATTTCGGGAGAACCAGTTGTTAACTTTCGGAGCACTTTGGCAAACAGGTTGTTGGAAGAAATCATTACGGCAGAGAACCGGATGTTAAATTACTTGAATCCCACCACTGCATATATTCCAATGATAATAATATTTTTGTGTGATTTTTGCAGTATGTTGTAAACATAATAATAATATTTTAAAGCATGAAATCAGGAAATAAAAATTAATATGAGCACAAGATGCTTTATCCTGATGTTACTCTAATTTACTGTAGAATATTTATTAAAACATTCTTTGTCATTTTTTTAAAGAAGTGCCATAAAATAAGCAGGTCATTATTTGTTTTTCTTTTTGTTGTGGATTAATTAGACCAACACAACTTTTCTAGGTTAGTCAGAGACAGTATATTGCGCAATAGGTTCAGAGCCAGTTTTACATGAAGCTGTGAACAAAGACAGAACTTAGTTGCAATGGTTTTATACCCTTCTAAGACAAAGGATTCTGTTAACTCAGCAGTTTTATCATTGCAGACATTCGTTACATCAAATGACATTTTTCTAATTATATTATTTTTGCCAAACAGTCATAATTCTTCTTGTAAATCACTGAAGCATAGATTCAAATTATCTCTTGTTGATATTTCATGTGGTCATCCTTGGTCTCTTTTAACCTTCAAACTGTATATCACCAAATGTCTCTATCTCTGACAACTGAGGGGCCCCTCTTGTAGAATGTTTCTACTTGAAAGGAATTTCTCATTATCTTTGTACTGTTTCAACTGGATATAATTGCTTCTCTCAAACAAGCACATTTTCTTTCTTACAATACTATGAATAAAGAGGGCCCTTCAGTGATCATCCAGCTGGACCCGCATTACCTACATTATTTCTGCATAATTAACGTCATAAAATGAAACCATTATGCACAGAAATAAATATAGGGGGGATGAGAAGTATAAAGCATAAAATGCTTTATACTCCTCAAATTATGACAATTTACTTAGTTCAAAGTTATGACACATATCCCCAAAGTACTTACGTACTTAAGTACTTACTCCAAAATTACATATGTTGCAGCAAAACAGCAGCCATTCACCCTTATGAGCAATCATGGAGAAGCTGTAATGTGCCTCCTGCCTATTTTCCTTGCCACCCTGCTCTGCTGGATCTCCACAAACCTGCTTTGATAGCTCACCGTGTTTCATGTGCTCCTCCCCACCCCATCACCGATCACTCACTTACTTTTCAAAAATCTGCACAGCTTCAGAAAAGGCTGGCCCACATGGCAGAAAAGCAGCCATCTTTTTCTCAAATGCTGGAAAAGCTGTTTTTCTTAGATCTTGTGTTCTTACACACACACAAATGCAAAAACAAATGTGTGTAAGAAGATCTAAGGAAAACAGATTTGCCAATGTCTGAGAAAAAGATAGCTGCTTTTCTGCTATGTGGACAGCCTGTTCTGGAGATCTTTGAAAGGTAAGTGAGCTATCAGTGATATAGGGTTGAGCAGAGAAGGCCCAAGCAGCTGTGGGGACCCCAAAAATGGGTAGGGGGAGGCCTTGGATGGCTGGAAGTGGGTGGTCTTGTTCCTGTACTAGGCTTCCCATGGTCTTCTCCATCCCTGAGGTACCCCGTGTGTGCTTAATGATCTGCACATTTGATTAATGAATACATTGGGGAAAGCAGGGAGGAGGCTCGTTCATTTAGCGTGATTTATTTAACATTACAACCTTCATGTGTAGGCTCCATTACAGTCCTAACTCAAGGACTACCCATAGTTCAGAGGTAATTTGGAAAGAATCTGAAAAGGGTTTTGGGAAGATTACATAGACTGATAGATTTGAAAGGGATCTTGAAGGTTTTCAAGTCCAGAGCAGGAAAAAATACAAATATCTATCCAATTTTTATTCAAATTATCACTGCCAGTGATAGAGTTTCCAGGATACAGATTCTTCCATTGCTTCAAACCTCATTTTTTTCTTGGTGTCCAGTAGGTTGTAAAGAGGTTGAGCACTGGAACAATTGGTTCTCTTAGCTGCACAAACAAACACTTTTGCCATGGATAAGAAAGAATCTCAAAAATTGTAAACATATGCTCAGTGAAGTCCCTTACACTGAATATACTGTATATTAGTTATACTGCTCCAAAGTTACAATCATACTAGGGAATCAGGAAGCAATTTAGCTGTAACAGATTAGACATTGGCAACAAATGGCAGTCCAGGAAAGCGCTCACATTTGCAACCTTGAATTTCAGAATGGAGTAGTACGTAATTAGTACATTAAAGTTTGGTATGATTCTAAAAATCAATGGCAATCTAAGAAATGGAAGGATCAATAAAAAACCAAAGGAAAACTATACCCCTATTTCTTGGGTCATGGATTCCTGGCAACTTAGAAGCTATTTCCAAGAGTCCCCTATCAGACAACTAAGGGAACTTTGGAAACAGTTTTCATTTGGTTAAACCCAGAGCAGAGGATTATCCCCGCATCTAAGACTCATGTTTTTATGCTAGTTCTCTGCTTTATAATATAACATAATGTAACATAATGTAACATCATAATATAATACAACACATAACATAATATACATACACCTACACACACACGCACACACACACACACACACACATATATATATATACACACACACAAGCATACACACGCATACGCACACATAATAAAATACTTTTAATCATTTCATACCATAAATAAATAATCTGAATACCTATACAATTACATAATCATTTTTCAAAGCATACTTATTAGAATGGCATTATACATAACCCTCACAATAATTTTTTTCCTATCTTTCTATGAGAGTCCAAGTGCATTTAAACAGGACTGGTGCTCCATCTAATGTCATCATGATTAGCGAACTTTATTTAAATTGTCCCTTTCTTGAAATAAATGATAATCTAACCTCCAAAATTAAATATGATATTAAATATTAACACAAACATCAGATATTTTATTAGACTATAGTGAATTTGCTGTACAAACTCGTAACAAGAATTCATTATCATTTGCTCAAAACAGAACAATAGCAGGTGACAACAAAGTTGTATTAATTTAAATTTGAAACAGACCAACAGATGGAACATTGTACCTTGCAACTATTTCATCTGATGTGTATATTATTGCAGGAACAATAATAAGTTGTTCTGCTGCAATCCTTTCTTATGCATCTCCCGTTAACATCTAGATGGAAAAACAATGTGAACATTGCTGATATTGGATGCCTTGATACATTAGTATTTGAACAATGAAACAATCTAGGAGACGGACTTCTGGTGGCACCGTAGGCGCCGAAGACGCTCCTTTTGTGAGCGCCAGCCCCGCAATCGCGTAAAGCCGCTAGAACAGCGCAAATCAGCTGTCTAGAGGCTTAGAAACTTTCTCCCTGGGAAAAGGGGAGGAAGAGAGCAGACGGGCATAGGTAGAGCTCCCCAAGAAGCCCCAGGAACAATTCTGGGGCTCGAAGGGTGAGAGCTCCCTGGAAGCCCGACAGAGCTCCGGATCTGGGGCGATTCTGCTTTAAGCAGAACAAGACGCCGTGACCATCCCTGCAAACAATGCTTTGAATTAAACAGTGGATTTGGAAGCAGGCTGAGCAAAGCCAGGAGACATCAGATTTGCAAGTACTAAACTTTAACTCCAAATGTGTATTATTTCCTTCTGAGCTATTAAGGGAAGAAAGTGAAACCAAGATGGCGATTGAGCTCTAATGGGGCATGAAAGTGAAAGTTAAAAGGAAAGTTCTGTTTAGCGCTGGTAGCCCCTGTTTAAAACTAGAGATCCCTGCTTTGAAAGAAAGAAGATTAAAGGTCAAAAAGACTGTAGTAGTGTTCTTAAAAAAATGATTGACATTATTTAAAGATTGGAAACTTTTGGATTTGGTGTATCTGTTGTTCTGGTTGCTGAATAAATTTAAATTGGAAATTAAAAATGGCTTCAAAACAAATAAAGACTGTTGTTAAAAGTGCTGGGAGCTCACCAGCTCAAACATCCAAATTGCAATCCCTCACTGCTCCAACGGAACCACCAATATTAACACTTGAAATGTTGCAGAAAGCCCTTAAAACACAAGCCTCTGTTACAGAAAAAAAAATTACTTCGGCGTTTGAGGATAAAATGCGAGATGTTGCTGATGAGATGGCTGAAATTAAACTGTTTATTCAAAATCGAAATCAGGAAATTAGAGAAGATATTGTCATGGCAGTCCAAGGTCTGGCAAGCCATATTGAAACACTAGATGAAAGAGTGGAAGAAATTAAGCAGTTTAATGTGAATTTGGAAAATAAAATGGAAGAGGTTCAGAATAAGATGGAAAGAGCAGAGGCTGATGTAACAATGATACAATATAGAGACATGGAATTTGCTTTGAGAATAAGAGGCCTGAAGGAAAATAAGCAAGAGAATCTGAGAGAGATTTTTTCAGAAGCATTTGCACAGATAATGGGAGAACAAAAAGCAAATCTTGAGTGGCAAATTGACAAAATTTACTGTGTCAATTCATGGGTCGCCAGACAGAAACATTTACCAAGAGATATTGTAGTTTACTTTACTACAAGGAGAATATGCAATGAAATTTTACAAGCCACTTTTAAAAATAAACCTCAAGTGCAGGGGCAGGAGGTTTTAATACTGAAAGAAATCCCCCTCCTAAACTGTTGAGAGCCAGAAGGGATTATACCTTCCTGGTGGAAAAACTGAGAAACTGTCAGATACAGTACAGATGGGAGGTTCCAGCTGGACTAGTGGTGAATTATTCAGGAGAAAGATATCATCTTAATTCAGTGTGGAAGGCAAGAGATTTTTACACCAATGTACTAAAGGCTGGATGCCCACAGTCCCCAGAAGCCAGAAGGAAGACGGAAGCAGAGGGGGCAAGAAAGGGGGAGAAGGAAGAATTGTTGGTACAGGCCCAAAGGGGAGCTTTGATTATTCAAGAAGATTTAATCCAACTTTCAACTACAGCACAAGCTTTGGAGGTATTTGAAAAAATAGAAGAACCTAAGGATCAAAGACAGACCCGAGTGGCAGCCAAGCGTCAAGAAGAATTAAGAGTGCGGCAACTTCAGATGACAACTCAAGAAACTACAAAAACAGAAGCAGTGGGAGGAGCAAGGCCCAAAAGCAAAATGCATGGAGATTTCCAGCAAATGCTGCGCAAGCTTCAGGGTGCCAAGAATGGCAACTAGATTTCTGACTTGGAATGTTAATGGCTTAAATTCACCACAGAAGAGGAGAAAAATATATCATTATCTGAAACAGTTTAAAAATGAAGTAATCTGTCTACAAGAGACTCATATTAGAAGGAAAGATCAAAAATATTTAATAAATGCAAAGCTAGGTACACATTTTGTTGCATCTGCTCCTGAGAAGAAGACTTGTATAGTTATATACCTAAAAAAAGATTTAATCGCTAAACTAATTGAAGCAGATGATCAAGGAAGATTCATAGCAATTGAACTTTTAATAAAAGGGGAAAAAATACTTTTAATTGGAGTATATGCACCGAACCAACAACAGGAAAAATTTTACAAGCTTTTACATTCCAAGTTACTACAATGGGATTATAAATCATGCATTTTATTGGGTGATTGGAATGGAGTTTTGGACACTAAAAAAGATAAGAAGGGGCTTCTGCAAAATATCTCAACGCGTGCCAGATTGCCAAAATCGTTTTTTGAGATGATGGATGATATGGAGTTGAGAGATATTTGGCGAGAGAGGAATTCTGAAGAAAAAGATTTTACTTTCTTTTCTGATAGACATCAATCTTTCTCTAGGATTGATTTTATATTAATTACTAATGATCTCTTTTCTAGGGTGAAGAAGATGAAGATTTGTCCAAGAGTTTTAACGGATCATAGTCCAGTTTGGAATTAGAGTATGGAAAGGGATTTAAGAGGTCTTGGAGGTTAAATGAAAATCTGTTTAGATATGAGGAAAATGTAAAAGAATGTAAAAATTTTATGAAAGAATTTTTCATTATGAATATGCATAAGGGTACATCTATGGAAATGGTTTGGGACGCAAGTAAAGCATATATGAGAGATATTTTGATATATCTGAATAATAAACAGACATAAACAGCGGGAAAAAAGGAAGGACTTAGAAGAGGAAATTAAAAAAAAAAGAACAAGCTTTGATATTGAACCCAGCAGACAAGAAAATAAAAGAGGCAATTAATGTACTGCGAGGGCAATTTAATATGTTAATGGCAAATCAGGTTGCAACTAACTTGCAATATGCTAAACACAATATTTTTTGCAATGCTAACAAACCAGGGAGATGGTTAGCATATCTGTTAAGGAAAAAACAAAAGTCATAGACTATAGAGAAAATAGAATATAAAGGTAAAGTAGTTTATCAGCAAAATATGATTAAGAAAACATTTTTAGAATTTTATACGAGGTTGTATGCTAGTGATACAATTCAAAATATAGATATAGATAGATATTTACAGAAAAAGAATATTCCTATAATTACAAAAGAGCAAAGGGAGAGTTTAAATCAACCGTTAACCTCTGAGGAAATTATGTGTGCAATTAAGCAGTTGAAAGTGGGTAAAGCCCCTGGGATGGATGGTTTGACAGCCGCTTATTATAAACACTTGCAGTTAGAAATGGTGGGACCACTTAAAGAATTATTTACTAATATACAATCTGGAGGAGATGTACCCCTATCCTGGAGGACAGCTTTTATTTCTCTGATTCCAAAGGAGGAGCAATACCACACTCAGCCAAAAAATTATAGGCCTATAACACTTTTAAATACAGATTACAAGATTTTTGCTAAAATACTAGCAAATAGGTTAATGACAGTCATGCAACAAATGATTCATAAGGATCAAACTGGTTTTATAAATGGTAGACAAATGAAGAGCAATGTAAGGCAAGTTGTTAACCTATTAGAGTATTTAGGAAAGAACAACCAAATCCCTGCGGTGCTAATATTTCTTGATGCGGAGAAAGCATTTGATCGATTGAATTGGCATTTCTTATTGAAAATAATAGAAAAGATGCAATTTGGAGAATATTTTACACAATCTATGTATTATATCCATTAAGGCAATCTATTAAGGCAACATATCAGAAAAAAACAGCACAAATAATAATTAATGGTAGTTTAACAGATACTTTTAATATAGAAAAAGGAACAAGACAAGGATGTCCCTTGTCTCCATTATTGTTTATCTTGACTTTGGAATTTTTGTTGAGTAAAATACGCGGGTCAGATAAAATAAGTGGAATTAAAATTAGGCAATATGATTACAGATTAAGAGCATTTGCAGACGACGTGGTTGTTACTTTAACCCAACCATTACAGTTGGTTGTAGGTTTAATGGATATAATTAATCAATATGGACAAGTATCTGGATTTAAAATAAATGCAGGGAAAACAAAGATAATAACTAAAAACATGACTATAAATCAAAAAGATGAATTAGAAAGACTAACAGGATTTGAAGTAGTAAAAAAAGTTAAGTATTTAGGGGTTTATATCATGACATCAAATGCGAAATTATTTAAGCATAATTATGATCCGTTGTGGCAAAAAGTACAGAGAGAGATGGAAAACTGGAAAAAAAATTACAATTATCTTTGTTTGGAAGAATAGCAGCAGTAAAAATGAATGTTTTGCCTAAGTTTTTATTTCTTTTTCAAATGATACCAATACTTAAAAAAGATGAAAATTTGAAGATATGGCAGAAGGGTATTAATAATTTTGTTTGGGCAGGAAAGAGACTGAGAATAAAGTAAAAATTAATGCAGGATATACGTGAAAGAGGAGGTCTCAAAATGCCCAATTTAAGATTATATTATGAGGCAGCTGCTCTATCAGCAATTAGTGACTGGATGAATTCAACAGAAGAAAGAATATTGAATATTGAGGGATATGATTTGGTCTACGGTTGGCATGCTTATTTATTATATGATAAGAAAGTGGATGAGACTTTTAAAAGTCACATATTAAGGAATGCTTTATTGCGTGTCTGGAAAAAGTATCAGTATAAATTAAATGATAAGTTACCAATGTGGGCAATACCCAGACATGCAATAAAGAATATAAGTGTAGAGCAAAAACAAGATGTGACTACTTATAAGGAGCTTCTTAATAAGGAAAAAGGTATACTACAACTATAATCTTTGAATCAATTAAGAGAAGAAAGGATAATTCAAACATGGTTTCAGTATGGACAGTTGCAAGCTAGATGGAGAGAAGATCAGAAAGTTGGTATCTTGCAAAATTAGGAGAACTTGGTAAAACAAATTAGAGACCAAAGTCAAATGCATATAAAAAGGTTGTATAATGCATTAGTAGAAATAGATTCAGAAACAGAGCTAGTTAAGGATTGTATGATAAAATGGGCACAGAATATTGAAGAACCAATAATGATGGAAACGTGGGAAAAAATATGGGTTAGAAATGTAAAGTTTACGCAAGCCCAAAACTTAAGAGAGAATTTTTATAAAATGTTTTATAGATGGCATCTAGACCCTAAAAAGCTAGCCTGTATGTATCCAAGTTTGCAACCTAAGTGTTGGAGATGCGAATGTGATGATGCTACATGGGTGGAAGAGGGATGGGGGGGTAGGGGGAGGAGGGATAAAAAAAAGAAAAAAAGAAACAATCTAGGAGAGGTAGTAAAATCATTGTATCATTGAATGGTACTAAAACTAAATCTGTATGTCTCCACCAAATCCATTCTAAGCTTTCTCTGTAATGATGCACCATTTTTTCCCTGAATAAATTAACTGGGCTAATATTTATATTTATTCATCGGGTTGTTGTTAAATATCAGTCTGCATCCTGCACTGTCTATTTCTCCTTTTCTCTTTCTCTTTCTTTTAATAAAGAATACTCTGTAGGAACTTTGACTTTTTTAAAAAATCAAAGAATTATTTTTCTCAAACATTGTAGCACTACAGATATAAATTGTTATGCACAGTTTTTCATTCTAATTAGTGAATCAGTCATGTATTAATTTGAAAAAAAAGTTGTTCTGTCTATGCTATCCGCCTTGCAGTGAGATGAGCAGCAAAGAAATTTAATAATAAATTTAAAAATGAATTCCTTTAACAGCTCAGAATGAGTTTCAGAAATACAATTAAAATAACTTGATAATATTTATGTGCAGCAGGTCCTATAATAGCTGCCTTATTAATGTTCTAAGAATGTAGGATTTAGTGTGTGGAAATAGGCAGTCCTAAAATCTTGATACTAAGTTGCTTATACAATATATAGTAGTCACTTGTAAACACCTGGAATTGGCTTTGAAGTCAATCTTATTATAACATATAGATGATGTAGGATCTTGGCAACACTACTTATTCTCGATACCTCTACATTTTAGACCACCCTGCCCTTACTACATTATTTTAAGTTTCTGCAAATTATCTGTTACAATAATTAACTGTATAACATTAATAATTTTGTATTCCAGTACAGGTTTATCACCTATCACTCAAAAAAAAAAAGCAAACCCCTCCTCTCCATTTGCTGATAATTTCTGGCTATTCATCATTAATAGGGATCCCAGGGACCTCCTTACTGCAATCTGGTCCTTAAGAAGTACATCCCCAGTGAGAACAGGCTTTAATCCTAAATTGTGTCCCTAAAATTAGGAACAACTCTGAAGAACAGAAGTTTCTTAGGTACATCTTTTGACAGGAATGAGAGAAATAGGAACAGAAAGAAAAAAAATCTACAAATGCCCAGGAAGATACATTGGCAACACTACCAAAAGACACAGAGATGTCCCATTACCTCTTTCTCGCCTCCTCTATAGATCAAGCACCAGGGTGATAAAATTTTTATTCATGCCAAATCTAGACCAAAACGTATTATCTGCATGTCCTGTAGCTCAAAGCTACCACTTTCTTTACCAGCTTAGCTAAACATGAAAAAGAAACAGCTAATTTAAAAAAAAAAAAAGCATGGATAAAAGATAAGCAAGAGCATTACCACCACCTCTTTTAAATGGACAATATCCTCCAGCTGAAAAAAAAAGGAATGTTAATTTACAGAGTCATAATTGGACAAAGTATCCAGAAATCCATATAAACTAGGTTGAGATCAAACCTACAAGGAGTGACATAATAAAAACTATTGACTATTATTGTTAAGTAGATATACTTCTAAATAAAATTATTTTGTTTTAACAAACAAATACTATGACCATTCTTGACATCTTCACAATGCCATACTTTATATATTATTATTTTTAGATTAACAAATACATTATTCATGCCCATCACACTATTTTCTTTAAGTAACATTATATACTATAAGCCACAGATGAAGAAATAAGCTAAAAAAAAAAAGAAAAAAAAAAGAAAAAAGTTAACTTGTATCTAAATGTTCATATTATTTATACATATATTTCTGTCTCTGTAAATATATTTGCTTTTATCATATCCCTGTTCTGTTTTATATATTACCTTTGGTTTCTTATGTCAACTCAAATAATATTTTAAATATGCATGGAAAACAGAATATTATTTAGAGTTGAAATTGCTTTATATGCAGTTTAGATTTTGAATGAAATAGTTTTAAATCTTTTTTATTATTTTAACATCTTGTTCTCTGTTACTTTTTATAAAACAAGAACAACAAAACACAGCTTTTTTCTTCTTACCTTAGATTTGATGTTGATACGACAGAACTTCACAGTTGGATGACTCGTTCAGAAGCTGTACTACAGAGTCCTGAGTTTGCAATATATAGAAAAGAAGGAAACCTATCTGATCTCAGAGAAAAAGTTAATGTAAGGAGAAAAATATATTTACTTAATTTATATAATGTTTGTAGAACTAGTACGTTATCCGTTTCAGGTTTTACTGTGTATTTCCATTTGATAAATAGCTGTAGATTAATTTCAGATTTGAAATATATTGATAAAGTATGCATAAATGCTCTTATGCTTTAGGTTTGTTTTTTTTTTTAAATTTGATTTATATGCCGCCCTTCTCCGGAGACTCAGGGCGGCTTACAATGCCCTAAGCAATAAGCAATAGCAATAGTTTGCTATCATCCTATCCTAAAATATACATAATGCAATACTGGTAGGTGTATTCAGTGACTGCTATAAAATATAAGCCTTGCTTCCCAAAAGTCAATAATGTCATATATTTGAGAAAAAATATAACTTGTCAGTATGACATTTGAATAAAAGAATGTTTACAGACAGAAGATCTTTATAAAATATAAAATGCTGAGATATGATTGAGTCATATTAATATGCATTTTTAAAATGCTCAGCTTTCTGAAGTCCTTTTAATTGTTCCATTTTAAAACCTCCCCCCCCCCACCTTTGGTATACACTTTTTTCTCTGCAAAATTGTAGGAATTTTGTTTTGAAAACTATGTTTAAGTTAGTAAAGGAGAAATTAACTTTAGCTTATTTCATAAACAATCCTTCATATTTATGACATTTCTTAGAAGATACTCAGAAAACCTTTTTCTATTTTTCTGAGATTTTACCTCTAACTTGGAATTTGGAGAATATTCCCTGGCAATGCTATGTAATTGTCTTTGACACTGCAGTTATCTTTTGTTTTGAACAGCCTTAAAAAGTTCAAGTGGCTGATTTCTTGTACTATCTGATCATGTTGCATTCATCTACGATTTCATTGTTATACAATTTTTCCTTATCTACTTACAACTATTTTCTAATTCATATTCTTGGAGAGTAGTTAGTAAAAATATACTGCAAATTAGAAGTTTACACCAATATTTTAGTCATATGGATTGCTAAACAATGTGTATGTATGCATGTGCATTTGAATCTACATGTACACATATCAAGAAATAGAACGTGTTACATTAAATTAGATCAAGAAAAGAACTTCAACTGGTAATAATTCTTGTATTCCATAATATAACTATAAGTCCACTTCAGAATTTTTTCCCCAAATCTGTATTGATTCTGTTCTTTCATATTTTGTTTTTCTGTTTTACAAAACCCAAAAAGAAATATAGAAGGATTTGAGAAAAGACATGGTCATACATGCAGTGCCAGCAGTCTTCTTGATCTCTGGAAATCCCATGAGGGTTCTAAAAGAATGATTTATTTGCAGTTGTTTGAGCTTGAGTAAAGGTTTCTGCAAAGCCCAGAACCTACAACAGTTATTTGTTGAGCCAATTGCAATTTTTGCAATTATGCAAATGCAAATACAGATGAATGATGGCGATTAAGGACCAATATCTAGTCTGAAGACTTCCTTGCAGGAAGAGAATGTATGACTTGAAGAAAAATTTACTGAACCAATAGCAATAGCAATAGCACTTAGCAATACACTGTTTCACAGTGCTTTAAAGCCCTCTTTAAGCGGTTTACAGAGTCAGCATATTGCCCCCAACAATCTGGGTCCTCATGGGTCCTCATTTTGCCCACCTTGGAAGGATGGGATGCTGAGTCAACCTTGAGCCTGGTGAGATTTGAACTGCCAAATTGCAGTCAGCTGGCAGTCAGCAGAAGTAGCCTGCAGTACTACATTCTAACCACTGCACTACCACGGCTCTTACCAAAATCTTATATGTTGCTAGATGCTTATCACAGGAGTCAAAACAGTCTTTTCTGGAGTAGCAATTATATATAACTAGTTATGTTTGAGTGTTAAACTGTAAACTGTTATTATTTGGATGTTTGGCCAAAATGAACAAAATAATATTCTAGGATTAGGAATGACTAATAGTATCTTTTCATTTACATGGACATTTCTTAGGATTTTTCTTTTTCATATCAAGAGTATGCACAAATACTGGTATACATGTACTTTCATACATCCTAACACATGTATTTTCTCAGTGTACAATTTTCAAGACACTTTATAATAAGCTATAATTGTGTGCATATTATTCAATAATGTACATTTTGCCTAAATATTTTATACAATACTATGTTTATCCAGTTTACTTTTAAATAGTATTTTAAAATTCTGTGCAGTAATATGCTTATTGTTAATTATAGTATGAAATTATGAAAAGTGTAAATTTCCACGTACACACTTTTGAACGATCTTGTATGTTAGAAGAGTCCAACCTTTTTAAAAATACATTTAAAAATACATATAAAAATATAATTTATTTCTCAAAATAAATTATATTATTTTATTGCACAAAATTGTGCAATCATTTCCAAATTATCCTTTCCAAATTTGGGCAATTGCTTTTTAGTGGCTTCCAGCTCTCTCTCTCTCTGCATGTAAAATGGCAATCCGTGCACATGTAATTGGAAGCAGAAGGGGGCAACTTCTGAACACTGAGTTTTTAATAATTCGGAGAGAGGTACTGATATGTACTCACATGTGCTGAGAGCCTTGTTTCAGAGAAATTGTGCAGCTATGCAATATCTACCCTCCCATCAATTCTTCATAAAACATTCATGTAGTACTCATGGGGTTAAAGTGCAGGTAGATGTAGTATGAATTAGATGCAACAAATGCAAAGCAGCAACATGTTGCATTTAATACTCAATAAAAGTTATAAGCTATTACTATATGGAGGAAGCAGTGGTTTCAGTAATAGTTTATTATTGCTGCTTAGATTAAGTATAATTACTGCTTTAAAACATTAATAAAAAGGACATTTAAAGGAGTCATTAAATATTTCATATTTGATTAATTTGCAGAATCTGATTAACCAGGCAAAAAGGTGGAAATTTAGATAAACGAGGAATAATCTAAGTTTGTATGGACTGAAAATATCATGAATATTTAAATATAGCAATATTTTTCAGATTTGTCGAGGACAATACAATTTCTTTTAAAACCATATTTATCTAATCAAGGTTTCTGTTGGTCAAACTTTGAAAAGTGTTTCATATGAAATGTTCAACTTTTTCATCATGTTACAGATCATAGAAAGAGAAAAACCTGACAAGTACAGGAAGCTTCAAGATGCCAATAGATCATGTGAGGCGCTCGTGAAACAGATGGTGAATGGTAATTACATGGCAGTGGATTTATATAACACTCTTAGTGGTTTTATAAAAAACATAGGATTATATCATAGGAATTTTATTAGTGAAACATGAACATTAATATGGGTTAGTCTTCCTTTTTATAAATGTATTCTATATGTTAAATTTTAAATTAGCAAAAACAATAGGAATTTACCACCACAAATTAAAGTGTGGTTCAAAATTAACAAGATGCTGTTCTTCCTCAGATACCCACCATGTTCCATCTTAATATTAGACTAAAATGAAATAAAATTTCATTTTTTTTTAAGTTATAAAATTTTGGAAAACTGTAATTATTTAAATAATCTCACAATATTTATTCTTCACTTTGCTTCATTTTTTTCTCATTTTGAATGTGTGCTCATCTGACCACATGATGGTTTTATATAATTTGTGGTTCTGTCTTCTTAGCTCATAGCATATTGTATATTACTTTTTATTTATTTTTTTAATAAAAAGTTATTTGCCTCTCTTTTTTTCTATCCATATGCAGTCATTTTAAGCATGCATAGTATTTACACCTATGCTCTTCCCAATTATGTGCATTTTTCCATTGATACTGGAAATACTGGAATGTGGCCCCAAGTATTTAAAGACTCATGGCAGCTTTTTGATCAGATATTTAATCTGATTTGTTTGCTCTATCTTTTTCTAGGCCATTTATTTGTGTTCTTTTTTCTTTATCTTTCCAAAGCACTTTCTTTCACACAAAAATCAATATTAATCTGAACTTGAAAGTGAAGTTAAAAGAGCTATCAGCCTAGAATGTCTATGTAGCCACAAGTAGACTAAATCCAACTCCCCTTGATTTCCGTTGACCTTCATCTAGCACAAAGCATGTGCTGTTCGTTGAAAAGTTTCTGGTGCATAGCCTTTTAAGCACTAAATCAATTTAATTGCACCTTCAGATGCGGTCCTGGTGTTTTGCACCTGACAATTTAATACAATACAAACACATAATTCACTGTTATTATAAGAGACATTAAATGCAGTTGATTGCATCATACATCTTGTATAATACAAATCTTTTGTAGGCAGTAAGTCCCAGTGTTCTTTTTAAGTAAATATTACCAAGTTCAGTAAACTGTTGTATATAACTTCAACTTTATTAACAGATTAGCAGAGTTGGAAGGGATCTTGTAAGTCAGTGTTTCCCAAACTTGGCTATTTTAAGATGCATGGACTTCAATTCCCAGAATTCCCCAACCAGTATGCCTGGTTAAGGAATTCTGGGAGTTGAAGTCCATACATCTTCAAAGGGTCAAGTTTGGGAAACACTGTTGTAAGTCATCTAGTCCAACCCCCTGCCCAAGCAAGAGACCCTACACCATTTCGGACAAATGGCAGTCCAATCTCTTCTTGAAAGCTTCCAGTGATGAAGCTCCCACAACTTCTGAAGGCAAGCTGTTCCATTGGTTGATTGCTCTCACTGTCAGTAAATTTCTCCTTATTTCTAGGTTGCATCTCTCCTTGATCAGTTTCTATCCATTATTCCTTGTATAGCCTTTAGGTGCTTTGGAAAATAGGTTGACCCCCTCCACTCTGTGACAGTCCCTCAAATATTGGAACACTGCTATCATGTCTCCCCTGGTCCTTCTCTTCACTAGACTAGTCATGCCGAGTATTTCAGAGTTTGCAGCAATCCAACCAGCACACAAGTAAATAATTCAGCAGGATTCATTTATAGAAGAAACTTGTTTATATACAATAATATAAAACATGATGCATGTATACAATACCCATGTAGCTCTTGCAATGTCAAACAGTTCCCATTGGCTGACTTTTTTTTTTTTAATTTGATTTATATGCCGCCCTTCTCCAGAGACTCAGGGCGGCTTACAATGTGCTAAGCAATAGCACTTGCTATTGCACTTGTTGTTATGGCTATCCCAGCTCATAATTTCTCATACACTGACAGAGTATTTGCAACCATTCATCATATGTTTTAGCCTCCAGTCCCCTATCCATCTTGGCTGCTCTTCTCTACACTC
Organism: Pantherophis guttatus; assembly: GCF_059756535.1. Lineage (NCBI taxonomy): Eukaryota > Metazoa > Chordata > Lepidosauria > Squamata > Colubridae > Pantherophis > Pantherophis guttatus. The sequence goes on from NC_142067.1 coordinate 67,025,353, forward strand.
TTTCTAGAGTCTCAACATCTTTTTTATAGTGTGGTGACCAAAACTGGATGCGGTATTCTAGGTGTAGTCTTACTAAGGCTTGGTATTAGTGGTACCAAGTGGTATTAGTACCTCACCCACAACTAAGGTGAATATCAGCAGATAGCCAGAATCTGCAAAGACGAAGTAAGGAAAGCAAAGTCTCAGAATGAACAAAGACTTGAAGTCAAAGATAATAAAAAAAGTTTCTTCCAACATATAAATAATAAGAAAAAAATCAAAGAAACAGTTGGTCCACTAAAGAGAGAAGATGGCAAGGAAGTAACAGGCAACAGAGAGAAAGCAGAGCTGCTTAACTCATTCTTTGCATTGGTCTTCACGCAAAAAGAAACTATGGCCCAACCTACCAAAAACATAACTGTAAAAGACAGACTAGAAATAAAAGTTAAAATAAGCAACAACAAAAAATAATAAGAGAACACCTGTCTGATCTTGATGAATACAAATCACCGGGACCTGATGGATTACATCCCAGAGTTTTAAAGGAGCTGGCAGATGTCATCTCAGAATCACTGTACCATATCTTTCAAACATCCTGGAGCACCAGGGAAGTACCTAAGGGTTGGAAAAGGGCTGATGTGGTTCCCATCTTCAATAAAGGGGGAAAAAACAGACCTAGGAAATACAGACCAATCAGGCTAACATCAATACCCAGGAAGATACTGGAAAAGAACAGATTGCCAACATCTAGAAATGGGTAAAGTAATAACTAGCAGTCAGCATGGGTTTGTTAAAAACAGATCATGCCAAACCAATCTTATTTCATTCTTCAACATAGTGACTAAATTAGTAGACCAGTGAAATACTGTGGACATAATATACTTAGACTTCAGCAAGGCATTCGACCACAACCTACTTCTTGGTAAGCTAAAAAAAAGTGGGATAGATAATATCACCACCAGATGGATTCATAACTGGCTGACAAACATATTCAACGAGTAGTCCTTAATGGGTCTATGTCTACATGGAGGGAAGTAAGCAGTGGGGTACCACAAAGTTCCGTCTTAGATCCAGTACTCTTCAATATCTTCATAAATGACTTAGATGAGGAAATAGAAGGGGAACTCACCAAATTTGCAGATGATACTAAGCCGGCAGGAATAGCTAATACCCTAGATGATAGGCTCAAGATCAAAATGGATCTTGACAGACTTGAACACTGGGCCCTATCTAACAAAATGAAATTCAATGTAGAGAAAAGTAAAGTCTTACACTTAGGCAAGAAAAACCAAAAATAGACTGGGTGAAACCAGGCTTAATAGCAGTAACTGTGAGAGGGATCTTGGAGTCTTAGTGGACAACTAGCTAAATATGAGCCAGCAGTGTGCAGCGGCAGCCAAAAAAGCCAATGCAATCCTAAAATGTATTAACAGAGGGATACAATCAAGATCAAGTGAGGTACTAATACCACTCTATAAAGCCTTAGTAAGACCACACCTAGAATATTGCATCCAGTTTTGATCCCCACACTATAAAAAAGATGTTGAGACTAGAAAAAGTGCAGAGAAGAGCAACCAGGATGATTAGGGGATTGGAGACTAAAACATATGAAGAACGGTTACAGGAACTGGGCATGGCTAGTCTAGTGAAGAGAAGGACCAGAGGAGACATGATAGCAATATTCCAATATTTGAGGAGCTGCCACAGAGGGGAAGGTTCCAAACTATTTTCCAGGGCACTGAAGGCCAGACAAGGAATAATAAATGGAAACTGATCCAGGAGAGATTCAACCTAGAAATAAGGAGAAACTTTCTGACAGTGAGAGCAATCAACCAATGGAATAGCTTGCCTTCGGAAGTTGTGGGAGCTTTATCACTGGAGGCTTTCAAAAAGAGATTGAACTGCCATTTGTCAGAAATGGTGTATGGTCTCCTGCTTGGGTGGAGGGTTGGACTAGGTGACCTATAAGGTCCCTTCCAACTCTGTTAATCTAATCTAAAACTTGAACTAGATTGTATCCCTTGATACAGATGGGCAAAAATCTAATTAATAGAAATAACAATTAAATGCTCTTGACATGAGTTGGATTTGATCAACCAAACAGGAATATAGTCCTCTTTTTTAAATGGTAATCTAAACTAATGGTAATTTAATCATAGGGCTGAAAGGGACCTCGGACGTCTTCTAGTCCAACTCCTTGCTTAAGGCAGGAGAGCTTATACTATTCTGGTCAAATGGTTATCCAGTCTATTTTTTAAAATCTTAAGTTTTTCTTCTGTGCATGCCCCAAGATGGCGCTGTCCGTGTGAGCCACGCCTGACGATGGGACGGTTTCTGGTTGTTTGGGGGCTTTGGGGGCTGATTTAACCATCTGTGGCTCCAGCCCCGGCTAGGGGAGTCTCTGCCCAGCCTGTTGAGGGCTTTTTTGCCCTCTGGAATGACATGGCTGGGTTGGAGCTGACACGGGAGGCGATGCAGGATGGCGGCGGCGGCGGCCTGGGTGCAGCAACCTTCTTCAGCATTGGAGGCCAGAGTGGCGGCAGCTGTGGGTGTGGCGGTGGCAGTGGCGGTATGGAGCGCCCCCCCTCCCAGGCCCTGGATATTTTGCTGGTGGTCCTGGGATATGCTGAGGGGCCTGGGTCCGGACGGTGTCGACGGTGGCAGCCGGGGCAGCAATGGCGATGGCTTGATGGCGAGACGATGGTGGCGGTGGCCTGATGCCTAGCAGCCAAGTAGAGGAGGAGATATGGCCAGCTTATTTCTGGCCTTACCATCACCTACCAGCGGGGACTGCATGGATTTACAGACCCCATTGTGATCTGGGGGCTGGAGCCTGGAGGTTGGGGATATGACTGGGAGGATTTATGAAGTTCTGGGGGTTGGAGAGGCTGGAGGGCAGCCAAGGACTGGTCATCTGGTTGCCTCGGGTGCTCTCCACCCCCCGTCTGTGTCTGTGGTCTGGTCTTTGGCTTATATGGCCATCCACCTCCAGATTGTGTCCAGCTGCATGTTATCCCTCTCCTTTCTGAATATCTTTCTTCCCTCGGGTCTAATATCATCCTGCCTCTACGGACCAGTCTCCTTTTTCATCTGAGCCCCAGCCGGAGGGTGCCTAGGCAATTTTTATGCGGGAGCTGAGGGAGCTCTGACTTTCCTGAGCCATTTCCATCCGGGCTAGCCACCATGAGAGGATGGCTTGGATCCTTACCTCCGGTTTTGGTGAAATGACACGAGACTCCTCCCACTGCCGTGAGAGGGCAGTGGAGTCCAGCTTACTGACATTCAGATCCATCTTGCTCCAGTACTTTTAAACTTTTCATCATACCCCTGACCAGACTTTTTACCTCCCATCTATGTTTATGTTATTGGATGTACATGGCAGCTGTCCTTCTTGCACTGCGAGTCTCCCCACTCTCACAGGCCTGGCTCTCCACTCTATCGAGGGCCTACCTTGATGACGGGTTTTGGAATCCTGAGAGGTGGCATGTGGCGAAGAGGGGGTTGAGGGGCTTTTTAACTTGTTTTTTAACCAAAGTTTTAAGGGGTTCTGGGAGGGGGGGTAGGGTTGTGGGTTTGGGGGATAACCCACTGAGAGGGAGGCCGAGGCCAACAGTGGGCTACGTAACGGGGGGTGCGGGGTCTGGAGTCAATGAGGGGGTTAGAGTCCGTACTGAGGAGGGCGATACCATCAGTACTGTAAGTGGGAGGGGCAGATATGGTGGAAGCAGGAAGCCATATCTGGTTATGGGGGGGCGCGCCCACTGTCTCTGAACGGTGGCGCGCTCCGGCCCCCAATGCTCCTCTTGTTCCCTGGGCTGCGTAGATCCTCATGGCCTGGGCCTTCGGCTGATGTTATGCAATGCCAGGTCCGTTGTAAATAAAGCCCCCCCTCATTTGTGATCTTGTTCAAGAGGGGGGAGCGGACCTGGTGGATATTACAGAGACCTGGTTGGGCCAGGAGGTGGGGTTTCCCCTTATTGAAATGTGCCCACCAGGCTTCTGAGCATTTCATCAGCCAAGGGTTCAGGGGAGGGGCGGGGGGGTAGCGGTTGTTATAAAGGAAGGTCTTAGTCCGAAGGAGGCCACTGTGCCTCAGATAGCCGGATGTGAGTCCCTCTTTGTGAAGTGGGGTCATGGGGTGCAGGTGGGCCTGCTGATCACGTACCTGGCTCCCTGCCACGTGGCAACGGCCCTGCCTGAGCTGCTCAACGTGATAGCCAGGATGGCAGTTGATACTCCCAGACTTATGGTTATGGGGGATTTCAACCTGCCGTCCATCAGTGAAACATCTGAGGCAGCTCGGGAGTTCATGACTTCCATGACGTCCATGGACCTGACCCAGTTAGTTCATGGCCCTACACACATAGGGGGACACACTCTGGATTTGGTTTTCATCTCTGGCCAGTGGCTGAATGGTTTAGATATAGGGGATGTTGTCAGGTGTGCTTCCTTCAAAGTCCAGGAAAGAATGAGCAAAACTCCATTATTATAGAGTAATGTACTTTTACTGGAAAATGAAATGAACTCTACCGAGGAAAAGCTGAAACTAAAGCAATAGGCGCGAAAGTTGCATATAGAAAGCATCCCCTCCCACTGTCCATCATCAATCACCCAATCCAAAGGTCTCCCAGAGGTCAGGTGGAAGCACGTCTGGCATCGTCATCAATCAGGAACGCGATGACGGTTGACCCGATAGCCACTTCAGAGATTAGGTTTCGTTTCTTCAAAATCCTCCCGCACACTTCCCCCCACCACGGTCTCTAATTCTCTCCCACCCGTTTCTTATGGCAGCCAAAGCAGTAAAGTCGGAGGCTGACATTCGGCCCCTCCAGAGAAAAGACGTTAGTCCTAAACAGGGAAAAGAAAAGGAAGAAAAGAAAAATTGCAATACAGGCATTAAGGTTTATCAGGATATTTGTTATGAAACAACTGTACTTTCTTTGGTGCCCGGACATCATGTTTGTTCACCCACTCAGATTGAGACAGAGGAAAATGTTTCCAGGCCACCAGATATTGCACCTTACCGTGGTGCTTCCTAGAGTCTAAAATTTCTTTGACTTCGAAATGTTGTTCCCCTTCTATCAGTATGGGGACCGGAGGGGAATCTTGGTCCGGTTGTAAAGGGGACGAGTGTTCTGGTTTCAACAAGCTAACATGAAACACAGGGTGGATTCGTCTCAAAGTTTTTGGCAACTCCAATTCAACTGTTACTGGATTAATAAATCTAGTGACCAGGAAAGGACCCACATACTTGGGTCCAAGCTTTTTTGATTTCTGTGAAGTCTGTAAGTATTTGGTGGAAGGATAAACCATGTCACCCACTTTATACACATGTGCCGGGGACTGTTTTTTATCTGCTTGGGTCTTATATGCTCGGTGAGCATCAGCTAGGGCTTTTCGAGTTACAGCCCAAGTGCTCCGTAACTGTTCGATCCACTCAATCAAAGATGGGTTTTGTGGGGTGTCTTGTGGTAGCTCGGGGATTGGCACAAATTCCTGACCAGATGCTACCTTAAATGGAGTGAACCTGGTGCTGCTATGGATAGAGTTGTTGTATGCCACCTCCGCAAATGGCAATAGGTCCACCCAGTTGTCTTGCTGGTAATTTACATAACATCTCAGGTACTGTTCTAACACAGCATTGGTTCTCTCACAAGCCCCATTAGTCTGGGGGTGATGGGCGGAGCTTAGCCCTTGGGTGGAGCCTATTAACCTTAAAAACTCCTTCCAAAAGTTGGAAATAAATTGTACACCCCAGTCCAAAATTATACATTTTGGAGCTCCATGTAATCTGTAAATATGACGAATAAACAGTTTTGCAAGAGTTTTAGTTGAAGGGATTTTAGAGCAGGGGATGAAGTGCACTTGTTTGGAAAACAAATCCGTTACTGCCCAAATGACTGCGCACCCTTCACTTTCTGGTAGGTCAACAATAAAATCCATGGATATTTCCTTCCAAGGGGCATCCAACCTTGCCACACTCTGCAGCAAACCAGGTGTCTTCCCCGGAGGTCTTTTAGCTGAGGCACACACCGGACAACTAGCCACATATGCCTCTATGTCCTTTTTGAGGGCAGGCCACCAAAATTGTCTTTTAACAAGATGTAGGGTTTTAACAAAACCAAAGCGTCCCACTGCCTTGGCATCATGAGCATACTGTAGTACTGTTAGTCTTAAACTATCAGGGACATACAATTTAGCCCCTATCCAAGCTAGACCATCACAGAGTGTACATTCATTGGAATGGATTTTAAACCATTCGTCAGTTTTTAGGGCTTCTTGCAGTTTCTGGAGTAGGTCGCCCGAAAGGGCTGGATTGGCCCTCGCCTGTGCTCTGGTAGTCATTGGCACTGCCAGTTGTGTCGAAGGGATGATGGGTTGAACCACTTCTTTCTTGGTACTGTTGTATTGAGGCAATCTGGAGAGTGCATCCGCCATGAAATTCTTTCCACCAGGAATGTAGCATAGAGTGAAGTTGAAACAGTTGAAGTGCTGGGCCTAACAAGCTTGCTTTGGTGACAGTTTACGTGGTGTTTTCAATGCTTCCAGATTTTTGTGATCAGTCCAAACTTCAAAAGGGTGCTTTGCTCCTTCCAGAAATTGTCTCCACATTAACAATGCCCATCGCACCGCAAAAGCCTCTTTTTCCCATATGGCCCATCTCATCTCGGTTTCTGATAATTTACGGGACGTGTAAGCACAGGGTTGTAATTCCCCTTCTGCGTTCTTTTGCAGAAGTACTGCTGCCACAGTCACGTCGCTCACGTCAGCCTGTACTACAAAAGGCTCTTCCATGTCTGGATGTTTGAGGACTGGTTCAGCAGCAAACAGTCGTTTCAACTTTTCGAAAGCTGCTTGACAGTCCATAGTCCATTCAAGAGGTCGTGAGGGCCTTGGTTTTGCCTCACCTTTAGTTTTCAGAAGATTTGTTATTGGCAGAGCAATTTTTGCAAATGAGGGGATAAACTGTCTATAGAAATTTGCAAATCCCAGGAAACTCTGTTTGCGGGTGCGTGGGGCGGCCCATTCCAATACGGCCCGAACCTTTCCAGGGTCCATCTCTATCCCCTCATGCGATACATGATAGCCAAGATAGTCAATTTTGCTTTGATGGAACTCGCACTTAGAAACTTTGGCATATAGTTCAGCAGCCCTGAGTGTTTTCAGGACCGTTCGCACCAACTTCACATGGTCGTCCATGTTCTCTGAGTAGATAAGAATGTCGTCCAAGTAGACCAGGACCCCCTTAAACAGGTGCTCATGCAGTACTTCGTTAATCAATTGCATGAACACAGCAGGGGCTCCCTGTAGTCCAAACGGGAGTACTCTAAACTGGAAACATCCAAGTGGGCAATTAAATGCTGTCTTCCATTCATCCCCCTTTTTAATTCTCACTCGGTAGTAAGCCTCCCGTAAGTCAAGTTTGGTGAAGATTTTCCCTTTCCCTAGGTGAGATAGCATGTCCTTCATGAGTGGTAGGGGGTAAACGTTTTCCACGCAAATTGCATTTAGATTTCTATAATCAACTACCAAGAGAAAGGAACCATCCTTCTTTTCTCGGAAAAATACTGGTGCCGCCACCTTTGGTTTGGCAGATCGGATAAACCGTCGTTCTAGATTTTTATCAATAAAGTTTCGCAATTTCCCCAATTCTCGAGAGGTCATGGGGTAGATTTTCGGCTTAGGGAGCTTCACACCTGGGAGTATTTCAATGGTACAGTCCGTAGCTCTGTGGGGAGGCAGTACATCTGAGGCCTTTTCACTAAAAACTTCACGGAGATCCCAATACTCTCTTGGAATCTTCTCCTCCCCTTCAATGTGGCCTACTGCCACTTCCACCGTTTCGGGTCCTGTCCTGTCCTCTAGGGGGGGTTTCCCTCTCTAATTTCGGTTTTCCGGTGCGAATACGCAAGACCCCCGTCTTCCAATTAACCCGTGGGTTCCATCTGCGGAGCCAAGGCAGCCCAAGTATGAGGGGTCATTCCATGCCAGGGGCCACAATAAATCTGAGACCCTCTACGTGATCTCCCAACTGCATTTCAATGAGTTCGGTCACAAAGCTGGCTGGGCCCCCTCCTGCAATCGATCCGTCCAACTGACAAAGAGGCAATGGGCCTCTTTAACGTTTTTAGTCTCAGGCCCATCTTTTCCACCACCTTTGGGCTGATTATGCACCTGGTGCACCCAGAGTCTAATAGGGCTAACATCTGCGCTTGTGTCCCCGTGGATGGCACCTTTATTTCTACGGGGATGAGCATGGGGTCCTCTGTGTGACTCACCAGATCATCCGAGTTGGAGTCGGAGTCCGTCTCGCTGTCATCGTCGGTGGTTGGAGTTCCCAGCTCACCCTTGTTTCGGGGAGCGAACTCAATGACTTCTCCTTTCAGGGCGGTGCCGCGGGTTTTTGCGGGTGGTTTGTCGGCCTTCTTTGGTCCCAAACCGGTGGTCTTTGGTACTGGTTTGGAGAAACATTCGGCAGCCCAATGTCCTTCCTTCCCACATTTGAAACAGGTGAAGGGCTTCGACTTCGGTTTGAATCCCGCCTTCCCCTTGGCCATCTTAGGTGCTCCTTTATGGTGAAAGGAGGATGACGGGTCTCCAGCATGCCCCCCTCGGAGTTGGCTTCGGACCAGCTCAATCTCCACATCCTCAGCTGCTATATACCAACTCTGCAAATCTTCGGGGAGCCCCCGGCCTCTACAGTCCTTGTATATCTCTTCATTCAGCCCATCGTTGAAGCTCTCCAGTAAAGCCACTTCTGACCACCCTGTCATGTAGGGTGCCAGCTCGCGGAAGTCTTGGGTATATTCCGCCACTGATCTCTGGCCTTGCTGGATGCCTTTCATTCTAAGTCTCGCTTTCCGTTCAGCTAGGTGGTCTTCAAACTGCCTCCTAAGAGCCCCCATGAACTGGTTGTAGTTTCTCAGCAAGGGGGAGTTATTATTGTGGAGGACCACCATCCAGTCGGCTGCTGCTCCCTCTAAAACGTTTGTGACGCATCTCACTCGGGCGGCTTCTGATAAGTACTCCTCCCCCCAGTCCTGCATGTGGTTCCACACTTGAGTCAAAAAAACCCCCAAGGTCTTCAGATTCCCATCATATTTCCCGGTTGGGGGGGGAATCTTTGGTTTTTTATGTCTATGGGGGGGGGCTGCAATGCCAGGGGTCCTAACCTGCTGCATCCCTCACTTGAGCTCCAGAAGCCTGAGATGTTCCTTCCTCAGCTTCCTCATCCTCTTCCCCACAGGCTGTTTCTTCCGGCTCCCCCCTGGGGCCGTCTCCTCCCTTCTCCACAGGGAACCCATAAGACTCACGGCTTTTCCGGCTTTCTTCAACATCACGGAGGAGTTGCAATGCCTGTGCCAACATGAGGCTTTCCTTTTGCTCTTGCAGCCACACCGCCTCTCTCTTATGGGGTCTGGAGCTGGTTACTCCCTGGGGGGTCCCCCCCCAGTCCGGCAGCCTTCCTACTCCTTTCGACCATCTGGCTTCCTCAGGCTCCTCTCTCAGCTGGAGTTTTTCCAACCATTCGGCAGCCTCTTTCTCTTCTTGAAGTGAAGGTATCGTAGAACCCAATGCTCCCATCTGTCCTTCATCAGTTTCCTGGTCCGACATGATCTGGATCTCAGTCCCCTTGGTGGTTATCCTTGATGACTGGAGTGAGTTTCAGCTTAATGTCAGGTGTGCTTCCTTCAAGTCCAGGAAGGAATGAGCCAAACTCCATTATTATAGAGTAATGTACTTTTACTGGAAAATGAAATGAACGCTACCAAGGAAAAGCTGAAACTAAAGCAATAGGCGCGAAAGTTGCATATAGAACGCATCCCCTCCCACTGTCCATCATCAATCACCCAATCCAAAGGTCTCCCAGAGGTCAGGTGGAAGCACGTCTGGCATCGTCATCAATCAGGAACGTGATGACGGTTGACCCGTTAGCCACTTCGGAGATTAGGTTTCGTTTCTTCAAAATCCTCCAACACACTTCCCGCACCCCACGGTCTCTAATTCTCTCCCACCCATTTCTTTTGGCAGCCAAAGCAGTAAAGTCAGAGGCTGACAGATGTAGTGATTAAACCCTTGTCATGGTCTGACCATTCTCTCCTTCAACTTGACCTTCAAACTGCTACACCCCGCCGCAGGGAGGTGGAACCAACTAGGTGGTTCCGCCCCAGGCGCCTGATGGATCCTGATAGGTTCTAGACAGAGCTTGGGCCATTCCCTGAGGCTCTGGCTCACGACCTGGCTGAAGACCTGGTGTCCACCTGGGATAGGGCAACCCCTGGAGCTTTGGACCGTGTCGTGCCTTTGCGGCCTCTGACCCGCCGCCGATCTCACTTAGCTCCCTGGTTCTCCTAGGAGTTGAGGGAGATGAAGTGCCAGAAAAGATGCCTAGAGAGTAGTTGGAGGGCTAGCCTTTCCAAATCCGACCGAACACTGGTAAGGTCTCATATTAAGACCTACCTAGTGGTGATAAAAATGGCAAAGTTTAATTATTTTTCCGTTCTCATTGCGTTTGCAGATAACCGCCCAGCCACCCTGTTCAAGGTGACCCACTCCCTGCTCCATCCGGGAGTGCGGGAGGACCCCTTGGAGGGCAGGGCTGAGGATTTTGTGCAGTATCTGCATGACAAAGTCGCTCAAATTCGGGAAGGCCTGGACTCTGACTGGGTAGATACAGGCGGGGTGACGGAAACAGGTCTTGAGAGCATTATCTGGGAGGAGTTTGACCCAGTGACCCCTGAAGATGTGGACAGGATTCTGGGTAGACTTAGCACGGCCACATGTTTATTGGACCCATGTCACTCCTGGTTGGTGCTGGCTTCCCGGGAGGTTACACGAGGCTGGCTCCAAGGGGTTGTTAAAGCTTCTTTGAGAGAGGGCTACTTTCCTGCCGCCTTGAAAGAGGCGGTGGTGAGGCCTCTCCTCAAGAAGCCCTCCCTGGACCCGGCTGTTTTAGCAAATTATCGTCCAGTCTCCAATCTTCGCTTTGTGGCGAAGGTTGTTGAGAGTGTGGTGGCGCGACAGTTCCCCCAGTACCTAGATGAAGCGGTCTATCTCGATCTGTTCCAGTCGGGCTTCAGGTCTAGGCACAGCACAGAAACGGCATTGGTCGCATTGGTTGATGATCTCTGGAGGGCTCGGGACAGGGGCTGTTCCTCTGTCCTGGTCCTGTTAGACCTCTTAGCTGCTTTTGATACCATTGACCATGGTATCATGTTGTGCCGGTTGGAGGTGTGGGGGGGCACCGTGTTGCGATGGTTCTCCTCCTTCCTCTCTGACCAGTCGCACTTTGTGTTGACAGGGGGCCAGAGGTCGACCCCGAGGCGCCTTGTATGTGGGGTGCCGCAGGGGTTGGTCCTCTCGCCCCTTCTGTTCAATATTTATGTGAAGCCACTAGGTGAGATTATCTGTGGTTTCGGGGTGAAGTACCATCAGTACGCTGATGGCACTCAGCTGTACATCTCCACCCTGGACCACCCCAATGATGCCCTTGACGTGATGTCCCGGTGTCTGGAGGCCGTACGGATCTGGATGGGGAGAAACAGGCTCAAGCTCAACCCAACCAAGACCGAGTGGCTGTGGCTTCCAGCATCCCGATTTAGTCAGTTGGTGCTATCTCTGACTATTGGGGGCGAGTTGTTGGCCCCCACAGAGAGGGCTCGCAACTTGGGTGTCCTCCTGGACGCACGGCTGTCTTTAGAAGAGCATGTGACGGCTGTGGCCAGGGGGGCTTTTTATCAGGTCCGCCTGATTTGCCAGTTGCGTCCCTTTCTGGATCGGGACTCCTTACGCACGGTCACTCATGCCCTTGTCACTTCCCGCCTGGACTACTGCAATGCTCTCTACATGGGGCTCCCCTTGAAGAGCACCTGGAGGCTCCAACTGGTCCAGAATGCGGCCGCACGGGTGATTATGGGAGCGTCATGGCACTCCCATGTAACACCTCTCTTGCATGAGCTGCACTGGCTCCCAGTGGTCCTCAGGGTGCGATTCAAGGTGTTGGTGACCACCTTTAGAGCGCTCCATGGCTTAGGGCCGGGATATTTACGGGACCACCTTCTGCCACCAAGAGCCTCCCACTGGCCAGTACGCTCCCACATAGAGGGGCTCCTCCGGGTGCCGTCGGCCAAACAATGCCGGCTGGCAGCCCCCAGGGGGAGAGCTTTCTCTGTGGGAGCACCTGCCCTCTGGAACGAGCTCCCCCTGGAGATACGGACGATTCCGGACTTAACGTACTTTCCGTCAGGCCCTCAAAACCTTTTTATTTCATCAAGTTGGGCTGGCCTATCCTCTCTAATTGTGTATTTTAATTTGGATTTTAATGGGGGATTTTAACTGTCGGGCCAAATTGTTTAATTCATTTTTTAATTGTTTTTATATTTTGTATTTGATGTTTTTTATTTCTGGCTGTTCACCGCCCTGAGTCCTTCAGGAGAAGGGCAGTATATAAATTTAAATATTAAATTAAATTAAATTAAATTAAGTGATGGAGCACCTACAACTCCTAGAGGCAAGCTATTCCATTGATTAATTGTTCTAACTCTCAGAAAATTTATCCTTCTAGGTTGGATTTCTCCTTAGCCTCTTGTCCTTAACCCAGTATGCAGGGCTCCAGGATCTGGGACTTTGTCATCTTTGATTCTGGATGGGGTGGCACTGCCCCAGAAAGACCCAATCCACAACTTGGGGGTTCTCCTGGACTCACAGTCCTGTTCAAGGAACAGGTGGCAGTCGTGGCTAGGACAGCCTTTGCACAACTTCATGTTGTGTGCCAGTTGCAGCCTTTCCTGGACCAGGATTCCCTGCATTCAATCATTCAGTCCCTAGTTATCTCACAACTGGACTATTGTAATGTGCTCTACATGGGGCTACCCATAAAGAACATTTGGAAGCTACTGTTGGTGCAGAGTGCGGCAGCATGGATAGTTTTGGGCCCCCCAAGAATGGTCCCTATAACATCATTGCTCTGTGAGCTAACTGGTTACTAATCTGCTTCCAGAAGCAATTTAAGATATTTTTTTTGTTTTTGTTTTTTTTGCTTTAATTTATATGCCGCCCTTCTCCAGAGACTCAGGGCAGCTTACAATGTGTTAAGCAATAGCCTTCATACTTTTGTATATTTATACAAACTCAGCTTATTGCCCCCACAATCTGGGTCCTCATTTTACCTACCTTTGAAAGGATGGAAGGCTGAGTCAACCTTGAGCCTGGTGAGATTTGAACTTGCAGTAATTGCAAGCAGCCGATGTTAATTACAGTGCTTTAGTCCACTGTACTACAGGCTCTTGTAGGTGATCATCTTTAAAGCTCTTCATGGCATGGATCCAGGTTACCTGAAGGGCTGTCTCACCCCACTGGGATTAGCCCATACTACTCATACTGGCAGAAGAGGCATGCTGTGGGTCCTGTCAACCCAAGTATTCCGGCTGGTGGGGTCCAAAGAAGGGCCTTCTCTGCTGTTGCTCCTGCCCTCTGGAACATCTTGCCCCCTGATGAGAGGCCCAACCCTCCTATCTTTTTCTAAGGGCCTAAAGATGTGGCTGTGCCAGTCGGCTTGGGGCCCTTGTGGGGGACCAGCACAATTGAGATCATTGATTGAGTAATAAGAGATCCTACTTTCCCCCCACCCACCCCCACTCTGCCCCCACCCTCCCCACGTGTCTTTGGTTTTAGAGTTGATTTTAACAAATTTTTAGATTTTATTTTATTTATTTATTTATTTATTTATTTATTTATTTATTTATTTATTTATTTATTTATTTATTTATTTATTTATTTATTTAATTAATTAATTAATTTTATTTCTATACCGCCCTTCTCCCGAAGGACTCAGGGAGGTGTACAGCCTGATTAAAAGCACAAAGACAGACAAAATTTAAAAATAATTAAAATTATTAAATGATAGGCCCAATTTATAAAACCGCAAATTTAAAATCTCATTTAAAACCAATTAAAATCTTTACATTGATAGCCCAGCCTGGCGGAACAACAAGGTTTTGAGGGCACAGCGAAATACATGGAGATCAGAGATTTTATGAATTTCTGGGGGCAGTTCATTCTAAAGGGCAGGGGCTCCCACAGAGAAGGCCCTCCCCCTGGGTGTCACCAGCGAACATAATTTGGCCGATGGCATCCTGAGGAGTCCCTCTCTGTGGGAGCGAACTGGCCGGTGGGAGGCTACTGGTGGCAGAAGATGGTCTCGAAGGTATCCAGGTCCAATGCCATGGAGCACTTTAAAGGTGGTAACCAACACCTTGAATCGCACCCGGAAGACGACTGGGAGCCAGTGCAGCTCGCGCAGGAGGGGTGTCATGTGGGCACAACAAGTTGCGCCCATAACCACCCATGCGGCCGCATTCTGGACCAGTTGGAGCCTCCGGGTGCTTTTCAAGGGGAGCCCCATGTAGAGAGCATTGCAGTAGTCCAGTCGGGAGGTGACAAGGGCGTGAGTGACTGTGCGTAAGGTGTCGCGATCCAGAAAGGGCCGCAACTGGTGGATCAGGCGAACCTGATAAAAAGTCCCCCTGGCCACGGCTGTCATATGTTCTTCTAAACATATTAGAAGAACATATGACGGGTTGAGGGGTTGAGGGGTTTTTTTAAATTGTCATTATGTAATCTTTTGAGGGGTTTTAGGGGGAGGGAGGGTGTTTTGGTGCGGGGGGGGAGCCAGGCCCGGCACGGGATTGTGTCCGAGGAGGTGCAGAGTGGGGAGTGGAGGGGGTTAGTGTTGGTATGGAGGAGGGCGATTCCATCAGGACTTTTGGTAGGAGGGGCAGATATGGTGGGAGCAGGGGGCCATATCGTGTTGTGGGGGCACATGCCCGCTGTCTTCAAGCAGTGACGTGCTCCGGTCCCCAATGCTCATCTCGTTCCCTGGGTTGTCCAGAGTTTCAGAGCCCTGGTCTTAGGCTGATGTTGTGCAACGCCAGGTCTGTGGTTAACAAAGCCCCCCTCATTTGTGAGCTAGTTCAGGAGGGGGGAGCGGACCTGGCGGGTATTACAGAGACCTGGTTGGGCCAGGAGGGGGGAGTCCCCCTCGTTGAGATGTGCCCACTGGGTTTCCGCGCATTTCATCAGCCGAGGGCTCAGGGTAGGAGTGGAGGAGTGGCAGCTATTGTAAAGGAAGGTCTTGATCCTAGGGAGGCCACTGTACCTCAGATTGCCAGATGTGAGTCTCTCCTTGCGAAGTGGGGCCATGGGATGCAGGTGGGCTTGCTGACTGCGTACCTGGCTCCCTGCTGTGTGGCAGCGGCCCTGCCCGAGCTCCTCAGCGTCATAGCCGGGGTGGCGGTTGAGACCCCCAGGCTTATGGTCATGGGGGATTTCAACCTGCCGTCCATTGGTGAGACATCTGAGGTGGCTCGGGAGTTCATGGCTTCCATGACAGCCATGGACCTGACCCAGTTAATTCATGGCCCTACTCATATAGGAGGACACACTCTGGACTTGGTTTTTATCTCTGGTCAGTGGTCGAATGGTCTAGATATAGGGGATATAGTCATTGAACCCCTGTCATGGTCAGACCATTCTCTCCTTAGACTTGACTTTCTGACCGCCACATCCTGCCACAGGGAGGCGGAACCGACTAGGTGGTTCCGCCCCAGGCACCTGATGGATCCTGATAGGTTCCAAATGGAGCTTGGGCCATTTCCTGAGACTCTGGCTCACGACTCGACGGAAGACCTGGTGGCCGCCTGGGATAGGGCGGCCACTGGTGCTTTAGATCAGGTCGTGCCTTTGCGGCCTCTGACCCGGCACCGAATCGGCCCAGCTCCTTGGTTCTCCAAGGAGCTGAGGGAGATGAAGCGCCGGAAAAGATGCCTAGAGAGTAGTTGGAGGGCTAGTCGTTCTGGATCTGACCGAGCACTAGTGAGGTCTTATATCAAGACCTACTTAGTGGCGTTAAAAGCGGTGAAGTGTAACTACTCCGCTCTTATCGCCTCGGCAGATAATCGCCAGCCGCCTTGTTTAGGGCGACCCACTCCCTTCTCCATCTGGGAGCGCGGGAAGACCCCTTGCAAGGGCATGCTGAGGATTTTGCATATTATCTGCACAATAAAATCGCTCAGATTCAGGACGGCTTGGACTCTGACTGGGTGGGTTCAGGCGATGTGTCTGAGCTGGGTCTTTTTTTTTTTTTTATTGAAAAAGTTTTATTGATGAAAAAAAAACACAGTTTTCCCACAACACTCCCACCCACCCACCCCTCCCCCTCCCCGACTTCCCAGAGCAGAACACAAGGTATTTCTATTAACTTTTAACAATAAACTAAATTGCTTAACCAACCATTAAACTAACACCCCCTAAAAAAATTCTTAACCCCCGATAGATAAAATCCTACTTCTTAGACATAATACTTTTAATATCACTTATATAGCGCTTATACAGTTAAAAAAATCATTCATAAGCTATTTGATATTTTTTAGTCTGATACTTATTTTGAATATAATCAATCCATCTTCTCCAGTCCTGTATATACCTTTCTTGTGTGTGATCCTTCAAATATGCTGAAATTTTAGCCATTTCAGCTAAATTAGTTACTTTCAATATCCAGTCATCAATAGTAGGCAAAAAGTCCTTCTTCCAATGTTGTGCTATCAACAATCTTGCTGCTGTTATCAAGTTCAAAATCAGTTTAGTCTCTACAACTGTACAGTCCATAGTTATACCCAGTAAAAACAAATGCGGAGTAAATTTCAATCTTTTTTAAAAAATATTCTGCATCACCCACCAAATCTTTATCCAAAATGCTTTGATTTTTTTACAAGTCCACCATATATGATAATAAGTTGCATCATCACAGTCACATCTCCAACATTTAGCTTGCACATTAGGATACATACATGATAATTTTTTTGGATCTAAATGCCATCTATAAAACATTTTATAAAAATTTTCTCTTAAATTTTGTGCTTGTGTGAATTTCACATTTCTAGTCCAAATC
This sequence comes from Pantherophis guttatus, assembly GCF_059756535.1. Taxonomy (NCBI): domain Eukaryota; kingdom Metazoa; phylum Chordata; class Lepidosauria; order Squamata; family Colubridae; genus Pantherophis; species Pantherophis guttatus. Next base: position 67,042,280 of record NC_142067.1, read on the forward strand.
TTTTCCCAAGTCTCCATCATCACTGGCTCTTGAAAATTTTGCGCCCATTTAATCATGCAATCTTTAACCAGTTCCGTCTCAGAGTCTATTTCCAATAAGGCATTATACAGCCTTTTGATATGCATTTGTTTTTGATCTCTAATTTGTTTTACCAAATTTTCCTCATTTTGCACAAAGCCAGTTTTTTGATCTTCCTTCCATCTAGCTTGAAGCTGACCGTACTGAAACCATGTGTAAATTATACCTTCTTCTCTCAATGTATCTAAAGATTTCAAATACATTACCCCCCTTTCCATAATAAGAAGCTCTTTATAAGTAATCACCTCCTGTTTTTGTTCTATACTTATATTTTCTATTGCATGTCTAGGATTTGCCCATACAGGTATCTTATAATTTAACTTATATTGATATTTTTTCCAAACCCTCAACAAAGCATTTCTAAGTATATGGGCCTTAAATACTTTATCCACTTTTTTGTCATATAACAAATAGGCATGCCATCCATATAGTAAATCATAACCTTCCAGATTCAAAATTCTCCCCTCGGTTAAGTTAAACCAGTCACTAATTTGTGATAAGACCGCTGCTTCGTAATATAATCTTAAAGTAGGCATTTTGAGACCCCCCCTTTCACATGTATCTTGTATAATTTTCATCTTTATTCTGGGTTTTTTCCCAGCCCAAATAAAAGTATTAACAACTTTCTGCCATTCTCTCAAATTTTCATCTTTCTTAAGCACAGGTATCATTTGGAACAAGAATAAGAATCTAGGTAACACATTCATTTTAATTGCTGCGATTCTTCCCAATAAAGACAACTGTAATTTTTTCCAATTCTCCATATCCTTCTGTACCTTCTGCCAGAGATCCTCATAGTTATTTTTGTATAATTTTGTATTTGAAGCTGCTATATACACTCCTAGATATTTAACCTTTTTAGCTATTTCAAACCCTGTTATTCTTGCTAGTTCATCTCTTTCAAATACAGACATATTTTTAGTTATCATCTTTGTCTTATGTGAATTAACTTTAAATCCTGATACTTTCCCATATTGATCAATTATATCCAATATATATGGAGCCGACTCTATAGGTTGAGATAAGGTAACAACCAAGTCATCTGCAAATGCTCTTAATCTATAATCTTGATGTCTAATTAAAATACCCTTCAATTTTTCTGAGTCACGTATCTTATTCAATAGCACTTACAAAGTCAGGATAAACAACAATGGGGACAGAAGACACCCCTGCCTTGTTCCTTTCTCAATTCTAAGAACCTCTGTTAAACCTCCATTGACTATTATTTGTGCTGTTTGCTGCTAGTATATCGCTCTAATTGAATGTGTAAAATACTCTCCAAAATGCATTTTCTCTATTATTTTAAACAAAAATTGCCAGTTCAAGCCATCAAATGCCTTCTCTGCATCCAAAAATATAAATGCTGCGGGGACTTGGTTATTTTTTTCCAAATATTCCAGTAGGTTTACAATTTGTCTAACATTATATTTCATTTGTCTCCTTTTTATGAACCCTGATTGGTCATTATGAATTATTTGTTGCATAACTGGCATTAATCTATTAGCTAATATCTTAGCAAAAATCTTATAGTCAGTATTCAAAAGTGAGATTGGCCTAAAATTCTCAGGTTTGATGGAGTTTTGGTCCTCCTTTGGAATTAGTGAGACAAAAGCTGTTTTCCAAGAAAGTGGTACTCCTCCTCCTACCTGTAATTTATTAAATAAGATTTTAAGTGGTTCTAGCATTTCAGATTGTAAATGTTTATAATGTTTACAGCTGTTAGTCCGTCTGTTCCCGGAGCCTTACCTATTTTTAATTGTTTAATTACCCCATCAATTTCCTCGGAAGTTATTGGCTGGTTCAATCTTTCTCTCTGTTCCAGCGTTAGTTCGGGAATATCTATCTTTAAGTATCTATCAATATCAACATCTTGAATTGAATCTTTAGCATATAGCTTTGTATAGAAATCCAAAAAAGCCTTTTTTATTAAATTCTGTTGGTAAATCTCCTTACCTCTAAATTCTATCTTGTCTATAGTACGTGATTTTTGCTTTTTTCTCATCATGTAAGCCAGCCATCTCCCAGGTTTATTGGCATTACAGAATGTATTATGTCTGGCATATTGTATGCTGGTTGCTACTTGTCCAGCCATTAACATATTAAATTGCTCTCTTAGAATGTTTATCATATCTTTTGCCTTTTTATCTCCCGGATTAGTTATAAGCAATTGTTCTTTCTTTTTAATTTCCTCCTCTATCTCTTTCTGTCTGTTTTGTTGTTTTAATCTATATTTATTGTTCAGAAAAATTAATGTTCCCCTCATATATGCCTTACTTGCATCCCATACCATTTCCATCGAGGTACCTTTATTCATATTGTTAACAAAAAATTCTTTCATTTGTTTTTTAAGTTCATTCAAGTTATCTTCATATCTAAATAAATTCTCATTTAACCTCCAAGACCTCCTTTCCCCTCTTTCCTGTTCTAATTCCACCCAAACCAGGCTATGATCAGTTAAAGTTCTTGGACATATCTTCGTCTTCTTCACCCTAGAAAAAAGATCATTTGTGGTTAATATAAAATCAATCCTAGAAAAAGATTGATGCCTATCTGAAAAAAAAGTAAAATCACTTTCCAATACGTTCCTTTCTCTCCAAATGTCTCTTAGGTCCATATCCTCCAAAATATCAAAAAAAGATTTAGGCAGCTTAGCATGCATGGATATCTTGGATAAACTTTTTTTATCTTTCTGGGTATTTATTACCCCATTCCAATTACCCATTAAAAGTAAAGTTCTGTAATCCCATTGTAGTATTTTAGTATGTAAAAATTTAAAAAAATTGTCTTGCTGTTGGTTAGGTGCATATATTCCAATTACAAGCAGCTTCCCACTCTGTGTTGTTAATTCAATTGCGATATATCTACCTTGAGTGTCAGCCTCAATTAAATTGGCCGGTAGGCCTCTTTTAACATATATAACTAGGCCATTTTTCTTTTCTGGTGCTGATGCCACAAAGTGTGTACCTAATTTCGAATTTATCAAGTACTTTTGATCTGAAAATTTAATATGCGTTTCTTGCAAACAAATAACATCATTCTGAAATTGCTTCAAGTAGTGAAATATTTTCTTTCTTTTTTGTGGAGAATTTAAACCATTGACATTCCAAGATAAAAATTTATTTGCCATCTCTAGGCCTTCCAGGCTTTGAAAGCATTAACCGAACCTCCTCCGCCATTTTTTTTTTAATTTGATTTATATGCCGCCCTTCTCTGGAGACTCAGGGCGGCTTACAATGCATTAAGCAATAGCCTTCATTCTTTTGTATATATATATATATATATTTATACAAAGTCAGCTTATTGCCCCCACAAACTGGGTCCTCATTTCACCTACCTTAGAAAGGATGGAAGGCTGAGTCAACCTTGAGCCTTGGAGAGATTCGAACCAGCAGAAATTGCAGGCAGCTGTGTTAATAACAGGGTGCACTAAACCACTGTACTATCAAGGCTCTTGATTTTGGACTTCGGTTTAGCTCCTCCCAAGACCCTAAGGCGGGTCTTGAGAATATCATCTGAGAGGAGTTCGATCCTGTGACTCCCAAGGACGTGGACAGGATGCTGGGGAGATTGAACACAACCACATGTTTATTGGACCCATGTCCCTCCTGGCTGGTGCTGGCTACCCGGGAGGTTACACGAGCCTGGCTCCAGAGGATTATTAACGCTTCTCTGAGTGAGGGTGTCTTACCTCCCGCCTTGAAAGAGGCGGTGGTGAGGCCCCTCCTCAAGAAGCCCTCTCTGGATCCGGCTGTTTTGGCAAACTACCGTCCTGTCTCCAATCTTCACTTCGTGGCGAAGGTTGTCGAGAGTGTGGTTGCGCGACAGCTCCCACAGTACCTGGATGAAGCTGTCTATCTGGATCCGTTCCAGTCCGGCTTCAGGCCTGGGTACAGCATGGAAACGGCATTGGTCGCATTGGTTGATGGTCTCTGGAGGGCTCGGGACAGGGGATGTTCCTCTGTCCTGGTCCTATTAGATCTCTCAGCGGCTTTTGATACCATCGACCATGGTATCATGCTGCGCCGGCTGGAGGGATTGGGAGTGGGAGGCACCGTCCTACGGTGGCTCTCCTCTTATCTCTCCGACCGGTCACAGTCCGTGTTGGCTGGGGGGCAGAGGTCGACTTCGAGGCACCTTGTTTGTGTGGTGCCGCAAGGGTCGGTCCTCTCGCCTCTCCTGTTCAACATTTATGTGAAGCTGCTGGGCAAGATCATCCGTGGATTTGGGGTGCGATGCCATCTGTACGCTGATGATACTCAGCTGTACATCTCCACCCCAGACCACCCCAACGATGCCCTTGAAGTGATGTCCCGGTGCCTGGAGGCCGTGCGGGTCTGGATGGGGAGGAACAGGTTTCGACTCAGCACTTCCAAGACCGAGTGGCTGTGGATGCCGGCGTCCCGATATAGCCAGCAGGTGCCATCTCTGGCTATTGGGGGCGAGTCATTGGCCCCCACGGAGAGGGCTCGCAACTTGGGTGTCCTCCTGGATGCACATCTGTCTTTAGAAGAGCATATGACGGCCGTGGCCAGGGGGGCTTTCTATCAGGTTCGCCTGATTTGCCAGTTGCGTCCCTTTCTGGATCGGGACTCCCTATGCACAGTCACTCACGCCCTCGTCACCTCTCGCCTGGACTACTGCAATGCTCTCTACATGGGGCTCCCCTTGAGGAGCACTCGGAAGCTCCAGCTGGTTCAGAATGCGGCCACGCAGGTAATTATGGGGGCGACATGGCGCTCCCATGTGACACCTTGCCTGCGCGAGCTGCACTGGCTTCTAGTGGTCTTCTGGGTGCGCTTCAAGGTATTGGTTCTCACCTTTAAAGCGCTCCATGGCTTAGGGCCCGGTTATTTACGAGACCACCTTCTGCCACCGATAACCTCCCACCGGCCAACTTAGTCCCACAGAGAGGGCCTCCTTAGGGTGCCGTCGGTCAAGCAATGTCGACTGACGACCCCCAGGGGGAGAGCCTTCTCTGTGGGGGCACCCACCCTCTGGAATGAGCTACCCCCAGGAATACGACTAATCCCGGACCTCCGGACCTTCCGTCGAGCTTTGAAGACCTTCCTATTTCAGCAAGCTGGGCTGTCTTAAAATTTTAATGGGTTGTTTTAAGGGTAATGGGTTTTAATTTTTGGGAAGCCAATTCGATTTAATTCTACTTTTAAATTATTTTAAATTTTATATTGTATGTATTTTAATTTTGGCTCTTCACCGCCCTGAGTCCTTCGGGAGAAGGGCGGTATACAAATTTAAATAATAAATAAATAAATAAATAAATAAAGACAGCCGTGCATCCAGGAGGGTGCCCAGATTGCGGGCCCTATGTGTGGGGGGTAAAGACTCACCCCCAATAGTCAGTGATGGCACCAGCTGACTATATCGCGACGCCGGGAACCACAGCCACTCGGAGTTGGGGGGGGTTGAGTCTGAGCCTATTTCTCCCCATCCAGACCCGCACGGCCTCCAGGCAGTGAGACATCACATCAAGGGCATCGTTGGGGTGGTCTGGGGTGGAGATGTACAGCTGAGTATCATCAGCATACCTATGGACTCTCACCCCAAAACCACGGATGATCTCACCCAGCGCCTTCACATAAATGTTGAACAGAAGGGGCGAGAGGACCGACCCCTGCGGCACTCCCCATGCAAAGCGCCTCGAAGTCGACCTCTGCCCCCATGTCAACACGAACTGCGAGCAGTCGGAGAGGAAGGAGGAGAACCACCACAAAACGGTGCCCCCTATTCCTAACCCCCTCAACCACTGCAGCATGATACCATGGTCGATGGTATCAAAAGCCGCTGAGAGATCTAACAGGACCAGGACAGAGGAGCAACCCCTGTCCTGAGCCCTCCAGAGATCATTCACCAACGTGACCAATGCTGTTTCTGTGCTGTACCCCTGCCTGAAGCCCAACTGGTACGGGTCCAGATAGATAACTTCATCCAGGTGCCTGGGCAGTTGTCGTGCCACCACACTCTCAACAACCTTCGCCACAAAATGAAGGTTGGAGACTGGACAGTAGTTGGCTAATTCAGCCGGGTCCAGGGAAGGCTTCTTGAGGAGGGGCCTCACCACCGCCTCTTTCAAGGCAGTGGGAAAGGCACCCTCATTCAGAGAAGCACTTATAATCCCTGGAGCCAGTCTCGTGTAACCTCCTGGGAGGCCAGTACCAACCAGGAGGGACACGGGTCCAATAAACATGTGGCGGCACTAATCCTACCCAGAGCCCTGTCCACATCCTCGGGAGCCACAGGATCAAACTCCTGCAAGATAATGTTCTCAAGACCTACCCTCGTCTCCTCCCCTGGACTCACCCAGTTGGAGTCCAAGCCTTCCTGAATCCGAGCGACTTTATCATGCAGGAATTGCACAAAATCCTCAGCTCGACCCTGCAAGGGATCTTCCCGCACTCCTCCCCGAAGAAGGGAGTGGGTCACCCTAAACAGAGCGGCTGGGCTGTTCTCTGAAGATGCGATAAGAGCAGAAAAATAGTAAGATTTTGCCGCTTTTATCACCACTAGGTAGGTCTTGATATAAGACCTCATCAGTGTCCGGTCGGAATCAGATTGACTAGTCCTCCAAATGCTCTCTAGGCATCTTTTCTGACACTTCATCTCTCTCAGCTCCTCAGAGAACCAAGGAGCCAATTGAGGTCGGCATCGGGTCAGAGGCCGCAAAGGCACGACGCGGTCCAAAGCCCCGGCGGCTGCCTTTTCCCAGGCGGCCACCAGGTCTTCAGTCGTGTGCCAGGGTCTCAGGAAATGGCCCAAGCTCCGTCAGGAACCTTTTGGGATCCATCAGGTGCCTGGGACGGAACCATTTAATCGGCTCCATCTCCCTGCGGTGGGGGGAAGTGTCAGGAAAGTCCAAGCGAAGAAGAGAATGATCTGTCCATGACAAGGGTTTAATGTCTAAATCCCCTCTACCAAGATCATTCAACCACTGACCAGAGATGAAAATCAAGTCCAGAGTGTGTCCCCCTGTGTGAATGGGGCCCTGAACTAATTGGGTCAGATCCATGGCTGCCATGGAAGCCATGAACTCCCGAGCCACCTCTGATGCCTCACCTGCAGATGGCAGGTTGAAATCCCCCATGACAATAAGTTTAGTTTAGTTTAGTTTAGTTTATTTGATTTGTATACTGCCCTACTCCTGAAGGACTCAGGGCGGTGAACAGCCAAACAATAAAATACATAGATACAAAAAATTTAAAAACCAGATAAAATCAAATTAAATCATTTTGGCCCAGACAGATTAAAACACCCCAATAATTTAAAAACAGATTAAAATTTACATATTAAAAAGAGGGAAAAGAAAGATTGGGCCAAGCCCGCCTGGTGGAATAAAAAGGTCTTCACAGCGCGGCGGAAGGTGTGCTGATCCGGGATCCTCTGTATCTCCGGGGGGAGCTCATTCCAGATGGTAGGTGCCCCCACAGAGAAGGCTCTCCCCCTAGGGGCCGCCAGTCGACACTGTTTGGCTGACGGCACCCGGAGGAGTCCCTCTCTATGAGAGCGTACTGGCCGGTGGGAGGCTATTGGTGGTAGTAGGTGGTCCCGTAGATAACCAGGTCCTAAGCCATGGAGCGCTTTAAAGGTGGTGACCAAAACCTTGAAGCGCACCCGGAAGACCACCAGGAGTCAGTGCAGCTTGCGCAGGAGAGGTGTTACATGGGAGCGCCATGTCGCTCCCATTACCATCCACGCAGCCGTACTCTGCGCCAGTTGGAGCCTCCAGGTGCTCCTCAAGGGGAGCCCCATGTAGAGAGCATTGCAATAGTCCAGGCAGGAGGTGACAAGGGCATGAGTGACCGTGCGTAAGGAGTCCCGATCCAGAAAGGGACGCAACTGGCGAATCAGGCGAACCTGATGAAAAATCCTCCCGGTCACGGCTGTCAAATGCTCTTCTAAAGACAGCTGTGAATCCAGGAGGATGCCCAAGTTGCGAGCCCTCTCCGTGGGGGCCAATGATTCGCCCCCAATAGTCAGTGATGGCGCCAACTGACTATATTGGGACGTCGGAAACCACAGCCACTCGGTCTTGGATGGGTTGAGCCTGAGCCTGTTCCTCCCCATCCAGATCCGTATGGCCTCCAGGCACCGGGACATCACTTCAAGGGCATCGTTGGGGTGATCTGGGGTGGAGATGTATAACTGGGTGTCGTCAGCATACTGATGGTACTCCACCCCAAAACCACGGATGATCTCGCCCAGCGGCTTCACATAAATGTTGAACAGGAGAGGCGAGAGGACCGACCGTTGCGGCACCCCACATATGAGGGGCCTCGGGGTCGACCTCTGTCCCCCTGTCAACACAGACTGCGACCGGTCAGAGAGAAAGGAGGAGAAGCACCGCAACACAGTGCCTCCCACCCCTAACTCTTCCAATCGGTGCAGCATGATACCATGGTCGATGGTATCAAAAGCCGCTGAGAGATCTAACAGGACCAGGACAGAGGAGCAACCCTGTCCCGAGCCCTCCAGAGATCATCAACCAACGCGACCAATGCTGTTTCCATGCTGTACCCGGGCCTGAAGCCCGACTGGAACGGATCCAGATACGTCGTTTCATCCAGGTGCTGGGGGAACTGTTGCACAACCACACTCTCAACAACCTTCACCACAAAACGAAGGTTGGAGACCGGACGATAATTTACCAACATTGCCGGGTCCAGGGAAGGCTTCTTGAGGAGAGGCCTCACCACCGCCTCTTTCAAGGTGGCAGGAAAGTCACCCTCACCCAACGAAGCATTTATAATCCCCTGGAGCCAGCCTCATGTCACCTCCCGAGAAGCCACCACTAACCAGGAGGGACACGGGTCCAATAAAGAAGTGGTCACATTCAGTCTACCCAGAATCCTGTCCACATCCTCAGGGGTCACAGGATCAAACTCATCCCAGATAACATTCTCAAGACCTGCCCCAGTCCCTCCCCCTGAGACTACCCAGTTGGAGTCCAGATCTTCCCGAATCTGAGTGATTTTGTCATAAGTCTGGGGGTATCAACCGCCACCCCAGCAATAATGTCAAGCAGCTCGGGTAGGGTCGCCGCCACGTGGCAGGGAGCCAGGTACGTGGTCAGCATCTGCCTCCCACAGCCCCACTTCACGAGGAGGGACTCACATCGGAGTTCTGCAGGAGTGCTTGGGGTGAGGTGAGCAACGGCTGTAAGGAGCTCTCCCAAAAGCAAATTAGGTTTTTCTTTTTTAACGTTTTTAAAGTATTTTTATATTTTTAATTCATTTTTAATCTATTTTTAATTTATACTGGACTTTTACAAAGCACATATAGTGTGGCTACTGTTTGTTTTAGACATATTTTAACAATACTACAACCTGCATTCCTGGCTTAGGCTACTCCTGCGACTTCTCCTTGCAAGGCCTGAAATTCGGATTACTGGACTTGTTGACAAACCTCAGTGGAGGCCCCTAACCTCGGAGGGGATTTTGAGCTGTTTGTTTTTGGAACGAGTACAGTAAGGAACTGGCTGGCTGCAGACGCTCCCGGGAAGAACCTTTGCAGCCGTGTTTGACTGGAGTCCGGATGGCCTCTCCCAAGGGGAAGAAAAGAAAGACGGCATATTGCTCACCAAACAGTAAGGAAGATGGAACCAATCCTCAAAAGCAACAGAAGATTGACGGATTTTGCCAGCCTTTGCACTCAACAGTGGGTCGTGCATCCTCCCCCCTTTCCCTGCCGGTTAGCCGTGATGTTTTGGCATTGTTTGGGGATTCCCCCCTGGAGTGGGAATTGCAGGCAGAGGAGAATCAATCAGGAAGTCAGCTGGGAAGCCTGCGAACCCCTCTGCGTAATTTGACGACAAATGACTCAGCAACTTTGGGTGAATCGGCTCCAGGCCGGGACAAGGGCTTAGAGTCGGAGTTTTACAACCATAGTGAATTAGCTTTAGGACTTGAAAACCAGCTAAATGTTAGTACAAGGGATTTCATTAGCCGACACAGTATGCTCACTTCTCAGACAGTCTTGGCCATTTTTGACCAATTTGCAGAGGTGCGTTTAAAGTTGGACTCTGTGATCAATCTTATTTCTGCGGCACAGACGAAAAAGCCGCAGGTACGTTCAACTGGCTGTCAGACAGAACGACCTGGCCAGATGGTGCAACCAAGGGAAAGAACAAGCGGACAATATATTGACTGTAAGCATGGAAAAAAAGCAAGAGATGGTGAGCTGGTTGGACCTGAAATCCCACGGTACAAGAGTGGGGGGGGAAACAGGCGATTATTGAAGGAGCAGATTGTATTGAATATATATAATTCTGAGATAAATGTGGGTAGATGGTCTTCAAAAAAACAGATAGTGACCTCTTTGTCACAGCTTACTCGGTGTGACAAGGGGGCAGTAGATTTGGCAGCATATGAACATCTTCCACAACATGATAATTATATCAGAATTCTTTTTAAGTTCAAACAACAGCTCTTCCCAAGCCTGCTTATGCGAATGAGAGGATTTTTGGCTTATTATCAAATTTTACCTACCCGAGTTTTTTCTAGTGGTGAGGCCATTCCGCTAATTCAGAGAGCCCCTAGGGAGAGTGTGGCAGTGCATGGGACAGCTGTTTGGGAAAGTGGACTGAATAGGGAAAGCAGGCTGGCCAAGGTAGGGAGGAGATTTAGCGTTACAGAGGAAATGTCGGTTAGGGTGTTGGACCCAGCTGAAGTGAAACTTCCTTCAATTGGCTTGGTACAAGATGAGACATTTGATTCTGCCTGTTTAGAAACTTTTTCCTCACTTTCACAAATGGAGCAGCAAGAAGTACTTAAAAAACTTAAAGAGACGAGGAAGCTGCTGAAGCAGACTATTTCTTCTGCCGCTCCTTTAGCGTCGATAGCTCTACCCCCTTCAAGGCACGAGGCAGCTCCGGAGAGCCAGCAGCCTATAAACCCAGGAAGCCTGATGCCCACGTCTATACAGCACAAGGTACCAGAGACAGTAGATTTGATAACACAAAGTGTTGTGGGACAAACATCGGAGATGGAAGGCACCCAGGAAGGAATCCCCCAATCCCCCTTAGCGGCAAAGATGATACCAAGAAACAACACAAACGCGGTGCCTCATGCAAAATCATTTACCGTGGAGGCAGAGATTAATAGAGCCCATGGACCTGCAAGTCCGAAAGTAACAGGCAGTGCAATGATGCCCAAACAGACTTCTATTGAACTCAGGCGATTAAATGGGTGTGTGTGTGTAAACGAGGGAGGAGGGATAGGAGAGATTATCCAAGAAGCCTGACTAGGAAATAGTGAGCAACCACATCCTTCAAGAGTGCACTTCCTCTCTTGGAATGTGGCAGGATGGAGAGGAAGTTGGTGCACAGATGATTGTATTAAATTTTTAAATAGGTACCATGTAATTGCCTTGCAGGAGACATGGGTTAGCAACGATGAGACCCCAATTGAGCTCCCCGGGTTTAATATTTGGCAGCTGCCAGCAAAGAGAGTAGCTAAAAAAGGAAGAGCCTCTGGAGGATTGGGCATTTTGGTAAAAGCCGAACTAGGATGGAAGGGAAATGAGATATGCTTGGAGGATGGCCCTCTATTTTTTCAAGCAATCCATTTGGAATATGAAGGGAAGTCAATGATATTTGCAAATGTGTACGTCAACCCAGCAATGGGGGATTTGTGGGAGGCTCTAGAGGTAAAAATATTAGAAATACGGAAAAAATTCACAAAAACACCTCTAATTTTGGCAGGAGACTTTAATGCGCGTGTGGGTCCCTCGTTGGAACCTTTTGTTGAAAACGGTACAATTCCTGAGGGATATTTACATAACCAACAATCATGGGTCTCCCAAGACAGGAAAAAGAACAAAGATGGGGGGAAATTTCTAACTATGATATATAACTGTAACCTCCAAATTGTAGGCCAGTACTCGGAGCTCAGAAGGTACCCCATAACTTTTTTTGGCCCCAAGGCATGTAGTTCTATTGATTATTTTTGTGTCTCTCACAGCCTAGTAGCAGGGGCAACTTCGGTCTTGACGTTACCAAGGTCAGAAAGCGATCACCTTCCTATTGCGACGTCCCTGGCAATCCCTTCAGATTTAAGGAAAAGGAATCAATCAATCCAACAAATAGGCCTCAACTTAGAAATAGCCCAAGAGAAAAGATTAACATGGAAGAGGGTTGATAGCAAAGCAGTGACTGAATTTATGAATTCACCATGTATGGAAGCCTTAGCGCATATATGCGCAAACAGTACGGGTGAACAAGAGCCTATAGTTTGTTTCGCGGAAATATGCCATAAATTGAAGCATTTTTCCATGACTACCAAGCCAATGGGCCCGTCTGATTCTAGTAACTCATCATGGTTTGACAGTGACTGTAAGGAAAAGAAAAAACAGCTTAGGAAATCACTTAGGAGATACTTAAGCAGCCCAAACATGGAACTACAGAAGGAGTATATTACCATAAGGCAGAAATATAAGCAGCTACTGAAGAGAAAAAAGGCCTCCTATATCGACAACCTATGGGCTGGTCTAGAACAGGCAGCAAAGCTGGCTTCCCCCACACTATTCTGGTTGGAGGTCTCAAAAATTATTAGAGATAGAAAACCAATAAGTGACCCAAACATTAGTGCAGAAAGATGGGAGAAGCATTTGGCCACGCCAGCAGCAGTAGAAGACTCTGATGAGCTTATATCCTCTCCGAGCTTGATACAGGAATATGAAGCCTTACCGCAGTGGGAAGAAGTGTCAGTCACGGAGGTGAGGTGTTTAATCTCCTCCCTGAAGATAAACAAAGCTCCAGGACAGGATGTGCTCCCAGCATCCTTATTTAAAGACAACACAGCCTGGTGGGCGCCTGTCTTGGCGGGTCTCTTTACTTTTATCAATAGAACAGGGCAAATTCCTGCCAGTTGGCGTTCATCAATAATTATCCCCTTACATAAAAAAGGTTCTAGAGATAATCCTGATAATTTTCGATTAATTAGTCTAATCGATATTTCAGCAAAAATTTATGCTAAGCACTTGCTTCATAAATTAGAGGACTGGATAATGAGAAATAACATCTTAGCTGAAGAGCAGTCAGGTTTCAGGAGCGGTAGATCTACTATGGATAATTGTTTTGTGCTGGACCATCTAATAACAAAGTTTAAGTCTTGGAAAAAACCCCTGTATGTGGCATTCATAGATTTGAAGGCAGCCTTCGATACAATTGATAGAAAAATTTTATGGGATAAATTAGAGGCTATGGGAATAGAAAAGAAATTGTTATATTTAATTCGACTGTTATACACGGAAACCCAAGTAAGAGTTCGAGTGAATAGGTCAGGATCGGTAACAAATGCAATCCCATTAAAAAAGGGCGTCAGACAAGGTTGCATTTTAGCCCCAACACTTTTTAACTTATATTTAAATGACCTCCCAAAATGTCTGGAAGATACATCACTCCATGGGCCTAGTATAGGAACAAGACAGGTCAATTGCTTGTTATATGCCGATGATATAATTTTGTTGTCGGCCTCACAGGTGGGGCTACGAAGGTCACTTGGGAGGTTGGCAGCATATTGTATAAAAAATTGCCTGACAATTAATATAGAGAAATCAAAGGTAATGATATTTAGCAGGCAACAAAATATAAGGAGATGGGTTTTAAATGACAGAAGAATAGAACAAGTTCAGTCATTTACCTATCTAGGGCTAGTATTTCAGACAAATGGCAAATGGAATAAGCAGGTAAAAGCCGGAGCTCGGAAGGCCATGGCTCGGATGGCTCAATTAAACAAACTTATTTTAGAGAAAACTCCATCTTCATTAATCCCAGTGCTAAAGGTCTTCCAGGCGAAAATCGAACCAGTACTTACCTATGGGGCAGAAATATGGGGGTCAGTTAAGCTGCATGGGCTGGAAACCCCTCAAAATAAGTTCCTTAGGAGAATTTTGGCAGTGTCCCCCGGAACCCCAGCATGTGTAGTAAGGGCAGAAACAGGAGTCCATGCGATTGGCACTAGGGCCTTGTTGAAGACTGTTTATTATTGGTTGAGAATAATCGAGATGGAGGAAGGGAGGTTACCAAAATTAGCGCTAATGGAGCAGATTATCTCAAGTAATAAAAATAACTGGTTATCAAGAGTTCTGAAGCAGGTATCTAGCTCTGGTATCCCTTTAAATTGGCAGCAGTACGACCATAGGCAGATCCGAAATTGGATTGCACAGAGATTTAAGGACATAAGTGCCCAATCGGATATTGCACAGGTGACAGCAGTAAAAGTTTGCCCCTGGTTATCAGCCAATAAACAAATCTTCAAAATAGAAAAATATTTAGCTGTGCCTTTGTTTCCCGTCCTGAGAAGATTCTTTACAAAACTGAGGTTGGACCAACTTGGAACAAATATGCTCTGGGGTAGATATAAGGGTATTCCTGTAAGGGAAAGGGTCTGTCTATGTGGGATGGGGGAAGTCGAAACAACGTCCCACGTAATTTTTGATTGCCCCCTATATTCAGACCTGAGGGAACATCAACTGGGCAGGATCTTTTATACCAGTACCCCTAAGTCTAAAGAGCACTTTTTGCGATATTGTTTGTTAGGTTCCAACTTGCAGTTGGTAAAATGGATTGCTAAATTTGTGGTAAAGTTGATGGGAAGGAGGACAAAATTGGTGCAGCAAAATGCGGTAGATTGTAAGAATGATCACTTGATCTAACAATGTAATTTTAAGAGCAGTTAACACTGATTGGGTAGATGCAGGGGCGACATTACAATATAAATTTAATTATATTTAAATGGTACTTTAAATTATTGTATTTTATCCCGATTTTATTTTAGATCGTATTTTATTCTAATTGTATTTTAATTGCGAGTTATTCCAATCTTACTTAATTTGTTTTACCAAACCTTTGTAATGATTTGTCTTTGTAATTCTGCACTTGATATGGCCCAAAGGGCTAATCAATAAATAAAATTGAATTGGACTCACATCCGGATATCTGAGGAACAGTGGTCTCCCTCAGACTAAGACTTTCCCTAATAATCACCGCCACTCCCCCACCCCTCCCCTGAGCCCTTGGCTGGTGAAATGCACAGAAACCTGGTGGGCACATTTCAACGAGGGGAAACCCCCCCCTTGTGGCCCAACCATGTCTCCGTAATACCTGCCAGGTCTGCACTCCCCTCCAAAATAAGATCACAAATGAGGGGGGCTTTGTTAACAACCGACCTGGCATTACATAACATCAGCCGCGGACCCAGGGCCTGAGGCTCTGTACAACCCAGGACCCGAGTCGCGCATTGGGGGCCGGAGTGTGCAATCACTCGTAGACAGCGTATGCGCACCCCCGGAACATGATGTGATCCCCTGTGCCCGTCATATCTGCCCCTCCCACTCACTATTTCAATTGCACTGCCCTTCCCGACACCCCGCTGTTCCCCAGACAAATTTTCTTCCCTGATCCCTCTGCTGCGCCCAAGCGACCCATCATCCCACCCAGTGGCTATATGAACCCCCCCAGGTCCATCTCTACAACCCCCTCCCCTCCTCCTGGGTCCCCTTAAAATTTTCCTTAAAAATCCCGATAAAAAACCCCTCAACCCCCTCTTCGCTGCATGCCATCTCTCGGGGTTCCAAAGCCCGTCATCAAAATAGGCCCTTGATAACATGGAGGGCCAGGCCTGCGAGAGGGGGGAGTCTCGCAGCGCAAGAAGGTTGGCTTTTTGGAGCATCAACCGAACCAAGGACGGGAAAGGAAAGCCAGTCCCGGAGTCTATCATAGTCCAAAGGGATAACTGAGCATAAAAGGTCACAACATGTCCATTTGTAGGGCTGGACTCCACTGTCCTCTCACGACAGGGAGAAGGTCCAATGTTCTTTTTTCTCCAACGGAGGCTAATGACCTCCGTTGGTCATTTTAACATTTTTGTTTTAACTAAAATGTAAGCCACCCAGAGTTACTCTATGGTAAGATGGGCAGCCAATTTTGTAAATGAAAATTATAAAAAATACTTCTTGTCCTGTCCTATCATGCTTTGGAGAATAAGTCAAACCCTCTTCTCCGTAACAGTCTCTCAAGTACTGGAAGACAGTTATCATGTGTCCCCTAATTCTTCTCTTTGATATGTTTGTTGTTGTTGTTAGTTGCGAAGTCGTGTCTGACCCATCGCGACCCCATGGACAACATTCCTCCAGGCCTTCTTGTCCTCTACCATCCTCTGGAGTCCATTTAAACTCATGCCTACTGCTTCAGTGACTCCATCCAGCCACCTCGTTCTCTGTCGTCCCCTTCTTTTGCCCTCAATCTTTCCCAGCATTAGACTCTTCTCCAGTGAATCCTTCCTTCTCATTAGGTAGCCAAAATATTTGAGTTTCATCTTCAGGATCTGGCCTTCTAAAGAGCAGTCAGGGTTGATCTCCTCTAGGACTGACCGGTTTGATTGCCTTGCAATCTAAGGGACTCTCAGGAGTCTTCTCCAGCACCATAGTTCAAAGGCCTCAATTCTTTGGTGCTCAGCCTTTCTTATGGTCCAACTTTCACAGCCATACATTGCAACTGGGAAAACCATAGCATTGACTATACACACTTTTGTTGGCAGGGTGATGTCTCTGCTTTTTAGTATGCTGTTTAGATTTGCCATAGCTTTCCTCCCCAAGAGCAAGCATCTTTTAATTTCTTGGCTGGAATCCCCATCTGCGGTGATCTTGGAGCCCAGGAAAATAAAATCTGTCACTACCTCCATTTCTTCCCCATCTATTTGCCAGGAATTGATAGGGCTAGATGCCATGTTCTTAGTTTTCTTAATGTTGAGTTTCAAGCCACCTTTTGCACTCTCCTTCTTCACCCGCATCAAGAGGCTCTTTAGTTCTTCTTTGCTTTCTGCCATTAGAGTGGTATCATCTGCATATCTGAGGTTGTTGATGTTTCTCACAGCAATCTTAATTCCAACTTGTGATTCATCTAGCCCCGCCTTTCTCATGATGTGCTCTGCATATAAGTTAAATAGGTAGGGCGACAGTATACAGACTTGCCGGACTCCTTTCCCAATTCTGAACCAATCAGTGGTTCCATGTCCAGTTCTCACTGTTGCTTCTTGACCCGCATATAGGTTTCTCAAGAGACAAATAAGATGGTCTGGTACTTCCATCTCTTTAAGAACTTGCCACAATTTGTTGTGATCCACACAGTCAAAGGCTTTAGCATAGTCAATGAAGCAGAAGTAGATATTTTTTCTGGAACTCCTTAGCTTTTTCCATGATCCAGTGTATGTTGGCAATTTGATCTCTAGTTCCTCTGCCTCTTCGAAATCCTGCCTATACTTCTGGTAGTTCTCGAGCCACATACTGTTGGAGACTAGCTTGTAGGATTTTAAGCATAACCTTACTAGCATGTGAAATGAGTGCAATGGTGCGATAGTTTGAACATTCTTTGGCATTGCCTTTCTTTGGAATTGGAATATAAACTGACCTTTTCCAATCCTGTGGCCACTGTTGAGTTTTCCAAATTTGCTGGCAAATTGAGCGTAGCACTTTTACTGCATCGTCTTTTAAGATTTTGAATAGCTCAGATTTCCTTAGGCCCATTTGACTTCACATTCTAGGATGACTGGCTCAAGGTCAGTGACCACCCCATTATGGTTATCAGGGATGTTAAATTCATTCTTGTATAGTTCTTCTGTGTAATTTTGCCACCTCTTCTTAATCTCTTCTGCCTCTGTTAGGTCCCTGCCATTTTGGTCCTTTATCATGCCCATCTTTGCATGAAACTTTCTCTGGTGCGCTGCTTAGAGAGTCCAAGCAGTGGGTTTAATCTCATCTGATTGGCCAGAGACTGAGTTAAAATTTGCATAAACACGCCTCCTTCCTCCTTGGAGCCCCAGTTGTTAACTCAGTCAGCCAAGAGAGACTTAATTTTTTTTAGCTCCACTGCTTGGACTTTTCTAATAGCCTTTGAGTACTTCTTTCTTCAAATTTTCAGTTCTGCGCCATTATTGTCCTCCTGAGGAGTTGTATTTGTTGCCAGCAAGGGATTCAGTGCACAACGAGCCGTGGTGTTGGTTCGGCGCTTATTTCCCCCTGTTAGGAATGATAGGCCTACAGCCTCGTTCTTGCATGTCAAGAGCCTTGGTGGAGGCTCTGCGCAATTTGTGCCTGGGCAAGGGTCCGTGGTGCCGGATTCTTGGTTTCCCTACCTAGCAGTGTGGATTAGGCACTTGTGCAGCTGTGGTGACAGCTTTGCACCATACTTTTTTTGTTATCCACAATTTCACAGTGCTTGCCCTTATTTGCGCTTTTGGACCATGGTGTCCGCCTTTGCATATTGGGTTTGTCTAGCAACCTTTCCATCTGCCTCTCTGGATAGCACAGTCTGCTGATTTGACTTACTCTTTTCAAAATCATCAATTCTCTGTGGACCCATTGTTGGATTCAGGATGGCTACTCGCAGTCACTCTCCCTCTCGCACCTTGTCTGCCACCTCAGGGAGGTCTTGTTCCAGGGGAGTACAGCCTAGGTCTCAACCTTCTAAATCAGCCTCTTCTTCTGCTGCATCAGAAAAGGATGCTCAAATGTGCCAATGCGCCTTGGACAAACAATTTAACAAAGCCCAGAAAAGGTCTGAGCAGGTCGAACCTTCTACAGCCCCTGAGTGTAGCAGACCATCTTTGAACATACAGCAGTCCACACAACCAGAGCAACCTGGCTGGTCCCCTAATGCAGTGCCTGATATACAGGAGAGACAGGAATTGAACCCTGCTCCTACCTCAGGATCGCACTTGCCCAATGTGGGATCTTCACATTCCTGTTGGTCCTCCCGTGCTTCTGCCACTTTCATGCCTACTGTGGCAGGGCTCCATCTGGTGGAAGGCGCGGGTTCCTCCCTGTCACAAGAAATGTGTGACATGATAGCCCAGACCATTTCCAAAAGCATAAATGCTGCCCTCATTCAACGGGACATTTTGTGTCCTCAACTGATGGAACCCCAGTTAGGGCCCAATTCATTTTTGGCCCATGCTGGGGGTGAGGACAGGTCAGAGTCTCCTTCTCCTTCACTTTCTCACCATTCCAACCTGTCTTATCTCTGTGAGGAGGACATTTCTGATTACAATCTCTCAGACAATGAGAGGACCATGCCTGGAAAATTAGATACCACGGGTCTGTTCTGTCACAACCTGTTTCCTTTTTTATTGTATAAGGCCAAGACTACAGCCATCATGGGGCCCCTCATTGGACAGCAAGGGGAGTCTTCAGATCTTCCAGATCCCATTGCCCTCCTTTTCACTGAACCAGTCACGGAACAAGAGGCCATTCCATCACCACAGCTTTTTGTGGACATTATCCAACGCCAATGGACCCAACCAGGATCCGTTGCCACACCCAGACACATGGAATAGGAAGATGTACATGGTGAAGCAGGAGCTAGATGAGCTTCTGAAACTGCCCACTGTGGATGCTCCCATGGCGAGCCTGGCTTCGCCTAATGTCCTCTTTTCAGATTCCACTGAAAGCTTAAAAGCTGAGGATTGCAGGGCTGAACTTGTGGCCCACAAGACCCACCAAGCAGCTGCCTGGGCCATCCGGTCTGCCATGGCAGTGTCCTTTTTCGCCAGGACATCCCTCCTCTGGCTTAGACAAATGCAATCCCATTCACTGCCTGAAGACATCCGTCTGAATCAGGACATAAATAAATTGATAACAGCGACTGAATATTCCACAGACGCTACTCTTTCATCTGCCAAATTTGCTTCTTGGGCCCTGGCATCCAATATCACTTCTATGGCTGAGGCATTGGCAAGCAGACATAAAGTCCAAATGGCAGCTGGCAGCGGCCCTATTCAAGGGAGGCTCTCTCTTCAGAGAGGCTTTAGACCCTGTCCTAATCGAACGAAGGGATAAGAAGAAGGTGCTTCCACATGCATACCAGTGACCAGATAGAAGGTCCACTTTCCCTTTCTGCAGGCAGTCCTTTCAAGCTCCTGCACAGGGATTTCAGAACCCGGGCTACCAAAGATCCTTTCCTCAGCCCACATATAGATCACTGGACAGGCAGCCATTTTGGGACCGTTTTCACCAATCGCAAGCCAGATGCCCCTTTTGGGGAGCTGGCCACCGACCCTACCGCCAAACCAAGTGACTGTCCCGTGGACGGCCCCATTGGCGGTTGCCTGCACCAGTTTACCTCTGTCTGCCAAAGAACAATCACTGATGCCTGGGCCTTGCAGACCGTTTCACTCAGCCTTACCTTGGAGTTCACTTCTGAACCCCCCTGGAGATTCGTACAATGCTCAGTGTCCAGAGACACCACCAAAAGATCTCTGATGGAAGCCGATATTCAGCACCTGCTATCAATTCAAGCCATAGAACCAGTACCCCTTCAACATCAAGGGTTCAGCTTCTATTCAATTCTTTTACTGGTGCAAAAGAAATCAGGGCCATCCTCGATTTGAAAAAGCTCAACATGCATATAAAATACAAGCGCTTCAAAATGCACTCCCTGCATACCATTCTGGGCTGCGTAAGATAGGGAGATCTCTTAACATCTTTAGATCTTTGGGAAGCTTATCTCCATGTGCCCATCAGACCACACAGGAGATATCTCTGGTTCTGCTATGCGGGGGTCCACTTTCAATATCGGGCGATGCCCTTTGGACTTTCTTCTGCCCCGAGGACATTCACGAAACTTCTCGATGTGGTGGCTGCCCATCTAAGGACGAAGTTCATCTGCCTACTGTGTTATCTTGACAACATATTGGTCATGTCGTCATCCCTTCCACAAGCGGATCTGGACCTCAAACTCATGATTCAAATCCTCCAAGACCATGGGTTCATTGTGAATTGGGAGAAGAGTCACCTCACTCCCTCCACCTCCCTGGAATCAATACTCAGACCTGCTTCGTCTTCCTTTCCAAGGAGCATCTGTTCAACATCCATTCCACAGTGAGACAGGTCAGGTCCCACTCATGGGTTCCCTGTTGCTACTCTCTTAGCTATTAGGCAAAATTATTTCATGGCTAGCAATTGTGCCTTGGGCAAGGATTCACTCCCGGCCTCTCCAGTAGTTTCTTTTGCCCAGTCAAAAAGCCGGCCTCAGCAATGCCAATATGCGACTTTGAGTCTCACCAAAAGTATGCAAGTCCTTGGAATGGTGGATGTCTCCAGCCATGGAGAAAGGGAGTTCCTTCCAGGAACACCCCTGGCTCACTCTGACTACAGACGCAAGCCTGTTCAGTTGGGGCACCCACTTACAATCTCAGGTGACCCAGGATCATTGGTCCACAACGGATCTCCTCAATGACAAATTGGCTAGAGCTGTGTGTGGCTCACTTAGCATTACGACATTTCAAACACCAACTGTCGGGTCACCATGTGTTGTTATTGACCGACAATGTCACCTCCAAAGTGCACGTGAACTGCCAAGGGGGGATGCTGTCCAGAGCACTGATGAAGGAGGCAGAAGCGCTGGGGTTATGGGCAGAAAAATACCTCCTGTCACTGTAAGCGAGTCACATCTCAGGGATTGCCAACACCCAAGCGGATTGGTTGAGCAGAACAACCATCAACCATGCAGAATGGCAGCTTCACCCATACCTCTTTCGCCAGATCATGGACAGATTTGGTCTTCCCATAATGGATCTTTTTGCGAGTCCATCCAATGCACATCTTCCACGGTTTTTCACCCGGTTCCAGACACCAGGCGCTGATGCCCTCAGGTGCCTGTGGCCACAGGGCCTATTATGTGCCTTCCCCCTGACCCCTCTCATACCAAGGGTCATCAGGAAGGTCCTGGAGATGGGGGCAGAAGTCCTTCTCATAGCACTTCACTGGCCCCGTCGATCCTGGTTCGCGGACCTCGTGAATCTCTCCATATCTCCACCATGGCGGATTCCTCCAGACAGGATCTCCCTGTGCCAGGGAGCCATTGTACATCCAGAGCCGCAATGGCTCCAATTGGCCATCTGGCACTTGAACAGGAGACCCTACAGAAGGACCATTTCTCTGGAAGTGTAACCTCCACCATTCTGGCGTCTCGTCGCCCATCAACATCCTGCATCTATGACACCATTTGGGCTGCTTTCTGTCGCTGGTGCCTCCAGAGGAGGCCGACATCAGTGATCATTCCACACATCCTACAATTCCTTCAGGATGGATTAGATGCTGGTTTAGTGGTCAACACGTTCCGCAGATAAATTGCTGCCCTGGCAACTGTTCTCCCTGGGGCTTGTGGGGAATCCCTAGCCTGTCATCCATGGGTGCATAGTTTCCTGAAGGATGCATCCAACCTACGACCTCTGTCAGTACACAGATATCTATCTTGGGATCTTTCCCTTGTTTTACAGGCTCTTACCTCTCCTCCATTTGAGTCTATAGGAACTGCCAGCCTTAAACTGCTGACCTTTAAGGTCGCCTTTCTTATAGCTATAACATCCGCTAGGAGAGTTTCGGAATTGGCAGCCCTTTCTGTCCACAAGGACCTGTGTACCTTTTATCCTGACAGAGTAGTTCTCCGTCTGGACCCCACATTTGTCCCAAAAATCAACTCCTGGTTCCACAGGGCCCAGGAGGTCATTCTTCCAGATTTTTGTCCATGACCCAGACACACCAGGGAAAGACAGTGGCACTCCCTTGACGTACGCAGGGCTCTGTGCAAATACATCGACCAGACGGCTTCCTTGCGACGAACTGAGTCATTATTCGTCTCCTTCCAACCTAGCTCCTTGGGCACTAAGGTGTCCCTTCCACCATCAGCCTTTGGCTCAAGGCTTGCATATCCATGGCCTACGATGAGAAGGCCAGGCCTCAGCCATCCTGCATCATGGCTCACTCAACGAGGAGCGCAGCCATGTCTGCAGCATGGGTCACTCAGGCTTCAATCCTTGAGATTTGTCAGGCGGCTACCTGGACTTTGTCCTCTCCCTTCATCCACAATTACAGAATTGACAAGTTTGCCTCGGCTGAGGCCGCCTTTGGGCAGAGGGTTCTACAGCAAGTTCTTCCTACTGAAGGGACCCTGGATGCTCCTGTTTCCCGCCCTAGGGATACTTAGCTTGGGTATATCCCACTGCTTGGACTCTCTAAGCAGTGCACCAGAGAAAGAACATTGTACTTACCTGAACATTCATTCTGGGTGCGCTATGTGAGAGTCCAAACCCTCCCTTTTTCCTTTCTGGGAGGTCCAGGGTCTGTGTTATTTCTCGTTACAGGTATCATCTTCTCCAGATCCAGACCTCATTAACAAACTGGAGCTCCAAGGAGGAAGGAGGCGTGTTTATGCAAATTTTAACTCAGTCTCTGGCCAATCAGATGAGATTAAACCTACTGCTTGGACTCTCATGCAGCGCACCCAGAACGAACGTTCAGGTAAGTACAACATTCTTTCCCTTCATATCTCCAATTTTCTTGAAGAGATCTCTGGTCCTCCCTATTCTATTTTTTTCTTCTATTTCTTTGTATTGTTCATTTAAGAATGCATTCTTAGCTCTTCTAGCTATTCTCTGGAATTCTGCATTCAGTTGGGTGTATCTTTCTCTTTCTCCCTTGCCTTTCACTTCCCTTCTTTCCTCAGCTATTTACTGTACAAAGCTTCCTCAGACAACCATTTTGCTTTCTTGCCTTTCTTTTTCTTTGAAATGGTTTTAGTTGCTACCTCTTGTACAATGTTGCGAACCTCCGTCCATAGTTCTTCAGCCACTCTGTCTATCAGATCTACTTCCTTAAATCTATTTGTCACCTCTACTGTATATTCATCAGGGATATGATTTAGTTCATACCTGAGTGGCCTAGTGCTTTTCCCTATTTCTTCAATTTAAGTCTAAATTTTGCAACGAGAAGCTCATGATCTGAGCCACAGTCAGCTCCTGATCTTGTTTTTACTGACTGTATAGAGCTTCTCCATCTTTGGCAGAGCACATAGTCAATCTGATCTCTATGTTGACTGTCTGGTGATGTCCATGTGTAAAGTCATCTCTTGGGTTGTTGGAAAAGAGTGTTTGCTATGGCCATCATATTATCTTGACAGAATTCTAGCCTGTGCCCTGCTTCATTTTTTACTCCAAGGCCAAATTTGCCTGTTATTCTGGTTATCGTTTGGCTTTCTGCTTTAGCATTCCAATCCCCCATGATGATAAGGACATAATTTTTTGGTGTTAATTCTATAAGGTGCTGTAGGGCTTCATAGAACCGGTCAATTTCATCCTCTTCAGCACTGTGATGTTGAATGGTTTGCCTTGGATTCGAACTGAGATTATTCTGTCATTTTGGGGATTTATCCCAGTATTGTTTTTCCTACTCTTTTATTGATTATGAAGGCTATTCCATTTCTTCTGAGGGATTCTTGCCCACAGTAGTATACCTGGTGGTCATCTGAATTAAATTCACCCATTTCTGTCCATTTTAGTTTGCTGATTCCTAAGATGTCGATGTTCAGTCTTGTCATCTTTTGTTTGACCACCTCCAGCTTGCCTTGATTCATAGATCTTACATTCCAGGTTCTTATGGAGAAAAAATCTTTACAGCATCAGACTTTCCTTTCACCACCAGCTGAGCGTCCTTTCGGCTTTGGCCCAGTCACTTCACTCTTTCTGGCGCTACTAATACTAGCCCTCTGCTCTTCCCCAGTAGCATATTGGACACCTTCTGACCTGAGGGTCTCATCTTCCGGCGTCATATCTTTTTTTCCTTTTGGTACTGTCCATGCCCTGCATGGCATAACTCATAGCTTCATTGAGCTATGCAAGCCCCTTCGCCACGACAAGGCAGTAATCCATGAAGGGGCTTTGATAGGCTAGACATACTTAACTCCAACAAATTCAAGCAAATACAACACAGCATAAATAAATTATGAAATTTCTTCCACTGAATAATTCAATGACAGTTTCTGGCAGGTTGGTCTGATCTGCAAGTCTGCTCACTGGAAATTCTGGGAGTCTTCTTCCAAACAGTAAGGAAGAACATTAGGTTGGTCATATTTGCAATATTGTGGAGGGCACGTTGCCAAATTATCTGCTTACTGAAATCAGTGTGGCTGGTTTAGAGCAAGTTGTTGTTTTTCAAATAAAGGTTCTTTGAATTGATTATATTGAGAAGCACCACACTAAATACTAAATTAATTTGCTATGATACATTTGAGGTACCACATGAGATACTATGTTGTCAGTAAAAACAGCATAAGTGAACTTTAATCACACTGTTCTATACTGAACATATAATAATAACATGATTCACAAATAAGCTAGTGAACAATTAAAATTGTTTTGTACTATTTGTTATGCACAGGATGTAGCAATAAAATGAATAAGGCACTTTGGATACTGATCTCTCAGTGAAATAAAAAGTATTTATTCACTGCCAATATAAGGGATTGTTCTGAATATAAAGTGGAAAACAATTTATGAGCTATTAACCTCAAAATTATAATATATTGCCTTAGAATTAAAGTTTTATTAGTCACCATTCCTACTATTGATGCAGCAGTTATCTATCTGATTAACAGTGGAAACAGGTCCTTTCCCAAATTTAGAATTCAAAAGAACTCATTGTTAAAATGTAAAACAAAATTAAGCTCATTATATAATAAAACTTGTGCTAATTATGAAATTATAGCATTGTACTATTGGTGGATCAAATGCCTTTTGCTTATGAAAAAGTGGCCTGATTTCCTCAAATCTTTTTTAAGACACTAATATTTTGGAATATTTTTTTATGAATATTCACTGCTTAATGGCTGTATTTAGAGATACATTTACAGGTGTAGAATGTATGAATTCATATCAAATACAACACACCTTTTTAAACCAAAAGATTTTGAAGTTGTCCTTCAGACCCTTAATACCTACCCAACTCTTATAGATATCATCAGAGGGCTTCTGATATGTGAGCATTCCTTCTTC
Source organism: Pantherophis guttatus (assembly GCF_059756535.1). Classification (NCBI taxonomy): domain Eukaryota; kingdom Metazoa; phylum Chordata; class Lepidosauria; order Squamata; family Colubridae; genus Pantherophis; species Pantherophis guttatus. The sequence continues at coordinate 67,068,193 of NC_142067.1, forward strand.
TTTTTTTAAAAAAAATATTTTTATTTTTTAGACAAACAAACATTTAATACATCAGTTATTATTTCCCTGTGACATCTCGGTATTATCTTCCACAGTTGTTGTTGTTGTTGTTGTTGTTGTTGTTGTTGTTGTTGTTGTTGTTGTTGTTGTTGTTGTTGTTCTTCTTCTTCTTCTTCTTCTTCTTCTTCTTCTTCTTCTTCTTCTTCTTCTTCTTCTTCTTCTTCTTCTTCTTCTTCTTTGAGTTTCTTCTGTCTTGATTTTTATACAGACCATTATACCAATTCATTGCTAAAACAATATTCTAATCATCATATTTTTAAAAATAGTTATAAAGTTAATAATTTATATCTCTTTTCCAACCAGTGATAAAAATAGTTCCATATCTTAAAATATTCTGACTCTTCTCATCAAAGTTAATCTATTCATTTCTGCATTTTTTATTACTTCTTCTTCCGAAAGTATTTTCTCTACGTTCCAATTTTGAGCATAAACAATCCTTGCAGCTGTTATTACATGTATAATCAAATAAATATTTTCCTTACTAATTTTTTCAGGAAGGATATCCAGTAGGAACAACTCTGGTTTGAATTCAATACATTGCTGTGTGATTTCTTCCAACCAAATCTTAATTTTATTCCAATAATGTTTAGCTTCAGTACATGTCCACCACATATTGTAATAAGATCCTGGTAATTGATGACACTTCCAACATTTAGCTGATTTATCTTTAAACAGTTTTGCTAATTTCTCAGGCGTCATATGCCATCTATAAAACATTTTATATTGATATTGATATTAATCTTGATTTTCCTTATATGAGGTTAGTAACCTTGTATTTCTTAATTCAACCCATTCCTTCAGTCATGTCAGTGTTGCTGCTTGATAATATAATGCCCAATTTGGTAAATCCACCTTGTAATCTTGTGTCTTGCAGCATTTTTATACTTATTCTTGCTTTTTTCCCTTTTGCCGTATAAACTTCCTTATTATCTTATTAAGATATTGAAAGTAAGTCTTTTCAATTTTTATTGGCACAGTTTGAAATTTAAAAAAAACAGTCTTGGTAATATGTTCATTTTTATCAATGCAATCCGTCCCATAAGTGATAGTTGGAGATTCTTCCATTTTTCCAAATCTTTTTCAATTTGTTTTTTTAATTTATAATAATTATCTTCTTTTATTGTTACACATTTTGAAGTTAGATATACTCCAAGATATTTAACTTTTTTCACCACTTGTATGTCCATGTTTTCTTTTATCTCTCTGTTTTGTTTTTCTGCTGTATTTTTAACCAAAATGTTTGTTTTATCTTTATTTATTTTCAAGCCAGAAAGTTTCCCATAACCTTCTAACTGTTCTAATAATTTGGGGCCTGTTGTTTGCAGTTCCTCTATAAAAAATACCAAATCGTCTGCAAACGCTTGCAATTTATACTCTTCCTTTTTAATTTTCATCCCTTTTATCTCTTCCTTTTGTCTAATATTTATGTTTAAAACTTCTAAAGTCAAAATAAACAACAATGTTGATAGAGGGCATCCTTGTCTGGTACCTTTCATTATATTAATCTTTTCTGTCATTTCTCTGTTCATCGTTATCTTGGCAAATTGTATATCATATATTGTTTTTATAGTATTTATAAATCTCTCCCCAAAATCCATTCTCTGTAATTGTTTTATCATAAACTGCCAATTCACGTTATCAAAGGTTTTCTATGCATCTAAAAATATCAACGCCATTTGTTTTTCTGGGTGAGTCTCATAATACTCCAAAGTGTTCAAAATCATCCTCATATTATCTCTAAACTGTCTTTTTGGTAGGAATTCATTTTGGTTAATATGGATATATTCATTTAGCAATTTTTTCAACCTACTTGCCATTATTGAAGCAAAGATCTTGTAGTCTACATTTAACAACAAAATCGGTCTATAGTTTTTTATCAATTGTAAATCTGTATCTTCTTTGGGTATAAGTGTCACATATGCCTCCTTCCATGAGTCTGGCATTTTTGCCTTCAATAATAGATCATTAAATAAGTCCAACATTACATTACTAATCACTTCTTGTAGTGTTTTTTATAGTTCAGCTGGTAGCCCATCTGGTCCTGGTACTTTCCCACTTGTTTGTCTTTTAATTGCTTCGGTTAATTCCATAATTGTTATTCTTTCTTCTAGCATTCCCTTGTATTGTTCTGATATTTTGATTAAATCTGATTTTTCCAGATAGCTTAATATCTCTTCCTCTGAAATCTTCTCTTGAGAGTAAAGTTTTTCATAATATTCTTCAATTACCGTATTTTCCGGCGTATAAGACGACTTTTTAACACATGAAAATCTTCTCAAAAGTCGGGGGTCGTCTTATACGCCGGGTGTAGTTCTCCTGTAACTAGGCAGACCAGCCCGAAAGGCTCTGACGAGCCTTAAATGGCTCTGGCGATCCCAGCTCTGGCGATCCCAGCTCTGGCGATCCCAGCTGAGTTCCCTGCAACTCAGCTGGGATCGCCAGAAACCACGTAAAAGGGAAAAAGTTTTTTACCTTTTACTCTGACGATCCCAGCTCTGATGATCCCAGCTGAGTTCCCTGCAACTCAGCTGGGATCGCCAGAAACCACGTAAAAGGGAAAAAGTTTTTTACCTTTTACTCTGAGGATCCCAGCTCTGACGATCCCAGCTGAGTTCCCTGCAACTCAGCTGGGATCGCCAGAAACCACGTAAAAGGGAAAAAGTTTTTTCCCTTTTACTCTGAGGATCCCAGCTCTGACGATCCCAGATGAGTTCCCTGCAACTCAGCTGGGATCGCCAGAAACCACGTAAAAGGGAAAAAGTTTTTTCCCTTTTACTCTGACGATCCCAGCTCTGACGATCCCAGCTGAGTTCCCTGCAACTCAGCTGGGATCGCCAGAACCATGGCTCTGACGGTCCCAGTTCTGACGGTCGATCCCATCCCAGCTGAGTTCCCTGCAACTCAGCTGGGATGGCCAGAGCCATGTAAAAGGGAAAAAGTTTTCCCCCTCCAGCTTGCTTACCTCAGCTGCTAATCGCAACGCTTGCCTTGCTTTGCTTGCTTGAATCTATTCAGGCAAGCAAGCAACTCCCTGCCTGCAATCAAGCAAGGAGTTAGTTGTGGACTTCAACTCCCAGAATTCCTCAGCCAGCAAAGCAAAGCTGGCTGAGGAATTCTGGGAGTTGAAGTCTACAAGTCTTAAAGTTGCCAAGGTTGGAGACCCCTGTTCTATTGGGTAAGTTTTTTCCCCCTTTGGGAGCTTTAAAAAAAATAGTCAATTGGGGTTTTTTTAGTTGTTCTTTTTTAGACCTAGCCATTTAGGAAGCCGTTTAGGAAGTTTTAAATTTAGCTTTCATATAAAAATAAAAATAAAATAAAATAAAA